>NC_143553.1:23428750-24045000 GCF_054136105.1 Typopeltis vanoorti | reverse complement strand
CTGAGCGTACCCTGTTCTTTACATTGCTTTCATAATATCCTCTCATAAGCTCCTGCATAATTTCATGATTTGTCCATTTCATCCATACTTTATTTATTCTCTTAACCTTTGGCATACACTCTCTCTATAGGAATACAACACAGTATTTTTCGATAATTTGTTCCACTGAGGATATTTTCACTCTCAGCGGACTGAAAAACATCCTTAACCAACATACTCTATTAAAACGTTTTTTTTTCTTTTTTTCATAACGTACATTTTGAAATTAAATTATCGCTATTCGTTATAGCAGTTAATAACAAAGACATAAATTGCAGTTTAAAAATTCAATATATTTGTTTTCACATATATTATATAAAAAAAAAAGTGGAGAATTGATCTAAATGACTATTCTGGATTGTGTCTGTTTCTAGCCAAAGGTCCATTACACGCACATCATTTCTAGTAGAAGGATAATAAAATAATAATAAACTCCATATAGAAAATCCATTGTACCAAGATCCATCATACTCAAGAGAAACTAGAATAGGAAATAACTCATTTTGTGCTGTAATTAATTGCGCATGTTTTTAACTGGTTCAGTAAAGATAACAAAATAACTTATTAAAGCAATCACATCGAGCATAAGACAGCATATGCATGCATTCATTAGGCTTATTTAAACAAACGCCTCATTTTTATATATTTCCTAATGCAGGAAGGATTTTCCATTTATATCTTTTCCATTTATGTACAAAGCACTGGAGACGTTTTTGAAAATATTGCAATTACGTTGAGCGTTATGATTATTGTCATATGACTGTTTAGTTACTCTGTAAGTGAAATAGAACTGGAACGGGGTCCCCGCGGTTAGCCTAGTGGCTTTGCGCTTCGCCACCGTATGCATGGGGTTCGATTCCCATCGGAGATGTGAGGAGCTCAAGAATCAGCCATAGCCAAGTTAGCCGGTCTTGGGCGCGGACAATAGGGGTTTTCCCCCAGTTTAGCTGGGTTTTTTTTCATCCCGCAAGCAGGCAAACCGGCCCCATGAACACACACGAACTACAATCATGAATACCTTCATTAGGGATGTAGAGGAGTGGCGTGCTGGCTGCATTATTTCGTCGTGACTCCTCATTAGGAGGAGACCCAACCAGTCTAAATCAGACGGAAGAGAGAGATAGAGAGACTGGAATGGGATCTGTAAAATTCAAAATTTACTAAATTATAAACTAGGTGGTCGAAAATAAAATATGTATTCATTCATTCCGCACTCACATCATAAAAAATGAATTCTTAATAAATATTATTAATCTAATGTAATCCTGCATTAATGATTATATTAATATTCATTTATTCAAAAAAATCAATTCTTCAGTTTTTGTAATGCCTCTTTCTTAGAGCATTAAATTTATGTCCAATAAATTTATCATTGGGATAAATTATTATTGTAGAGCTCTTGCTACAACTTTTTATCGTAAATGAACCTTTATTCACTTTTTCTGAAATTTTGTTTTTTAAACAAAATTGATTAATCATGTATTAAACAAGTACATGAACAACGAACAAGTATATGAGATATCAGCCGTTAGTAGGAATCAAATTCTATTAGGATATGATATTTAATTTTGTTGTAAAAAACTATTTTTGCTTTCTTAAAAATACTAGCCAATATTTAAATACGCTCCGTACTGCAACGCTGCAGTTGCATTAGCTGGAACAACTCTTCTTATGCAACTATCCCTGCATAAACCATCACTATTCTTATCAGAATCGGCATTCCAGGTGTTCCAGGCGATGTGTGCTGTAGTGAGACAACATTATTAAAGAAAATCAAGAAAGTTGTATGTCAGTTTTATATCAGTTCAAACATTCGTTTCTGATATGTAAATACTACATAAACACCATAAATACTAAATTTTGAACGTCTTTGAGATTTCTAACTTTACTTCGTATTATAGGTTTGAAAAACATGCACATAAAATATTCTCAACAATGTTTCCCATTATGAAGAAGGATAAAAATAAATGTTAGTTAAAATGCAATCATCTAACAGAAATCACAAAGAATAACGAACTGCACTGCACTTCCCAGCTGTAAGTAACATGTTAAGTAGAACTAACTGGCTGTGCTGTTGAGAGACAGCACACCATTATTTCCCAAGAAAATTCCAGTCAGTGGGCATGGGCCACCGCATGAGCTGCATAAAACCTGCTCGCTCGTCTCTAGCTGTAAAAATGTACATCTACTCTCACTGCAGATTACGCGTAGGAAGCCACATTATTCTCTTTTCATATGACTAGACAACGAGTGCTTCGAAGACAATGTTGCCCAAACAGTCACACTCAGATTGTCTTGATATTTGTAACAATTCATGACTATTTATTTCTAATAAATAACTGATATAAATAATAAATAAATAAATTTATTTCCAATAAATTACTGCTCAGATATTATTTCTTCATGAATATCTTGGGTGTTATGCACACACCTAGCACACCCTGAATATGCGTCCTTGAGTATACTTTCTTTTCGCAAAAAAACCGCGTGGTTTGCTTTAGTATGTCACATATGTCAGTTTTATACGTCAGGAAGACTGAACTAATTAATTACCGTTTCGGATAAAAGTACACTGTGATGTAGCGTCTGAACAAAAAATTTCAGTAATAGTCAACTAAGTATATTTTAACGTGTCTCCGTCAAAAAGAATTCCTGCAGACAATTTCTTACAGGATATAGCTTTCTCTATAGAGGTTGAATGAAACAGTAAAACAGTGCTGTGCTGCCATCTACTGATTGATATATACAATAAGAGAATTAGTTAATATTAATAGTATTACTCTTTGGATTTTTTGTTTTTTTTTCCTCTTTTTTTTCGCACTTAAAATAAGGTGGGAAAACAGTACGTTTTTGTAAATTAAAATGGTTTAATAAATATTTACATGGTGAAAAAATGTATAAATTATCCTTTCATTAAGGCATGCGTACAGAATTTCTACGACAAACAAGCGGTAGTGCAAATGGAAGAACAGAGGGTCATTGCACTTCGATTGGAAAAGATCTGCATTCAATTATCATCGTAACGAGAGTAATCCTTATATTGGCTTTATCAACTAAAAGTGAATTAGCTCATATTTTAATTCCTATAATCTTAGCTCAGATAACAAGGAAACAGAACGTCTGGTTCCAATCCCATATATTTCTGGCATATCCAAATCCATTTCCAGAATTCTTAAGAAATACAATTTAGTGGCTACTTTACCTGCTATGAACAAATTATCAGCATAGTTTCCATCCTCAAAAGATAAATAGAGTCCTCTAGCTCTTCTTGGTTGTCTAACAAGTTCCTTGTGACTGCCATCGTCATTAATTTAGACAAACTTGAAACTCTGCAGAAAATACAGTAACACCAATCTTATATCACAACGGTAAATCTGAAAATTCTAGCTATAGATAAGTACAGAATAGGCACAACACGGAATAAATACAGCAGTCACCAATCACAGCATCCTGTGGTCTGAAACACGCTTATTATATCGATGTCGGTGAAAATCTGAACAACTGTTTAAAGAAAGTGTTGAGGCCTTACTTCATCAGAACAACTGCCTCTCTCTATCAAAGATATATGAAAGTCTTCTTTTAATCACACATCAATAATTTTCTTTCAAACAAGCTGATGAATAATTAATATTGCAATATTTCTTCAGTTATACCATTGCGTTGTTTTATGTATAACATCACATGGCTCTTACTTTTTCAAATCAATTCATTGTGCGATCTACTTTGTAATTAACTGTTGTCGCCACTGACGGTGGCATGTAATATTCAATTTGAAATATATGACCGTAAATAAACAGCAGTACTTATTCCTTGTGTTTTTCGTGTTTATTTAAAGAAACCACTTGTGAAACCACAAGTATTTCTTAAACAACAATAATAATAACAACCTTCCAGAGGAGAAAGAAGCTGCAAACTTTTTATATACTCTTCTAAATGAATATGAACTGAGTGGTCATTTCTATAACACGTGGTATTTCATTATTTAAAATCATAAAATAGCGTAAAATTTTAAATAATATGGTTTATATTGTGGATTTTCTTGGGTTTACGATATGTAAAACGTGAGTTTCCTGGAGAAAATACCAGCTTGCCCTTACAAGATTTCGACTAACTTGGGAACCAGTTGAAGAAAATTTTAGAAAAAGTTCCTATAGGCGGTGATTAGAATCTATTTTAGAAAGGTCTTTCTTCGGGCAGCCTAGCAGTATGGATGCAAATCGCATTGAATTTTTACATATGTAAAAATACATATGTTTGCATCCATATGCAAATACATATGGATGCAAACATATCTATATATATATATATATATATATATATATATACATATATATATATATATATATATATATATATATATATATATACAGGGTGTTCGGGATAAATTTGACATATTTATAATTAATTATATTTTTCCGTAAGTTACATGTATTAACACACACTTCTCTTCATTTAAAAGTTTGGACCCTTCTTCATTCATATACAAGATGTCAGAAAGGATGGATAGCTGGAACCCACCTGAATCATGGAAGAGAATAACTTGTATCATGATGATTCGTGCCCGCCATCAAAATAAGGATATTACGACTGCTGCCCAATGCTCCCTGAATACAGTAAAAACAATCAGGCATGAACTAGAGACTTGCAATGGTGACTACGAGGATGTAGCAAGAAGAAAGATCCCTAGCAGACGATCTGATTGCGTTCGTACAGCAGAATTCCTCGCAAATCTGCAGGAACAGGTGTTGAAGAACCCTGGCATTGGAATTCGGGCTTTGTTCGTGGAGTTGCTAACTGTAGTCAAGCCCTGGATAACAAGGGTAGCCAATGGTAGGCCGTATGTATGGCAGCAGGATTCGGCCCCTTGCCACACCTCTGGGAAAAGTCAAAAATGGTTGTCTGAAAATTTCTACGACTTCACCAGTCCAAATGTTTGGCCTCCAAACTCCCCAGACCTTAACCCCATGGATTATTTTGTATGGGGCGCAGTTGAAAAAGACACCAATCGCACTTCCAGTAATACAAAAGCCCAGTTAATGGATAAAATTAAAACAGTTTTTGCGGCCCTTCCCAGGGAGACTGTAGCATCAGCTTGTTCGAGGTTCCGAAGCAGAATTGAAACTGTGATCGATGCTAATGGTGGTTATTTTGAGTAAATCTTGTTGATAGTATTGTAATTAACTCTGCCTGTAATGTTTTTTTGTCAATTCATTAAATTTAATAGATACAAAGAAGATTTTCTTTTTCCTTACGAAACTGTCAAATTTATCCCGAACACCCTGTATATATATGTCTATCACTAAAATAATACTTGTAATGAAATAGAATTTTGTTTATTGTTGTCTGATTCTATGCATTCACTTTTCAAATTGTATATAAGTTTTACTTTATATCATAGTGTAAAGCCTGTTAGCCCTGTGAAAATGGGGCTTGAGGCCATAGCTCTAGACCGTTTGAAGAAAGACGATTCTAAGTTCGATTCTAGTCGTCGACTACAGGAACGTAGTCGACGACTAGAATCGAACTAGTCTAAGAAAGTCTTCTTCGATGCCTTTCTTCGACTAGTTCCTTGTTTCGACGATCTGTAACACGGCAAGCAGGTTTTTATCACCAAAAATCTTTTTTCATATCATAAACTCGGAAAATCGATCGTAAGACGCATGCTATTTCAGACAATATTATACTGTGTTAGGGTTAAGGACCACAAGATCCTGTAGACAGAAAGTTCCTTCTCCAGAATATGTTTTATCTGAAAAACAGATAAGCCATACGAAATATACATGCAATCAACATATATATCGCATGGTCATTACTTGCTTCAAATATAGTACAACTACATATCTGTGTGCTAGGTGTCTGTCATTGCCTTTCAGTATCCCTTCCTTCTTTCTACATAAAGATTAGGTGATAGTCTCTCTGATAGTGTCGTAAGCATGTCGTAATTTTTAATGGAAAGTGCCTCCTCTATTCAAGGGAATTATTGTATTACAGTAATTCTCTTGAATACCAAATCTGTTGGTAACCCTTTCAGAGGCTTATCAATCAACCAGAGAATATTTCTGCTGCTGCTGCTTACTTTGCCATTCTTGAATTGGAGTTTGGGAATTTTCTCTACGGGACAGGAGATCCCCCCCCCCCAAGTCCTTTACTCCAGTTCCATACCTTTGCTCTTTAAAATATCCCATTAATTTACTTGTAAACATGTAAACAATAAAGAAACACTACAGAAAATTCCAGAATGACAGCGGTAGAAAATCATCCACGAAAACAAAAAAAAAAAAAAACACAAAATCTTTAAAAATATCATAATTGCGCAAAATAATTGCAAAAAAATACATTGAATCACACGAAATTCCATGCATTCCAAAAAAAAAAAAAAAAAAAAAAATATATATATATATATATATATATCAGACTGAGTCGACCAACACCGGAGGTCTTATTTCTAATATCAGTGATGCGCATCACCACCTACAGAAATTCAAACTTGATATTTTATTTATGAATGAGTCACAGCTGTCATTCTCTGCAACTTAACGCTCATCTTAAGAAGGTGGGACTGGTGCATTTACTAGACCTGATATCCCCCTCTGAAAGGTTTCAGACCTAGAATGTCCTTTATACGATCTACATTAGCTGAAAATGCGCTTACGCTTACCTCATGTTGTTTCCTTCGTCTGCTGCCTCTACCATTCTCTAACACAGATTATATCACTAGTTTCCAGAAATTAAGGAAGGGAAAAAAGTCCGGATGACTCAGAGGAATAGGGAAAAAACAAACATCTGAAAGTAATATAATGCACATTATGTAAAAAGTAAAACAGTCTGGTAATCATATACATATGCGTGACGCTATTATACTGTAGTTATATGCAAATGATCAACAGCATAAAAACGGGATGATTTGAAGGGGTTTTCCATTTGTCCTGAGAGAAACAGAGAGAACAAAACATTTCGTGCTAGATAAATTCTTGGATATGGCTGCAATACTGTATCTATCCGTATCCATCATTTAATGGATGATTTAAGGTGGCAAGCTATCGTAAGAATAAAGGACAGCCAAAGTCAGGTTGGAAACGAGATGGTAGCATATGAATCATTCCGTGGTTCACACAATGCGTGAACCATTTCCAACGGTCACAAACAGTATCCTAGAAATACAGCGAAGGAAGGTGACTGACTACAACTGCAGTGGATTAAAAATATTACGGATTATCTGCTCGCTGAAACAGGGCTGCTACCCAAACTCAGCTTTGATTTGACCTCTGTTCGGCTTGAGAACATTGGCATCTGCTTCCAATGTGCGCAGAAGTCATCAGGAGAAAACGGTTGAAATGAGTGAGGTTCCACTTCAACTGAACCCAAGACCATTCGGTATCGTTTATAGACTTGATTTGCCCTACAAAGTGATACGAGGCATGCTCTGATCTGAAGAGAAAACGGGTGATACATTATCATACCTCTAATATTCGTGAAAGGGAGATTTCTTGTGGAGCTAGTTTTATGGTTTGGGAAGGCATCTGATTGGTTGTACCCACCGACCAATATATGCCTCCAGCGAAACCATGAATATAACAACTTATAGAAACGAGATTCGTATTCGTATGCTCGTCCTCATGCAGGTACAATAGGAGAGATATTTATTCTACAAGACGATAATTCTCGACATCATCGAGCTAAGTTCGTGGATGACAACGAGAATTATCATATTGTAGGATAAATGTCTCTCCTATTGTACCTGCATGAGGACGAGCATACGGATATGAATCTCGTTTCTATAAGTTGCTATATTCATGATTACGCTACGAGTCTACCGTACATGTGATCTGGCCAGTTAGGTTTCCTGACCTTAAGCATGTCAGGGATGATATATGTTGACACGTTGCTGCTTTCAATCCCTCTCCCCTAAACATTGAGGGAGTAAGAAGTGTTACTCCCTCAAGAGCAACAGTTATTATTACGAACTGCGCTCCTGGACACCATTATAAACAGTACGAAGCATCGTTATAAGCGAAGTATTGCTGTGAGAGGTGATCACATTCCTTATTGAGGCATTTTGACAGTTTTATTTGGACATCTTGTTATTTACTATTGTCTTTATTATTTATTTGTTGCTGAATTAAAAAATTAATTTACAATTTTATGGGTGTTTCTTTCACATCTCATATCATACCGCTTTTCATCAAATTGCATAAAAATTTGTCATACAATATTTTAGTTATTGCGATATTTTCTCTTTCTTTATTAATTGATGAAAGCTAGCGTATCTGACTAAGAATCTGTGAAAGTTAATCATATTCAATTATCTTAACAGTGAGATTATCTTCCTTCATGATTTCATCATCCACAATTTACGTTAGCTTCCCTTTCTTTCTTTCTGCAACATTACAGACTAACCTCGAAAAGAAGCTGAACTGTTTGCTACCAGCAACGATTTAACACAAATTGTTCACTAACCGACTTGGAATCATCCCACCAGAATTCCAGATAAACTGTCTCCAAACACCTTAGAGCTTTTCTTAATTAACCCCTCAAATACACCATTGAAGTCAGCTCTCCTCTTAGCATGTATGCAGATTGTTCCTCTCTCAGTCATTTTCAGTTTGGGATCCTGTGTAACAACAAAGGTACCAATTGGCATGACCATCCGGACATATATATCCCCTCGTTTCCACGATTCTGTGTGTGTGTGTGTGTGTGTGTGTGTGTGTGTGTGTGTGTGTGTGTGTGTGTGTGTGTGTGTGTGTGTGTGTGTGTGTGTGCGTTTTTTTTTTTAATCAAGCATCTAATAGTAGCTGTCCAATTCTGCCAATGTAGTTTATAGCCAATAATTCGGCACAAGCCCAATGACTCCAGTCAAAAACTTTTTCGCCTCTAGCTTGTCATACATATAAACTGTCTCCAAACTGTCTTCTCGTAAACACTTCAAAAAGTACATCAATATATCCAAAGTAAACTTTCTAAGAACTAATATCCTAAGGTGGTCTTCTGCCCAAATCGCAGTTGAACCCTCTGGTCCCTCACCAAGACTGTAGGGCGACTTCTGTCCTTCATAGATATAACAGAACACCCCCTCCAAGTTATGTAAAAACGTTAAACGAAGAACTTCTCTCCCCATTCCACAAACTATTCACAGTCAGTTTCTTATAAAATTTTGCCATATGGACACTAGAAAAATACTACATAGTCTTGATAGAAATAAAACTTTGTCCCGCTAGCATTCGTCCAGTTGTACTAAATACTTGAACTCCAGAATTAAACCTATCATGGGTCATCTCCACAAGCTGTCATCTCATCTAGCATTTATTTAACTGTTTGGAAGCAAATTTATATCCAGTCTGTTCCCAAAACAAACAGGAGATAAAAATCAACCATTAAGCAATTGAATTATTGCTCAGACTTCAATACTCTCAAAAAGAATGGAATATGTTCTCAACATTTCATTCACTACTTGGAGATCCACCAATTGCTTAATGATCACCAACATGGATTCTGCAATTCATGTTCCACAGATCTTCTAATTAACTTCACCTGCCTTTGGATGCAAGCATTCAAAAATATTCAGAGAAACTCAAACGGTGGCTTCGATATTTCCAAGGCATTTGATTGATTCTAGAATCGTGGTTTTGTTACAAAGCTACCATCTTATGGTGTTCCTATTTATTTTTTTCTGAAAAGTTGCCAGCTTGCTAACCGGTCATTCATGTGGGCAATGGTGGATGGTTTCTTTCATCAATAAACATATTTTTCCAGTTAATTCTTATATACCTTTTCCAATTAATGCTGATATACACCCTCTGTCCAAAAAGAAACCGACCTTTTCGAAAATAGAAGAAACTAGTGGAGCCACCTCTTGTATCTTTTCGTTGTCGAAAGCGGAAACCTTCATTAGTGTTGTATCAAGGGTTTATGACATTTGTTTCATTAGAAGTCGAGTTATAGTGCCAAGAGTGACAGCATGTTTTTGACGAACGGTCGTCACGATAGTCTTGCCATACTCGAGGAATTCTAGCTATCAATCGCTTCAAAACTTCGAGATAAAACTCACCATTGACCCTTTGTGGATAATGACCTTGGAATTGTAGAAACAAATCTTTACTTGTCTTTACTTTTGACTTCTCCAAGAGACTTTTTTTCGGATGCCCCTCTTCTGGTTGTCTCCACCCAGCACTCTGGCGTTTTGTTTCGGGCTCATACTCATAACACCAAGTTTCGTCACCAGTAACGATCATTTCAAGGAAGTTTGAGTCCTTACGAGCGGTTTTAATGAGGTCCTTGCACTGTTCAATTCGATACATTTTTGGTCGTCCGTCAACTTGTGGGGAACAAATCGCGAATTCAATTTACGAAGGCCCAAAGTCTTGGTCAAAATGTTGCACACAGTTGACTTTGGAATCTCCAATCCATCTCAATCAATCTCACGGAAGATTTCGGGTTTTCTTTGATGAAATCACGCACGTTTTTGATGTTAACTTCGCTCAGTTCAGTTTTTAGACGGCCCGGCTTTTCGTCTCACGACCACTTTGAAATTGCTTAAATCACTCGTATACTTGAGTACGGAATAAGCATTCATCACCGTATGCTTTGTGAAGCATTTGATGCGTTTCGGTAAAACGTTTACCAAGTTTAACACAAAAGTCAATCGCAACTCTCTGTTTGAAACTCATTTTCCAACCTTTCGTCGAAACACACTGTCCCTCTTGGCACTATAACTCGGCTTCTAATGAAACAAATGTGATAAACAGTTGACACAACACTATTGAAGGTTTCCGCTTTCGAAAACAAAACGACCCAACAGGTGACGCCACTAGTTTCTTCTATTTTTCGAAAAATTCGGTTTCTTTGGACATAGGGTGTGCTATGATCAATGCTGTTACCTACACTGTCACCCTATACATCAATGTTTTGATTAGTTTTTGTTTTTCAATTAACTCTCACATGCGCTCTATCCTGCTACAAGCACTAATCTCTTCAGCCTTCAAATACTCCAATGTTGTTAGAATCGTATTACCTTACATACGATTTTTTGGAAGTTAATAGGTCATTTTCATTAGTTTATCATTAGATATTTCGTTGTATTGCATCATTTTTGTTTCTGTGTAATGTAATAGTTCATGCTATTGTGTCAGCATTTTTTATGCTATAATTATACAGCAAGAGCTAGTTTTCAGTTAACACCTCCCAGAAAAAGCGTGATTCAAGATTTGAATAGAGAAGGCTATTTCTCTCTTGAAATAGCTAACAGGGTGTCCTGTAGTCAATCTACTGCGCAAACGGCTACTGTCGAAAGTGAAGGAAACCGGATCTGCTGAAAGAAGGAGACAGGAATAAAGCCGAGAAAACTCTGCTAAGATCGAATTCTAAAGCTGCTCTTCCTTTAAATTGACCGTGCATCTTCTTGAGAACTGAAAGGAGACTGGGAAGAACAAACCCATTTTAACCACAAAAATTAGATTGACTAGGTTACAATGATGCAAAGAACATGCCAAATGGACCTCTCATTGGTGGATTAGAATAATTTTTTGAAGAGAAAAAATTTTAACCTGCAGGGCACCGACGGTAGACGAAGAGTTCGAAGACGATCAGGAGAAAAACTCAAACCTGACTGTCTGATTCAACAGTCAAATTCTCAGTCAAGATGATCTGAGGCTGCAAGTAGTATCATGGTGTTGGTCGCTTGCATTATACAAATGTGTCAGTGAATGCACAAGTGCACAAAAGCTTTAATTTTTGTTGCAGATTAACAAGTGGCTCAATGAACACTCAATACAGTTAGTACCGTGGACAGGAAACAGCCCTGGTTATGGTGTTGGTTGCTTTCATTTTACAAATGCTTCAGTGAATGCACAAGTGTACCAGAAAATTTTAGAAAAAGAATTGCTGCATACTATCAAAGACCACTTTATCATAACAACGAAGTGCATCTTTCAGGATGACTCTGTCCCTTGCCATAGGACAAAAAGTATACTGAGAATGTGCGGTACCAAATGGCGACTGAAATATACAAGAAGCCGAAAACACTTCCGGAGCTGCAAGAAGCCATTATAAAGATATGAAACATGAACAGTTACATCCATCAGGAAATTGGTTTTGCCAATGTCCCGCCAATGCCAAGCTGTAATAAAAGCAAGGGGAGAATCCACAAAGTACTAAAAAGCAAAAAGTGGGTTTTTAGCTATGAATGTTGGTATGTTTGAAATAAATTTTGATTCCAGTATATGTTTTTCCAGTGGAAATATCACTGCCTACTCCATTTTGAAATATTTGCAAATTTGTCAAATTTGTTGTTATTTCCTAATTATGCCACATCTTGCACTAAAAAGAGCCAAGTATTAAACAAAACTAAAAATGCTATATTACTTTCTTCATTATTTGACAGGCATTCTGTTGTTCATTTCAAATAGGCATTCAAACTTAAATACCAAAGTCACTGCAGTTAATGCAGGTTTTTTGTGTATTTAGAATAGAATTTCGTATGTGTGTGTGTGTGTGTGTGAATTTCTCTACTGAAGATTATAAATTTATCGCACCTTTACTACCTAGCGGGAAGACTGAAACTGAATTATACTATCCATAATTCCTGATTTACACCCGAAACATGAAACATTTTATAGCCCATCAGGACTTCAATAAAAGCATTATGATTTCAACAGAAGGAAACGATATTATCTAGCATCATTTATAATAATACTTTCACGTCTATATATTCAACAGTGAGATTCAAACCCACATTTCCCATTCTGTTAGCTGAAGAACAGATACGCCATTCATTTGACCAGCCTGACTGGTAACAAATTAAATAAAAATATCCGAAAGTAAAGAAACAATAACTGAAATAAAAAGCCGAAAGGGCTTATTCTGGCAATATGAATTATTTGTTTAGAGGATATTATATGTCTATTTATATTTTTAGCCAGATTCAAAAATTTCCCTAAAGGTTATGTTAATATAATCTTCGACATTGGGATTGCCTTGGTGAACCCTAATTAAAGGACACGAACTCAGTCCAAGAGCCATATTTTTTTCCCTTTTATTGGTACATTTTAGTATTTACTGACACCTGTTTTGAACTGCTTGTTCTCATCAGAGACCAGGAAGAAACCTTAAGAGGATCTAAACCCACTTTTAAATTTTGATAAACGTGAACCTGGCCAAATATATCGATCGATATACTGTATAATTCCTTTATGCAAATAATTTATTTGTCAGAATCAGGCCTTCGAGCTCCTTATTTTAGTAATTTATATACGCACCTACCAAGGGGTCACTACGGTTAGGGAGAGAGGGTTCTTTGTCCTCTTAAGGTTTCACATGGCCTTTAACCAGAACCAATAGTTTGGTTTCGCGGATTGCCGTGCAGGATCACGGCATCAAAGAGTGAGCATCTGCATAGATAAGTATGTATCTTTCTGTTTGCATTTATTAACATGCCGTTTAACTTTGAATACTAACCTAAACCTTCTAGTGTTAACGGTGTAGTTGTCAACCGTTAGCACGGGATTATATCTTATTACAGTGTTATCCCCCCCCCCATATTTCTTAGCTAACAGTTTCATGACTGCAAGTTTGCAGATGCTCAAACAGATTTTTTTCTGCATATTTGATCTGCAGATGATCAAACAGATGATGCAACAGGATTTTTCTATTGCCTCGGATAAAAACAAGCTATTGTAAAGGTATCTTTACAATAGAGTTTACAGATTTCAAACTGTGCTAGTTCATCGAGAGGGAGCAAACTATCGTTTTCAAAATTGAGGAAGAATATGAACACAAGTAGGTGGCTAAAATCCTTATGGATACAACAGGTAATATCGAAATATTTTTGCTTTACCCCTTTAAGTGAGCTAGATTCCATGTAATACACAATGATATTGAAACTAGGAATGAGGTTTTAGAGGGTTTCCCGTTTAAGAAACGATTAATTAAGCCCTTCCATATCGGAAGTTTGCTGCGTACCGTAAAGACTGAAAGATTTCTGTTGGTTTTCAGAGGAAACTTCAAGGATTTAAAGTGAAAATTGGGAGAGATAGCTTGTTTTCATGGATAGGACGATATCAATTCCTAATTTGTTTAACGTGCAAGGGATCAGAGTTATGTAATTCCCTCGGCTTGAAGTTCCAGTACTTGCCTTGTGGGTCTGCCGTGTATAAAATGTCAGACATCGCACATAGAACTGCTGCTGAAATACTGGGGATACCATTCAAGCTAATGGTAGAAGTATCTATGTCATTTAAGGACTCTCTCCATCTAATCAATCAATTAAAAATACTAGGGAAAGTCCCATCCCAAAAATGGCACATACTGTTACAGCATCTCCTCATGAGACGAGCGATAGCCCACTGCTCACATCTGATAATGATGTCGACTTCATGAATAAAACTACTATAGTTGCCAATTTCTTCTTATTTTTTTCGTTGGTTTCTTTCCTTGTTTTTTATTGTTGTTAGTAGCTCCTCTTTGGATGTGTAGCTTTCAAACTTTATCTCGTGCTCCGATGAGTCGGATAAGGAGAGCCATAAGGACTCATCGGAGCACGAGATAAAGTTTGAAAGCTACACATCCAAAGAGGAGCTACTAACAACAATAAAAAACAAGGAAAGAAACCAACGAAAAAAATAAGAAGAAATTGGCAACTATATCTCAATATTTCAATGAATGATGATTTTGACAAAATACAGCAAACACACGAAGAATGGCCGGTAGAGACAAGTCGTTCGCAGCAACGTTTCCTATAACTAATTTTGGAGAAAACAACTAAGTCAACCGAGATTCAATAAAGATGATAAGCAGAAGTTTACACACTCGGCCAGTGAAAGCTGAAATTTAGCACACGAGACGACTTGAAGATCCCATCAAGGTTCGAATGGGGAGAGTGCGATAACGACCAGAAACTAACCGCCCTTCTTTCTGCTTGCAGTTAGACAGCATTGATACACAGATATGTGTTATGGAACAATTTATCATACTAGAGGTACTATAAATTCTTGCGTATATCAGAACCATAATTACAGAACAAATATGGATGCAACATTCCATCACCTCGCTTAGTACAAGAGGCTTTCCTCCAACAACAAACTAAGAAGAAATACGTAATCTTATATTATTTATGATATTCATGTGCTCTTTTTTACTAGAAGCTCCATTTTCAAATCACATGGATATGAACTTTTCCAGCTGTTATCATTCTGTGGCTGAGATTGAAGGAACCGTGGAATCAGAATATTAATAGAACCCTTAATTATTGGTTCATTCTTCAATTTCAAGCTAGATATTAATGGAACGACATTAACTGTTTATTGGATTGAGATGGACCAAATTGAATTTCTGAACAAATATGCTCCAAGAAGAACAGCTATCTGACGGCTGTTTTTAACACCGTAGGGAACTACTGCTATGAAGCAAATCAGATCATAGCAGCTGAAACTACATGAAAGACAAGAACCCAAAATAAGCTAAGGACCTTTTTAAAAAGCTTTGAAGTAATATATATTTGAAGAGTCAGAAACAGGGTAAACTGGGGCTGCTTGTGGTTCCGTAACCAGAGTGGTACAATGATCGACTGTTTCTGTGTGTCTGCTCACCTAAAACATCAGGTAATCAACATAAGACATATGAGTATCCCCAACCAACAGCAAATTTCAGATCACAAAATGGTAGTACTCTTAAAGCTTAAACCTAGTAAAAAGATAGAAATATGTCCGTACCTTGGGGACCCAACCCCAGTCATCTTCTGCTCTTTCAAGACAATATAAAAAAACTGTGTCTTGAATGGGAATAAATTGAATGAGATGGGAAGCATAGTCCCACTTCGAAACCTTAAACAAAGTAAATTCAGGTCTTGAGAAGGAGAGAGGCGCCTGCAGCTATGTCAGAAGCTTCGTCAGCTTGAGAAAAGATGGTATATCCACAAGAAATCAGCATGCCATACTCCTGACTAATACAGAGCGTACTTTAGAGAAAGAAAAGAAAGCAGAAGAAAACTTTAAATTAAAGATGAAATTGGGCTAAGCGGATGCTGCTTTCACTACCTTTTACAAAAAAAAAAAAAAAAACAAATGACTCAGGACCGCTGCAGAGAAGGAAATGATCAAGGAAATCAGGCTATATGGGAACACAGTAAGCAACACTTACGAAATTTTGCAGGTTCTTACTGACCACGACAAGTAAGCCTTTTCAGATAAGCACTAAGCGGTTGTTCTAGGTATATAGTGCATACCAAGCTTGCCGTATGTTGTTCAGGTGATCCCCAACAGCCCTATTAACAGTGGGTAAAACTAGCGGCTACACAGTGCAGGCCAGAAAAAATTCAAGGCCAGATGGTCTTGGGAATAGAATTTTATAGAGCAGCAGGGAACACTTTTTTATCCTTACTAATCAGGCATTAACAAATTCCTACAGAACCAGGAATATAGCAGGATTTTACCCAGAGTTATCCAAAAGTTATTCCCAAGAATGACAGAGTTGAGAAAATCATAGACATATGACGTCCCATTGCACTCAACTCAACAACGCAGACTATAAGCTATTCATAAAAATAATTATTAACCCCATGAAGGACAATCTCTCAAGTATTCTACAAGCACGCAGACCTACTGTATTGCAGGCCTTGATATGGGAATCAACATCATATTACTACGAGATATTGTACAGCTTTCCAAGCATAAACAGTATCCCTTGGCTGTACTAAACGCTTTTCCTAAGTCTGATAGACTTAGGAAAAGCGTTTACGCTAAACCCAAACCAATTTGATAACCATACCTTGCATCTCCTACCCACCCTCCTTTAGCATAGGAATGCGCCAAGATTCGTCCTTTGAGTCCGCTGCTTCTTCTCTCTTGTATTAGAAGCGGAGGAACAATATCGCCATATTAAGAGGAATATCGCTACCACACATCAAGAGTTCAAAATCATGTACGCAGACGATTTACGATTTACTCTATACCTTAATAGGCAATAATTTCATCAGCACGTTCTTTAGCATTTCCATCAGTTCAGAGGAAGTAGTGGATAAAGTTAGTAATCATCAGAGAAGGAGACACTGCCAACTTGCTATTGTGCTTAATCCCAAGGAGAGATCCATTAAATCAGATCCTAAAACAAACAGACAGAGAGAACCTAAAAATTCTGATATAAAAATAGTGAAATATATATATATATATATAAAACAAAAAAAACCTTACAAAACATTAAAATCCAAACAAAAATATCATAAAAAAACAACAGAAATCTAACCAAACAACCCACCAACACTAACTCTTAGGAAAAAAATTTTCCACATCCGCTTCACCAACATCAGTGGCCATGATAGGAAGATTAGTTCTGATGGTGGTAAACATCGTTTGTATAGCACCATCAGAACTAATGTTCCTATCATGTTCACCACCATCAATCATCTAAACCAGAACTAATGTTTCTATGAATCCCAAATGACAACTACACATTACACAGCTCTTTTCTCCACAAGGGCGTCACTTGTGCATATATCAGAACCGATATACTTGCCAGAGATTGCAAACCATTGAATCCTTACTGTCTGATCTGCTTTGACTCAAAATTACTCTAACAAATCAACCTGCCCATTTCATATGTTCTCTGTATCGCTCTCCAAACTACTCTGACGTCTTCAACTCTCTCTCAATATGAAGATTGACCTTCTGCAGTCAATAGTGAGGTTATTCTCCTTGAGGGCATTCATGTCTACAACTAACATTTTGATCACCTTCTCCAGTTTCATCGATCAAGCAGGCAGGGATTCTGAGGTGATTGCCATCTCACATCATCAAGTTCGCCAGAATACCTGACAACTCCTTCCAATTTCCCAACACATGTGACCTCTTCCTAACAAGCTCCACTAATAAATATGTTGTGATTGTCGGTTCTCCTCTTGGTAACTCAAACCATAGCCCCATACAGACCCTTTTTCCACGGAACAACCTCCTCCCATTAGTTTACAGTCTTCTGTGCTTTGACACAACAAGAGAGCAAACCCGGAGGAAGTCCGTGACTTCTATTCCTTCTTTCCATAGTCTGACTTCTGCTTCAGTTATTCCAATCTAAACGCTGCTCAGATCAAATAACGGAAATAATCCTCACAGGAATGAAGCCTTTCAGCCTTTCATCCATTATTCCACTCCAAATACTTAGCCAACTTGCAAGCCTTGGTTCTCAAAAAAAGGGTGCCAATGCTGTAAAATAAAAAAAAACTTCTTCTTACCACAAATGGCTCAGGACAAAAATTCCAGCTGCCACCTCTGCTTACGCTGCAGCTCGCAACAGTTGTAAAAGAATGAATAAGAAGTCCAAGTCAGACTTTGCAACGGCCAAATGCGGCAAACACTCCTCCTCCCCAAATGGAAGTCGATCTCTTGCCAAGGATACTGGATGCAACTTCTGCCCACCCTGGTTTCCATAGTACTATGGCTCATCACTAAAGATAAGGCCAATTTACTGGCATCACTCTTCCCTTCCAATTCCTGTATTACTGACCTGGGAAAAGTTACCTCCACTCCACCAAGAACGGCTTCCTTCATGTCACTTTTTTTGTCTTCATGCAAAAAAGGATTCTGAAGTCCTTAATCACCTGAGCATAAACTAGGAATCTGATCCTGATGATATTCCACCTACAGTGTTAAAGAGTGCTCCAGAACTAACACATATCCTGTATTAACTAACACCTAGAATCGTAGCAATTTGTTAACAATGGATTATCACTTAATCGTTTAGCATTACGTAATTTCTGGGGTATCTCTTCTGTTCATTATTTATGTATAAAACATCCACAAGGAAGTCCAAAGTGCTGTATGGATAGAGTTTGTTTGCTAGCTCTCTTCAGATATATTTGCATAGTGTATATTCGTGGCATCTTAGTTACTTTAGTTAGTCACTGGAAATGTATTTCCTCGCATATATTGACCAATAGCGTAAGATATTCTTGTGTTGCTCTGTCTTCCTTTTCGTAGTAGTAGTATTATAACATTACTAAAGTATATCGTAAAGAAGGAATATTTCGAATCTTCTGTGAAAATTCACTGGGCTGTTTTCAACTGGCTGTGGAGACCCGCTGCAGCTCTATCTCTAATAATTTTATCGATTCCTATCGCTGTTAGTTTTCTAATTCTGATGATGTGGTCTACTGTAGAAAAGCCTTAGTTTATTTCGTTAGAATGAGGGCTACATACTTGTCATTGTTTATCAAGAGAGTTATTTATGTTGTCTATAAATTCCTCAGGTGAATCAATTGTACTCTTCCCTTTCTGGAACAGTGCATTTCTTGGGCTTATGGTTTAATTGTTTGAAGGAATTTTTGAACCTTGTTCACGATTGTTTCCATTATTTGTTTTTAATTTAGGGTGCTCGGAGTCCTTCTTCCTTCCACTTTTATAAAGTGGAAGGAAGAATGCTTGAATATTTCCTGTTGAGAATATTGCACCAATTACCTCATGAAGGATTGCCATAGTTGTTCTTTATTTAACTTTATTTAACTTGGTGTTTTATTTAATATTCTCCGAGTAAAATGTGATGTGTAAAGAAAAGAGTAACGCCAGGAGGTCCTTAACAGCGGTACTCAATGAACTTGCTGAAATCAGCAATCAAAAGAAATGTTCAATCCCACTTCACAAAGTCAATAGCAGAAAACATGCTTAACGTTCGCATGGATTCTGTGCTTCCTAGCTCGTAATGCCTTGCAATGGCCATCAGGCGGATCTTCTGATTTCCTGCACTTCCAACTTTCTCATCCGGATAGTACCGCTGTTACGGACCTCCTGGCTTTACTCTTTTCTTCAACTTCTGCATAGATGGCTAAAGCAGTTTTCCTCCTTTCATACCAGAAACCAAGCACTGTATGCGTCCGTAGTTTTTCAGTCAAAAAATATCAGGAGAATTCTATCCAACTTGGACACTAAATAATCCTCCCTTCTCGATGGCATTTCTCCAACCATACTGAAACTTTATGCTCCACAACTGATACCTCGCCTGCATCGTGTGTACAATTTTCTATACCTGGCATGAACTCCAATTCGTGGAAGGACCATGTATCGAGCCTGTTCCGAAAACATGGAGATAAAAAAAATGCCATGAAAGTGCCTCCTGAGAATAATGGAGAAGTTCGTCGATAATCTAATTCTCCACTTTCTAGAGGACCAATAATTAATCAACAACTACAGTATGGATTTTTTCATTCATGTTCCATGAGAGATCCTCCACCCTCAAGCCTAAAATATTCAGCACTGGACGCATGGTATGGAATGGTTTGGAAAAATATGTTGTTCTTAATACGAACAAACCCAGAATGCCTTAAAACCCAAAGTGTTTCTAGTATCTGGCACAGCGTCCTCCTTAGGAAAACTTACTGCCCACCTCCCATAATTAGCTACCCAGCTTTGTCTGTAATCATTCAAAATATAAAATGGTGAATGATTCCTGTTCGAGAGCTTCCTACTAATGTTGGAGTCCCTCAGAACTTTTTTCTCTCACTTACTCCCTCGCTCCTATGCATATACGACCTGCTCTGTAGGGTCATTTATGTATATCAGTTTATATATTAATCAGTAATGAAAATATTTCATTACTGGTTAATATATAAACCTTAACTTTGGTTAAATGAAGGTGAGTAAAGGATTAAAATATACAGCACTTTAGAATCCATTTGGAAACAGTCTGGAAGAATGATGCTATTTCTATATGTGTGTGCATGGAAAGCCACAGTTTCGTCTAAAGGGTACAGTTAAGATTCAAAAGGCTTGGGTTTGGTTGCCATTTGATGTACGATGCAATTTTCTTGCAGTTTGCTCGTTCAAAAACGTATTTCAATTTTTTTTTCAGAGATATTACCAGCGGCTTTGTGGGGTATATGCAAATATGGAGTTTTTCCTTAAGTATCTTATGATGTTAGGAATTTTTGTTGCTCTTCCTAGGAACAATTTTGAAAGAACAAGTTGATTGATGGTCACTGCTTTAGGGTGCGATAGGGTGAAAGGCTACATTGCATTTAGAATTAATTCGCTATTGAGTTCGAGCAGAACAGGGGCTTTGATCAGGAGAAAACAGCCAGTACTCAGACACCTGAAAGAAGAGGATTAAGATATCATGTTGTTTGCACCATAGTAATCGAAACGCGAACTAGATTCTGAGTTATCGAGTTATCAAGTGGAGAACCGATATCTATAGTATATTTTTGAATCAGGGATGGTTAAGAAAATAAGACAAGGTGTTGGCAGGATGGGTAGCATTATCTCATAAAATTCTCATGGACAAATACACCATGTAAGTTAGCCATAATAAGAGGAATACTGAGGTCTTCAGATTGGCCCAGATTAAAATATTATACGCTAATACGATTTGAAACAGGAAGAGAATAGCATAGCTTCTCTAGTTGACTAGTTTAATGAGTAGGGCTGAAAACAAAACGTGTATCAAAGTTAAAAAAAAAGAATGGTACGACACTCAGATATGATGGATGCAAATTTACAATATTATAATATATATATATATATATATATATATATATATATGTGTGTGTGTGTGTGTGTGTGTGTGTGTGTGTGTGTGTGTGTGTATAAAACGATAAGCCATTTTATGAAACGTTTTTGTGTCACGTTTTTTGTCAAGTTATTTGAAACGTTTTGAAACTCAGGGGCAACCCTGAGTGTCGAGTCATCAGAATTCAAGGAGAACCGGCCTACCAGTCCGGAACTCGGAGAGTTGAGCGCCGTACGCGCCAGGGGGAGGGGCACTCCTTTCAAGTCTTCAAAATTCAATTCGAGTAATCAGAATTCAAGGAGAACGGCCTACCAGTCCGGAACTCGGAGGGTTGGGCGCCGTAGGCGCCAGGGGGACGTGTCGTCCCTAGTATATATAAGCCTAGGGAGGCTTATATATACAATTATCATATATATATATATATATATATATATTACTCGTTAACTCAGCTGAGAAGCATGTGTTCAGTTCAGAAACCTAAGAACCTCATAGTGAATATAGCTGTTGCTTGGAAAGAAGTCACGGACATCCCATGGCTAAGGTACATCGTGACAATTTATGCCGTCTAGATAATACATGTGAGATGTATTATCTAGACGGCATAAATTGAAGGAATATGATGCTTCCAAGTCAGTGCAAATGTATCCGGGCGAAATGGCTCACCAGAATGGAACTGACGGAATTTGAAAGTGGCGTTATGACAGCATGCTATGTTGCAGGCTTATTTGTTTAGCAAATTGCTGATAAATTGGCCATGCTTAGATGGAAGCGAAAGGAGTTAACTACAAGTGCTTCGCGTAGCGGACGACATACAACACTCACCGAACGTGAGTGTAGAGTGCTTACAAAGTTATGGAAAAGCCCCATACGTAGAATACGGAAGAGTTCTGGGCATCTGCACAAAAACATTCAGAACCAAGGCTCACAATATCAATTTTCATGGCAGAACCGCAATATGCAAGCCCCACATTTCCGGAACCAATATGCAGCATCGTCTTCAGTGATGAAAAGAGCGTGGACAGTGGGATATGGAAGCTTGGAAACCTGTGCTATACAGCCAAGAATCATGCTACACACTCTACTAAGCAGGTTGGAGGAGTGTGGGTGCCCAGTGAACATATCTTACCAGAGTGCGTAACCCTAACTATGAAATTGGGAGATGGCTGTGTGATTGTATGGTCTCCTGTTTTTTTCCTAGTTTGGCCTAGGATGTCTGTTTGGTCGTCCTCTAGGACAGGGGTGGGGAACCTTTGGCACGCATGCCAAAAGTGGCACGCCAACGGCTTTTTCCAGCAAGCAAACTAGGGCTCACTTTAAAAAATAATTAAATAAATAAATACATCTATGCTGAGTTGCATATTTAAACTTAATGGCATACAATTTTATTAAGTAGAGCGATACCAAATAAAAGGCAATAATGAAACAAACACTATCAACTGTTTTAGTAATAATAAGTGATAAGAAAATAAAACAAACATCCCATTTCAAAGTCATCATCTATCTCCGCGATGTACTGACGTAAAAGTTTTGTCCCGTTCAGTTGTTGCATCATTCTTCAGCCAGACGTGACGTGACTCCTTTACCATCATTTTATATATTTTTAAGTGTTACTTAAAGAATTTATCGGTTTTCTAGAGTGCGTATATGTGGATTTGGATTTAATTGTAAGTTATTAAAATATAGATTGGAAGTATTTATTGTCAATTAATATGTTTAATTCATTAGATATAAAAGCAATTTTATTTACATTGCCATAAACATAAGTTATTGTTAAAGCTTTGTGAAATGTATTATCAATATTCAGGATTATGAAGTGATATGTGCACGAGATTAGATTTCAGGCGTACCCTTCTCTTTCGTTTGCATATATGTGTAGGTAGGCTTATAATTGTACTAATTTTTGATTTTCTTAAACTTGGTAAGTGTATACAGAGAGTGATTATGATGAGATTTTATGAGTCCAAATTATCATTTTTGTCAGTATTCATACGCCTTTGTCCACATTTTTACACCCCATGATCCGATTCTCATTAAAGTTGGAAGCTCTATGAAAAAAGCAATCAATTTTTGTTTTTTTTTCATTTTTTGGTTGTACAACTTGGTCATTCAGTTGTAATTTACTTTTCCCTTTTGCCTTTCGCCTTATTCCTTTCTTTCCTCCTCTTTTTATCTATTCATATTGATTCTATAAATATATAAATATACCATTATCATATAATTTTATTTGCTTCCTGCCTTTACAGATTGTACAGAATCTCACAACCACTAGCAAAGAAACATAGACATTCAAATGAAGAGTATTTAGAGAATTCAAAGAATACTGCACGAAAAATTTGGTATGATTAAGAAAGATAATCAAGTATTATGCATTTTATGTTTCAAATCAGTTGTTTGTAAGACTTCTGTAAAGAGACATTTTGAAACTGTTCATAAGCAATAAAAGTGAGCAAGAACAAAGCGAATTAATTTCTCGTGAACTGAGCAAGATAAAAAAACAGTCCAATACTTTGATGAAATTTATTTCAGGTAAATCTAGTTCCGACTTAGTTGCTGCTAGCTTTGCTTTGAGGTTTCAAGAGTTATTGCCCAACATTGGAAACCACTCAGTGATGACGAGTATGTTAAAGACGTATGGCTAGAATGTGCTACTTTACTTTTTGACAATCTTTCAGAAAAGGTAAAAATTATTCAAGGCATTAAAGATTTGCTTGTGAGTAGAAAATCAGTTAAGGATAGGATACGTAAGTTGGAAAGGATTACAGCAGAACAATTAACAAAAGATTTGGCGTCATGTAAGTTCTTTTCTATTTCTCTTGATGAGAGCACAGACATTACATCATCAGCTAGGCTAACAAGCTTTGTTCGATTTTGTAGGGTTGACGAAGAATATGAAGAATTTGAACCTTGTAACACTACCTGCGCGTACCACTGGGATTGAAATATGTAAAGCAGTTTTGTACGAATTATCTATTTGGCAAATTAATATTTAAAAAGTGGTATCCGTCACAACAGATGATGCACCCAACATGATTGGAAAGGACTCAGGATTTGTAAATTGTTTGCAAAACATGTTGATCATCCACTGATAGGCATCATACTTTAGGAGACTTTAAGTGCAAAAGCTGGTCGTAAGGAACTTCAAGATGTGATACAAACTCTAACCAAGGTTCTTAATTACATTTCTGCACGTGCTTTGAATAAAAGACAATTTATTCACCTAATTCATGTGTGAGAATTAGGTGAATTCGGTGTTCAAAAGACTAATAATGTACAACAATGTTCGTGGTGTTAGTCGAGGTCTTGTTCGGAAACGATTTGTTGAATGCCTGGATGAGATAAATCTCTTTTTGACTAATCAACAAATGTCTTATAAAGAAATGTATGACATCATGTGGGTTTTTAAACTAATGTTTTTCGCAGATTTATGAGATTCATTGTTCTCAGTGATGAACTTTGTTAAGTGTCGTAATAAGAGTAACCTTACAGATGAAACTATTATCGCATGCATATCTCTAAAGGTTACAAAATATAAACTTGGTATAAATTATCTCCTCAGTGACGCAGCAGCTGAAGTCTTATTGATTCTTAATAAATAAACCGTCCACTACTTTTCTTTATGTAATTTTGATTTGATGTTTTCTGCTAAAAATGGTAAAGATTAACTTCTGTTTAATATATTATGTAGGTAAAATAACATTTCATTTTATCTGCAATTTTTATCTGAAAGGGATTAAGAATTATTAAAAGAGTATCTTTAATTTAATTTTATTTTATTGTGCTTTAGTCAAGTGAAAGCATTATGAGATTGTGCACGGTAATATATTCGAAAAACCTGAAAAAACTTAAGTCTGATTGATCCTTATAAAAAATCAAAAACAGAAATATTCAGCTTTATTGTTTTCGCTTTTGCTGATTTTAAAAACTGCGTCTTTAATTTGTGTGGCTGTATATGGCAGCTAGAATTACGCATAAATACAAATAAAAAAATATCCACGCTATCAACAGGGTAGGACTTTTAAGTAAAAATTCCGTCACTAATTTTTACATTCATTGAATCTTACATGACTTACAATAATCAATCTTACATTATTCTGACGAGTAGAAAGCGGGTACACATTCAGATTTTCGAATCGCGTCAAGATCCTCCCCACCACAGTCAAGCATCACATTACATGCCTACTGGAAGAATGGACAAAAATTCCCATTCATTACTATCGCACGCTTATATGACAGCAATCCTAGTAGGTTTTCTGCAATCATCGCAGCGAAAGGAACTCCTACATCTTATTAAGATGAGCGTCATGGCTGTTTGTTCCTTACACTCTGTTGTCCGTTGTCTGCAATGCAAAAACTTTAGAGTTGAGCAACAAAATGCAAAGAAGCATTCTATACAAATGAATAACATAAAACTTTATTCGTAATAAATTATTATGGCTATTAAAGAATATAAATTTTTTTTGTTATTTCCAATGTATCTACAAAGTTAGTTAAACGTTGTGGAAATTTTACGGAAATCTCGTAAACAAGTATAACTAAGTGAAATTTTATGTACAATATTGCTAAAGCATAAGAAGAACAAACTATAAAATTCAATTTTAACTGCCTTTACTAAAAATTTTGATCTTATTTGTAACCAGTTTCTGAGTTATTTAAACACAAAAAATTCGGGTAACCTCTAGAGAGCGCGTCCCCTGAGTGGCGATTATGTAATAAAATTTTTACCTTGGGGATATTGTATATTAGGATAACCAAGTTATTTTATAAACTTGGTTTTAACTCCTAATCCCAAGTATGCAAACAATTAAGTTTGCGCCTGAAACAAAGTTCAAGTCTAAAGATGTTACGACACCAGTTGTAACATCTTTAGACTTGAATATGCAATATCTTTAGACTTGAATATGCAATATCTTTACACTAATTTACAATATCCCCAAGGTAAAATTTTATTACATCTATATCTCCTCCAGAGATTTTTATTAAAAATAAAAACACCTTGTTGCAACTCCTATAGGTAAAGTTGATAAGGCTCCGTATTACTATAATATTGGTATTTAGGATCTAGCTACTCACTGAGGAGACCTCAAAAAAGGTTGAAACCGGTCTGGGTAGTGACTCCCACCCGTAATGCATTGCAGTATACATCTTCTAGTGAGATGTGCTTTAAATTATGGGAAAATACTAAGAATAGTGATCATAGCTTTACCCACCTTTACAATGAGTTGCCCTGGTGTTGTAACATCTTTAGACTTGAACTTTGTTTCAGGCGCAAACTTAAATGTTTGCATACTTGGGATTAGGAGTTAAAATAACCAAGTTTATAAATTAACTTGGTTATCCTAATATATATATATTTTTTTTTTCTAAATATAAATTTGGAAGAAGGCTAGTTCACAGGAGTCCCACTTCCCTTACAATCATCTTGATTGTAAGGGAAGTAGGACTCCTGTGGTCTCCTAGCTGGATATATCATCTTCTTCCTCTACTTTGAGGCAGATCCACTGCTTTAGTCTTTCCTATAAGGCCTTATCAGCCGACGTTTCTTATTTTATAACCCTTATGCTATTAGGGTACTCAAGGGCAATGAGGTCTTTCCATATCTGGTCTAATATATGTCCCCTCTATAAACCTCTACCATAATTCTACTCTATCCTACTATAATCTACTCTTTCCCACTTTCAATATACCCTATGGGTTTAAATTTGGAAGAAGGCTAGTTCAGAAGCCTTACTCCTCTTACTTACTCTAATCATCTTCTTCCTCTACTTTGAGGCAGATCCACTGCTTTAGTCTTTCCTATAAGGCCTTATCAGCCGACGTTTCTTATTTTATAACCCTTATGCTATTAGGGTACTCAAGGTAGCAGTCCTATAGATAGTCCCACAGGACTATCTATAGGCAGGTTGGTCACCTGATATGGAGACCATCATTCTGCTTTTAAGCTGACAGAAAAAAGCGGAATCTATGAAAAGTGACCCTGGAATGGAAAAGGTAAAACGAAAATGGAAACGACAAAATATAATACATATAGCAAACTGGAACGTAAGAGGAATAGCATTTAAAGAAATAGAATTACACCAAATATTAAATGAAAGAAATTTTCAAATAGCAGTAATCACTGAAAGAAAAAAGAAACTAAAAGGAACCATGAGAACCGAAAATTTTAATGTAATATATAGTGGAGTTGACAGACACCAAGAGCACAAGCAGGACTTATAATTTGGATAAGCGGTTTACATGCCCCAGACGAAGTAAGAGAACATGATAATACTGAATTTTATAATCAGTTACAAAATATATATAATAAAATTAATAAAAATGATTATGTAATATTAGCAGGAGACTTAAATGCAAGAATTAGAAACACGAAAATTAATAATCATATAGGAATATATGGAGAACATACTCTAAACAGGAATGGTAAAAAATTGATCGACTTTGTAGTATATAATAACCTAAAAATAATGAATTCTTTCTATTATATATATATTTATGTATACTTGCTGCCCAAGTATACATAAATATACTTGGGCAGCAAGAGGATGGAAATCAATATTAGATTATTTTATCTTAAATGAAAAGACATCAAAGTTCTCTTTAGATGTTAGAGTTCACAGAGGATATGAAATAAGCAGTGACCACTTCCTCGTTAAAATAAAATTCAGATTACCACCTAAATGGCTACAAATAACAAGAACAGAAAGAAAATTTAAAACATTTGTTTATAAAAATAAATTATTAAATGACACAAATGTACAATGGCTATATTAACAAAGAATTAACCAGTATTTAGATAAAATAAAACAAAAAGAAGAAATAGAAACAGAATGACTTAATATAAAAACGATACTAAATGAAGCAGCAAATGAAAGCTTAGGAAAGACCAAAAAATTCAATAAAAGGAAAAAACTGAAGATATTCGATGATACAATCAAAGAAATAATCAAAAAGAAAAAAAGAATCCTATCACAAATGGTTAAGCAGTAAAAGATTAGAAGATGAAATGGAATATAAAAGAATAACAGCCATAGCTAAAAGAGAAGTCATTAAAAGACATAGAGAATCATTGAACAAATTTGTTTCTAATTTAGAACATGATTTATATAAAACAAGACTCAACGTATATAAGATTCTGAAACACTTGAATACAGATACAAAGAAAACATAAAATTAAACGCCGAATTGAAATTAGAAGAATTTCTCAATTTCTATACAGAATTGTGGACAGATAAATATTTAATAAAAGATAACGGGCAAGAATTTAATGAAAATGAAAAGAAAATAACAAAAGAAGAATTAGAAGTCAGTCTGAAAGAAACGAGAAACGGAAAATCACCTGGAGAAGATAAACTAGGTTCAGAACTATATAAATATGCAGGAGCAAGTTCAAAGAAAGACTCTTATTATTTTTAAATAAAATTTATTCAACTGGTATCCTATTCCCCCCCCCCCCAATAGAATGAAAAAAAGCAATTGTGATTCCTATCTTTAAAAAAGGTAGTAGAGTGACCCTGAAAACTATAGAGGTATCAGTATACTAAATTCCTGTTACAAAATATATAGCAGAATTTTAAATAACAAACTAATAAAATATTCGGAAACTTTATTTTAGAAGTACAGAATGGATTTAGAAAAGGACGACCATGTATAGACCCAGCCTTTTGCCAAATCATAGAGAAAAGAAGAGAATACAATTTAGAAACAATTATTATATTCACTGACTTTTATTATATATATATTATATAATAAATTTTATTATATATATATAATAAAATTTTCCATCAAGGTATTATACTTTCCCCTACTGTGAAATTAAACACTCTCCTTTTTGCCGATGAAGTTTATGAGAAAAACTACAAAGTATACTCTATTTGATCACAAAAGAAACGATGACAGTATGAAAGAATTAAACCAGGAATCAGTAATAGAAAACATTAAAAAATGTAAACGTAAATGGATGGAACATATTTAAAGAATGAAAACAGAAAGATTACCAAACCAAGCCCTAAAGTATAAGCCATTAGGAAAACGAAAACCAGGATGTCCTATTAAAAGATTCAGAGATGAATTCTAAGGCCGAGACAGGCCACTCTAGGCCTTACTCCTTGATAGGCATGATTCTGATAATGAAAATTAGGAATTTTCTTTCAGAAGCTCAGGGTTTAAATCTTCAGGCAATCAACTATAGAAGACAACCTCAAGAAACTCGAGTGCACACTTATATGGCTGAAGACAGTATTATGTACTGTTTGCATTAGGAAACACAAGAAGATGGTATTTTCTAATGAACTGTCATCCCTATATGCTAATTAAATCTTTGATAATCTGGGACCAGTTATCTTGATTGCTAAAGTTAGAGTTGGCATCTTCTTACGACCAAACGTTACAGTTAAAAAGCTTGGCATACTCCCTTTGCGAATATAAGGCATTACTCTTTATATATATATGTTAAAGATACCAAGCAATTTTAAACCTGGTTTTACTCCATTTCCCAAGTAAGCAAACAAGTCAAGTTTGCGCCTGCAAGTGTTGCAAGTCTAGCTGACACTGCACGTAGTGCAAGACCAAGGCAACTCATTGTAAAAGTAGATTAAGCTCTGATCACTAATCTTAATATTTACCCTTAATGCAAAGCAGATCTCCTGGAGGAGATGTATGATGTTTTGTATTAAAGGCAAGGGGCCACTATCCAGACTGGTTTCGACCTTTATTGAGGTCTCATCAGTGGGAGGCAGGCTAGAACCAAGATTTTAGTAATACAGAGCTTATAAGTATTTTACCAGAACAAGTTACCATAAGGTGTTTTAACCTTATTAAATAAAAATCTCAGGAGGAGATATAAATGTAGAAAGTATTTTACTTTGGGTATAATAAATGTTAAAGCCATGAGTTGCCTTAGTCTTGCACTACTTGCAGGGTCAGCTAGACTTGCAACACTTGCTTGCACAAACTTGACTTATTTGCTTACTTGAGAAATGGAATAAAACCAGGTTTAAAATTGCTTAGTATCTTTAACATTTATTATACCCAAGGTAAAATACTTTCTACATTTATATCTCCTCCTGAGATTTTTATTTAATAAGGTTAAAAACACCTTATAGCACTTGTTCTGGTAAAATTCTTATAAGCTCTGTATTACTAAAATCTTGGTATTTCTAGACTGCCTCCCACTGATGAGGCCTCAATAAAGGTCGAAACCGGTGTGGGTAGTGGCCCCTTGCCTTTAATACAAAACATCATACATCTCCTCCAGGAGATGTGCTTTTCATTAAGAGTAAATATTAAGATTAGTGATCAGAGCTTACTCTACTTTTACCATGAGTTGCCTTAGGCTTGCACTACGTGCAGGTCATCTAGAGTTGCAACACTTGCAGGTGCAAACTTGACTTGTTTGCTTACTTGGGAAATGGAGTAAAACCAGGTTTAAAATTGCTTGGTATCTTTAACATTTATTATACCCAAGGTAAAATACTTTCTACACATATATACTGTATATATATATATATATATATATATATATATATATATATATATATATATATATATATATATATATATATATATATATATATATATATATATATATATATATATATATATATATATATATATATATATATATATATATATATATATATATATATATATATATATATATGTAGAAAGCACAGCTATCAAGTCCTTGAAAGATAATAGTAACATAGTTATCCTTCCGGCAAAGGGAATGCAACTGTCATCTTAAACAAGTCTGATTACCATAATAAAATCTTGGAACTTTTAAATAGTGATACTTACTCAGAAATTGCTAATGACCCTACGATGGAACTACACAATAGAACTAATAATTCATTAAAAACCACCTTAGAGTTACAAAGAAACATTCGGCTTTCTCTTAGGTCACTTCATCCCTTGATACCTCGACTGTATGGTCTCCCCAAGATTCACAAAAATAACTGCCCACTCAGACCCATAGTTGAGGGCATACACTCTCCTACTTATAATCTCTCCAAATATCTCACGAGTTTTCTAAGAAATCTTTCTGGAAGTTCCTCTTCACATATTAAAAACTCTGCAGATTTTGTTTCTAAAATCAAGGACATCAAACTTAAAAGAACAGATTTAATGGCCAGTTTTGATATTGTTTCTCTCTTTACAAATGTACCTGCTCAAGAAGTCCTCAATCTTCTCAAGAACAAATTATCAAAAAAACTCTTTGCTCTTCTCTCCCATTGAATAATGTGTGTGTGTGTGTGTGTGTGTGTGTGTGTGTGTGTGTGTGTGTGTGTGTGTGTGTGTGTGTGTGTGTGTGTGTGTGTGTGTGTGTGTGTGTGTGTGTGTGTGTGTGTGTGTGTGTGTGTGTGTGTGTGTGTGTGTGTGTGTGTGTGTGTCCAAAACCTAAGGATAAACGCTATTACTGAAGATTATAATGACAAAATTAGATGAATCAACTTATGTATATCTGTATAGCTGACGATTTCATTAGAAAGCGGGTACAAATTCAAATTTTCGAGTCGCGTACAACTGGTGACGTGTAGCACTCATCAGGATAAAAAGCTGAGCTAAGCGAGTTGCGTTGTGCATGACGTTTTCTTTTCGTGAATGTATGTTTCAAACTTGAATGTCTTGTAATATCTCAAAGACATAATCTAGATGATATCACGTGGGGTAAAATTATTGGAAAATTTGAAAAATGCCGCAGAATTACTGATATTGCCATAGAGACTAGGACCTTCCAAACCTGTACATTCGTATGCTTCTAAGAACGAATTAGATGAAACTGTGTCCTTCATTGTTCTTATGTTTTTTATAGCTTTTTCTGATTTTCCTATAGTTTCTTTTGTTTTTCATATTTTTATTCCCCAATGCGTCATTTCGTTTTGCTAACCTGGTGAACATATTGTTCACTTTGACCTGTTGTTCGTCAACAATTGTCCCCATCTCTGTTTCTTCATTCTGCCTTTGTTCATTTCTTATGCAAGGACAGACGTGTTGACATTTCAAGTGAAAGCCTCTCTCGAAGTCTTAATGATCACAGCAGTTTTACTGAAATATTCTGATGTGGTTTGCCGTTCTAATTTTTGCATTTTCACAAGTGCAATTTGCAAGTGGGGAATATTGTCTGTACTGCGATACACGTAACAGAAATCTCCGAGAATTCTTCTTTGTTGATGTTTGGGGTATCTTACTCTTTTATTTGACTTGATTGAGGCTCCTTCTCGCTATGTAGCGATCCTGGAGTAACTAAATTTTCTGATCTCTCATATTTCCTGCATGGTATCAGACACTGACTAAAAAGTGCTCACTTTTTAGACAATCGAAGCATTCTGGCTGTTGGGAAATTGCTGTCTTTATGGTCTAAACAGCCACAACGCAAGTAGGTTCCTTGTATACCATTCGATAGCTGACAATAACTGTTGATGCTCCGATTTTCTCGAAATTTGTTACTGGTGTACTCATGTCCATGGAGAAGCTGAGTTCTTACGAATATCAGTTGGGATTATTTGTAGAAATGCGATTCTGTTATATTTCCCCTTTTCGGGTATGTCTGGATACGAATATTCCAGAATACGAATATTCTATTTCGTATTCTGGAAAGTCCACTGGAAATCTCTCCATCTTCAATGTCTGGAATTGACCTACTATAATTATGGCAGTTAATTTATTTTCGTGTGCGTTCAAACCTCTCAAAAGCGTCTCCTCTCTCTCTCTCTCTCTCTCTCTCTTCTACAATCTTGATAACTACTGTATGCTCCCCCAGAACACACACAGCGCACGGGATGGAGTATTTTTTGATATCTGATGATGGTTCGGTTCTTGCCTCTTCATAACCTGCGATTCGATGCTAATGTCTTAACGAAGCATTTTGGAAGTAAAAAAGCATCAACTTTCAATCAACTCAGCAAAAAAATTTTTTTTTTTTTTAAGGTTCCCATAGTTCAATTTCGCACTATCTACATAAAGAAATCAAGTAAAGTACTCGTACAATCATGTGGCCAAAACGTATCGTGTACTAATTAGAAACGATTGCTGTCACTGGTACCGAGAAAGTTAGTAAGAAATTCACTCAGGTTATAAATGTAAACATTAATATCAAAGACTAGTAAATAAAAACGATGTATTAATACAGAAATTTAATGAAAAAAGTTATCAGAAATTAAGCACTCACATTATTCTATTTCCCCAGAGGCCTTCCTCAGAAATTAGGAAAGTCTGAAGAATGAGAAAATATAAATGGCACTGCTCGAAAAGAGGGGTGTTCTTATTGAGTTTAACTTTCGGGTTAATATTATATATGATTCATTTGTCAGATTTGTCACTGTCAATTAAAATTAACATTAAGGAAATAAAGATTAATTTCAATTGACAGTGCTTCAGATACACGTAATTTTGTTCCATTATCTTAGAAATCGAGTATACGTTTTTTTTTCTTTTTTCTTTTCTTTTCTTTTCTTTTTTTTTTTTTTTTGACGTCAATGGTTTGGCACTGTTGCATGGGTAGCAATTTCAATTGTTGCAGGTTATGAGTTTTATTATATTGAATCAGTCTTTTAAATAATGCTGTCAATCTTACTGGAAATAGGAACACGACAATTTCGAAGAATTTCGTATAATCGATATGATATTGATCTAATTAGTGAGCCAGAGGAGAATGAATCACAATTACATGATACGAATAACAATATACTACACATACCAGTCTCTGAACTTTATTTAATACCATGTTGGAATTCCTTTAGCCCGAATTACAGCTTGGTATAGATTACACAAGGTGTCAGATTACATCAACAACAACAACAACAACACCATAACAATCATTCATCAGAGAGTCCTTTAACTAGCTTGAATTTGATGGAAGAGGACCTGGTTCCCAATCTTTTTTCTGATGTGTTCAATACATTCCCAGTGTGGTCCATATGGGCTTTGTGATGACCACAGAAGATGGTGGAAGTCGGTATCATGTTCGCTGAACCACTACTGAACAATTCTTGGCGATAGGCAGTAGCATTATTGTCCGTGAAACAACCGGCACCTGCTGATAAAAAGTCACCATTGCAGGATGGACTTCATCGGCAACAATGTTCAGATATTCATTAGAATATCCGAACCTGATATTCCAGCAATATTAAAGGACCATTTTCATAGCAACAGAACATGCCCTACACCATGACCTCACCTCCAGAAACTTGAGTTGTTTTTTACAAGGCAAGCTGGTGTCATTGTATCATGGGGCTACTGGTAAACTCTATCTATACCTTTTATACGCGGTACAGAAAAAAGTGTACCTTGATGCGTCGGACTACATGGATTTCTTTTCTAGTCTTACAGTGTCCAGTCAAGGTGTTCCTGGCATTACTGTAGACGAAGTTTCCGGATCTTTTCAAATCAGCGGTTTCCGTATAGTCATGTGACTGCCATACCGATCCTCTCAATTCCTTGCATATAGTTCACAGAGATTTGAATCGGGAATGGTATTATTTAAATGCGTTGGGTATTTTTAAAGAATAGGTATGTTTAAATTATGTTTAAAGAATAGGTATTCTACCATGACCAGCGTTCATACATTGATGAACTAAGGGATGAAATTACACGATATGTCCAGCAGATGTCTCAACCCTTGTTCTCCAAGAGGATACATGTTTCTTAGCACATGCGAAATTTCTGTATCATCTTGGAGAACAAGGGTTGAGACATCTGCTGGACATATCGTGTAATTTCATCCCTTAGTTCATCAATGTATGAACGCTGGTGAAGGAATATGTGCTCGATATGGGCACCTTGAAAGACAAGGTGCCCATTTCGAGCACATTATTTCGAGTGCAGTCTGTTAGGAAGAAGAATACATAATCTTCTTCCTGACAGATTGTCTTTGGATCACAGTTACGCCTCCTAGACAAGCAATGAGAATTTATTTTTCCACTGATTATACAATTCAGATATCTCCCCTTTTGAGAGAATAATCAGCTCTTTTGTTTTCAAAAATGTGGCTACAGCCAAACGGGCACTCACAATAAGCCCTTCATCGAACTCTGAAGGATTCATTGTTTTTCCCATTGTAATCAACACTGCCGATGATTTCTGACCACAGCATTCTTAAGTAGTTACCTAGAAATCTGCTGATGTACGTGGCCGAGTATTATTTTGCATATATGCCGCGTAAATAACATTTCTGTAGAGCAGGGTTTCTCAAACGTTTTCTACGACGGAACACTTAAATTTTCACAGAACGCCTTGATTCTTTTGTAATGTATTAATTAATAATTAATTAGTAATTTAGCTGGGTTTTTTAATTATTAATTAACAATTCATAATTAATAATTAATTATTAATTAATTAAACCTTCATTAAATTAATTTTTGCTGATTTTCATTGACATATCCCATTCTGATCACTAAAAATTTTTAATATTATTATAAGTACTTACGAGCGAATGCAGACTTTTTCTCCTGTGTGCTGGTAGTTTTCCTCTCCTTTTGTACATCCTGGAGATCTTTGTAAGCTTGAGGTGGATGACTCACTATCTGTTCCGTCACAAACACCTTCAATAAGAGATTTCTTAATACCAAAATTAAACAAAGTGCCTTGTCTCTCATTCATATTAGAATTTAAATCTTTATTCTATTACTTTTAAAAAAAATCACGGCACTCTGGTTTCAGAACAAGCACTTACACACTGCAATACGAACTTGCGAAGAAAGTATTCAGTATTACTAGATTTGAGAACCGGATACAGACTACCTTGATCTTCAATTTCAGTGAAAAATTTTCTTTACACTTCCTTGCTGATTGGTCACTGACATTTGCAACTTCGTTCTGTTTTGAGAACACGCAGCCCATTGTTGTAATCGGCTTGCAGGCAATTTTATGATAGCTCATAAACGGTAGTATTCTCTTTCCCGATTGTTGAAAGATTTCGATGTGTGAAAATTAACGATAATTCATGAATATGTCCATGTTTAAAAATATGCAGCTTGGTCACTGATATTTGCTACACAGATGTCATTTTCTTCAGTTTTGAGAACAGAGGATATGCCACCAATTGTTATAATCCGATACACAGATGTTATAAGGCGTTCTGGGTTCTGAGATTTTCGACATATTCACGAATATTATTCTCCTCAGAATATTTCTACTATAAAATATTTATTCATGAAAAATGCTTAGAAAACTAAAATGACAAATTCGAGAACTTCTCGCGGAACACTAGTATTCCTTGGAACACAATTTGAGAAATCCCGCTGTAGAGTATGGAGCAAGAAATCACAGTACTGAATAATTGTAAGGATATATTTTATGGAGTAAACAGGTTATTAACAAAGAAATATATGTTTATACTTGATGATATGTATACATATCATCTTCGTCGAATAAAGTATTAATCACAATAAATTACGTGCTCGAAATGTGCACCTTGTCTTTCAAGATATGTTTCTTAGCACATGTGAAGTTTCTCTGTCATCTTGGAGAACAAGGGTTGGGACATCTGCTGGACATATCGTGTAATTTTATTCCTTAGTTCATCAATGTTTGAATGCCGGTCATGGTAGAATACCCATTCTTTAAACATACCTCAAACGAAGGCATCAAGTGATGTGAGATCAGCAAAACATGCTGGGAGACAGGAAATCTGTGAACCTCGAAATGAGCCTTCCGGGTAAGTATAAATAGGCTCTAGAACAGCGCAAGGTGTAAAGGGTTTCTCCGTTCTGTAGAAATACCTGTGCAAGAAATGGAATGTTTTTTGCTGGACACATCCTGTGTAAATCCTCGGCGAACTGAACCAATGCATTCTCGATGTAGCATTCGCTATTCAAGGTCACATTTACACTGCCCCTTCAATGAAATGGGGTCCGGTTATGCCATGGACGGAAACAGCATACTGTGCAGTGATCCTCTCGCTGTGAAGATGTTTCTCTTAGACAAATTCAGATTTCGAGAAACCAATAATCCTGTAGGTTCGTTCATCCACGGATCTTCATGGACATTGGCCAGCACGCGTGCACAATATTCCGGCCGCTCAGCGTAATCCGTTGCTGTTAAACACTGACCCACCTGAATGACGTACGAAAAAACACCAAGCTCCCTAAGGATTTTCAGTAATGACTGCCTCAGTATCCCAAGTTTTACCGCTGTTCGGCGTTGACTACGTTTCGGAGACTTAACACGTGCTCCAGCATACGCCTGTGATTCTCATTTGTGTTAACAGTTCATAGTCTCCCCCGTATGCCCTTTGCATTGCGGCAGAACTCTCCCAGTATGTTGGAACCTTTCCATTGAGTTAATGATGACACTATTACTTGGGGCACGCTTACGCAAACGACGAACAAACTGCTCATAAACATGTTGTAGGTTTGACCATTTGCTCTTTCAACTCCTTAAGCGCGAAAATAATGCTCAACAATAAACGCCTTTTCTTCGAACGTCACCACCATTTGCTACAGCTAAATGTAACGGTGTAGACTCTACATGCATTCTTCTATTAATTTGCATGAATTCGAATGGCATATCTCATATCGGTTGTACTGAAGGGGAGCGGGTCTGAAAGTTCAGCACTTTTCTTTCTTTCTTTCTTGTTTTCTTTTTTTTTAACCCCGCCATACTGTATATCTGAATAAAAGTTTCTAATTCCGTGATATTCAAATACAGTCGGGTCTCATTTTATGCGGTAGATACGTTTCACAGAAAACCGCATATAAAGAATCGCACAAAAAAGTACCTAACTTAACGTTGAAAAATTAAGGATACGTTCCATACTTTTCTAAAACCTCATAAAACCGAAGCAGTAAATTAAAATAAACCTAAAATCGCATAAAATTTTATGAAAATTCAGGAAAATAAAACTGCATAAGTTTGTTTTAAAGCTTTATTCATTTAATTTTATTGAAAACTAATATATATATATATTTAACATTTTGTCATCAGAGGTATCATCGCTATTGGACAATATTCGGCAACGTTTGCTAACTGGTGCTAAATCACTTTCATCACCAGAAGAGATAGTCAGCCTATCAGATCTGTGATGAATAAAGAATAAACGCAATTCTTCACAAACAGCTTCATGCTCGTTCACAGCCTCAGCTTCACGCTCGTTCTGTGCTGAATTTTTTCTTCTGACAATGTAATAAGTAATTAAACTTTGCAATGATGATTTCACTAATTTTTATACAGCTCGCGATATCCAGACATACAGTTCTTCAGCTCACGTTGGAATTTGAATTCTCTTTCAGAATTTGTGTCATTAACAAGAAACCGATTTTCGAATTTATTGCACAGTTCAAGACCTTCTCAAATTATATTTGCAGTGAGGGGAACAGTTTTTCTTCCGCTTCACTATCGTTTTCTGGATCTGCAACTATATCTAAATTTAATCGATATCCAATAATATTATCGTCACTCAGTGGTGTAGCTAGAGCTTTTGCCGCCCTTGGCGATCCCCGAGTTTGCAGTCCCTCTCAAAACACCAAAAATACTACAAAAAGTCAAAACGACGTATAGGGAAATAAATCAAAGCACTATGTTTATTTTTGAAGTAAAACTTTAATTTCAACATTAAAATGTTATTTTTCTTGCATTTCTGTTAGCAAAATCGTCGATGACATTGGCGAAGTCTATTTCATAGTAATGTAGGTAATTCTTAATCAATTTTATTTAGAAAAATTCCTCTCACAACTAGCAACGCTTACAGCAATTGTGAAGAAAATTCGCAGTAGTATTACAATATTTAGAAATGAGTTCTCCAGACTGTATTTTGGATTAACTGCATTAATTCAAAAATGTTCTAAGTGCTGCCCGGGGCTGACCGCCCCCTCTACCCCTGATTAGCTACGCTTCTGTTGTCACTTAAGGCATTATCCACAAGCAATTCGTCTACATCGTTCAGGATAAATGTATATGTATCAAAACCTTCTCCGCCAATTTCATGTGTCAAAGTAATGATTCCAGCTGATAATGTAGTTTGCATGGTTGCACTGTTTGCAACACATCCAGGCCAAGCTACTTTCCAGCAGGCATTTAAAGTTTGTGGTCTTATTTCAACGATAGCAGATGCAACATGATTTAAGCAGTTCAAAATTGAAAATTTTTTCCAAACGTCAATTACTGTTAATGATTCATTTTCTAGTTTATCCAATATAAATTGAAAAGTGTGCTTAACATAATATTTTTAAAAGTATCAATTATGCCTTGATCTAATGGCTGAATAATGCTTGTTGTATTGGGTGGAAAAAAAACTACCAGCACATTTGGATGTTCTAAATGCTGATGACTTCGTGCATTGTCAACAATTAATAAAACTTTAAAATCGAAAGTTTTTTGCTTTATATATGTTTCCACTTCTGGTACAAAGCAATTATTGAACCATTCAGTTAATACAGCAGTTGTTATCCAGGCCTTTGTATTAGCCATCCAATATACCGAAAGTTGTTTTAGATCTTTGCCTTTTAGAGCAAGTGGTCATAGAGATCGATTTACTAGAAGGGGTTTCAACATTCGCTCTCCTGATGCATTGCTACAAAGTAACAACATTACTCGATCTTTGCTTGCTTTAAACCCACGTGCTTTTTTCTCAGACTTTGCGATGTAAGTTCGACTAGGCATTTTCTTCCAAAACAATCCTGTTTTGTCAGCGTTAAACACTTAATCGGGACAATAACTACCATATTCAATAATTTTGGCTAACTTAGAGAAGTTAGCCAAAACGTTTCAAGAGTGAAACGTTTTGGCCTTCTTCATCTCCTATTGCAACCTCGCTTGTAATCTTCACATCATGAAGTGCATTCCTTTATAAAAACCCGGTTAACCATCTTTTGCTAGCCGGAAATTCTTTATCAGCCTGGGAAGCGGAAGTAGTCGGCTCCAATTGCTTAATCTCTTCATAAAACCGAAGAGCGTTTTGTTTCATTAAATAACCACTTACAGGAATTCTTCTTTGAGGAATTCTTCAATCCAAATTACGAGCGCTCGTTCTGTTTTTTCTAATATAGCGTCTCTTGAGTACGATGATAATTTGGCACTTAGTTTTGTGCCAAATTATCATTGAAAAGCCAGAAATTACAGATTTTCTTATTGCGACTTCATTCTTTTTAATTGCTCTTATAGTAGATTCGCCTAAATTAAAATATTTACCAATCGGAGTAGATCCCTCTTCTTTTGCTAAGCGATCTAAAATTGCAATTTTCATTTCCAAAGAAATTACTTTTCTTTGGTGCTTTTTTTTTCTACATTGGGCCAAATTTAATTAATCATTGCTTAATAATTAATGATCAATTATTAATTAGTAATAAAAAATCAGCTAAATTAACAATTAATTATTAATTCATACATTACAAAATAACCAGATGTTCCATGAAAATTTCAGGATTTGCGAAGTGTTCCGTCGTAGGAAAAGTTTGGAAAACGCTGGATTACGCTTTGATCGGAATGTATTCTCCTTCTGTTGACATGCGCAGAAGTGTCGAAAGGTCTTGTATCTGTGAGCGCACTACCGCATAACTTCAAATCCGTATAAAAAAGATCCGCATAAAAAGAGACCGGAGTGTATTTCTTGATCGATCTGTATCATGTTAGAACTTGAAAGTATTGTTAAAGGTAGCGAAAGAAAAGAGTGACAGAGTTAGGATGGTGAGTCTGTGACCGCGGTATGACAAACAGGAGTTTAGAAGGAGCGCCATAATCGCAAATGACTTTATGCGCAGGTTATGCAGACGGTGTGGTGTGGAATTCGTAGACGTTTGGAATGAGTTTGATAGGAGAAAGGATTTATACAAGATGGATGGCCTGTATTTGAATGGATTTGGTGTGAGGAGACTGGAAAATGTGTTGCTGAATGAAGTGAAAATGGATGTGCAGAACCAGGGAAACTAGAACTACTAAGGAGGGGGGGGAGTGGATATGAGGACATTAGTGAGGCAGTTGAGTGTAAGAATGTATATAATGTACCCGAGCCAGTACCAAGGACAAGAAATCGGAATGGGACAGTTAGAATAACGCATCAAATTAGGGGTGGGACAAAGGGACCTCTGCATTTCATGTATACTAATGCCAGGAGTATTAGGAACAAGAAGGAAAAATTTTTGGCCTTGATTGGCTCTTCCTGGACACAGGTTATTGGCATTAGGAAACATGGCTGACAGAAGATGATATTGTTAGCGGTATAGAATGTGTAGGTTATAGTGTGTTTAGGAGGAGTAGAGAGAATAAAATGGGGAGAGGAGTGTTATTGATGATAGCTGATGAACTTCAGCCAAGGAAAATTGAAGTTATATCGCAGGATAGTGAAAAGAGCTCATTTGAGGATATTTGGTGTGAGATTGAGATTGGCAGAACAAAATATACAGTTGGGTGTTGCTATAGACCAGGTGATGGAATAGATGGTGAAAACAGTATGCAGAGACAAATTGATGAAATGAGTGGAAGGAGGCTAATTATTATGGGGATTTCAACTATGGTAACATTGATTGGAAGGAGGAGAGGACACATGTGAGGAAGGAAATGGATTTTATTTAATTATTAAGGGATAACTATCTGAGACAGCATATAATTGAAAATATTAGGGGTGTGAGAGTGCTTGACCTGGTAATAGCATCTGAGAATTTGACTGTAATGAATATGACCATGTTGCCACCTATTGGTGAGAGTCATCATAAGGTCTTCACCTGGGAGGTGGCTAAGGTGAGTAATTTTCGATTAAGACAGGATATATGTGGAATTATTGTGCTGGCAAGTATGACAAGCTTAGGAGATTGCTTGGATCAGTGCCATGGCATATACAACTACAAGGGCTGGATCGATACAGCATGGGAAGTGGTCAAGGAGCATTTACAGGAGGTTATGGCTGATTGTATACCTAGGGTCCGAATAGTAAAACAAGTAGGGGTTAAATGTATGGATAACACCATTAAGCTTGAGCTGCAAAAAAAGAAACAACTGTGGAGGGAATTTAAAGAAAGAGGTGACCTGCAGGCACAAGAACTGTATGCAGGCCAGAAGGATAACGAGTGTGGTAAAAACAGCAAAAGCTGATTATGAAAGTAAACTAGCTATGCAAGCTAAAGAGAATCCCAAACAGTTTTTTCAATATGCTGCAAGCAAAAAAAAAAAAACTGCACACGGCAAAATGATTTTAAGGAATGACGATGGTAAGGAGGTCACTGAATCAGTCGATATACTGAGCGTGCACTTTGCAAGAGTATATCATCCAGGTGGTGACATTAAAAAAATGAAGGAACCATTAGTTCATACGGGAATTGTGAATAATGAAGTGGAGGTGAATAGTCTATTACAGAACCTGAATGTGAATACATCTGTGGGATTGGATGGTATACCGGCACGGGTCTTACGTGAAGCGGCTAAAGAATCATCAGTGCCCTTGACCATATTGTTTAATCTGAGTCTCGGATCTGGTTTACTCCCAAAGGGGTGGAAAGAGGGGAAAACAGTTCCACTGCATAAAGGAGGATCCAAGACTACCGTTGCAAATTACCGACCAATCAGCATATCAGGAGTCGTTGTCAAGATCTTGGAGAAAGTAGTTAAGGCAAAAATACAGGAATGGATTGATGAAAATGAGATACTGTACGAGGGACAGCGTGGCGTTGTGAAGGGTAGATCATGTCTCAGTAACTTGCTCGAGTTTTATAACACAGTGACGGCTGAACTGGATAAGGGTAATTGGTTTACAGTGATACTGGCTAAGGCATTTGACAGGATATACCACATGGAATTCTAATCCGTAAAAACTGCAACATATGGGAATGCATATATAGGGTTGGTGAGATGGATAGGTGGGTGGTTGATGGAGATATATCAGAGAATAGTTTATTCGGGAGTAGAGTCCAAAAGACGGCCTGTGACTACTGGTGTGCTGCAGGGTTCTTGGACCACTGTTGTTTAATTTGTTCATTAGCGATATAGGGAAGGATCTAAGAGGAAAAGTTAATTTGTTTGCTGATGATGCAAAGAGAATAGATGTCAATTTAATGTGACAAAATGAAACGTTATGCATTTTGGGGTGAAAAGATTTGCAACAGTATACCACATTGGTGGAACTGTACTCCAGGAGATTGATGCGGCCAGAGACTTGGGAGTGTTGGTGTATAGGGAGATGAAGTTTAGGGGGCACATTGCAAAATTCGCTAAATCAGCTCAACGACTCACTTGGTTGTTGAAAAATACTTCGACGAGCAGAGACAAGCAAGTTATTATACCTCTGTACCGAGCCTTGATAAGACCTCATCTCGACTACTGTGCCCAGATTTGGTCATCTAGGTTTCTTCTTGATGGGGAGGGGTGGAGAGGATCCAGAGGCGAGTGACAAAGATGATAGCAGGTCTATGGAATGAACCTCATGAGAACAGTTTGAAGATTTGTGGGTTGCAGAAATTAGTTGATATGACTGAGACATTCAAATTGCTAAAGGGTCTCTATATGATTAATTCAGGGGATATTTTTGAGATCAGGACTGGTGGTGGGAGAACTAGAGGGACACCTACGGAAGCTGGGGAAAAGTGTGGTTAGCGTGTGTTAGAGTGTTAGAAAAAAAATTGAAAATACAAAAGTGTGTTAGAGCTGGGTTCTTTACTTTTAGAGTGGTAAATGAGTGGAATAAGCTGCCAGAGTTTGTTGTGGGTGCTATGACGGTGAGTGAGTTCAAGGCAAGGTATGATAGATACTGTGAGAATGTCGTATAGTTGTGTGGACATGATGTTTAGGGCCTCCATCGATGAGTCTAAAGACTCCTTGGAGACGCCCGTAATAATAATAATAATAATAATAATAATAATAATAATAATAGTAATAATAATCATTCTGTGCATAAGAAAATTTCAGTTTCTAGTTGTTGGTAAATTCTAATGTAAAGGTTTTTATGTATAAACGTGCTTGTTTTTATCTTTGCAAATATAATATAGGATAACTATTCTTGTTTTTTTCAATGCATTATTTATTTGTTTTGTAAGCTGACCTGCTTTAAGCACTCAGCTGTGCAATGGACAAGAACTGGGACCCAACACCAGTGACCGACTCTGTTACATCAAGAAAATACCTGGAATATGACTTAAAAACACACCTGTGCAGTGTTCGTTCTCAAATCAAGTATTTGAACTCTCTTAGTATTGGCACAACTCCAGCGATTGTCGAAATACCTGCGGTAAATGCAACAACATCGAGCATAAATGAACCTCCCCCTCCCTGCTTGTCCTCCGTGTGCATTTAAAGAGCGTCGAAAAACTCTAATTAAACCGATCATGGAGGAAAGGAAATTTAACAAGAATTTCGAGACCTAACCAAACAAGTCGGATGGGAGAGCAGATTTGCACAAATGTCCTGAGAAAATGTGATAAAAGCGACTAATTCCACTTTTGCTACAGTAACCACTTCCACACATTCTTGGCAATTAGTTCTAGCTAATTGCCAAAAACTGACATTAATCGTCCATTTCCGTCCATTCTCAACCAAAAAACTGGCTGTAACTTCTGTAGACAGGGTCTCTATCTGAAGTTACCACAACAATCTTGGAAAATAAATGCAAACCTAGAACTAGAGGAGAAAGAGAATATAAAAGACTACTCGCAAATTAAACGACCTGAAGGGAAAGTCTATATATCAAAAACGGTTAAACGGAAAAAAGAATTATCAACAAAAATCGACAACAATAAAAAAACTCAAATAATAAAAAAGTGGCAAAGATGTCGAACACGAAATAAATTCTACTCTTCATTTTAGAGAAGATCAACTCAAAGAAAAGTTACGAAGTACACGGTTCGCAGGGTTCTGAAATACTGACTGATTTTTCATTTCAGTCGTTTCCGACCGTAGGTGACTTTGTAGGTATTGCCCACAAAGTATTCCTGGTGAGATTGGTACAGGGTAGTTCACCATTGCATTCCCCAACCCCGCAATTTTATCCGTGCTCAAGACCGGCATATGGCTCGGGCGTACTCATGACTGTAATCCATATGTGTTCACAGGGGAAGTTTCCCTGGTCTGAGGGAAAAAACCCGAGTTTCCGGGTGAAAAAAAAAACCTACTTCAGAATGATACCGGCTAACTCACCTTTAGTCGAAACAGACCAGATAAAGGTTCCTCTGCGGAATCGAACCAGGTCTTTCCAAAAAAAAGACGTGGGTTCGATTCCCTTGAACTCTATACTGACTGAGCTGTGGAGGTTCGAGTTCTGAATTTGGCTAGTAAATAGCGGAAGACAAAATTACAAGCTTTAGGATCAGAAATGTCAGCAAGACTTCGAAGTCATGGAGAGCTTGTGCTCAAGATTAGACGAAAATCTGCAGGAGTAGGATACTCTGTCATTCCCTTAAGAGTAGATGTGTCAGTCCGTTATATCAAACAATGTAAAATAAATCTCTAAATGACGCCAACCTTCTGTGTTGTCGCTCTTAATATAATAGGGCTTTATAATCCATCTAAACAAGAGTAAATGTGGATATTGAATGTTTTTCCACTTCGTTATGCTATAAATTAAAGATGCCAAGTAATTATACTGTATTTTTGGTTTAATACTTTATCGTGAAGTATCTTCACGACTTGGCTACTTGTATATAGAGGCTGATAACTTCATATCAGTTGCTTTAGTGTTCCATGATAGAAAACACACTCCCTTTTTGAAGTTCATACACTTCAAATCATGCACATACTTCAAAAGGTGGTATTCGTTATAGACCTATGATTGAAGTGAAAAAGTAAAGGGGTGTTCATCATAGGGCGATGATGAACACTTATTTACTTTTTCACCTCAATAAATGTTCGAACTGGTCTGGGTAGTAGTTGCCGTTCCCATAATGTATAGCATTATGTACTTCCAAATGGGAGTGTGCTTGCATTTTAGGATAATAAGGCAATTGATGTGAAGTTATTAGCCTCTATCCCAGTCATGAAGTTACTTCGCGAGCAAACTTTGTTTTCTTACACTTGGATAAAGGATTAAACAAAGAATATAATTTAAAAAAATGAAAAAAAAAATCAGCTAATGCCTTTTATTTCCTTATAGGGAGTAGACGAGGCCTTTATACCCTATGTAGCTTTTGGAGACGGAATGGGCAGTTCAAACTCCACCGGTAGCCAATCAAAAATAGCTGGCCCATGTCTGTCACTAATTATAGCAGCCACCGATGAAGAGGCTGGCAAACAAGTGCTGACATCTCTTGGTACCTAACCTTAACAAGATATGTTACTGTCTGAAATAATGTGAGTACTACGGTCGATTTTCTTGAGTTTACAGGACAAACACGGGTTGTTTGTCCTGTAAACTCAAGGAAAAATCACCACTTGCCTGTGCCAGAGATCGACTAACTCGGGAACCGGTGGAAGGAAGGCTTAGAAAAAGTTCCTCCAAACGGCGACTAGACTTGAACTTAAGTCTAACTTCGAGAGACCAAGCGTCACTTCCACTGAGTTACACAGGCCTTATTTAATGGCATCTTTAATTTATAAATGTGGATAACAATGCTAGCATACTAGAATCAGGCATATATTTCTTGTAGAACCACATTTCTACCAATGCAAGAATATAACGGAACTAAGCCAAATGTAATCCGTAGCATTCTTTAGGAGTTTTCGCATATCACACTAGTCGGAATGCTAATGATAGCTATTTCTGGAAGACTTCCATAACATCAAAAAGAGGTAGTAGAGGAAATCTTAGCCATAGAATGGAATTACCAGGAGTGCACAACCGTCCATTAACATGTACGCCCTGAGAAATTCAAGCAGAAGGCATGAATTATGCACGCCTTTTGCTATTAATTTAACTTCCAGCACGTTATCGTAATGGAAGACTTCAATTATGTGGCGAATTTAGCTTCGGACAAAGCAGGGGAAATAAATCCAAGAACCCCTGCTCACTGATATCTGGAGAACACATAAAGAGAGTCGAGAAGGTAAGGGACACAAACATCTGAACATCTTGGAGAGTAAATTCATTGTTCTCACCTTCCTTGAAAAATTGAAAATTGACGTTCCCTTAAAAGTTACCTCCAGACTTCCTTTCTCTCGATTTGACTAATCCTCACCTCTGTTCCATTTCGAACAATTGGTTGGGACTGGGAAAGGTCTAGCCAATCAAATTCAGTACGTCATTGTAACAATACCATTGGTGATTTTAATATGGAAATAAAGAGGCAAGTAGAGAAACGAGACTTTAAAATTTGACACTTATATTTGAAAAAAAAAAAAAAACACTTTCGGCAGCCTTTACAACAAGTATTTCATAAGCTCCAGGATCCAGGACTGACATCAATGAAAACGAATGTATCTGATCCACAGCATCTAATAGTCTAAACTTCCGGCGGTACAGATGACCACTGATCATTTGTACCGCCGAATAGGATCTCACAATGTTAATAATTCTGTTGATCGTTTCATTCACTGCTTACATCTACTTATATACAGCTTATATCTACTTACATACGGCTAGATATCATCATATGTCTAGCCGGAATTCCCAGGTGATATGTCTATATATATCACCTGGGAATTAAGAAATGAGAATTCTACTAAAATGTTTCAAGCTATGCTGTACTAAAAAAAACACACAGGCGTTAAGAAAGGATTCGTAATGTGATATGGAATTAGATTTCCCTCTATAATACTAAGGAGCCTGTGTAGCTCAGTGGATGTGGCGTTTGCATACCACCGCGCTTGGCCGCATGAAGGAACATTTGGTTTCGAGTCTAGTCGGCGACTAGAGGAAATTTTTCTAAGCCTTTTTTCGACCGGTTCCCGAGTTAGTCGATCTCTGGCACGGGCAAGCAGGTTTTTCCTCCCGGAAACTCGGGTTTTTCGTCCTGTAAACTCAAGAAAATCGACCGTAGAACTCACATTATTTCAGACATTAAATATATTGTGTTTTAAGGTTAGGGACCACGAGACGGCGGCACGTTTGAGCCATCTCTCTTCACTGCATACCGCTTAATTAGTGATAGCCTTGGGCCATCTGTTTCTGATTGGGTACCAGTGGAGATTGAACTGTCCACTCAGTCTCCAAAAGTTAGATAGGGCTAAATGGCCTCGCCTACTCCCATATACGGGAATAAAAAGGTGTTAGCTGATATTTTATTTATATTTTTTCTATAGTACTATTGCTAAATAGTACTATTTAGCATTTTTTGATAACCTGAAAAGTGCTAATTGAATAAGTGGAGTGTAAACATTGATCTTTCCCCAAAAGACAGCAGGGCAACCATCAATCTTTTTAACATGGACTATAAGATTCTTGCCTAACAGCACACTTCAGTTTGGGATCAGACATTGACTCAGAGCACAAAGGGTATGGTATTCCAGACCTAAAGATACAATTTAGTTTCGTCCTAATAATAGCTCCGTTTGTTCTGGTAAACATCAAATAGTAATCAATGACCGTGCTTTCAATAGATTTTAAATGAGCGTTTCACAGTGTCCCACATTTCTTTCGCTTTGACATTCTTCGATAAGTCAGAGCAAATAAGGACCTTTCCAATGTCCAAGAAGTCTATAACAATAATGCCATCTTCCTTATGATTAACGGAATATTATGAGACCCATATCATCATTCAATATGGGATTAACTCCTTTCTGTTTCTGTTGATTCTTGAATATTTTCAACAGGAAGTGAAAACTGCTGTAATATTACGATAGGAACTCCAACCCCTGCTCACCACGAAGAAATCCAAAATGATACCTTATGTGGATGATGTGAGGCCAGACTAAGCGACAATGACTCCATTGACAATGTTTTAAAATGTTGGAGATAATTGAAATGTCTCGTTCAATAGCTAATACACCGACAAAACCCACTTCCAAGCATGTAGAGATTGACACCCAAGCAGCATGCCCATTGGGTTAGTCCATGTGTTAACGTCGAAGATCGTCTACGGTTTCCAAACATTCGGAATCAGATATCCGTTGCTTTCCTCTTGGGCAACAGTCATCAAAACCATCATATACCGCGCATACAAGTGTGCCATTAACATCACAAATATCTCTGAAGATCAAGAAATATTGTTGTACAGAAACCTTTGAAATGTTCTGAAGTAATGAATATCATCTTTTGAAGTGCATGATGACTAGGATTATGCACTTCGAAAAGGGAGTGTGCTTTGCCTCATAGAACACTAAGGCAACTGATATGAAGTTATTAGCCTCTATAGACAAGTATCCCTGTCGTGGGCTACTTGTATATAGAGGCTAATATAAATTCACAATAAAGTATATACAGCAATCCCTCGATTAGTGCGTCTAATGCGTTCTTTAAAACAGGCGCATTAATAGAAAAATGCAGCAATCGAATATAATAACCTATGAGAAAATGTATAATTCGTTCCACAGATTTCTTTTTTGAACCTTAATTTTTTTTTATAGAAGAATTAGGATATGTCTCAGGGCCTAGTTAAAGGAAAACCATGAAACTGAAAGACAATAAAACATATTCAGAATATAAATTTATTATTCTGCTTCTTAACAAAGAATTGAGCTAACGTAGTTTGGCGGACATTCTGTTTCTTTTTCCATACAACTGATAGTATAGTCCTATTGCCTCCTTCTGCAAATTTTACTGGTTCTCTCTTCACCAGGGTCAGTTTCTAAGCATTGCTGCTTAAAAACTTCGATTGTATGAAAACTATGTTCACATTCTTTCTGTGAAACATCTTTGAGCTTGTCAGTAATTAAATTTTCTTCATGTTCGTCAAGATCTTCCCGCTGTCATCTAAATTTAGCGGCTCGGAATCCCTCAACTTCTCAGAATGAGATTTAATTAATTAGATTCATTTGAAAAGCCTCTGAAATCATTTGCACAATGTGAAGGCATGTGCATCCAAGCGGTTCGCATATTGCCAGCAGTAATTTCATTTGATTTTGCGACTTTATAACCAGTCTGAGATTTCTGTGGTTTGGGTACAAAAGTCTTGGAAGGCATTCATTTCCAAAAAAAAGGCCTGTTTCATCGACATTAAATATTTGTTGATCACAATAGTCTCCTTCTTACACAGCTTTCTTCAAAATCTCTGGATATCTCCTTATCTGCACTTGTAGCTTCTCCTGTGATTAGAACATTATGTAGGCTATTTCTCTTTTTGAAACGGTCAAATAACCCAGCACTAACGTGGAATTCTACTTCATTTCCATCACTGATAGCCCTTTCTTTCCAGGTTACAAAGAGACAATGCTTTTGATTTAATAAGGCCAGGTATAGTTTAGCGGGATCCGTTTTTGGTTACAATCTTCGCTCCATGTAAAAAGAAGTCTCTCTAATTCAACAATTATAATACTTCGATTTCGAGTGCATGCAGGATGAACTTGAAGCAGCCTTACCTTTCTCTTTGTATTCAGCAGTTGATTCATCCACTGCTGAATACAAAGCTCTGGACTCTTCTTGTTCATTTTTCTTTGTTATTTCAAGTTTGTCTTCCAATCAGATTACTTTTCGAATCATTTTCACACTTCTAGTTGTCTCTCACTAATTCTTTTACTCATGATTAAAGGTTAGGAAAATAATTTAAAATAAAAAAGTAAGGAAAACAATTGCACCTGATATGATCAGCACAATGCTATGTAAAGCACACGACATAAATTTTGGCGATAAATTTGGAACATAGCATATATGGAAATAGTGTAGTATGCCATTAAAAAATAACTCTGTAAAATGTTTCAAATCGGTAACTAAATTATTTCATCCTGGTGAGTGATTTTGTAAATAGTTGGCCATAAAAAATGTATAGATCGAAAAGTTTTAAAATCTGTAACATTTATTTTTTAAATTCATATAGGGGCACTAATCGAATTTTAGAGGCGCACTAATCGAATTTGGGTATCGAAAAAAAATGACGCACTAATCGAAAACCCACTAATCTGGGGCGCATTAATCGAGGAATTGCTGTAACTTCACGATAAAAGTATTAAACCCAAATTATAATTACTTGGTATCTTTAATTTATAACATAACCAAGTGGGAAAAAACTTTCAATATCCACATTTACGCTTGTTTAGAGTAAATGGAATAGGGTAAATGTAAAGGTAAATGTAATAGATATAAGAGTAAATATCACCTCTTATTGTAATAGGTCTTTATAATTCAAGATTTAAAACCTTATTAGATTAAGAGTGAAAATACAGAAGGGTGGCATCATTTAGAAATTTATACCCAGCTTAGATCCTTACGTTGTTTGATATACTCAAGTGACATATATACACTTAAAGGAATGGCAGAGTATCCTTTACCTACAGATTTGCATCAAATTTTGAGCACACGCTCTCCGGGACTTCGAAGCCTTGCTGGTTTTTCTGATTTCTGATCTTAAAACTGTAGTTTTGACTTCGACTGTTTAGTAGCCAAATTCAGAACTCTTTGAACCTTTCACAACTTTTTCCGGAAAAAGCTGTTGTATTCACCTACCCTTTTATATGATTGGGATTCAGCCACACTGTCTTAAAAAAACAGAAAAATTGTAAACTTGCCATCACGGTAGACACTTGTTATGCTACTTCTTAGGCTTCAGATATCTGCTATGTGCAATAACACACCACGAAGGTCACAAGGAAGAAATTTCCCCAGCAAACACAACTAGCTTTTTAAAGCTACTCCATAATATGCGTACAGGCATACTAACATCTTGAACAATAAGACCTCGTATGAGCATTTTTACAAATCCTGAGTACTGCTGTCTCGGAATTAGGAAGGAACAAATAATAAATAGCTTATTTGAAAATTAAATCAAGTATGGAGGTCATTGATCGCGAATGCCTCGGCATGAAGGAATCATAGAGTAACCTTCAAGATAATATTAATATCTGGAAATTCCACAGCAGCAGGAACCGTTTTATTCACTTCTGCCTTACCATTCATCCAACGAACCATGCGTTCTAAAAGTGTTCAATTTCTTTAAGTGTAAAGAAACTTTGTAACGTACTATATATTTCCCTCCTCGTAAAATAACACCTCTGCTTACAGTTGCTACTACCAGTCAGTAATAGATAGAGAATTGTTTTTATCATTATCATCGAATTCAAATATGATATCTGGAAAGATAAGCAATACATATATCGGCCACTGAATTAGAAACATTTATGCAGATGTACGTTAACGTTAGCATCCTAAGACAGTCTGCCAGGAACAAGATTACCATCGCCTAAGAAGGCTTGAACGGGCAAACAGAATTTTGTGTGCGTGTGTGCAGCAATTGACCGAAGCATTTAATGAAGACTGTTCCAGATCCATATCTGTGAACTATATGCAGGAAATTGAAGAGGATCGGTATGGCAGTTTTGGATTATATCCAAAACCTTGGGTGGACACGTTTGGGAATCCCACCAGAACACTTGAGCTTGGTGGCGGAGGATCGTGACCATTGGAAGTTCCTCTTTCAGCTGCTGTTGAAAGAGGAACTTTCAATGTTGTGGGCCTTGAAGATGCATGTGTGTGTGTGTGTATTCGGTATGGCAGTCGCATGTCTATATGGAAACCACTGATTTTTGAGAAGATCCAGAAAGTTTGTCTAAAGTGATGTCAGGAACACCGTAACTGGACACTACAAGACTAAAAAAAACCATATCGCATCAAGGTACACTGTATCAAAGGTATAGATAGAGTTCGGCTGGAGTCCCATGAAGCAATGACCCCAGCTTGCCTTATAAACAAAACTCAATGTTCTGGAGGTCGTGTTATAGCGTGGAACATATTCTGCTGATATTACTGAAAGATCGGGTATCATCCAATGAAAATATGTTCATTGTTGCCGATGAAGTTCATACTACAATGTCGACTTTTGTGCAGCAGGCGATAGTTTTTTTCATCGAGGACAATGCCACTTCCATCGTGAAAGACGTTGTCCACAGTCGTTCAGTGAGCAGAACAGCGACTTTCCCTAACTTCTCTTGCCACCACAAGGCCCACATCTGATTGAGGTTATCTATTAGAAAAATAGAACCTTGAGCAAATTATGTTTCATCAAATCTGATTTTGTCAAAGTGCTCTATGTTTACCTCTCATGTTGTAGACGTTAATTGAACCAACATCTTGTGGAATCTATGCCAAACCATGCATGTGCTGTAACTCGAACTAAAGGAGATTAAACCGGTATTAAATAAAAGTGCCTAATTCAGTGGCAAGTACACTAGTGGCGAAAATTGTGGAAACCTTTGGGAAAAAGTATATTTTTGAGGTTAGATGGCTACTAACACTTTTTTTGGCGTAATACCATAAAATTATATATCAGTGGAAAGATAATTTAATCTGGAATGTAATGCAGTAACTTTTATGAAGGACTTTGTATTAGAACAGCAGTTATAAAGAAAAGTGAAACACATAGAAAAAATGAGATAATCAAAAATTCTCAGAATGTGAGTTAATACTTAGTTGGATAACCTTTAGCGTTAATTACGGCCTTACAACGCCTTCCCATGGAGTGAACTAAGTTTTTTAGTTCTGCAGCTGTTATAATATGAAAGCAAGATTGAATTATTGCTTCTATTAATTGAGTTTTATTGGTGGATTGCTTCTGATTAACAAGTTTCTTTTTTTCGATTGGGTTAAGGTCTCGGCTATTCCCAGGCCATTCTAGTAGTGGAATGTGATTATCTTGAAACCACTTTTTGCAAACAGCAACAACATGACATGGAGCTGAATCCTGTTGAAATATAAATGTTTCATTATCTTGGAAAATATCACGTGCGGAAGGCTTCAGTTTGGGTTCAAATATTTCATTTATGCATTTTTGGGCATTTATATTCCCATTAATCACACAAATTCTGCCCACACCTTTGGATGTCATACAACCCCAGATCATAACACTAAGTAGGTGTTTCACAGTAGGTGTAATGCAATCAGGATGAAAATCTTCTCCAATTCTTCTCCTTACGTGTTTTATGCCATCACTACCAAACAGGGAGATTTTGGTTTCATCATTCCAAATAACACTGTCCCATTGTTCCACTGTCCAGTTAACATGGGTTTTAGCCCAGTTTAATCTTTTCAACCTTTCTTTAAGAGATAAAAATGGCTTTTTTCGTGGAATTCTAGCATTTAGACCAAATTCCTGCAGTCTGTGCAGAACAGTCCTTGCACTCAATTTCACATTGTATTGCGCCATTTCATCTTGTATACACTCAGATAATTTTCTTCTGTTACGTAGGCACAGTCTCAATTCTTCTATCGTCACTTGCTGTTGTGCACCTTTTCCTGCCTTTACCAGTCTGGATTTGTAGTAACTGAGTCTCCTTATACCTCTTCAAAAATTTAAAAATGCCACCTTTGGTTAAGTTTCCACCAATTTTTCTTCTAATTTCTTCATAACTGTAGCCTTGTTCACTTAATAGAACTATTTTATATCGCTTTCTGGGTGACCAGTCAACTCTTTGCGCCATTTCTTTAATTTTATTACGTTTTACAAGCTCACTGAATGCAAGTACACACACAAAAAAAAAAACCAACTTCATAGCAATCGCAAAACACACTGCCAAATGTCCTCCTCTCAGCTCCAATACATGATATCATTGCCAAAACAAGATGACATCTGATTGGCTGTCTAAACACTCATGCTCATTGGCTACATTCAAATGAAGGAAAGCTACTCCATATCAACCTATACAAGTTGTGCTTCTTTTTTCTGGTTATTTCACTATAACTTTTCATAGAATACAGATAATCGAACAATGTTTGTTTCATTACATTCGTGATTAAATTATCTTTCCATTGATATATATACTTTTATGGTATTACACCAAACAATAGCGGTGTTATGAGCCATCAAACCTCAAAAATACACTTTTTCCAAAAGGTTTCCACAATTTTGGCCAATGGTGTATGTGGATAAGTATGCAAATACCATCAATCCTCCTAGATTGCTTTACTTGTACCAAATTATTTTACATAAATTCTAGAGCTTGGTATGTAGGAAAGATACAGTGGGTGATGCTAAATTATGATCGAATGATGCAATCTTGTCATCTTGTGCACCATGATAAAGAGCAATGAAATTTTCCAAGGAGTGACTAGGAAATGTACTCAGAATGAGCAGGCCAACGTGTGGTCGTTGGTCAGGAAAGGGCTAATCACCTAGGTATCATGAAACTTTAAAGACAGGTGAAAATATGATAAACCAAAACTATTACGCTACAAATGAAACAATATGCTAAAGTATTTTTCTCCATCTATTTTTTTTCTCCAGTATTTTTGTCTCCCCACTGCTTTTATTCAGAGCCTTTTCTGTTTTTCCACTCCTTTCATTATCTTTTTTTTTGTATTATTCCTTTTACTTCAACAATCCGTTAATATAACCTTTAATTTTTGACACTATGGCTGGAAACCATCTCACATAATTTTATTATTTTCATTATTGTTATTATCATCTTCATCATCGGTGGCGCATCGAAAGGGGGGGACCATGGGGACCTGGTCCCACAAAGAAAAAGGAAAAAATACTAGAAATATTTCCAAAAGTCCTTTCCTAATTAAAATTCATGTTTTTTTTGTTTTTTTTATTTATGTTGTGCCGTTTCTTCTATTTCTATATTACTTATGAATTAGCGATTATTGCAGATGCTCAGTCATAGGTCGTATGAGATCCATAGTGTGTTTTCATAAATCGTCTACTCAACTCATCCCCCCCCCCCCAAGATTAAATCCTGAGTGCGTTGCTGATTATTATTTTACTATTATTTTATTATTTTTTTAATATTTTTATTTTTATTTTTATTATTTTTATTATTTTTATTATTTTATTATTACTAACAGACATACAAAGAAAAGATGCCCTATGGAAACAACTTAAGAAGTCGCCAAACAATATCGCTTTAAAAGCTGAATACAAAAGAAAACGGAATCTCCTAACAACCCAAATTAGAACGGCAAAAAGAAACTATTACAGCAACAAATTAACAACAGCTCAGAATGACATAAAGGAAACCTGGCACCTGATTAATGAAATGCTGGACAATATACATAGAACCACTGCCTCAGAAACAATAAAACACAGCTTTGCCTGCGACCCCAAATCCCTCAAACAGTTGGCAAACAACTTTAATCAGCACTTCGTGAACTCTGTCCAAAAGCTACAAGAAACAACCTTTCCTCACACAAACGAACATTCTCCACTAGGTCCACGAGCAACCCAGTCGATGTGGTTCCCCACAGTAACAAAAGAAGAACTATCACTGGCAATTCAACAAATTAATCCTAACAAAGGACCGGGGATAGACGGAATCAGACCAAAAGACATCAAGAAACACTCAACCGACCTACTTCCAGTTATACAAAAACTGTTAAATAAAATCTTCAAAACGGGACACATACCTGATACACTGAAGACTGCATTAATCACACCCATACACAAACAGGGAAAAAGAAACATAATAAGTAATTACAGACCTATCGCCACGTTGCCTGTAATCAACCAAATCATGGAGCGCATTGTACATCAGAAACTCTCCACATACGTTGAAAAATTTCAAATCATACCCAAAACACAATATGGCTTTCAAAAAAATAAAGGAACAGCAACACTCCTGGAAGATTTCATAGATCTAATAAACGCTGCATTGGATAAAAAGAGAATAACATTAGTGGTATTCATTGACCTAACAAAAGCATTTGACACACTAACACATAAAACCTTGTTAACGAAACTTACCCATATCGGAATTGGAGGTCTTCTACTCCAGTGGTTTAAAGCATACACGAAAAACAGAAAGCACATCACACGTATAGGATCAGAATGCAGCAAGGAGGTACATGTAACCTGTGGAGTACCGCAAAGAGCTGTCCTATCTCCCATTCTATTTAACATATACACACACGACATAAGACAACTCCCCCTAAAGAGTAAAATCTTCCAGTATGCAGACGACACTGCCATAGTATCCATTCACAACAATGCAAATATCGCTTACAAAAATATGCAACACGACATCAATCAAATCACTAACTGGTTAACCCAAAATGGCATATATATAAACCCTGGAAAAACAAAGCTAATGATATTCAAAAACCCCCAAACCCTGCCCATAGAAACTAAATATCTCACTATCAAACATTCATCCTCCTATACACAAAGTGCAGAACCTAAAATCACAACCATCACACAGGTGAAAACAACACGCTATCTTGGACTTCACTTCGATGCTGATCAAAGTTGGAATAGCCATACAAACTACCTACATACCAAGCTTAGGATAATAGCAAGCAAACTATACAGATTAAAAGACATTGCCCCAACCCACATAAAAATACTAATCTATAAAGCATTATGTGAAAACATTTTAAGATATGCAATCACATCATCGCATTCTGTGCAGACTACAGACTTAACAGGCTACAATGGTTGCAAGATAAAATGATAAAACTGATATTCTGGGAACAACCCACTCTTATGCAGGAAGCATGGACAAAACACAAAATATTTAAGGTGAAACACTTACGCCACTACACAGTCATGTTAAAACACTACTACAGCCCAACATATAGAGTAACCAGAACAACATATCAAATAACAAGATCACAGTCAACAAACTACATAACATATAAGTACAACAATCAGTACGGCAAAGCCACCCGAAACTTCTACGTACCTGACATGATAAACAAACTACCATTCGATGACAGAAACCTAGGAACGTACAGAGAGCTGAAACAGGCACTATATAAATATTATAACGAGAATGAAAATTAGAGCAATTCCTGTCTCTCTCTCCCCCACCACACATGCACACACACACAAACCACTGACAACCCCCCCTCTCAAAAACTATCACTACAAGAACACAAAGAAACAAACACACCACGTCCAAATCCAATCCTATTTGCACAAAAATAAAAAGGAAAAAAAAAAGTTAAACTGTAATAGCAGTCGAAGTCTTTCAAGCATGTACCAACAAACAGTAAAATCAACACCTGGCTTGTGACCAGTATAGGAACACAATCATGAAACCACCACCCTCTGTCATCTATTATCTTCCTCAGATAAGCTCTGCTAAGCTTCGAGGAAGAAAATTACTAACTTGCAAGAATCTGTTATACACACTTGTAATGCATTATAAATATTATATATATATATATAATTGCTACAGCAACTATGTATGCAATTCATCTGAGACATAAAAAAATAAAATAAAATAAAAATAAAAATAAATAATAACGATAATAAATAAATAAATAAAATAAATAAATTATTATTATTATTATTATTATTATTATTATTATTATTATTATTATTATGTATATTCTAATATCAAAAATTCTGTATAACTTATTGTAAATACTGTAAATATTATTATTGTATGTAACTTATACTGAGACATAATAAATTGTTTTAAAAAAATTATTATTATTATTATTATTATTATTATTATTATTATTATTATTATTATTATTATTACCATTCGCACTAGCTTGCCGCCTTCTTCACTGTGTACCGATGAATCAGTGATAGCCTTGGGCCAGCTATCTCTCTGATTGGCTACCAGTGGAGATTGAACTGCCCACTCAGTCTCCAAAAGTTAGATAGGGTAAACGGCCCCATGCCTTTTATTTTATTACAATAATTTTATTACCGTTCGCATGCTTTTTATTTTATTACCATAATTTGTTACCGTTCATATGCCTAGTTGCATGGTTGTATCGCTGGTCCAGTTTTTATACTTTAATGTGGTTCAAACTCCTGTTGTTAATTTAAAAGTTTCACAAAGTAATTCTTCTTGTCATGTTGAAGACAGTGATATATAATTCATTGAAATTGGCCAAGTGAAACCCAAATTTTGAGTGTGCTGAAAATTGAGCAAAGTTCACCATGGTCACTAACGAGCGCAGAACAAAGGACGTCACCATCTTTACAGTTCTCCAAGAGAAGAAAGGTGAGCCATGAAGTGCAACAAGTACATGAAGGAATTATCGTCCGACGGAAGTCATATAACCTGCAGGAAATGCCTTAGGAATCTTCACTTTACATGTTTCAGAGGCTCAGAAACAACATGGCAACGCAAATCCAATGCGAAGTGGGAGGAATGGAAATGCCTATACTGCAGACAGAACAAAGAAACGCCGCCACCCACGACGCAACTGATTACTCCGGAGGCAGAATCAGAAGATGAACTGAACAGACAAAAAAAATACTGGTGAGTCTTATAATTTGAGTTCCGTAAATTTATTACTAGAAAAACGTTTAGAAAATATAAAAGCCAGCTTGGTAGATCTTGTCCTACAACTATTTGATAAACAAATAACAAAAAAAATTAGCAAATATGAAGAGTTCGTTAAATTTAATAATCCAAAAGTCAAAGAAGTCTTACAAACGGTAAAAGACATTAAAACCCAGCATTAACGCACTAACTGACAGGCAACACAATTTGATAAAAGATATATCGGAACTCCATCAAGAATTTAATTCCCTGAAACTACAATATGAAGTTTTAAACCAACAACAACATAAAGAAGACCTTGTCATAAACGGTCTTCCAGAAACTGAATCCACAGAAAATCTTAGAGATGTAGTTTTAAAGTTAGACCATGCAATTGACATTCCCCTACAGCATAATGATATTCAGACCATAAATCGGATTCCTAGGAAGAACAAAAAACAAGGCTTGCCACGACCCGCACCAGTAATAGTCCGTCTGACAAGCAAGGCTACAAGAGACAATCTCATAAAAGCCAGTAGACTGAAAAAAAATCAGTAGTCAAGGATTTAAATGCATCGCAAGACAATAAGCCAATCTTTCTATCTGAGTATCTAACACCTTTCAATTAGAATCTTTTGAACCAAGCAAGAAAAGAAAAACAGAAAAAAGTATGAATTTTTATGGATCAAAGACGGCAAAATATTCTTGAGAAAGTCACAGACTTCAACGTCTATACAAATAAAAAGCTCGGAAGATATAGATAGGTTGCCAGAGTGAAACAAAAGACTCCAACTTAGTTCAAAAAGAAGATCTCAACACAACAAAAATGAATGCGAACAATCAGATAGATGTAATTACACCAGAATACGTCAGATACATCAGCAATTGTACTTTCGAATCGCTTGATGCATGGAAACAACACACAGTACAAGCGAGAGGTCTCTCAATCTTGCATATTAACAACAGAAGCATCCGAAAACATTGATTATTGATACAGGCTTATCTGAGGAATTACACTAATATTATTGATACATTGATTCTAACAGAAGTATCCATAACTAATGACAAAGCGACTGCTTTCCAAATTCCAAGCTTCCAACAACATAGGTCATGCCGCCAAACAAAAAGCGGGGTGGAATATTAATATTTATCAAACAAAAATTAATAGCAAAAGAAACGGACTACAGTTTGAGCATGCTGACACCCTTTGCCTCGAAAACTCTAATATCACCAATAGACAGCATCCCATAATACTAAATGCTATTTACAGGCCACCAAACCTAAACATGTTAAAATTCTTGCACGAACTCAATTGCTGACTTTCACACTAAGAAATATGCTCAACCGAATACCTAATGATAATTGGCGACTTAAACATAAATATTGCAACCGAAAACCAGAACAACACTGTACAATTCCTAGACACTTTATCCATGTATAATCTAATAAACAATAACATCATGGACTAGAGAAGAAATATTCGGAAATACTATCACTGCCTCCTGTTTAGATCATATAAACGTCCGAGCACCACCAAACAGTTACACTGCATCAGTCATAAAGTGAAAAGTAATTACTTCCCCGCTCTAAACTTGCATACCAAGACAAAATCTGTGCAATGTCCCACAGACGAAAAGCGACTGAAATACAAATGGACGAAGAAATAGTCAACTACGAAATAAGAAAAACAGACTGGGAACACCTGGCATCAGATTCAACAGATATCTTAAACAATAACATTAAACTCACACTGGAGTAAATGTATAAGAAAGCTACAAAGAAAATCAGAATTCGTTCAAAAACAACACAAACTCCTTGGATAATACAAAACTTAATCCTAGAAATACACAGAAAGGACGCTTTATGGAAAGAATTAAACCGATATCCAAATAACACAGCTTTAAAAACTGAATATAAGATAACAAGGAATCGCTTTACAACACAAATGAGAAATGCAAAAAGAAGATACTACAGAGACAAACTAACCTCTGCACAAAACAACATGAAACAAACCTGGCATCTGCTCAATTTGATGCTAGATTGTACTCCCAATACCACCGATTCCGAAACCATAAAACACAGCTTCATGAAAGACGTAAAACCTATCCAACAACACGCAAATTACTTTAATCAATACTTTGCATACTCCATCCAAGAACTGCACAGAAATATTCACCCAATCACAAAATGTGACCCTCCACTTGGACCGCAATCAAAACAAACATTATAGTTCCCAACCATAAAAGAAGCAGAACTTCTATCCATAATACATTAAATCAAACCAAACAAAGGCACAGACATTGATGGTATAAGACCTAAGGATATCAAGCAACATGCAACTAACTTGGGTCTTATCCTACTAAAATTAATAAATAAAATATTTAAAACAGGACAGATACCAAGTATGCTAAAGACTTTCATAATCACAGCCATATACAAACATGGAAAAAGAAATTTAATCAGCAATTACGGACCCATAGCAACATTACCAATTATCAATCAATTTATGGTTCGAATCATACTGAAGAAACTCACAGCTTGCACAGAGACCTTTCATATTATCCCCGAAACACAATATTGTTTTCAGAAAAATAAGGGAACAACATCTCTCTTGGAAGATTTTACAGACGTAATTAATACCACCTTAGACAAAAACAAAATTGCCTTGGTAGTCTTTATTGACCTAACTAAAGAATTCGATACATTCACACATCAAACCTTATTAGAAAAGCTGAGGCATGTTGGAATAGATGGGCGTCTTCACAAGTGGTTTACAAACTACCTTCAAAATAGAAAGCATATCACATGGGTATCGGGTCAAACCTAAGCACAGAGCAACCAGTAACCTGTGGAGTACCACAGGGAGCTGTACTCTCCCCAACTCTATTCAATATTTACCCGCACGGTATTATTCAGCTACATCTCAAAGGTAAGATATTCCAATACGCAGACAATACAGCTATAATATCCATCCATAATAACGCAAGCATTGCCCAAACAAATATGCAACATGACATAAATCTGACCATAGAGTGGCTCACCATAAACTCGGACACCTAAATTCAGATAAGGCAAAATTAATAATATTTAGAAAGCCACTGATTCGACCAGTTGATAACAAATATATAACCATCCAATATCCACTCTCCAACATAAAAAACACACAGAACAGTAAATCCCTACTATTGCTCAGGTTAAAACAACACGATACCTTGGAATTTACTTCGATGCAGATATGAACTGGAATAGTCACATAAACCATCTACACAACAAACTCCGAACAATAAGTGGCAAACTTTACAGGTTAAAAGACATAGTTTCCACATGCCTAAAAACACTAATATACAAAGCACTATGCCAAAATATACTAAGATACGCTATAACAATGTATGCTTTCTGTGCACCCTACAAATTAAACAGATTGATGTCGCTAGAGTACAAAATCATAAAACTGATCTTTTGGGAACAAAGAGAAAATAACGACCTTATATATATGGCAATGTCAGAACATAAAATACTGACAGCAAAACATTTATGTCACTATGCAGCTTTGCTAAAACATTATTTCGATGCCAACTACAGGACAGTCAGAAATACATACCATATAACAAGACCTCAGACAACTAATTATATCACATATAAATACAATAATCACTACGGAAAAGCCACGCAAAACTTCTACATCCCAGAGATGATAAACAAATTACCTTTTGAATACAGAAACCTTAAGAACTACAATAGCCTGAAAAGAGCTCTAAGGACATACTATGAACAAGAAACACGCACCCAAAATACCATACAAACTTAATGAAACACAATATATTCGTTGAGTCTTCCAGTTCAGTGACACTTCAATACATTCCAAGTGTGTGTGTGTGTGTGTGTGTGTGTGTGTGTGTGTGTGTGTGTGTGTGTGTGTGTGTGTGTGTGTGTGTGTGTGTGCGTGTGCGTGCGTGCGTGCGTGCGTGCGCGCGCGTGCCCCTCGAATTTCCTAATCATAGATTTCGTTGCTTCTCAACACAGCAAAAAAAACATGAAATAATAACCAACTGGTGTCATCCTCAGATAAGCTTACATATAAGCTTCGAGGATGAAAGCAGAGAAATTACTTCTCTTCCAAGAAGTATTATATGTAACCAAATGCATGTAATGTACGTATCACATATGAAGCAATGTATGCAATGTAAGTATCATATGTAAACAAATGTAAGTAATGTATCATATGTAATCAAATGTATGCAATGTGTGTAATATCTCTAAGAAATGTATGCAATGTAATAAAAAATAAATAAAATGTAAATCATGAGTTTACACTGTATATTTGTGAGAATTAGGAAATATAATATGTTGATTGCATATGTGTAAATAGTGTTGTAAAATCACACCTTTTCAAACTTTAAAAAAAACAAAGGTAAACTACAACATGTAATATTATACAACTCATGTAACTCTGAAGAATATAATTGTAAATTATTACTGTGATTTAACTTAAAAAACTATGTTATCATCATTACTATTTATATCTCATTATCTCATTATATTCATTATACTCATTAAAACTCATTATACTCATTATCAAGGTTCAGTCAGCACAAAGTGCTGATTGAACTTTGTAATATAATATACTGAATTAATGATCATTGTACATATGTAAATATTTGAAAGAACAATAAAAAAAAAATTATTATTATTTTAAGAGTTGTAAAGTAGTTATGCACTTTCATTCCCTCATATTTCTTTATGGTTTTGAAAGCAGAAAGTAATAAAGTTTCTCATTAGTAAAAATCTCTCAGGTTACATATTTCATTCGATGCATATTTCCGCATTATTTCGTAAGATATTTCTCTCAGATTTGTTAGTATATTAATAATTTACACTCGCTTTTGTATAAGTATCCATCATTATTTAATTTTTATTTTCAATATTTTTCTATGTACATAATTAATTAAATTTACTTTTAATTATACTAAACAAGTTAGGTTTAGAGCCATTATTTATCGTTTATGGTTCAATTATAGTGCAATTTATGCATTATTACACTACACAACTTTGTTTTTAGAGGCAATAACGTTCACATTTCAGAGGAAGTAATTGGATAATTCAAGTACTTTGAACTTCTGAAGTGAGATTTATCGCTTTTTTGTTTTAATTTGATAGAGACAGTATTGTCTTCATTTCATTTTTAATTATATCTTAACTTCAATTCAGGCTCATGTATCTTAGTGGAAGTGGCAATTGTATTATCCACAGCACTAGCTGGGCCGAAGGAAGACCTAAGTTCAATTCCAGTCACTGACTACAGGACCTAATTTTAATTCTTTCTTCGATTGGTTAATGAATTAGCCCATCATGGCACAGACGAAGCGGGGTTTTTTCGACCCAGAGACTTGTGGTTTTAGTCCCGTAAACTCAAGAAAATCAACCGCAGAACACAATCTGGTTTAGGCAATAACATACTGTGTTAGGGTTATTGAACACAAGATGGCAACACCTTTTTGGAGTTTCTTCAACAGACACAGTTTAAAATTAGTGATAATCTTCGGCCAGTTATCACTGATTGGATACTGGTCAACACTGAACTGCCCACTCTCAGTTTGGGGAAATACATTTTCCCCCAAAGCCAAATAGGGTTGAAATGGCTTCGCCAACTCCCTATATATGAGAAATAAAAGGTGTTAGCAGATTTCGTATATTCATTTTTAGACATTTGCAGATCCTATGACCTAATCATCATCAAACCAAATACAGTATACTGAAAGTCTATAACCCTGTGTAAGTTGCGTTATCACTCATAACATTCAATCCCAAGAAAATAGTTGTTTGCAGATCGAGTCTAATCGCTGATTGGAGGAACTTTTTCTAACCCTTTGTTCCGATGTAGTCGATCTTGAGAATGAGTAAAGGAATTTATATATAATAAGGGAACAAGATTCTGATATAATCGATCTCTAGAACGAGTAAGGGAATTTTCCCCCAAAACTGTTTTTTATTCTTTTAACTCAAGAAAATCGACAGTAGATAGAACCCCCCCACATACATGCCCACACACATACACACATTTATTTATTTATCGTATAGATTATACACATGGTTAAAAGACAATAAGATAAAATACACATGAATATAGATAACACACACATATATGATGATATAAATTTAAAAAAAAGGGTAAAACATCTAATTCAGGCAAATACAAATATGAAATTTATGACAAGCATCAGACAGAAGACTAATCATATTTTAACATTTTGATTTTTAATCCAGTTGATCGCCTCTGGGCATAGGTCAAAGATATTCTTAAAGTCACCTGAATTTGCCGTCAACTCACATTCCTGTACTATAGGCCAAATGGTTTTGGTCTCAGCTCCACAGGGGCAGTGGGGATTTGGTATCTTACCCCACTTTGAAAGTAAGTCTCTGCATACACCATGGCCTGAACGAATCCTGTTAGCCGTCATCCATATATTCCTGGGCAAGTCAAATCCAGATGGTTTTTTTGGAAGATGCTTATGTAATTACGAACTTCAGGTGATACTGCTTGGGACCACAGTACATGCCACCTACTCACCATACTGTCATTCTGGCTAAGAAGATTACGGGCGGTTTTTATGGTAGGTCATCTGGAATTTAGTCTATTAGATAAAGCATCTGAAATAAATTCATATATTGGGAGGTTTTGGTTATTTAAAATTCTTTTATATTTATGAAGCAAGGCTTCCTCTCGTCGCAATTCTGGAGGAGCAATATGGCTCAAAGTGGAGAGCCATTGTAAGAGTGTACTCCTAGTGCAACCCGATATTAATCGCAGAGTGAAGTTAAGTTGAGCAGCTAGTTTATTGACATGGTAACTATTGAGCCAGAAAGAGCACCATACTCTGCTGTACTGTAAACTAGACCCATGGCAGTACTGTAGAGTTGTTGCTCTTGAGCCCCCATATAGTACCACAAAGCTTCTGAACTATGTTATTTCTGATGCGAACTTGAGCAGCCAAATCAATCATGTGCTGTTTATATGACAGAGTTCTATCCAGAGTTATTTCCATATATTTAGGCGTCGGATTAAACGAAACTAATGTTCCATCAGCATATATCTCTGGTTTTTCATTTACAAGTGAAATTTAGGTGAAAGCAAGAACATCCGGTTTTATCAGAATTTGGTGTTAATCTCCATTTTTTATAGAACTGCCATAAAGCCGACAGATCATTTGTCAATATTTCTCCAGTTATTTTGATAGATCTGTCGCAGATAGCCAAAGCTAGATCATCTGCATAAGCAAACTTCCTGCTGGCTGTTTCTGGAATATCTGTGATGTAAAGACTAAAAAGCAGTAATGCGAGCACTGAGCCCTGAGGTAATCCATTCTTAGGCACTCTCTGTTTACTGATGCTTCTTCTGGTGACTACCCTGAAATATCGATCACACAGTACGTTGTTCAGAAGATGACCCAATATTTTACATGGGATGACCTTAAGAAATTTATATATGAGTCCCTCCATCCAAACAGTATCATAAGCCGCTGTTAAGTCAATAAAGACTGCAGTAGTTTTCATGCATCTTTGAAATCCTGCTTCAATGTAGGTTGTTAAGCTAAGAACTGGATCTATGCAGCTGCGATCTCTTCTGAACCCTACTTGTTCTATTGGAACACGTTCCAAAATTTTATCACTGATCCTATTCAATATTAGTCTCTTCAACAATTTGTAGGTTGCACTTAATAGGGCTATGGGGTGATAGCTTTCAGTTCTGTCTGCTGGCTTACCTGGTTTTAACAGAGCAATGATTTTTGTCCTTTTATCCTTCAGAACGCAACTACTTTCAAGTATATCGTTAAAGAACTTAACCAGCCACGATCTTGCATGAGGTCCACAGTGCATCAGGAATTCATTATGAATATTGTCAAATCCAGGAGCCTTCGTTATTTTTATATGTTGAAACGCCGAGGATATTTCCTCACGGGAAAAAGGCAAAGAGAATTGTTGATTCTTTTGAAATACAGACTTCATAGCCTTTAGTTTGCGTTTTACCCCTTTAGTGTGTTCGTTATCTATCGGAGCTCTAGAAAGCGAAACAATATGAGCAGTTATCTGATTTAGATCGACAAGAGGAGATTTCTTTGGTATAGAGGAGCTTGAACCAAGCTTGAACCTGGTCGCTACTTAAAAATAGCGACCAGGCTTTTCTACTAGAGTGAAAATCTATGTTTTCGGTTATTTGAATCCACTTTTCCCAACGAGCAGCACTGAGACTATGGAGCAGTTCTTCTCCTATCCCAGGAACCTTACTTTCAAGGAATTCCAGATACAGCGATTTGCTTTCACTGGTTCATCCAAGCACGTATTCTTTTCAGTAACCTCGAGGAATGTGTATTTTTGCCACCGTTATAACTACTCTAGTGAACCGTGTATAGTTTTTGTAAGTTGGGGTAATTCTTCTAAAATCACTGGAATTTGGGCTCCTAGTTCCATAAAGATGGGACGGTGCTGGCTATTTGGAAAAACCTCAAGAATATGTCTGAAAGTCTGTAGAGGCTGATTTTCACTATTGGAAACGAATGTCAAATCTGGGTTATATTCCTTATTCCAGGCTTTTGGTTTAAAGGTGACTTTTTCCTTGGCATCAAAAACCAAGTGAAGCGGTGTTGATCTGCCCATTCAGCTAACATTTCCCCGTTTTGATCATTCCGATCATATTTCCAAGAAGTATGATGACTGTTGAAGTCCCCAGAGTACACCGTTGGGTGGGAGTATGTCTGTAGAACATCATTTGGCCAAACAGTTGCAAGTGGTTTATATACATTCACAATCGTAATATCCGCTATTTTAACAGTGATCTTATGGATTTCGTCATCAGTAGAAGAAGATATCAGCACAACATTCTCAATACCATTTCGGACATATGTTATGATGCCGTAGCTACGACTGTAAGTAATCCCGAGAATGTCGAAGCCAGCGATTATTGCTCTAGATTTAACTTGATCTTCAATTTCGATTTGTGACTCTTGAAGGAGAAGTAGAGCGACTTTTTTTCTCGTAGACGTTTAGAGACACATTGACATTTATATATATTAGGAGCATCAATTCAAGATATGCAGTCAATGGCGGATTACCCATTAAGGAAATGAGGCACGTGCCTAGGGCTTCAAGCTTTTGGGGCCCCCAATCCAAGACATTTTCCTATAGTGTTTTAAAATAGATTAATGTTTTCAGTAAACATCATAAAAATCTTTCTCTCGGGGGACCCCGTAACCCCTAGAGACAGCGTCCCCTGGGTGGTGGATAGGGGAGCCCACCATGTGTGTGTGTGTGTGTATGGTGGGGTGATCCGAATATACTGAATAAAGACTCGTGGACCAACAGGGCCATAAGGGGCAATCATCTTGATTGTAAGAGAAGCAGCACTCCCATGGACCCCTAGCTGTATCTATTCTCTCTTTCTTCTACTTTGAGAAAGATCCACTTACTTTAATTTTTCCTATAAGGCCTTATCAGCCAATTCTTCTCATTTTATGACCTTATGCTATTAGAGTACTCTAAGGCCATGGGGACGTTTCATTTCTGGCCTTACTATAATTCTTCTATAATCTACTCTTTCCTTCTTCAATATACCCTATTCCTCCTATAGGTTTATATTCGGAAGAAGGATTGTTCAGAAGCTTTCAGCCTTACAACTGAACTATTCAAACTTCTGGCAAGTAACGTGACATGGAAAATATAATTCTGCTTGTAATCGGATTGAATCTATGGGAAACGACCCTGGAATGGAAAAGGTAAAACAAAAATGGAAACGACAAAATATGATACGAAAAGCAAACAGGAATGTAAGAGGAATAGCAAATAAAGAAATAGAATTAGACCAATTATTAAATGAAAGAAATTTTAAAATAGCAGTAATCACTGAAACAAAAAAAAAGAAATTAAAAGGAACTATAAGAACCGAAAATTTTAATGTGATATGCAGATTGATAATGTGATAATCATGACTCCTGCACAAGCAGGAGTCATGATTTGGATTCATAACTCCCTTTCAAAACAGTTAAAACATTATGAATTATGGAATGAAAGAATAATAGAAGCTACAATAAAAAGAGATAGAAGCTATTTAACAATAATTATTTTATATGCCCCAGAAGAAGAAAAGAGAACAAGATAATATTAATTTTTATAATCAGCTACAGAACATATATAATAAATTAAATAAAAATGATTACGTAATTTCAGCAGGAGACTTAAATGCAAGAATTGGAAACACGAAAATTAATAATAATATAGGAATACATGGAGAACATACATTAAACAGGAATGGTAAAAAATTGATTGACTTTGTAGTTTATAATAACCTAAAAATAATGAATTTTTTCTATAAACATAAAGACATACATAAATATACTTGAGCAGAAGAGGATGGAAATCAATATTAGATTATTTTATCTTAAATGAAAAGACATCAAATTTCTCTTTAGATGTTAGAGTTCACAGAGGATATGAAATAAGCAGTGACCACTTCCTTGTTAAAATAAAATTAAGATTACCACCTAAATGGCTACAAGTAACAAGAAAAGAAAGAAAAATTGAAACGCTTGTTTATAACACTAGACTATTAACACAGATTACAATGGCTATACTAACAAAGAATTAACCAATATCGCTTTAAAATAAAACAAAATGAAGAAATAGAAATAGAATTGCTTAATATAAAAACGATACTAAATGCAGCAGCAAATGAAACCTTAGGAAAGACCAAAAAATTCAATAAAAGGCAAAAACTGCAGATCTCAGATGATACAATCCAAAAATAATCAAAACGAAAAGAGAAGGCTATCACAAATGGTTAACCAGTAAAAGTTTAGAAGATGAAATAGAATATAAAGAGCCATAGCTAAAAGAGAAGTCATAAAAAGACACAGAGAATCATGGAACAAATTTGTTTCTAATTTAGATCATCATTTATATAAAATAAGACCTAATGTTTATAAGATTTTGAAACACGTAATTGCAGATACCAAAGAAAACATAAAATTAAATACCGAATTGAAATGAGAAGAATTTCTAAATTACTACACAGAACTGTGGACAGACAAATATTTTATAAAAGACAACTGGCAAATAATTAACGAAAATGAAAAGGAAATAACTAAAGAAGAATCAGAAATCAGCCTGAAAGAAACAAGAAACGGAAAATCGCCTGTAGAAGATAAACTAGGTTCAGAACTATATAAATATGCAAGAACAAGATTCAAAGAAAGACTCTTATTAGTTTAAATAAAATTTACTCAACTGGTATTCCCCCAATAGAAAGGAAAAAAGCAATTGTGATTCCTATCTTTAAAAAAGGTAATAGAGATGACGCTAAAAACTGTAGAGGTATCAGTATACTAAATTCCTGTTACAAAATAGATAGCAGAAACTTAAATAGCAAACTAATGAAATATTCCGAAAACTTTATTTTAGAAGTATAGAATGGATTTAGAAAAGGACGATCATGTATAGACCCGGCCTTTTGCCTAAAATTAATAATAATAAACCCTTATGTCTGGTCTATATAGACTATGAAAAAGCATTTGATTCAGTTAAAACATCTGCAACAATAAAAGCTCTTGAAACCCAGGGAACTGAGAAACCATAAATTGAAACACTAAAACATATTTACAATAATGCAACTTCTGTAATTAAATTATATAAAAACAGTGAAAAGTTCCCAATACAAAAAGTCATCCGGCAAGGCGATACCATATCTCCCAAATTATTTACACTGCACTAGAGGAAGTCTTTAGAAGCCTTGACTAAGAAACAAAAGGAATAAACATGAATGGAGAAAGATTGCATCATCTGAAATTTGCAGAAAATATTGTCCTGATAGTAGATAATCTTGAAGATCTGGAAGAAATGCTAAATCAGCTAAACGAAGCCTCCAGAGGAATTGGATTAAAAATAAATAAAGAAAAAACAAAAATAATGATGAATAAATACATAAACCATAGAACTATCAAAGTTGAAAACCATGAAATAGAACAAGTTAATTCATATGTATATGTGGGCCAATTGTTACCCTTTTAGGAGTGCCAAAGGAAAGAGATTGAACTAAGAATTCACCTTGGATGGATGGCTTATGGGAAAATGAGAGACATATTCAGAAGTGATATCCCTATGTGTCTAAAAAGGAAAGCTTTCGACCAGTGCATACTTCCTGTCCTAACATATGGAGGAGAAACATGGACTTTAACAGAAGCCCTAAACAAATAGATGAGAACAACAACACATCGCCTGGAAAGAAGTATGCTAAAAATAGCATTAAGAGATAGGAAGACAAATATCTGGATAAGATCTCAAACGGGTGCCATGGATATTGTAAAATACATTAAACAGGCTAAGTGGAGATGGGCTGGCCATATTGCCAGATGCAGTGACGGGAGATGTACTAGAAAAACAACAGAGACCAATGGATGGAGCAAGACAAAGATTAAGACCGAGAAAAAGGTGGAGAGATAAACTGGAACAAATTGCACAAGTGAGATGGATGGGAGAAGGGGAAAACCGAGTGATCTGGAAAATCATGGGAGAGACCTTCGTCCAGCAGTGGACAGAACCAGAAGGTTGAAGAAGAAGAAGAATAGACAAAAGAAGAGAATACAATTTAGAAACACATATTGAATTTATTGACTTTGAAAAAGCATTCGACAAAGTTAAAAGAAACATATTATTTAACATACTAAATGAAAGACAAATACCAAATAATATCCTAAAAGCAATCAAAAGTATATATGAAAATAATCAAATACAAATAAGATTAAATCACGAGCTATCATATACGAGAGAGATAAACCAAGGTGTCCGACAGGGATCTCCCCTCTCACCAACTGTTTCTGATATCTACTTAAATGAAATAATAATAAAATGGAGTACAAATTTACATCAAGGAATTAAACTTTCTCCTACAGTAAACTTAAACACTCTCCTCTCTGCCGACGACCGAATAATAATTACAAATTTTGAAGATACCTTAAATAAGATAGCCAAAGATTATGATATGATAATATCAACAGAAAAATAAAAAAAAACTACGGCCTTTAAAGGACAAGATCCACCAAGAACTAAAATAGTAATAGATAACAAGATATTAGAACAGGTGAATTCATTTAACTATCTAGAATGCATGATCACATATATAAAAGTAAACATTGCAAAATATTTAAAAATAACAGGTGTAATCAATTTTATATTTAAACCAAACCTAGTTCAAAAACAAACCAGATTAAAAGTATACAATACATTAGCTCTACAAGTCTTATTGTATGGAAGTGAAATCTGGACAATAAAAAAACAAAAAGACAAACAAAGATTAACAACAGCAGAAATTAAGTTCATGAGAAAAACTGCAAAGTATACCCTATTTGATCACAAAAGAAACGAAGAAATTAGGAAATAATTAAACTAAGAACCAGTAATAGAAAAACACTTAAAAATATAAACATAAATGGATGGGACACGTTCAAAGAATGAAAACAGAAAGATTACAAAAACAAGCTTTAAAGAACAAGCCATTAGAAAAATGAAAACCAGGACGTTCTCTTAAACGATTCAACGATTACTTCTAAGGCCGGAATAGGCCAAGCTAGGCCTAAATCCTTGACACGCATGATGATGATCATAAAAACTTGATAATTTTAAGCGAAATTTTTTTCAAACAATTATTATGTTTTAATACGTATTTTGAACAGCTATCTACGCTTTAAATAATGCCGCAATACCAATGTCGGCGCTGGTTGACAAGCTTCGTATCTTGTATTTTGAACAGCACGCGCTATCTACGCTTTAAATTAAGCCGCATTACCAATGTCGGCGCACGCGCTGTTGACAGCTTCGAGGGCACGAAAACTGATTGCATGCCGAGATAGGAAGGTTCGCCTGGTTTGCTACTTAACTTCGTTTGTTATTGAATCGTGTAAGAGTGAGGTGTTTTTTCAAAAATAACTTTTTAGTGTGACTTTTCGTGTTTTCATTATTTGAGTGTAGTCAGATGTCAGGTTGGTGCGGGAAATGTACAGAAATGTTTGGACCTGTCAGAAAGTTTTCAAGTAACAGTTGGCTTGCATCAAGGGTCAGCATTAAGCCCGTTTCTGTTTAACATTGTGATGGAGGTGGTGACGGAGGAGGTGAGAGAAGATGCGCCTTGGACAATGTTGTATGCAGATGACATCTTGCTGTGTGCAGATTCAAGAGAAGAAGCGGGAACTAAACTGGAAAGATGGAGAAAAGTACTGGAAGAGAGAGGTATGAGACTGAGCAGAAGTAAGACAGAGTATATGTGTTGCACAGTGGGCGGTGGCCAGGAGACAGATGTGGAGCTGGAAGGAAATGTCTACTGGAAGGTGAGGGACTTTAGATACTTAGGTTCAATAGTGGAAGAAGATGGAGGAGCTGAGAAGGAAGCGGGATGCTGGATACAAGTGGGTTGGAGGAACTGAAGGGAGATGGGTGGCGTGTTATGCGATAAGAGGGTGCCGATCAATCTGAAAGGCAAAATCTGTAGCACAGTGGTGAGGCCAGCTATGACGTATGCTATAGAAACTGTGGCCCTGAGGAAAAATAACATCAGCAGGATGGAAGTAGCAGAGATGAGAATGCTTAGGTGAATGTGCGGTGTGACCAGAAAGGATCGTATGAGAAATGACTATGTGAAGGGAACATGAAAGTTACCAACTTAGGAGCGAAGATACAGGAGGCAAGGTTGAGATGGTTTGGTCATGTGATGAGGAGGGAGGACGAATATGTTGGAAGAAGGGTCATGCAGTTGGATGTGCAAGGAAGGAGAAAGCGTGGGCGGCCAAAGAAGAGATGGAGGGAGCTAGTAGAAGAGGACTTGAGGATGAAGAACTTGGATGTGGTGACAGCCCAAGACAGAAGGATGTGGAGGAGACTCATCATCAACAGTGACCCCACTTAAGTGGGAGAAGCTGCAAAAGAAGAAGAGATTATTTGAGTGTAATGCAAGTAAAAAAAACTTTGTAAAATTGTAAAAAAAAATGATAAAAAAAATTAAAAAAATAAATAAATAAAAAAGTTTTATTATTTATCATCCTTCAAAAGTACAAAATTTCATTTATTCGCCACCTAATTTTATTTTATTTTTATTCTTTTTTATTATTATTATTTCTTTTGGAGCGCCCAAATATAATTTTGCTAGGGGCCCCAACTATCCATAATTCGCCACTGTGTGCAGTGCACAACCACAGTATAGCAATATCAACGATATTATATTTTTGCATTTATTTCTGGTTAAGACTCCTCTAATTGTTTTCTGCCTTCGCGTGATACTAATGCTTCGTGAAGATGACACTTTTTGACGCGTAAACATTGCATCACATTCTCCTTAATAACCTGGTGTTCGGTCGCAAATACGGACATCTTTGGGTCCTTTGAACAGACGTATAGATGGCGCAGCAGGCCATATTTTTAGTGTTCCATTGGTTTTAAAAAACCCAGAAGGCGAAGCAAGGTATGCTGAGACAACAGCACTTATAATTCAGTGGCTGTGATTGGTTATTGTGACAACAATCCAATTGAACGTTGTCATGAGTCGCTGTTTTTGATTTCTGAGTTTCATCTTTTTTGCGAGAGTGAAGTGTGAATATTTAATTTTCCATAAATAATTGATAAATTTTTTTGCCCATATTTATAATGGGAAAGAGTGTCGACAATCTATTGAATAATCGTTTTTGCCAGAGCTTTCGAAGATTGTACGATTACAGTCGAATGCGGTTGGAACTTGTGTATAAATGAGTAGGCAAAACGAGTTATTTTAGCATTTCTATGGTTCAAACTGGAAAAATAATAAATTTTTCAAGTGCAGTATTTTTCGGCTTATAAGACTCACCGTTGTATTGGACGCATCATATTTTTAATGTCGAATTTTTGAAAGAAAAAACATCTTCGCAGTATAATATGCATGAATTATGCATCAAATTTTTCCAATAAATATTATCTATTTTATTTTAAATTTTAATACATATATTATATGCCAGGACGTCCCAACGACACCTTCTCTCTCCATAACTTCACTTCGTCTTTATCCATCCATCCTTTTGGATGAATATGAATGTAAATGAGGCATAAGGCCAACTACTTTATTTTCCAGACGGTTGCGATTGTAAGAATTAAAAACCTCGACACATGAAGAGGAGGAGTAAGTAAGAGAGATAGAATATAAACACCTATGGAAGTTATTCTTTAGGCATTGTTTTTGATTTTAAAAATCAAAAAATGCGGCAATTTTATTCCATCCGCACCACGGGTCAAAACAACAGTATAGTGGGTTTTTTCGTGACCAGAAGTTTTAACAATAATATATATATATATATATATATATTAATTATTTGGAGTCAACATTCTTATTCCAGAGCACATCAAAAGTCATCCCCACTTCATCCATATCAGCTATCCGTGAAAGTTCAAAATTGTTTACTTTTTTAGCATTTATGATGAATCTATGAAACTCAATCATTCTATTTTCGAATTCGACTGACATTTTTTGTGATATTTTTGTTTATGCACGCATGCATGCATCACACACAACGACGTCATCATCTTATCAGCCAAACACGTCACGATTCCTTATCTTATCTTGATCTTGATCTGGTTATTATTGACTACACTGTTACTATAATATCTTTTTATCTTCATATATCTATAGCACCCTGATGGCAACCCTGTAAAATCGATGATATTACAGTTGTTCGCAGATATTACAGTAGCAGTCTAGTCACTCATAACCAGATCAAGATCAAGATAAGATAAGGTATCGTGACGTGATTGGCTGATAAGATGATGACGTCGTTGTGTGTGATGCACTGCGTGACATCATAAGTGTGGAATGTTTGGAATTTCCCTAGGGGTACATGTGTCACTGACGTCACGTTGTTTGTTTTGTTCACATAAAGGATTGTGGGTGATGTTTAAAGATAAGGATTTGTGACACTATGAACCAAAGAGGGATAGGTTGAATGGGGGAAGCGACGTCAGCGTCATGGATGTGTGTTGTTATGAGATGTAGATAAGTGTATGGTTTGTGTATGGAATTGTGGGTGATGGTACAGATAAGATAGAGTATGGAAGGTTTGGAATTTCGCAGGGGGGCCCCATCTGTCAGTGACATCGTGTTGTGTGTTTGGTTCACCTTAGACTTGTGGGTGATGGTTAGAGATAAGGAATCATGACGTCCTGAGATTGGAAATTTCTGCGGAACATACGTCTCATTGACATCACGTAGTGTGCTTTTGTTCGCGTATGCGCTTGTGGGTGTTGATTAGAGATAAGATATCTTGGGATTTCCCAGGGTGACGCACATCCATCATTGTCATCAAGTTTCTCTTTGGTCGTCTACTGTTGGCAGTACGAATTTTTCAATATAGGTTTTGGGTATTTCTGTTATTAGGTATGGGAATTTTAGTTTAGAGTGAAGAACTAGGGATAAGGAATCGTGACGTTCTGAGTTTGGAAATTTCTTGGGAACATATCTCACTGACATTACGTAGTGTGTTTTTGTTTGCGTATGGGCTTGTGGGTGAGGGTTAGAGATAAGATAACTTGGAATTTCACAGGGAAACACACATCCGTCATTGATGTCAAGTTTTGTCTTTAGTTGTCTATAGTTGGCAGTACGAATTTTCCAATATACGTTTGGGGAATTTCAGTTATTAGGTACAGGAAGTTTAGTTTAGAGTGAAGAGCTGGCGGTGGAATTTAGACATTTTCTGAATAATTAATCACAAACTATCATTGTTGTCCCCCCCCACCCACCCACCCACACACACACACACATGCTTTTCTTGTCAATAGATGATTATTGGAATTTTTAGTTAGAGTCAAGAGAGCTGGTTGCAGCATTTAGACATTTTCTGAATAATTAATTATATGCTAGCACTGGTGTCCCTCAACTACACACATTTAGACATGAAAAGTCGCTAATGTATCCCATGGCTATACTCCCTAATGTATGTACCCTATGATTATTCTTATGAAAAACTATTCAGTATTAAAATTAGAATTCGCTTACATACTCATATAAAACATACGAACAATACTCATTGAAATTACAAATATCACTTTCTATGTTTAAATCAAACAAAAAATATTAACTTCCTTTCTTTCCAGAATTGGGCGTCTTGGAACTAGCTAGGTTCTGAAAACAATCGATATTCCAAATCGTTGATTTTTAACCATATATTCACAGCAGAAAATACACAAACACAAGGTCTGGAATTTGCAGTTGACTCTTTTTTCATTCGCACTATGCTTCATGCTATGTCTTTCCGTCGGTTTCTGTCCAAAATGGCATCAGATTTGAAGTGAAATGCAGTTCTGTTGTGGGTATGTGAGACTTCCTGTTTTTGGAATTCTGTTTTTTTTTTTTTTTTAATTTGCTTAGTTGTATTTTCTCTATTTTACTTTAAAATTCAGTTAACTACATATTCTAACAGAATATTGAGCAAAATAAATAGATAAATAAATTGTGTGTGAATTTATTTTTCCCACAGTGTAGATTTTTCATTTGTGTTATCTTAAAGATCTGTCTCATTTCCGGTCGCAATTTTGTTGTACCAAGTTGAGAAATCGTGTGCTTGGATTGGATCTCTCATTAGCGATTTCTTCTTAGAAAATTCTGAATATTAGCTTTGTACTACACCTTGTTAATTTCTACTTTACCTTTTATGTGACTGAAATATTATTTACAATATTGCATTCTGAAATTAAATTAAATTATCGAAATAAAATAAATTAAATTTTACCATCAAATATGCACAAATTGCAAAGAAAGAAAGCTGTCAACTCCCTTGTTTGACTCATTTCTGTTAGGTCCAATTGACTGTTATACTCTCAGCACAGCATTTATTTCACAGTAGTGATATTTATATATATTTTAACCCATTTATTATATTAATTTTTTTCCCAACACAAATAAATAATTACTTATTCTTATTTCAACTGAATATCAGGTTTGATAATATGATTTTCAACTTAGTTCCTCTGTTACAACTTCCAAAGGTTATATTTCAGAATACCGTATTTTTTCACAGTTGTCTTATTCTGTTAATTTCACAAAGTAGTGCAATAGTTTGTACTGAGATTTGGTATTTGCACTCGTAATTTTTTTTTTCAAACTGATTAATTGTTTTTCTCTATTTTACTTTTAAAATTCAGTTTATCTATATATTCTAAACACAATAACTGAACAAAATAAATAAATAAATAAATAAAATGGTGAGAATTTATTTTTTCCCCACTGTAGATTTTTAATTTGTGTTATCTTAAAGATGTGTCTCATTTCTGGTCGCAATATTTTTGTACCTAGGTGAGAAATCGTCTTTTTCGGTTGAAACTCTTCTTTCTCGTTTTCTTATATTTCAAATAAATATTAGCTCTGTAGTATACTCAGTTAATTTCTATGTTACCTTTTATTTGAATATTGTTTATGTTATTGTATGTCTGAATCTAACATACAGAAATTAAATAAAATGAAAAAGATTTCTCTATTTTACATTTAAAATTCAGTTTAACTACATATTCGAATTAGAATAACTGAGCAAATTAAATAAATAAATAAATAAATTGTGTGTGAATTCACTTTGACTTCAAAAAAATATATATAAAAATGAATAAAAAAAATAAAAAATATATATATATGTGTGTATGTGTTTAAAGATACCAAGCTATTTTGTGTGTGTGTGTGTGTGTGTGTGTGTGTGTGTGTGTGTGTGTGTGTGTGTGTGTGTGTAATTGTTATATGCATTAAAGGCAATGGCCACTACCCAGACCGGTTTCGACTTCTTTGAGATCTCATCATTGGGAGCCAGTCTTAGAAGTAACAAAGTTTAAGTAATACAGAGCTTATAAATATTTTACCAAAACAGTTACCATAAAGTACTTTGACCTTATTAAATAAAAATCTCAGGATGAGAGATAGATGTAGAAAGTTTTTTTACCTTGGGTATAATATATGTTAAAGATACCCAAGATGTTTTATATGCATATAAATATAAACTTGGTTTTAATTCATTTCCCAAGTAAGCAAACAAACAAGTACTGTAAGTCAATTTTGCGTATACAAGTATGTGAGACTCCGTACGTATTGCAATTCTTAGGCAACTCTTGGTAAAGGTGGAATAAGCTCAGATCACTACTCTTAGTATTTACCCTTAATGCAGAGCACATCTCCTTGAGAAGACGTATGATGCTATGCATTAAAGGCATGGGGCCACAACTTGCACTAAGTATGGAGTCGCCCAGACTTGCACTACTTGCAAGAGCAAACTTGACTTACTTGTGTATTTGCTTACTTGGGAAATGGATTAAAACCAAGTTTATGTTTATACAGATATAAAATAGTTTGGTATCTTTAACGAATATTATACCCAAGGTAAAAAATCTTTCTACATCTATCTCTTATCCTGAGATTTTTATTTAATAAGATCAAAACACCTTATGGCAACTTGTTTTAGTAAATATTTGTAAGCTCTGTATTACTTAAACCTTGGTATTTCTAAGCCTGGCTCCCACTGATGAGACCTCAATAAAGGTCGAAACTGCTCTGGGTAGTGGCCCCCTTGCCTTTAATGAATAGCATCATACGTCAAGGAGATGTGCTTTGCATTATAGGTACATACTAAGAATAGTAATCAGAGCTTAATCCACATTTACTATGAGTTGCCCAAGACTTTCACTACTTAAGGAGTCACCTAGACCTGCACTACTTGCAGGTGCAAACTTGACTTACTTGTCTATTTGCTTACTTGGGAAATGGATTAAAACCAAATTTCTGTTTATATAAATACAAAATAGCTTGGTATCTTTAACGAGTATTATACAAAAGTTAAAAAAACTTTCTACATCTATCTCTCATCCTGCAGTTTTTAGTTAATAATGTCAAAGCACCGTATGGACATTTGTTTTGGTAAAATATTTATAATATCTGTATTACTTAAACCTTGGAATTTCTATGACTGGCTCCCACTGATGACACCTCAATAAAGGTCGAAACCAGTCTGTGTAGTGATCCCTTGCCTTTAACTACCTTACCGGCCGATATGGATCAAATACGCATCATCATAAGCTTTGTATCCATCATATATTTCAATGTAATGTCAATGGTATTACAATATTGATATACACTTCGCATCCATGTTTACTTGGACGTATATATACGTTTTGGCCAGTAGCGTGGTTAATACATAGCATCATACATCTCCTCAAGGAGATGTGCTTTCCATTAAGGGTAAATTCTAAGAATAGTGATCAGAGCTTATTCCACATTTACCACGAGTTGCCTAAGACTTGCACTACATAATGAATCTCAAAGACTAGCACTACTTGCTGGCTCAAACTTGACTTACTTGTCAGTTTTCTTACTTGGGAAATGGATTTTAAAAAAGTTTACATTTATATACATATAAAATAGCTTTGTATCTTTGATGTATATTATACTCAAGATAAAAAACTTTCTACATCTATTTCTCATCCTGAGATTTTTATTTAATAAGTTCAAAGCACCTTATGATAACTTCTTTTGGCAAAATATTTATAATCTCTGTATTACTTAAACCTTGGTATTTCTAAGCCTGGCTGCCACTGATGAGACCTCAACAAAGGTCGAAACTGATCTGGGTAGTGGCCCCTTGCCTTTAATATATAGCATCATACATCTCCTCAAGGAAATGTGCATTGCATTTAGGGTAAATACTTAGAATAGTGATCAGAACTTATTCCACCTTTACCACGAGTTGCCCAAAACTTGCACTACTTGCAGGTGAAAACTTGACTTACTTGTCTGTTTGCTTACTTCGGATTAACCATGCTACCGGCGAAGACGTCAAGTTTATCATGGATGCAAAGTGCATATTAAAATTGTAATACCATTGATATTACATTGAAAAATATGATGAATAAGAAGAATATGAGGATGCATATGTGATTCATAATGTCCAGTGAGGTGGTTAAAACCAAGTTTATATACATATATATATAAAATAGCTTGGTATGTTTAATTAATGTTATACCCAAGGTAAAAAACTTTCTACATATATACATATATATATGGTCTTACTTAACTTTGCATAACACAGTAACAACACCAAGTTGTTCATTTAAATTTACACATTTTATTTGAGTGAAATATTATTTACAAATTGTATTTACTGAATCTAAGATACAGAAAATAAATAAAGTGAAAAATACACTATTTTTTGTTCCTTAATCTTCTTATTGTTAAATTTGCACTATTGTTCAAAGGGATGATTTCCCATGCTTGTGAAATTGAAATGGAGTAGTCTTTGAGAATGTGACACACACATCTGAAAGTTTATTGATTTGTGATCATGGGAATTTGTTAATGTTGTTAAAACGTTCGCTGCCATGCTACTTCGGCATAGTCTGTTCCCGTACACTGAGCATTTTCACTTCTTCAAGGTCTGTATGGTAGTCTCATTGCCAGTGGTAAGCATCATACAAATATACTCATAGTTGGCTTGTGCAGAGAATATACCAGCTATGAGAATACACAGTTTTGATGCTAGCTCCACAAGCCAAGCATTTTCGCTTCTTCAAGGTCAGTACAGTAATCTCATTGCCAGTGGTAAGTATCATACAAGTATACTCGTAGCTGGTTTACCAACTATGAGTATACTTGTAGTTGGCAGCAAATGTGTTAAATTAAGGGTTGCATTTTTATATTTTTTAAACCAATACATATATTTTTGAGCATTGTTACAAGCACAGAATATTTTGTTATGTTTCCAAATGCATTTAAAAATACACGGAATTTTTTCACCTTTAATGCAACCGATATCATTTAAGTCAACAACAGGTCTGCCTATTACATTTGCTAATGTTTTTGATTTTTCTCTTCCTTTTGCGAGCAATATTTGATATTTCCACATTGATTCTATTATCCATTCTCTTAGTTTGTCCACAGATAGTAAACCATCCCAGGTCTGCTGATGATTATATTTTATTAACCAAGAATTCTGTTTTTTAACTCTTTCAGGTAATTCTTTCCAACTACAAGGTGATTTTGTCAATGCATAACTTACAATAATTCCATCAGAAATACAAATTGCTTTAGGAAATAAAGTTGAACTCTTATTCAAATGAAATTGGACATCACTAATTCAAATGAGCAATAAAACTTCGTATTTTTCACCCACTGTAGATTTTTCATATTTGTTTTCCTTCATTCTTCTTACATTACTTCATTTGGCACCATAAATAAATAGTAATTTATTATTATTTCAGTGATTATTAGTTCTGATCTTGTATTTTATGTTAACTTTCTGCTACAAAATTCCAAATAATTAGAACCTTACAGAAAGAAAATTTCAGACTTTTGTGGTTCCCTCATTATTTTTACTTTACTGGACACAAACCATCACAACACAATACAATAGCTGCAGTGAATTAACGATTGCCTTGAGTCCAAAGTCACTCGACTAGATGTTTTTCCTTATAGTACTGTTCACCCTACCCTACTCTATCCTTCCTTTTCCTTCAAAAATGAAACTTTCACACAGATGACTCACGGATATGTTTTCAGATGCTGTTGATATGCAGTTGATGTGTTTTTATCTTACTTTGTGTGGGAAAACCCAAAATTTGTATCTGTGTCACCTGGAGAATACAAACCCTTTTTTCTATACCAAACTTTTTTAAGAGTTTAAGTGACGTTTTGGAGATAAATTATCTGCTGTCTCTCTGTAAAATCACCAAATTCTAATAGTTATGGTTTTCAGGTATGTGAACGAAATGTTTATAGATAACACAAACAATGTCAATAGGTAGCATTAGACAATTTTCTAAATAATTAATAACAGGATTTCAGTTTTTCCCCTTTTTTTTCTTTTCCCATTCCTGGCATTAATTTCACAGTAGTGATTTTTTACAATAAGTAAACAGAATTGCATTAAGGTATAAAGTCATGGATTTATATATCAAATTCTAAACAGAATATCTGAGTAAAAATTTCACTGTGGGAAACACAACAACAACAACACACATCTTTGCTCATATAAGTTTACAAATGCATATTTTATTTTGCTGAAATACTATTTATTAATATATTCAGGGAGAAAAATTCAAAACATGTGATTACCTAAAAATATTTCACAATATATAGTTTACACTCTTAACATTTTCCAAAGAGTTCAATAAAGAAAATGTTCATTACTAACTGTTTCTTGGTTACATTACATCAAAATAACTGGTCATGCAAAAGAGTCTTAAGATCAAATACCATAGTAAGTACAGCTCCATACAATTGATATTAGTCAGTCTGGAAATGATACCATGCCTCCCTAAACTTTCTGTGTATTCTTTTGTCATCAAATATACACAAGCAGTTTTTGTAAAATGTTCGTAAATGTCTCAAAATAAAGAATCTTTCAGGAATTGAATAAAATCTTGTAAGTCTAATTTTACCATTGATGAATTTTGATAATTAGCGATAATTTTCCCCATGATATGAATAGCTGGTAATGTAGTTTCCAAATATAGTAAATGATTATCAATGTCATACATTTTTGGTGAAAATCTCTCAGCTTCTTCACAATAGAAAAAAACTTTACTTCCATCAGCTCCTGTATCACGAATATTAGTTCCCCATCTTGGCATTTCAAAATATAACACTCACTGAGGTCCATATCATTGTCAACTCTTCTTTGCAAGTAGCTGAGGATATCAGACCACTTCCTGCATAACCTTTCCCAAGTGGTCCTAGATAAATACATCACTATGTACGTGTCTTCTAAAACAATAATCGGTTTCCATCCTTTTAGAGCTATGTGAAGAGTTTTGTCCCATGCTATTTTCTTGAAGAAAGAAAATCTGAAAGACTTTTGTGGTTCACTCATCATTTTACTTTACTGTACACAAAACACCACAACACAATACAATAGCTGCACTGGATGAATGAATTGCAGTAACTGAAAAGGCAATCGACTCGACTGTTTCCTTATAGTACTCTTTACCTGACCCTTACCCAGGCCATTCCATCAAAAATGAAACTTTCATGAAGATGACTCACTGACATGTTTTCGCATGCTGTTGGATATGATGTTGGTGTGTTTTTATCTTACTTTGTAACACCATGGGGCAAACCTTATCTCTGTGACTCAAATGGTATTCTATGTTAGTTATCCTTATTATGTTAAGTACTTTTATCCTCAAACAGCATTTATGATGTTAGAGTATGTGACTAGTTCTGACCCTCATATTTCCGAAATTGATGGGATGGTAAAAAAAAAAAATATATATAGCGTTAGATTTACATTAACAATAAGAAGATTAAGGAACACAAAATAGTCTAGTTTTCACTTTATTTATTTTCTGTGTTGTTAGATTCCGTAAATACAATTTGTAGATAATATTTCACTCAAATAAACAATGTAAATTTAAATGAACAACTTGGTGTCGTTAATGTGTTATGCAATTTTGAGTAAGATCATATATACAGTATATATATATATATATATATATATATATATATATATATATATATATATATATATATATATATATATATATATATATATATATATATATATATATATATATATATATATATATATATATATATATATATATATATTAAAAGAATTGAATGACTAGATCCGAGAACTAGAACTAAATCTCGGTTCTAGTCATTCAATTATTTTCAAAAATATGTATGTTAACCGAGTTAATGTTCATTCATTCATATATATGTGTGTGTGTGTGTGTGTGTGTGTGTGAAAAGTTTGTGAAAAGTTTTTTACGTTGGGTATAATATATGATAAAGATACCAAGTAATTTTATAACCTTGGTTTTAATCCTTTTTCCCAAGTAAGCAAACAGACAAGTGAAGTTTGTGAAAAGTTTGTGAAAAGTTTTTTACGTTGGGTATAATATATGATAAAGATACCAAGTAATTTTATAATCTTGGTTTTAATCCTTTTTCCCAAGTAAGCAAACAGACAAGTAAGTCATGTTTGTGTCTGAACGTGGTTCAAGACTTATGGTGGTGGTGCAACACCAAGGCAACTCTTGGTGGTGCTTGGTATCTTTAACCTATATATATATATACATACACCGAGTTCGTCTATTTCAGGCATGGGCAAGCAGGTTTTCCTCCCATTAACTCAGGTTTTTTATCCTGTAAACTCAAGAAAATCGACCATAGTACCCACATTATTTCAGACAGTAACATATCTTGTTCGGTTTAGCTACCAAGAGATGGTGCCAGCACTTGTTTGCCAGCCTCTTCATCGGTAGCTGCTATATTTAGTGATAGACATGGGCCAGCTATTTCTGATTGGCTACTGATGGAGTTTGAACTGCCCACTCAGTCTCCAAAAGCTAGATAGGGTATAAAAGCCTCGCCTACTCACTATCAGGGAATAAAAGGCATTAGCTGATTATATATATATATGTATATATATATATATAGTGAAAGTGAATTCACACACAATTTATTTATTTATTTTGCTCAGTTATTCTGGTATTCGAATATGTAGTTAGACTGAATTTTAAAAGTAAAATAGAGAAATCTTTTTCACTTTATTTAATTTCTGTATATTAGATTCAGAAATACAATATTGTAAATAATATTTAAGTCCAATAAAAGGCAACACAGGAATTAACAAAGTATTCTACAGAGATAATATTCATTTGAAATATAAGAGTTTCAACCCAAACACATGATTTGTCACCTAGGCACAACAATATTGCGACTGGAAATGAGACACATCTTTAAGATAACACAAATGAAAAATGTACAGTGGGGGTGAAATAAATTCACACCATTCTATTTATTTATTTTGCTCAGTTATTCTGGTGAGAATGTGTAGATAAACTGAATTTTAAAAGTAAAATAGAGAAAACAATTAATCAGTTTGAAAAAAAAAAAAATTGCAACTACCAAATCTCATTACTAACTGTCACACTACTTTATGAAATTAACAGTATAGGATTGCTGTGAAAATATATGGTATTCCGAAAGATAATCTTTGGAAGTTGCAACAGTGGAGTTAAGTTGAGAATTATAATACCAAACCTAATATTCAGTTGAAATAAGAATAAATAATTATCTATTTGTGTTGGAAAAAAAAAACTAATATAATAAATTAGTTAAAATATATATAAATATCACTACTGTGAAATAAATGCCAGGCTGAAAGGACAACAGTCAACTGGACCAAATGGAAAGTGCTCATATTTGATGGGAAAATTTAATTTTTTTTATTACTTTAATTTAATTTCATTTGAGTAATGCAATATTGCAAATAAAATTTTAGTCAAATAAACGGTAACATAGAAATTAACAAAATATGCTACAGAGCTAATATTCATTTGAAATAATAAGAAATAACTATTTATTTGTGGTGGCAAAAGAATTTTCTAAGAAGACATTGCTCACGAGAGATCCAATCCAAATACACGATTTCTCAACTAGGTACAACAAAATTGCGACCGGAAATGAGACAGATCTTTAAGATAACACAAATGAAAAATTTGCAGTGTGGAAATAATAAATTCACACACAATTTATTTATCTATTTATTTTGCTCAGTATTCTGTTAGAATATGTAGTTAACGTAATTTTAAACTAAAATAGAGAAAATACAACCAAGCAGATTGAAAAAATATTTGTGTGTGTGTTGTAGTGTTTTGTGTATTCCGTAAAGTAAAAAAAAACTCATTTCACTTGTCAGAATTCTATACTCTAACCCTCACCCAGAATTCCAAAAACAGGAAGTCACACCCACCCACAACAGAACTGCATTTCACTTCAAATCTATGATGCCATTTTGGACAGAAACTGACGGAAAGACATAGCATGAGGCATAGTGCGAATGAAAAAAGAGTCAACTGCAAATTCCAGACCTTGTGTTTTGTGTATTTTCTGCTGTGAATATATGGTTAAAAATCAACGATTTGGAATATCCATTGTTTTCAGAACCTAGCTAGTTCCAAGATGCCCAATTCTGGAAAGAAAGGAAGTTAATCTTTTTTGTTTAATTTAAACATAGAAAGTGATATTTGTAATTTCAATGACCATTGTTCGTATGTTTTATATGCGTATATAAGCGCAATTCTAATTCTAATACTGAATAGTTTTTCATAAGAATAATCATAGGGTACATACATTAGAGTATAACCATGGGATACATTAGCGACTTTTCATGACTAAATGTGTGTAGTTGAGGGACACCAGTGCTAGCATATAATTAATTAATTCAGAAAATGTCTAAATGCTGCAACCAGCTCTCTTGACTCTAACTAAAAATTCCAATAATCATCTATTGACAAGAAAAGCATGTGTGTGTGTATGTGCGTGTGAGGGGAGACATCAGTGAAAGTTTGTATTTAATTATTCAGAAAATGTCTAAAATCTGCCTCCAGTTCTTCACTCTAAACTAAAATTCCCTTACCTAATAACAGAAATACCCAAAACCTATATTGAAAAATTCGTACTGCCACCAGTAGACAACAAAGAGAAACTTGATGAAAATAATGGATGTGCGTCACCCTGCGAAATTCCAAGATATCTTATCTCTAATCATCACCCACAAGCGCTTACGCGAACAAAAGCACACTACATGATGTCAATGAGGCGTATGTTCCCCAGAAATTTCCAAACTCAGGACGTCACGATTCCTTATCTCTAACCACACCCACAAGCCTAAGGTGAACCAAACACACAACACGATGTCACTGACAGATTTGGGCCCCCCAGCGAAATTCCAAACCTTCCATACTCTATCTTATCTGTACCATCACCCACAATTCCATACCCAAACCATACACTTCGCTACAACTCATAACAACACACATCGATGGAACTGATGTTGCATCCCCCATTCACCTTAACCCCATTTGGTTTAAAGTGTCCCACCAATCATCGCACGAATCCTTGTCCACTAATATATCTTCCTTTTCCATTCAAAACAATAACGTCGCTTATTTACAACTAACAAAATACATCACTTATCTACATCTGATAAAAACACACATCCAGGATACTGTCGTGGATTGCCCCATTCACACTACTACTATTTAGTTCATAGTGTCCCACCAATCACGACATGAAACCTTATCTCTAAACATCATCTACAATCCCATACGCGAACAAAACAAACAACGTTACGTCACTGAACACTCATGACGTCATAATCTTATCAGCCAATCACGTCACGATTCATTATCTTATCTTGATCTTGATATGGCTATTAGTGACTACACTACAACTTATTACAGATATTTCTGTTGCCAATAATTTTGCTCCTTTAATAATCATTTCTGTAGACACGCATCAATCTGATGTTCTTTGATCCATTATCCAAGTTTTTAATTCAGTTTCAATTTCTGCCCATTTTGCTGGTTTTCTGCAGAGATTGTGAGATTGTGTTTTTTAGAATTTGCTCCTATTAATTGCTGCTCTTGTTTCCTCCAAGTTCGTGTCCTTTTTTCTGTGGGAGGAGGCACAACTGCCCTACTGCCATTCTTTTTTGCCTACTCAATTACACTATGCTTAAACGCAATCGTATAGCCATATCTGTGCTTTATAGGCTCCATGAGTTATAACAAAAATTAAATATACTAATGTGTTGATTACTAGTTTAAGTGAGTGACCGTTAACGGCCGTGCAACTATTCAAACTGGACACCCATTACTGATAAGTGATGACGCAACGTAACTGCACACACACACACACACACACACACACACACACACACACACACACACACACACACACACACACACACACACACACACACACACACACACACACACACACACACACACACACACACACACACACACACATATTATTGTTATTATTATTATTATTATTATTCAGCTTATAGTACACATTCTATTTTTCTGATAAATTTTAGGTACAAAAATGCGTTTACAAAAATCACTGTTTTCGATTTCTGTACGTATGATATGGCTGTATTTAAAAATCATATCAAAATTCAAATTATCCTTGTCTCACTCTAGTATATCCCAATGATAATCGAACATCGCCACGAAGCTTTACCCCATTGTGCTTCTCACATAAACGGTGCATGTGAAGCATAGCTATTGTTCATTTGACCTTTATGCTCACAATAATTAAAATAATATTTATTGATAAATTAAAGTATTCGAAATTATCCTAGAATTAATTGCATTGGACCCATTAAGATGAGCTCTGATGCATTATGCACTCTTAAAACTTTCATACACAGATAAAAATGTAATCATACGGTCAAATTGATATGAATGGTGTAGCGTTGGTTGCGTATGCCACATGCACACGCACACACACAACCAAAATGGGCAGGTGAGGCCTCTGATATACATTTGCGTACCCAGGGAATGGGTAAAGGGGCCCTTGCCTTCCAAAAGCAAGAAGAAAGCAAGACTAGAAAAATTTCCAAAAATCTTTTCCTAATTAAAATTCTTTTTTTTTTCATTTATGTTGTGTCGTGTCTTCTATTTCTATACTACTCATGAATTAGAGGTTACATAAGGTGGGAATACCCTCTAGCTCTGGGGAATCACGGCCGTTGTGAACGGAAGGCGAATGAAGTAGTGCTTGGGTGATACTTTGTTTGCCCGACCCAGGCCAGAGATCACTGCAGATGCTCAGTCATGGGTAGTATGCAATGCGTAGTGCGTATTCTCAAATCGTCTACTCAACTCGCCTCCCCGAAGATTAAATCATGAGTGCTTGTCCCATGTTACAATTTTAATATGCGCTTCGCATCCATTATAACCCTGACATCTATAGACATCTTGGCCGGTAGTGTGTTTAAATCTTGAGTGCGCCTCAACTGATATATATATATATATATATATATATATATATATTAGAGTTACCAAGTAATTATATAAACTCGGTTATTTTATATATATTTACAGTATATAGATAGATATAGATTCAAATGACTGGACCTGGACGATTGACAAGGACGGGCATGTTCATTTCTTTCTGCCAGATAACTGTATTCTATTAGGTTTTACTGTTCTACTAGTGAGGGTGTTTCCCGATTATTGCACTGCACTGATTCTAACCAAGTCCGAATTCTTTGTCTCCCCTCTACACGAAAGGTGGATGTTTGGTTTCTAGGGAGGTAGGTAATTCGTGCTGAGCAAAGCAAGATCACGACATCACTCTCCCCACACACAACACTACACTTCTTGATTTCTGCTAGTAGACTTCCACAGTCTACAGGATTGTGCTGGCGGGTCCTTGGACCTGCAAGACCTTACTGGTAAGCTTTCAGGCTTGCATTTCTACCACAAGAGAAGTCTGTTCGGTATGGAGAACATCAAAGTGCAAATCAAACAAATGAACCGGATGGTGAGAAAGAAGATACTGAAGGAGAATTTTTCAAATTGTTCCACCATCAACAACTCCTCGTCAAAATATCTCACAGGAAGAGCATCCAAATAAATGGCACAAAACAACAGAAGATCAAATGGAGGAGGACTCACCAACACAAGAAATCTCGAGAAACAAGGAAAAGGCTCCCCTGCCATATTGCAAGACAAGGGAAAAGGGACTTCTGTCTCATCAGCCCTTAGGGAACATAACATCACATATTCCTGGGCTAAAAGCTCAGATGAGGGAGTCAAAGTTCAACCAGCCACTGTCTCTGATTATAGGCAAATGATAAAATCAATGGATAGCAAAAATCTTCCTTACCATATCTTCACTTTACCCAGTGAAAGAAATCTGAAGTTGGGGGTCGCTGAAGGCATCACCCCCTGAAAAAATCAATACTGATCTTATCAATCAGGGCCTGACCCCTGTGAAAGAGAGCAAGATGCTCAGGTCAGACAAAAGGTCAATGCCGCTGGTACTCGTAGAAATTGACATGCAAGAAATGATATATCAACTGACTGTTTTCTTATGGCCTTAGAATTTCTAGAGCCGCTAAGAAAGTAGGCATCAGCAGGGCGGTGCCATAATGTCAGAGGTTTGGCCACTCCCAAAAACTATTCAGGGCGGACTTTAGGTGTCTGAAGTGCGTCAAAAACCATCAAACACTCACATGCACCAAGCCAAAATTTAGGCCAGCTAAGTGTGCCAACTGCAGAGGACCTCACCCTGCCAATTACAAGGGGTGCATTATACTGCCAAAAAACCGCGGGTCAGCAAACGTTACCATTCCACCTCCCCACAATGACACCCTAAGCAACCGTGCAGATCACCCCCAGCCCAAATAACCTCCATTCTGAAAATTCAGGAAGGAAGGCAACCCTCAACCATGACCAAAACTTATGCCGAGGCTGCAAGAGCTAAAACTACTACATCCCAACAGCAAACAAGCTGCAACCTAACATCAATATTAAATGCTTCACTAGCTACGATGCTACAGGAATTCAGCAAGACTTGTCCGTTGCCATCCTCCACTAAGAGATTGATGCAAGGAATTCAATACTAACAGCCCTGAATCATGAACAGAAACAAATATAAACCAAACTTCTCATGATCATAGCATTGAATGCTGGTGGACTGACCAACATGATTTTGGAATTTCAAGATTTCATGTTCAGATATAGTACGCCCACAGATACGAGACCCTTCGACACTTCTGCGCATGTCTAAAGAAGGAGAATCCATTCCAATAATAGGGTAATCAATCCGTATTGTGGAATGAGTGTTTATTATTACACGTCGGAAAATTAACTTCTCTTTTATGATCATTGTAGTTTTTAAAGTTTTAACTATTTTGCTTGTATAACAATAGGAAACTTTTATGTATATAGCACATAATTTCGCGTGTTGGTGGCCAATTCGTACATCGCCTTATTCCTTTCTTCCCTTCAATATGAATTGACTCATCTTGGCAGTCTGCCAACGATAGTTATCGCTTATATGGTCGGACTATATAATCCAGACAGAATTCTAATTAATGTATCACATCTCAAACCAGCAAATAACCCAAGACTGAGAGGTTATGTTATGCAGAGAACTGATAAACTTGACGCAGAGGAGGAGGCATCGCCATCTACATTAAAAGCCACCTGAATCATAATACAATAACCAACCTGCAAACTATGAACTTGGAGGTGATCGGTGTGGAGGTGGACACAGTAATGCTGGCAGTCTCAAAATCTACACAGCTTACAATTCTTCGAATTGCCCTCTATTAATATCAGATTTGGACTCAATTCTTGGTTCTACAGACTCCATTATCAGAGTAGGGGATCTAAATGCTAAACATACTGATTCTTTTAGCTCCAGAATCAATACAAGTGGCCGCACTCTACACAACTACACAGCTCTCAACTCAGCTATAATTTCTGGTCTGGTCGAGCCCATCCATTACAGCCCTATAGGAAGATCGGATGTACTAGATCGTCATACTCAAGATTATCAGATATCAATACCAGTTTGAAACGGTCAATGATCTATCTTCAGACCACAACGCCATCTTGCTCAAACTTGGGATACAAGAACAACTCTCCCCTGCACTCATTCATAGCATGGGATAAGCTGACCAAAGTTCTCCCTGAGCACATCGGCCCTGTACTTATCATTCGGAAAAAGGAAGAAAGTTACATAGCTGTAAAGAACTTGACAAGCCAGATCAATAAAGCAATAGCATCTGTTACAAAAATTACTTGCATCCATTTGACCATCCAAATCCCAGATATAATGGACTTAATCAGAACAAAAAAATATAGCTAGGAAGAGGTACCAAAACAATAGACAAAACAGTCCTAAATAATGTTAAAAAACGTTTAATTTTCCTGACCAAAAAGCTCTGGAATGACTTTTAATGCGCTTATATTGATCAAGTGCATATAATAAACAACTATGTTATACCAACTAGTTTCATCAACTAAGGCTGTTGGCATCTTCAGGATACATAACTGATGTAAGGCACTAAAAAGTAAAAAACTGTTACAAACTATAATCAACCGATTCCAATGATATTAAACAAAGTACAGAGCGCGTACAATATATGCATAGAGCATACATGATCTCACTTGTTGTTATTTAGGAACGTTCTATAGTTGGCACTGTAATTCAGTTCTGGCGAGTTGAGAGATCTAATAAGGGTCTTCCAGATCACGGGTGAGATTAGTCCTTGGTTGCTGTTAAGGTTTTGTATACAGCAGGCAACTGTTGTGGCCTCTTTAAAAATTCGGGAGCGGAAGTCCTCCTCCATGTAAGGAATTGTGCTTCTATCCCACTCTATGGTGTGGTTCGTTCTTGAGAAATGAAAAGCTAACCGCGATTTTTCTTTTCTGTTATTATTAACGTCACCTATGTGTTCTTTTTGCCTAATTTCAAGGCTTCTTGAAGCTTGGCCGATGTACTTAAAGCCGCTCGAGCAGGATATGTTATAAACTCCAGCATATTTGGAGAAAGGATTGCTATCTTTTGGAGTTCTTAAGAATTGCCTAATCGTTTCTGTAGGTTTAAAGGCCACTCTTATTTTATGTGGTCTAAGGAGTCTAGCAATCTTATTGGAAACTTCCCTAAGTATGGAATGACGATGGTAGAAATATAACGTATATCATCTCGTTGTCTTTTTCGGCGTTCAGAGAAAAGTATCTTGTGGACGAGCCTTCGAGGAAATCCATTCATGGTAAGGTTGGTAGATATCAGGGATAGTTCTCTCTGGAGGTCTTGTTGATCTGTTGTAAGAAGAGAGGCACGGTTCTTCAGCATGGGTACAATACTAAGTTTCTGAGAAATGTGGTGGTAGGAAGTGAAATGTAAATAACCTCCTGTATTGGTAGGTTTGCGGTAAACTTAGAAGTTGATACCACCATTCGGAAGCTTCTTAATTAATGTATACAGAAATAATAATTGGTTATCTTTTTCAAGTTCTAGACTGAATTTGATTGCGGTGTAGAGGGTTGATTTTGTTAAGAATGTCGAACAGATCCTTTTTTGTGTGGGTCCAGACAATAAAGATATTGTCCATGTATCTCCACCATACTGTGGGTTTACGGTCTGTTTGAGATAAGATTTTACTTTCAAAATCCTCCATAAAGAGATCAGCACAAGATGGAGAGCGGTGCCAACTATAGAACGTTCCTAAATAACAACAAGTGAGATCATGTTCGCTGTATGCATGCATTGTACGCGCTCTGTTCTTTGTTTAATATAATTGGAATCGGTTGATTATAGTTTGTAACAGTTTTTACTTTTTAGTGCCTTACTTCAGTTATGTATCCTGAAGATGCCAACAGCCTTAGTTGGTGAAACTAGTTGGTATAACATAGTTGTTTATTATATGCACTTGATCAATATAATCCCATTAAAAGTCATTCCAGAGTCCTAAATAATTTGAATAGACAAGTCCGAGACGCTCTTCAAAAACATGGAAATCAAGGATGGGAAAAAAAATTAACATCACTCAACTCACAAGATCATATACTTTCGAAAATGATGAAAATTCTTTGCAGAAAAAATCAACCCCTCCCTCCCATGCAGACAAAACACGGAATGGCACATTCCAATAAATGTAAAGCTGAAGCTCTAGTTAATAGCCTGGAAGAAGAGTGCAGCCAGTCTCATGAAAACCTGAATATCAACCTCATATAGAAGGTTAATAGACAGTTTAAGCATCCCTTAAGACAATTAGAGGACAGCTCTGATCCAATCACCCCTACTACTCCAGCAGAAATAAACAACATCATAAAGTATAAGACTTATTATTGTTTATGTGATCATAGGTTTTTTTAATTACTATATATGTTCATATAATAACGCCTGCCAGTTTCGCTAGCAAATGTCTAACTTTCTCAAGGCTTGAACGGTAAATACAAAAAAATGATAAATGCACAAAGTATAAAGAATATTAAACCGTTAGTAACTATAAATGGTAGCTATGTTGATACGTTCGCGTGACAATGTCAGCATGCATTGCGAATCTTTAGTCCGTGTCCTGAACACGCGTTGCATGAGCACGCATTATATGATTGTTGGCGTACTATAATTTTGTCAAACTGAGTGAATTGATTAAATTTTTCTAAGTCTCATTCAATATGGCATCTTGATTTCTGTTTAGGTTGTTACCTTTGTAGAACTATTACTTTTTTTGTGTGTTTACCGTTCAAGCCTTGAGAAAGGTAGACAGTTGCTAGCGAAACTGGTAGGCGTTATTATATGAACATATACAGTAATTAAAAAAAACCTATGGTCACATAAACAATAATAATTCTTAGATTTTAACACTTAGTGACCAAATATGAATACGTTAAACATCATAACGTGCTTAATTCCGAAAATGCTCCAGGACCAGATGTTATCACCAATACGATCATAAAGATTCTTCCTAGAAAGGCCATAGTGCATCTAGTTAACATTACAAATGCAATTAGAAGATTACAACCCATTCCCATAGCCTGGAAAACTACTGATATCACACCCATCAAAAAGCCTGGAAATAATCCACAGCTCCCCCAAAGTTACAGACCCATCAGTATGCTGTTCAACCTCGGTAAAATTGCTGAAAACGTAATCCTCTCAAGATTACTAAAAATCACAGAAAAGCTAATAATTATATCTCATGAACAGTTAGGATACCGATAGGAGCATATTACCGTTCAAAAGATAGTTAGAATAGTAGAACACATCAGCAAGGTCTCAACTGGAAACTTTACACGGCGCCGTGTTTTTAGATCTAGCAAAGGCTTTTGATAAGGTTGGCACCAAGGTCTTCGAACTCATAAAAGCAAACATACCGATAAACTTAGTAAGGCTGATCAAATCATATCTGTCGGATACATATATTCAGGTAAACGTCATCGCTAGGAAGGTGGTCTAGCAGGTGTGTCTCAGGGCTCTTTACTGGTCCCCGTATTGTTCTCAATCTATGTGGCAGACATCCCGCAAAACCAAAGGTCAAGCATCATAGTCCTATATGCTGATGATACAGCAATATTGGTCAGATCTCTCGGCCCCAAGCTGGCAATCTCAGCGACTCCAGAACAGCATCTCTTCCCTGGCGAAAGGGTTTTCAGATTGGAGGATCAGGACACCACCCTCAAAAGCTTAATCATACTTTTCTCTAGAAGGAAAAACCCCATCATTGACGATATCCAACTCTTTGGAAATAAGATTCCATGTCAGACAGGAAATAATATCTGGGAGTACAACTTGACAAAAAACTCCGATTTAACAACCACATCAAATTTATTGGCTGTAAGGTAACCAGGGTCATAGCTCAGCTTTATCCTTTGATCAACCAAAGAAGTAAACTACACATATCAAACAAACTGCTAATATACATGTTGGTGATACATCCTGTGATTACTTACGCCTCCCCAGCATGGAGCCATAACTCTGAATCAAATATCCTGAAACTACAGAGGATACAAAACAAATGCCTGCGGATGATTCTAGACGCACCATGGTTTATTAGAAACACCCAGATCCATCGAGAGAACAAAATTCCATTCATGTCCTCCCTTCTTCGCGATTTAGCTGAAAAAAGTCTTCCAGAAGGGGAGCATGCACCCAAACTCACTAATCAAACAAGCCTCCAATTATGATGAAGCAGTCTACTACAAACACAAAAGACCCAGATGAATACTACTTCCAGATAAACACATCTAACCAAAATGCCCGTAAGGGGCGAGCATAAAGCTCATAATGATCCCATCCACAATTTCCTTACTCAGAAAAAGGGGAATAAGAAAACCAAGTTTCCTTCACCCATCTAGACAGTAATGTTGTTGTTGTTGTAGTTGTTGTTGTTGTGGTTGTTGTTGTTGTCGTCATAGATATAGATTATTGTTGATCTGATTCGCTGTGCTCAGAGAAAGGTAATCGATTAGGAAGACAGCTCTAGTGTCCAAGATATTTTGACGTAAATTCATCGCCTGGTTTGTATAGAAAACTTAAAAACCATAGAAAAGAGAATCCGAAAGAAACTCTGCTCAGCGTTAATAGAAGACTGAAGGTTTTGGGTCTTCTTTGACGATGACTGCTTTGAGAATACGTTAACTCAAAAAGTCTCTACTGAAGATGGAAATGAAATGAAAGTTCTCTACCTTTACATTAGAAGGATTTAAAGAGGCTTTAGAAAAAAAAATCAGCTAACGCCTTTTTATTCCCGTATATATTAGGGAGTAGGCGAGGCCGTTTTTAGCCCAATCTAACTTTTGGAGACTGAGTGGGCAGAGAGGCTTTTGAATATAAAAAAATGATGCCATCAGAAAATTTTGGAAATTGATGATGAAGTTTTAAATAAACTAAATCTCGAAGACTTTTGCACTGTCAGGGTGCATTTAATGCTATAGAGCAGGGATGTTCAACCCGTCGATCGCGATCGAACGGTCGATCGCGGAGCGATTTTTGGTAGATCTCTTGTATATTCTTCCTTACTTACAAATTTAATTAAAACTGAAAACATAATATTTTATTTATATTATTTTGTATTATTTTTAATTCGTTTTAAGTGTATTGCTATTGTTTATTTATTTTTCGTTAAAAACTGTCAAATCAGTAATTTTCTTATAAGTCCGGGTAAATGAATTAATTTGGATCAGCAGAAGTCAAACAGCGAGCTGAGTGAATACGATTGTAAAAAAAGTGTAAAAATTCGATTGTAGCTTAAATATTAAATATTCCAAAGCACATTACATCAATTTTTTTACTTAGGTTAAGTCCCATGTGAATATTGTAAAAAAAATAAACTTTGTTTGTGTCGGTATAGTTTGTATTAGATGTTTTTGTAAATAACTCTTTTGAAGCTAACTGTATATAACTGTAAAAAAATAAACGCGTTTTTCCCCTCCGAAGTTATCAGTATTATCAGTTGGAGGTGACATCACTAAAAGATATCTGCAAATGATGAGCTTCCTCATCTCCACTAGCCTGAACAGACATCTTCTGGAGGAGAGGGGGGGGAGCTCTGCAGGTAAGACCTCTGTCACCCTCTTGATGACGTTTTCACTTCCACCACCTAATGCTATTTATTTTTCCCATCCCAACAATTTAGGGCATATGAGTGAGAGATATAGTCACATGGTCAAACATCAAAAACACTTTTTGAGGATAAAATACTTAACATAATAAGGACAAATAATATAGATACCTTTCGAGCTACAGAGATAAAATTTGCCTTATGATGTCTCAAAGTAAGATAATCTCACATAAACATCGTATCCAACAGAATGTAGAAACATGTCCATGAATCATCTGCATGACAGTTTCATTTTGGATGGAATGGTCAGGGATAAGGGTCAGGTAAACAGTTCTATAAGGAAAAACAAATGAGTCAAGAGTCACTGCAGTTAAGGCAATTCGGTACTAACGTACCGAATTGCCGTAATACTTTACTAACGTATACGGTACTAACGTACTATAGCTGGTCAACCTATAGTACGTTAGTACCGTATATGGATGAGTAATTATAGTCATCAAGAAAATTATAATCTCTTAATGATCAATTTTAAAATTATCAGAGGAAAAATTTGTAAAATTCATGTGCAGCTATCATATTGTGTTGTGGTATTTTCTATCCAGGAAAGTAAAGTAAAATAATAGGGGAGCCGCAAAAGTCATTAAAATTTTCTTTCTTCAGGAAAATAACACAAGACAAAACTCTTTACCTAGCTAAAAAAGTATGGAAACGGATTATTATTTTAGAAGACACGTACATTGTGATGTATTTATTCAGGACCACTTGGGAAAGGTTATGCAGGAAGTGGTCTGATATCCTTGGCTACTTGCAAAGAAGAGTTGACTACGAAATGGACCTCAGTGAGTGTTATATTCTGAAATGCCAAGATGGGGAACTAATACTTGATGATACAGGAGCTGATGGAAGTAAAATTTTTCCTATTAGTTGTGACGAAGCTGAGAGATTTTCACCAAAAATGTACGACATTGATAATCATTTACTATTTTTGGAAACTGAATTACCAGCTATTCGTATCACGGGGAAAGTTATCGCTAATCATTTAAATTCATCGATGGTAAAATTAGATTTTCAAGAAAGATCCTTTATTTTGGGACATTTACGAACATTTTATGTAAACTGTTTGTGTATATTTGGTGACAAAAGAATACACAGAATGTTTAGGCAGACATGGTGCCATTTCCAGACTGACACAATATCAAATGTATGGGAGTGTGGTTGCATTGGTATCTGATTTAAAAACTCTTTTGCATGATCAGCTATTTTGATGTAATGTAACCAAGAAACAGTGAGTAACAAAAATTTTATTCATTGAACTCTTTGGAAAATGTTAAGAGCCTAAACTAAATATTGTGCAATATTTTTAGGCAATTACCTGTTTCGAATTTTTCTCAGTGAATATACTCTCTCTCTCTCTCTATGTTCACTGGGCACCTACAGATGCTGTATAGTCACTCCAATGCTCGATGATGTTCCCCACCAGGCCTCGCCATGTAGTCCTGTTGTTTCCTTTTCTGGCAGCCACAACTCTCTGATGAGATAGATCCATCCTTCCAGAATTTAGACAGGTCTATGACTGTAGTTTTTAACCATTCCTAACCTTTTTCTGACATCTTCTGAACAGCAATTCTTCACATTAATAATGGATCCCAGGTACTCAGACTTGCTGACTTCCTCAATTCTTTGTCCATTTTATATACTTGTAAATAGTATTTCAGCAAAATAAAATATGCATTTATAAACTTAAATGAACAAAGATATGTGCTTTTCTTATTGTGTTTTTCCACAGTGAATTTTTTATTCAGTTATCCTGATTAGAACTTGATATTTAAATCCACAACTTTATACCTTTATGCAATTCTGTTTAATTATTTTTAAAAAAAATCACTACTGTGAAATTAATGCCAGGAACGGGAATAAATAAAGTGTTGAAAATTGATATCCATGTATTGATTATTTTAGAAATTGTCTAATGATACCTACTGACATTGTTTGAGTTATCTGAAAACAATTCGTTCACATAATCAAAAATCCGAACTGTTAGAATTTGGTTGTTTTACAGAGAGATAGCAGATAATTAACCCAAAACGTGACTTAGACTCTTAAAGTTTGGTATAGAAAAAATGTTTGTACTCTCCAATAACACATACAAATTTTACCTTTCCCCACACTAAGTCAGATAAAAACACAGCAAACATATATCCAACAGTCTGCAATAGCATGTCGTTGAGTCATCTGTGCAAAAGGTTTATTTTTGAAGGAACAGTCAGGGTACGACAGACAGTAAGAGTAAACAGTACTATAAGAAAAAACATAGAGTCGAGTGACTTTGGACTTAAGGTTCACCCACTGCAGCTTCCTGTCTGTCCAATACAATAAAGCAGAATTACAAAAAGGCAATCTCGCTTCCTTATATCAAAAATGTTACAGACAAGCTAGCCAAATTAATAAACAAACAAAACATAAAAGTAGCTTTCTTTCCTATGAAAAAAAATCTCAAGATTCCTACATCCACCAAAACCACCTCATCATCCTCTTAAAAAAACAGGAATCTACAAAATCGATTGCTCTTGTGGGATTTGCTACGTAGGAGAGACAGGAAGATCTGGAGAAATACCTATGGTTGAACACCAAAAAGACGTACAATACAAAAGAGAACAAAAAAACGGGTCTTGCTTTCCATAGCACTTCCACTGGACACGATGTACTCTGGCAAAAAACGATGATGTCATACATAGAAAACAACAGTTATATAAGAAAATTTAAAGACGCTGCTAATATGCTGAAAAACCCAACCCAATGCAATAAAAATCAAGGTTTAATTCTCCATCATTTGATGGAGAATTAAATGTGGTCAGCTCTAATAAAAAATCTACCTCAATCTTTGCTCGCACTGTATGAACGAGAACAAGAACATGGGAGATCGTCCAGTATTGTTCAACGTCAATAATGTTTTATATCTGCATTTTATTTTATTTGAGTTTATGAATAGCCAGACAGTTATGATTTGTATTTATTAATTCTCTTGTTCAAACTTTAAGTTATACTATTTACCCCCTGAAGATGTAAATCCTACGATTTACGAAACTTGTCGGGAACTATTATTTCAGTATTTTGTATAACTGAATAATAAAAAATGTGGTGTAATCACCGAAATATATCTTTTGGACCAATTAACCACAGTAGTCTACGCCTGCAATTGTATCTTTTATCAATAATTCATTTCAAGAAAACTTGAACATCACAGAACATTTCAAATAAAATTAGTGGGCTGTTTGATATAAACCCAGCTTAAGTTTAACTTGAGATAATAAACATTCCGAATAGTTTACATCTAAAATCAATAAACAATCGAAGGTGAGTTAGCCGATCTCACACAGAGGTAGCAGGATTTTTTTCTCCCGGAAACTCGGGTTTTTCATCCCACATACAGACAAATCGGCTCTTCAAAACACACGCAATTTACAGACCAAAAAAAAATACTAGTTGTGGTAGAGGTAGAGGTATGCGGTAGATGGCGTTGATAGAGATGACCGTAGTAGAGGTTCGGTGTAGTGGTTGAGACAGTTGTGGGTGTCCTCCCGCGAGTCTTCGGACTCCTTGGAGGTGTCACGAATAATAATAATAATAATAATAATAATAATAATAATAATAATAATAATAATAATAACAATGAAGTCATTTGGAAGTATGCACATGAAAAATTCCCAATATTAACTGATTTTACCCGAAAAAGTCAGTCGTGTTTAAGAGCGATATACTTGTCAGAATCCACTTTTTCAAATACGACCATCATAAAAAATCAATTAAGAAACCAAATTACAAATGATCATTTGGATGATTGTCTACGATTGGTCACTTCTTCATATCAACTTGACTGTGAAAATATTGCTAGGTCCAAATAATGCCAAATTTAACATTAACTTTTTTTTAATCAACCAGCATTTCCTGTAACTTGTGAGTTTGTAATCAATCCGTTGTTTCTTCTAATTTATTCCAATATATTTCCAACTAAATAAATTGGAATATAAATATTTTATTCCAATATATATATATATATATATATATATATATATTGATAAATAAATTTTTAAATACACAAATAAAGTTTTTAGTTGTGTATTTTAAGTTGTTTATTTTTATTGTTTCTTTGTGCGTAATCAGATATCAGACTGGGGGAACATGATCTGTATAAGAGAGTAGATTGCCGATCTACTCTCTTATATATAAGACAGTAGATCACTGAATAACTTTTGATAGAAAAGTAGCTCGCGTAGTATAAAAGGTTGAACCACTGCTATAGAGGATTTGATCGAAAAGAAAAGCGTAATTAATACAACTAGTATTTTCAAGAATGTCACTTCTAGGATACCACTGAGTAAGTAAATTAATTTAAGTTTATGTTTACAACGATCGTTTAGTCTTACATTATTTTGCAGAAAGCAATTAGGGAGTAAAATTAGCGCATCTCCTCTCTCTCTCTCTCTCTCTCTCTCTCTCTCTCTCTCTGTGTGTGTGTGTGTGTGTGTGTGTGCTTGCATGCTTGTGTGTATTACTTCCATTCCTTCAAGAAGTGCGAAGTTTCATCGCAGAAGTGGACCACTAACAGCCCACAATAAGCATCATACATGCCTTGAAAATATTGTGTTGGAGCACTCATTTTCCACTCTGTCAATGCATTCCACTTGTTCCCCACTCACCATGTAAATAGTCTCCTTTTCATCTCTAGATTGACTTGATTTCTGTACAGTTTACAGAGGAGACATCTCGTTTACCCTTATCCATTACCCCTGTGCAATAATTCCTCAATATATTTATCTCATAGGCCCCCTCTCACCACATAATACTTAATGCTATCACCTCTCCTCCTGCTGATCTGCTATGCTCTGAAGACTACATTCCATCAATCTGTCCTCATTCTCAATATATCAGAATCATTAACCAGTCTTATTTGCCTCTACCAACTTTACCAAAGCTTCCCTGTCACCAAACATATGACCATATTTGTGCACAGAAATGAAATTTGGCTAGATTAATGCCTTATACAGTGGAACTATCACCACCTTATCAATAATTATGAAGGTTCTCCTTGATAATTGCCCCATTACAACAACATTCTTTGGACAATTTTTACAAATTTTGTGATGCGTCCTCCGAACTTGAGTTCCCTATCCACTAAGATTCCCAGATCCTTTTATCCTGGCCTCATGAAGGAAAGTTACTCTAGTATGATAAACCTTATTCCGTCTTCTCTGGCCAAAGGTTTTGTTTAACTGCTTTAGCGAATCTCTTTTCAAATGTCAATTTTCTGTTCTTCATTACACTCATTGCCTTCCTCGCATGTGCTTTATACTCCACATGCTGCTGAGGGCATCCGGATCTTTATACAGCGATACCTCAGTCCTATTATGAAGCGCTAAGTACCACATCAGGATAGTATAGTGCATTTCATTGAATAGCAAGTCTTTTTTTTCTACTTCTAATTGCATATAATAGTTTAATAATTTTTTAAGCAATTAGATATGTGCGTAAATGGTTTATATAAAGCATTTATTTATGCAAACGAAAAATGTAGGAAAATTTTCACAAACGGAAACATTATTCTGTATAGCTTGGTTTAAGGGAATATGCTGACCAGTTTGGAGAGCAATCCACACAAGTAACAATTTTTTTCCTTTCATCAATAGGTTGTCACGTTTATGGCTAACTGTAAAAGTGAGCTTTATCTTTGTTTCTAACAATGTAATATTAAGCACTTGTTAGGCCTGTGGCCTATTTCAGTGTTCCATACAAGTAGTAGGGGGGTCACTTCTGACCAGATCAAGATCAAGATAAGAAAAGGAATCGTGACGTGATTGGTTGACGTCAATGTGGGCGAGGCTTCATGGGTTTGGAATGTTAGGAATTACGCTGTGGGTATATGTGTCAATGGCTTCAGTTGTTGTGTTTTGGTTAGCGTATGGAATTATGGGTGATGGTAGAGATAAGGATTTGTGTTGTGATTGGTGGACACTTCTGACCAGATGAAGATCAAGATAAGATAAGGAATCGTGACATAAATGTTTGTTATGAGATGTAGATAAGTGATGTCATTTGTTATTTGTAAATAAATGACGTCATTTGTTATTTGTAAATAAGTGACGTTATTGTTTTGAATGGAAAGGAAGATATATTAGAGATAAGGATTCATGTTGTGATTGATGGACACTTCTGACCAGATGAAGATCAAGATAAGATAAAGAATCGTGACGTGAATGTTTGTTGTTATGAGATGTAGATAAGTGACGTCATTTGTTAGTTGTAAATAAGTGACGTTGTTGTTTTGAATGGAAAAGGGAGATATATTAGAGATAAGGAATCGTGTCGTGATTGGTGGACACTTCTGACCAGATCAAGATCAAGATAAGATAAGAAATCGTGCCGTGAATGTTTATTGTTATAGAGTTTGGAATTTCGCTGGGGCCCTCGTCTGTCTGGGAAATCACGTGGTGTGATGGATGATATTTAGAGATAAGAATCGTGACGTTATATCTTTGTGTGGCATTTTGGTTTGGCTATGGAATTGTGGGCTATGTTTTGAGATAAGATATCTTTGAATTTTCCCAGGGTGACACACATCTTCATGTTTTGTTTGGTTGTCTATAGATGACTGTACTAATTTCCAATACATTATGGGGTATTTCTTTCTTTCTTGTTAAAGGTGGGAATTCTTAGAGTAGAGTAGAGTTGTGATGGCGTCCGTGTTTCGAGTTTTTCTGAATAATTTAATTATATATACTAATGGCACTCAAGCATACAGTTTTTTTTTCATAGCTCATCTGTATTTTCTTCTATATTCATATTCTAATCAAGTTCATATTTTATTCGTAATTCATCCGAATATTTTGATTTGTCTAAAATTAAGATCTTAAAATTCAATAAATAAATAAATAAATAAACAAATCGTGTGTGTATTCACGGTGATTTGAAAAGTGTTCTTACTTAAACATTTCAAAAATGTTCTTACTTAACACATCAAAGACACTGTTTGTTCTTTTAAGTTTACATATTTATTTCACAGATATTATTTACAATGCAATATGCAGAAATAGGAATTTACATATATCACCAATGCAAATAGTGTTTTTCTTGGCGTAACATTTCTTTGATGAGGCAAGTTTGATTGCCTGATTTTGATACAACTTCCCAAATGATTATGGAAATTTCTGAGGTCACTAATATTAGCTGTACTGCTATAAAAGCAAGTAACTGCCACTTTTGCAATGGTTCTTGATTTTCACCTGCAAAGAAAAAAAAATCATTGATAGCAATGGAAAAGTTAGCAGATTACTATAATCCTAATACATTAGTTAGTTTTGGAAGTGTCAAAGCTTTACAGAAACATACAAAAAATATGCCACATGAAACCGTGAAAAGTTGGTTAGCAACACAACCTACTTATGTGAGACATAAACCCATTATAAGAAAGTTTAAACGCAATCAAATCAAAGTCCCGACACTTTTACATACTTTTCAATGTGATTTGGCAGATATGTCATCCCTTGCAAAAGAGAATGGGGGGTGTGTTTCCTTCTTGTATGCATTGATTGTTTTTCCCGATTTGCATGGGTTCGAACACTGAAGAAGAAATCAGCAGACGATGTTGTTATTGCTTTCGAGTCTATTTTTAAAGAGGAAGTGCCGTGCTACATAAACACTGATCAAAGAAAAGAGTTTTGCAACAAGAAAGTTCGTGCATTGTTTAAGAACCATAATATTCATTTCTACATGACCAGGAGCGAAATGAAAGCGTCCATTGCAGAAAGATTTATCAGAACATTGAAAACAAAGATCTACAAATGGATGACGTATACTAAAATTAAAAGTTATACGAATGTATTACCGACCTTTGTACATACTTATAACTTCACACCACACCGCACTATCGGTATGGCTCCTTCGCAAGTTAACCTTCACAACGAGGATCGTGTTTGGAAATATTTGTACGGAACACAAGAGGAGACTATGAAACCAAAATTTCAAGTAGGTGATAGTGTGGTTTTAAGTGATGATACCCACAAATTTAGAAAAGGGTATTGGGGTAACTGGACACGAGAATTGTTTACTATTGCTCAGGTTATTAATAGAAACCCTGTAGTATACAGAGTTCGCAGTCGGGACGGAGAGATAGTGGAGGGAACTTTCCATGAACCTCAACTGCAAAAGGCTAATATACCTAATGAACTTCCGGAAGACGTGTATCTAATCGAACAAGTACTTAAGCACCGCAAACAGAAAGGAAAGCTTCAGTATTTTGTTGGCTCGGTTATCCCTCATCGTATAATTCTTGGGTTCGTAGCGAAGATGTTTTACTTAACCCTTCCCAGTAACGCCAGTATGAAAATGTTTCCTACAAACAGGCAAACGAAATTTCAAGTGGAATTACCACACGAGATCAGACTTAAAGGTAAATGGGAAGTTGCTCTTGCCGAAATTCATCTTCCGGGAGAATTTAATAACATAGATTCCGGTTACGATGAGTTTCATATGATACGTGCAATTGGAGGAGGAGTCAACAATATCGACAACAACAACATCACAGGAAATAAAGTTTTCGAAAAATCTAAAGAAGGATTTTACAAAGTGTGCAAGATTCCCCATGGCAGTTACAATTCACCCTCTGAACTTCTTCAAGCAGTGTTTGATGTGAGTTCTGTGATTACTGGAAAAAAGAACCCAAACAACACCATTTCTCTGACAGTCCCGAAAGATTACAACCTGTTGTTTCCCAAGGAGGCCTCGGGTTTGGGTCTTCTACTAGGTTTTAATCAGATTGGTGTTAAACTGAAAGGTACAATCACAGGGAAATATCCAGTTGATATAAAGTGGGGTGTAGCCGCATATTTTGTTTATTCTGATTTAATCCAAGAACAGATAGTTGGTGATACATGTGCACCATTGTTACGAGTTGTTCAGTGCATCACTAAGTGTTCCTTCGTTTTTCCTCAAACTGATTATTATCCATTATGAAAACAAACATTTCAGTCAATTAGCATTGAAATTCGTTCTGATAGCGGTGAGTTGTTCCACTTTCGTGGTGGCAACACAATAGGTAAATTACAGTTCCGACAAGTGAAGCATGACTGATTATCTCAGATATTACACATTGCAATCAGGTGGAGCTCAAATGTTTACGGGGCCCCCAATACAGCGTGGGTACGGATTAAGTAGCATTTTCAGAAGTGCCTTCTCCTTTCTAAGTCCACTTTTAAAACCTGCAGCTGAATTTGTCGGTCGTCAAGCCTTAAAAGCCGGTCAGCATATGATAGGAGATGTATTGGCAGGGGTACCTGTACATCGAGCCTTTATAAACAGAGCATCAGAAGCTGGGAAAACCATTGCTGAAAAGGCTCAGAGTCGATTACTTCAGAGAGGTCAAGGAAGCAAGAAGAAAAAAACGAATACTAAAAGGCGCAAGCGAGATAACATCTTTTGCTGAGGATATGACGTCAGAGTTAGATCTTTTTTCCCACCCTCGTGTCAACATGTATGTGGAAAGAAGTTCTTATGTCACTTACCAACCAATATCCAGTACTGACAGTGGAGGTCCTGTGGAATTTTGCATACCAGGTACGTCTGAAGAATACTTGGATTTGGGAAACTCATACCTAAGTGTTCGTGTGCGCATCACTGACAATGATAATAAACCTATCGAAGATTCTTCAGTTGGTGTTGTGAATAATTTTTTCCATTCCCTGTTCAGTCAAATTGACTTTTTTCTCCAAGATAAACTAGTGAATGGCATCAGACACGTATCCTTATAGGGCTTATATTGAAAACCTACTAAATTATGACAGAGATGTTAAAAACAGTCAACTCACAAATGAACTATTTGTTAATGATGATGTGGCTAATGTTAGTGATATGTTCACCAGAAGTGAATGTAGGATGCGTAGACGACAAGCTCGAATTAACCAATCGAAAAGTGTCGAGATGCTTTAGCGAATACACGCTGACATCATGCATCAAGACCGGTACTTAATCAATAACGTTACTGTTCGTGTTCGTAAGGTTCGCAGTTCTCCCGAATTTTGTTTACTGACTGCAAATGCTGATTCTAAGGCTAAAGTGCAAATTGAAGAGGCTACACGTTTTGTCCGCAAAGTCAAAATAAATTCAAAGATTCAACTGGCTCCCCTGTCTGTCTTAGACAAGTCAAACATGATATATCCCATCAATCGTGTGCAAGTGTCTTATTTTTCGATTCCCAAGGGTATGTCACACGAGACAATCTGTATCTAGGTGAAATACCATCTATATTAATTATTGGACTGGTCGCTAGTGATGGATTTAATGGCACTTTCAACAGAAATCCATTTATTTTTCATCATTTCAATCTGAATTTTCTTGTATTGACAGCTGACGATATTCACTATCCCTCACAACCTTTGACTCCGAACTTCAAAGAAAGGCATTACAGCAGATGTTACATGTCACTGTTCACATCACTAGGTAAATGGAACAGAGACTGTGGTAGTGACATTTCTTATGAGGAATACGTAAAGGGAAACGTTCTCTATGGATTTGTCTTATCGCCAGATCAAAATGCCGTTGCCCTCCATGTCAGCCTATTAAGAAGAGGAAGTGTGCGACTCGAAGTTAAATTTGCTCAACCTCTTACTGAAAACATCACAGTAGTTCTTTATGCAGAATTTGAGTGTACGTTATCCGTAACAAAGGATCGTTCTGTGTTACTGGACTATGAACACTGAACAATTAGTAAGCATACTAGAGTTAGAACCCAGCACGAGAAAAGTGGGTTTAGGAGTTTGTGCTGGTGATGAATTGCCACAATATCCGATCAGAAAACAACAGTCGATGTTCGTAGTGAACACAGATCCGACCTGGTTGCCAGGACAACATTGGCAAGCTATCTATATTAAAGACAAACACGGTGATTTTTTCGATAGCTTCGGTCGTCCACCCAAAAACGATATTGTTAACTTTCTGAATATTAATACTAATAAATGGTATTATAATTCTGTAGCTGTACAAGCTAAGGAATCTGTCGCGTGTGGCTTGCATTGTGTGTATTTTTTAATATTGAGATGTCGTGGTCTTTCTATGCAAAATATTATTAGCAAATGTTATTCTAAGGATTTGTGGTTAAATGATATTGTAGTAACTAATGCTGTTACAGATCATTTACTGAAAATAAAAAAAATAATTTAAAAAAAAAAAATGTTTTTTCACTTACCATTTTTTCCAAACCAGTTTCTTATTCCCACGCAGCTTTCGGGGAGATACAGAGATGAATTTGGTACTCCTTCTTCGAGCTCTCTTGCGGGGAGGGATTGGAGTGGAAGCATTTTCTTGACTGGGACTGGCTGACGTTGATGGTTGATGGGAATGGTTCTGGGTATTTAGTTTGTTCAGTAAAGGTTCTGGACGTGGCATTCTATGTTCCTGTTGCTCTCCTTCTGTGTGAGCCAATTGGTTTTTCAACCCTAAATACTTTTGCAGAACATTTAAATATGCTTTCACTTTTTCATCTGCATGTTTATTTCTTATTTTGAAAATGGCGCTCATTTCGCCATCGAGTGTGTATAGTTCACGCTCCTCTGGTGATTGGAAAAGTGTAAACTTTTTAAACATATTCATTTTCTAATAAGTGAAGTCAATAAAGGAACAATGATACTGCCTAATAATGGAAACAGTGCTCCTCCATGCTGTAAAACCAGTTTTCTTCTGGTTATGACGGGAAGCGATTTGTTACTTAGTGCTCTTATAATTTTTTTTTACTTCGTAGGCGTGACTTCTGTTTTTTTGTAGTGGAATATTTCCACATAAAACATTTTTGCAGATTTCACAGAGTATGGTGATTTGGCTGGAGGTGCAATGTTTAAAGCATCATTTGCTTGTTTGGGAGAGGAATGAGATAAGTACTTGATGAGATATTCATAGCGTTTGAGTCTATCAGCCATTCAGGGATAAATAGTGTATTGGGTTTTTCTCCTGGCAAAATCCGTGACCTCAAGCGTAAAATATCAGGTGTTTCCTGTCTAAAGTCTAAAACTAAACACGAGTGGGGTTCGGGTGTTGCATCTTTATAAATCTGAACTAACACGTTCGTTTGTCCTGGAAATACTTGGGAAGCTAAATGAGAAAACTGCAAAGAGTCTCGGGGATTTTTAAAAGAAATAATATAATGGCTATTGAGAGAAATTATACGAAAATGTGTACCTTTACAGAATAAATTTTTTGTCAGTAGAATGACACTGAGGTTACGGTGATGTGAACCTTTTATGAATACATCAGCTATTTTCGTGCTGTCCTTAGCCTGGTGAACCAAATCATCTATTATGAGTAAATTTCTCACATTAGAATCAAATCCAGGTAACTTCAAACCATTTACGAATTCTATATTGGTAAATTTTTTAAATTTATCTTGATTTTCACTGTAACAGTAAACGATTCGCTCCGGTGGTGGTTTGATTAGTTGATTACAATGTTCTATGAGAGACAACACGAATGTTGTTTTTCCTGACTGAGTAGCTCCTGTAATTATACATGTAAATGGATGTATGAATATATCGAAAATGATAACATAATAAGACTGTGATTATTTTTATATAATCAGAGATCGTGTAAAAACAAACAGATACTTGTTTTAATATCAAAAAAATCTCCTTGTCAACATTTTTTTTTTTTTTTTTTTTTTATCACAGTCACCATGTAATCATACCAAGACGAAATTTTCTTTTTTACTTCTAAGAAAAAAAAAGCTATTGTGGAATAATAGTAACAATAACATTGATGTAACAAAAAAAAATGTACAAGAGAAGGGCGACACTGCAAATTTTCGTGTTGGGAAACAACCAGGGATTTTTACCTACCAGGTAGAATGTTGTTTAGTTTTCTGTCCCATAGATGGCATCTTTTGCTTATGGGGTATGTGAGTGTAATGAATTATCCTTTAAAATACCCATAGGGAAAAGTGCATGTGTCTGTTGACACTATGCGCTTCGCAAAAGTGTATCCAAATCTTTTTGTTATGGAGGTCGTTTTGAGTTGACAGCTCCATTTGTCTCTGTGGACAGAAAATGGTACAGGAATTTGGATGTTTTGTGGCTTATCCTTTACTGCTGCAATCATAGATTCCAGATTAATCTCAGTGGTCGCACGAGAATTTAAAGTAATGCCTTTGCATTTGATCACAATCTTACCCCCCCCCGCGTTCTGTAGGAATAAGATTTGGGGCCTGTGGTAACAAACTCAACAATAAAGTCACCGTCGAGTTCATCACCTAGCTCCCCAAGGTAGTAACCAATGGACGGTGAGTAATCACCGGTTTTTTCAATGAAAATGACAGAATCAGTATCTGTGTATAAAAGCCATCTTTGCAAAGGTTCCATGACCTCGTATAACTTTATCCTACCGTAGGCAGCTACAAATGAGGAGATGACAGCATTCCCTTTCCTATTTTCAGGCTCAGTGCCTTCAATAGGAGAGTAGACAACCATCATCTGCTCTTCTGAAACTAACCTGGCATCTTGGATAACTTTACTGTTATCTATAAAAAGTTCTATGAGGTCTTCATAAGAGGAAATCACCTGGGTCTGAGTTCTTAAAATTCTCATGCCAAGCCATCCCCATAGAGAATTCAAACAAAGCTTAGCAAGTGAACGTTTACCAGAGTTTTTACTAATGTGTTCGCTATTTAACATAACACCTTCCCTTAGCAAAAACTCGTCCAGATAAACCTGTCGGTTTTGACCTTCAATCCATCCAGATGCTTCCTGTTTCAGCTTCAGAAAGGTATCAATATAGTGAGCAAAGAAGTTTTCTTCTCCTTCAAATTTTTGAAAAAAATGCCACACCTCGTAAAATTCAATAACTTTATAACCACGAGAACGTGCTAAATCTAACTCTGGTCTGCATCAATAACCTGTAAATGATATGTCTGTATGAGAGCATAATGGGGCCATTTCAGAAGCACACTTTCCACACAGGGGGAAGATTAATTTTTCGTTAACTGTGATGGGCAAAACCGGTAAAAAGAGATCAGTAGGTGCTTCCACTTTTGCATGGCAAATACTAAAGTATACCCCAGGAGAATAATCGAAAATTATCGATAATAACTTCGGGATGCCCCATAGGAAATACCTGGTATTTCATTACCCATGGATAAAGGCTATTGAAGTCCAAATTGCGAATAACTTCCCCTTCTGACTGAATTTTGTGATACATTTTGTAGCAGTCGGTTCTGCCACCATGCAGAGCACTACGAGGTAATATGGGATCTGGAATATTAAGAGCATCAATAAAGTTTTTCAAGGCTGTGTTTTCAGAAATGCATTAAACTGACATTCCCAAATTGAGATAATGTCGAATCCTTTTCTACGAAAGAAGTTTTCGCGATCCTTCGTTTGCTCAAAAAGGGAAATCATGTCAGTGTTTCTGTATGGTTGGAATGTATTTGGCCTATAACACTTTTGACAACCGTGGAAGAAGCAACCGTTGAAATCATATAAAATGCTTCCACATTTCCCATCGACAAAATAAGGTCCGATGCGGACTTCCCCCCCCCCCCACACACACAGAACGTGCATGTTGTATGGTTATGTTGTTCTTGCCATTTGAGCCAAGCCAAAGCCTTTCAACTTTGTACGTTTGCCCCTATGTAACCCCAAGCAGGAAGTATGGCCAATGCATTAGGTTTCAAAATGTTTTGGAGAAATACTCTCAAACATACTCCTGCAATTGTAATGTCATGGAGAAAGGGATCAATCTGGGTGAGCTGTATGAAGAGAGTGCGAAAAGTGTTGCAACTGTCTCGCAAAACACGCACGTCATCTTTCGTATAAGCTAAAAGTTCCACTTTCAGACAGTATTCAGTGTCTAGCTGATTTTAGTACCAAGTCTCGAACTCTATACGAGTTTCTTTCTTCATAAATTCCGGCTGGAAATATGATTTTTTGGGGATGACTCCACGATAATCCAGAGAATCGGATGTGTGAAACTTATGAGGAAAGAAACCCTTACGAACTTCTGGGTGATCGAACATGGCTGGGAGTTTCCTAACAGCGACACTAATGTAGGAAAAACTATCAAGAAATATGATGTTTAAAGGGTCATAATAGATAGCAAGTATCTTTGATCCATCAAACACTACACAGGGTTGGAAATTTTTTGAAAAAAGATATTCCAAAATAAAATACCCATCGAAACCACGAAAATTGTGTGCAATTACACGAATATTTTCGTATTTTGGTTTGACAGTCCGAAGGATCTTACCATCTCGATCTCTTTTCATGATATTCCTGACAGAAAACAACTCATCTAGAAACTGAGCCACACAGTTTTAACCCCAGAACTCGCGTTCATGACTATCGAAATCAGCTATACATAAGACTGGTACATGATGATTTTTAGCTATAGTTTCTGTTTCAAAAAAATACCATAGAAACTTGTTTATTTGAGACCTCCGATTTTAGCACAAAGCATTTCTGTTTTGGGTGAACTGATTTGCAGCAGTTGCAGAAATTTTCAGGTGGACAGACGTGGCTTTTATCTGTAGAGAAAGTAGCCAAACACTGTCCGCAATGATGGAGTTTTGAACAAATATTATTTTGTATGTGCAAATTCAGACATTCGTTGTCGTAAAAAATCTATTGCATAAATTGTACAAAAGAAGATCCCGCACACTATGACTGGCATTTGTGCGACAGCGGATGCATATGTTTTTGCATCTATGCATTTGCAATTTGATAGAATCTTTGAATGTTCAAAAACAAGTGGGGCAATAATAGATACCCCCAAACAGAGCTGGCACACTACGCACTAAATCATAATGAGAGTTGTGGTATAAAAGACAGATCTGTTTACTTGCATTTGGGCCCCAAAATACCACAGAAAAATCAGCATCTGACGAAAAAATTACGATTTGGTATTCTGGAGTCAAATGCTTTTGAAAGAGATCTGCTTCTGGAATACCACAAGAAATGAGCAGAACCCCTGCAATTTTGTGCAGAGTTAAAGCCCTCTTTGTTTGTAACTTTTTACGATCTAAACGCACTTGTCTGTATGTTTGGGCATCATCACTTTGTGCAGAAACACCCAGAACAAGTGCTCGGGCCATGCAAAGATTGTCTTTGTTGGTAATTTCCACAATAGCTTTTTTTATTTTCACAAATTCATCCAGGCTAAGCAGCGATCTTCTTTTAACATTGGTTCTGCCACCACCATTGTTACTGATATTGATAAGTACGACATCGATCACAAGATCATTTGCCAAAATGAACTCACGTTTCGATTGGGCGTAAAAGCATCAACCATCCTTTGGATAGTTAGTTCAGAAAGTGACATGAATGGTAAGTTAATGTTACTTTCTAAATTGGATGCACTAACGCCCAACTGAACGTGAGAAAAATTTCCAGAACCCGATAAACGCTGAATGATCTCATTAAGCATATCTCGAAATATTTCAAAAAAACACTCTGGTGAAAATTGTTCCAGATCATGAAATCGAACTTGATACTCCAAATGTCAAGTTTGATACTTGATAGATTTACATGATCAGGCCACCGAAACAGTATGAAAGTCCCTGTAGAGTGAGGGTTCAATAGTAGTAGAAGTAGAGAGTTTAGTTTCACATCCAGTAACTGAATATGAATCATATAAATTTTGGGGAGGGTCGCGACTTCCTCCAGCCACACCAGCGATTGTTACATTAGAATTACAACTGTTACAAATACTACTAGAAAGTTACTACTAGAAACTCAAATTGGAACCAAAGAGCGACCCTTTAGTCTATTTAAAAAAAATTTAGAACCAATGGAAAACCAAAAATCACATCATGTGACAATGAATAACTTAGTTCTCATCGATCACACAAGGTCAAATTACGAACCTTTGCTACCCATCAGTAGTGTAACACCTCGAAAATCACAATAGAAAGGTTGAGTAATATATGATCCTCGGGAATTTACCTTTGAAGAAAGCGTGATACATATAGGAAGTGATGCGAACAAATTAGTTTTCAACAATCACACAAGGTCAAATTATGAACCTTTGCTACCTAACACTAGTCTAAACATTAGTCACATCAGAAAGATGACTAATACACATCCCTGAGAAAAATTTTACCTTTGAAGAACCGCTACTTCTATGAAAAGAACGATGATTCGCTGACCGGAAATGAGTCACTCAGTTATCTACAAATAAGGTTAATGAAAATTAACAGTGTGGGAAAATAATTCACACACAATTTATTTATTTTACTCAATTATTCTGGTTATAATATGTAGTTAACTGAATTTTAAAAAGTAAAACCTATAATTAAAAAGTCAAATGGATTTCAGAGTTGTGTTTGTGTTCTGTGCTGTGAATATATGTTAAAAATCAACAATTTCGAATATTCAGAAACCTAGATAGTACCAAGATGTTCTCATTCTTGAAAGAAATGTAAGTGAATTTTTAACTTAAACATAACAATTGATAATGTTATACAATAATCATTGGTCATATGTTTTTAGTAAACATAATTCTAAACTGAACGGTTTTTTTTTGTTTTCATAAGAATAATCACAGTGTATATTAGAGTATCAACATGGACACATTAGCAACTTTTCATGTCTAATGTGTGTGTGTGTGTGTGTGTGTGTGTGTGTGTGTGTGTGTGTGTGTGTGTGTGTGTGTGTGTGTGTGTGTGTGTGTGTGTGTGTGTGTGTGTGTGTGTGTGTGTGTGTGTGTGTGTTTAAGGGACTCTAGTATAATTAAATTATTCAGAACACGATTTGTTTATTTATTTATTTATTGAATTTTAAGATCTTAATTTTAGACAAATCAAAATATTCGGATGAATTATGAATAAAATATGAACTTGATTAGAATATGTATATAGAAGAAAATACAGATGAGGTATGGAAAAAAAGTATGTGTGTTTGAGTGACATCAGTATATAATTAATTATTCAGAAAAGCTCGAAAGACTGCCGCCATCACGACTTACTCTAACAATTCCCACCCTTTAACAGGAAACAAATACCCCAAATGTATTGAAAAATTAGTACAACCATCTATATAAAAATAAAAAAAAAATACCGTATGTTTGAGTGACACCAGTATATAATTAATTATTCAGAAAAATCTAATCACACCCGCCATCACGACATACTCTAAGAATTCCCACAGACGACAATGACGGATGTGTGTCACCCTGGGAAAATTCAAAGATATCTTATCTCAAAACATAGCCCACAATTCCATAGCCAAACCAAAATACCACACAAAGACATATCGTCACGATTCTTATCTCTAAATATCACCCATCACACCACGTGATGTCCCAGACAGACGAGGGTCCCAGCGAAATTCCAAACTCTATAACAACAAACATTCACGTCACGATTCCTTATCTTATCTTGATCTTGATCTGGTCAGAAGTGTCCACCAATCACGACACGATTCCTTATCTCTAATATATCTCCCTTTTCCATTCAAAACAACAACGTCACTTATTTACAACTAACAAATGACGTCACTTATCTACATCTCATAACAACAAACATTCACGTAATGATTCCTTATCTTATCTTGATCTTCATCTGGTCAGAAGTGTCCACCAATCGCAACACGAATCCTTATCTCTAATATATCTTCCTTTCCATTCAAAACAATAACATCACTTATTTACAAATAACAAATGACGTCATTTATTTACAAATAACAAATGACGTCATTTATTTACAAATAACAAATGACGTCATTTATTTACAAATAACAAATGACATCACTTATCTACATCTCATAACAAACATTTAAGTCACGATTCCTTATCTTATCTTGATCTTCATCTGGTCAGAAGTGTCCACCAATCGCAACGCAAATCCCTATCTCTAATATATCTTCCTTTCCATTCAAAACAATAACGTCACTTATATACAAATAACAAATGACGTCATTTATTTACAAATAACAAATGATGTCACTTATCTACATCTCATAACAAACATTTAAGTCACGATTCCTTATCTTATCTTGATCTTCATCTGGTCAGAAGTGTCCACCAATCACAACACGAATCCTTATCTCTACCATCACCCATAATTCCATACGCGATCCAAAACACAACAACTGAAGCCATTGACACATATGCCCACAGCGAAATTCCTAACATTCCAAACCCATGAAGCCACGCCCACATTGACGTCAACCAATCACGTCACGATTCCTTATCTTATCTTGATCTTGATCTGGTCAGAAGTGACCGCCCTACTACTGATACACCACCGTTACTAAATTTCATCATTTAACTGTACATTTAATGTTAATAGATTTACGAGTCTTTTACTTTTCAGTGGAAGCAACAACATCCATACTTTGAATTTTATCTGCCATTATTAATAACAATGAAATAAAATAATAGTTATACACAGTTTATAAATAACAGCAAACGTGATTGGGAATGCTTGTATATTATATAGTCTTTTATCATGGCTGAGATATAGTAAAATGCGATTTAAGAAGTTTTTGATTAGTTAATTTATTAGTAATTAATTGTTTTGCTACCATAAACAGGTGGTTTATTTTTCAAAGAGGTTTACCCAGATAAGACAACTGAATTTACACAAGGGCGATACGCTAGGCCTACTGCCGTTAGTATCGCCATGGTTTCATGTAGTGTCCTTGATAAGCAACTGTCTATTTATTATTGTGACAAGGGCAAGGCATGTCCTGCCCCACAGAACAAAGTTTGGGGTTAACCATGGAGGCACCATATGAAGAACTTAATTTCAAGGAACTTCTGGCTATTTTCAAACATGTAGGCAATCTACTGCACACTAAACGGCCAGAAAAAGTCGTGATTCATCAAATAAAAGAAGTTGATACAGATTCCCCTCAACTTCGGAACTTCTTCCCAGCATCCCCTAGAACAGCACCAGCGAAACAGCAACAACAGCTGATGATAATTCCCTTCCAGATCACAGTGATTATCAGAAGGTTCGTGCTCGTAAAAAACTCAAAACTGCAGCTTCTGAACCACCCAAAGTTGATCGAATGGAAGAAGACGGTCCTGTCCCGGACTCTCCTACCTCCTCAAGGGAAAAGATACCTCTGATTATTCTGCGAGAAAAGAAAAAATGGATGTCCCTAAGGACTATGATGTCCAATCTACAGATTCATTCAGCTAAGCAAAAGAATGTCACATATGGTATTAAAATACAACCTAGGTCAGTGATGGATTATCCAAGGTTAACTGGTGAATTATATGCCAAATGTATACAGTATCACACCTTTTCACTAGTATCAGAGAAAATCCTCACGGTAGTGATTAGAGGTGCTTCAGAAGACGTATCCACAGGAGAAGTGGCTGCGGATCTACACCAGCAAGACCTACCGCCTGTTAAGGTCAGCAGAATGACCAAACAGGAAAAGACTCCAATGCCACTGGTTCTAGTAGGGGTCAGTCAAGCTTGTAAGCACATATATTACCTGACTTCCATTTGTGGACTGAAAATTACTATAGAACGATTAAGAAAAAGGGCTTTAACAGGGTAGTGCCATAGATGTCAAAGGTCTGGCCATGGAAAATGTGCAAGGGCTGAATTCAAATGTTTAAAATGTGGGATCGGCCACCCAACAAATACATGTACTAAACCAAAATCTACCCCAGCTAAATGTGCCAATTGTGGCGGTCCTCACACTGCCAACTACAAAGGATGCGTTCACAATCCAAGAAATAGAAAATCAGAAGTAGAAACATTTTCTTCCTCATTCAGCAACACTATGTCAGAGATTACTTCACAGCCTCCTAAAGAACAACATAAAGGTTCAGACACCCATCTGCCAAAGCCAGAGGTTCCCAACAGAGTAACTCCACTACAACACTCTAGGACATATGCGGATATAACTTGTCCTAAATAGTCATCCCGGGAACAGCTAACACCACATACAAATCTGACAGCTATCATTACCTCTTCTCTCGCAAATATGCTGTAGGATTTTAGTAGATCCAACCCCTCACCAAGCTCTACTAATGGATTTCTAAAGGATACACAAGCCATTATCTGAGCGCTCACCAATGAACAGAAATAAATTAAACCCAGATTCTTTGCAGATCATAGCGTGGAATGCGAACGGCCTAAGGGGTAAGGTCTTGGAGCACCAGGAGTTTGCCCAAAGACATCAGCCAGATGTGCTTTTGCTAAATGAAACCCATCTGCGACCATCAGATAATCCCAACATTAGTGGATACCAGCTGTACAGAACAGACAGATTATCCTGCAGAGGCAGTGGTATATCTACATAAATAATTACATCAATCATCACTCTATAAATGTTCTACCCACTATTAATCTTGAGATTACAGGAATTGAGAATCCCACGTGTTCAGTGGGCAACCTAAAGATTTATGCAGTTTATAATCCTCAAAAAAAAACATTACTCTTCTCAGATCTGAATGTCATACTGATCAACAGGGAGCGTGTCATCGTGTCCGGTGACTTTAATGCTAAGAACCCTACCTGAAATAGCCGTTCCACCAATAAAAATGATCACATCCGAGCTAACCACTCAGGATCCAACAATGTGGTTGCGGCAGGCCTCACAAGACATACAGAAGGGCTGATGTCTTAGACATAACTATCTTACAGAATGTAAGATCCCAGTACAGTTTAGTAACACTTAATGATCTATCATCTGATCACAATCCCATTCTATTAAAGCTGGAAAACCAGGACAATCTGTCTCCCCCCCCACTCACATATATAAATTTGGATAAGCTATCCATGGTATTCCCAAAATATATAGAACCAAAATATATTGGTCCTGTGCCGTTGATCAAATCCATAAAGGAAACTGAAACAGCTCTAAAGGATCTAACTAAACAAATCAACACAGCCGTTGCAGCAGTTACTATTTCCACAACTACCCACAGACCTAACCATTTGCCAGACGATATCATGAACTTGATCAGAGAGAAGAACAAGATAAACGAATCTTAAATAGACTCAACTCTGAAGTAAGAGATGCCCTCGCAGGCGCACAGAAATCAAATATGGGAAGAAAAATTAACTTCTATTTCTTCTGACAACCACTCTACATGAAATCTAATCAGAGACATCAAGAACAAAAACAAACCTCTTTCTCCTCTCCAAACAGATCTTGGCCTTATCCATACTGATGCAGACAAGGCCGAGTCAATAGCAAAAACTAGAAAAACAATGTAAACCCTCTTATGACCATCTCGACTTCAATCACATATATAAGATCCATCAATATGTTAGATCTTCACTCAAATCTTCTGTCACATGCTCTAGTCAAATTGCACCCACATTACCTGCAGAAATATATGACATAATCAAGAAGTTACAGAATAAAAAGGCTCCTGGACCTAATGGAAACACCAACCAGGCGATAAAACTACGCCCTCGCACAGCTATTGTACATCTGACTAACATAATAAACTCCATCCCACACTACAAATAATTCCCTTCCCACTGGAAGCTGGCAGATATAATCCCAATCCATAAAACAGATAAAGATCTGCGATTACCTCAAATTACAGACCTATCAGCCTTATCTCTAATCTGGGCAAAATTGCTGAGAAAGTTATTCTCACCAGACTCCAAGAATCAGTACCCAAGCTAACCATTCTTCCTGAGGAGCAGTTTGGGTTCCATCAATTGCACAGCACCACACAACAGATTTTCAGATTAGTGGAATATCTCACCTCGGGATTTAACTGGTGTCAATGCACTAGGATTGTTTTCCTTGACATAGCCAGTGCATTTGACAAAGTTTGGCATTACGGCTTGCTATACAAAATGATAACATCCGGAATACCACTGGAAGTGGTTCATCTGATCAGATCATACCTCCATGATAGCCACATGCAAGTTAAGTTAAATGGCACACTCTCAACTCGAAAACGCATCATAGTTGGAGTCCCACAAGGATCCTTACTGGAACCGACACTCTTCTCCATATATATGTGTGATATCCCGCACAACCCTCTGTCATCTATCAAAGCCATATATGCAAATGATACAGCGATATTAACCAGATCTTTAAAACCGCATCTAGCTATCAAAAAATTGCAGGAAAATCTACTGCTAATCGAACAATACTTCACCAAATGGCGACTTCAAGTAAATCCCCAGAAGAGCGTAGCCATGTTATCCGCCAGAAGATCAATGCTTCCTACTGGAGACGTCCTCTTGTTCAACACAAAACCATAGCAAACAAGGATGAAATATCTTGGCGTATTGCTTGACAGAAAGTTGACCTTCAGCTCCCAAATCAAAACTTTATGTCTAAAGACGTCAAAATCATTGCACAGCTCTATCCACTAACCAACAGGAACAGCAAATTGAGCACCAGAATCAACCTACTTATATACAAAATGATGATTCGTCCTATTCTCACATATGCTTCTCCGGCTTGGAGAGACATATTGCTGATACCCATATCCTAAAATTACAACGTGTGCAAAATAAATGTCTCAGAATGATCCTCAACGCACCATAGTTCATATGCACTGTGTAACTTCACTGGGATATAAATATCCCCTATATTTACACCTTCATGCAGACTATAGCAACGAAGTTTTTCTGAAAAGCATCTGTGCATCCTAATAATCTAATTCAACTAGCGGCAAATTACGACGCAACAGACTACTTCAAGCACAACAAACGACCAAAAGCTATTTTAAACCAAAACTCCAATGATTAATCCTCAGGCTCACTCAGGGCGAGCTACATGCTCATACCCTTTAGGCCAGTGATGTTGACAGTTAAAAAAGGATAGTATGAGCAGCGCCATAAAGAGCAGCACCTTTAGGCGGTTATTATTATCCCTTTCATAACATACTTTTCCCAGAAGCTCCTGCATAATTCCATGATTCATTTACATCATCCCTAATTTATTTATCCTCCTAAACTTAGGAATACTATTTCAGATTGTTCTAAATAATTGATTTAGCACCAAATCCCGTGCACTACTGATGTCTCTCCTTTCAATCGATCAAGCCATTGTATAACACCAATCTGTTTGTTTAATTTAACATAGTCCATATAACTCTACATATACCTTTTGTTCCATGAAGATTGTACCTCGCAACCACTCCAAATTTCAAACTACAAGATCACTCACCTCAGTTGGTGGCGTCATAGGGACATCTCCTATTATCATTGAATAAAATGATATTATTAAATCAATCACTCATGTTCCATGTGTTACTTCAGCTTCATGCTGCATAAAATATTTGTTCCCCCTGAGTAACTTAAGAAATTCAATCTCTTACTCACATGCTATTTCCAACTTCCAGTCAATACTTACATAATTAAAGTCACACATTGTCATTACCCTCCTAACACTCTCCAGTCTCATATCTCTAAAAATTTCAGGATAATCTTCCACATTTTCTTTCCAAACGTACATGCACTAAATATCCAACATTCGTTCTTAGAATAGTCTCACACCAATTGACCTCAAGGCCATTGTCACTACTACCTACTTCAAGTTCCAAATGGAGGGGACACAACTCTTTGGATACCGTTAACGATTTCCCTTTCTCAATTTCAATTTCCCTGTCCATCCTGCCTTTTTGAAGTATGCAATACTTCAAAAATATATCATCTTTTCGAAGTATTGCTCTATAAAAATACATCATATTCTCTTTCTATGAGGATACATTCCTTTGTTAACTACGTTTCACTAATACTGATGATTGCGGATTGACTAGCTGCAACAAGGTCACAAACTCTATACACAAAGCTTCTGCATTGATGTATAGGCAAAATACTTGCTTCTGGTGCCCTTTTCACTTCCAACAATTCTTGTTCTCAAAATATACGTCCTTAAAGTTTGTTGCAACCACTGAGGCCATTTCTGTATCCTTGTCTCGTTTTCCTTGATCACCTATCCCACACCGATTCTGGTTTCTTACACTAATAATTCCAAGTTGTTTGTTTCGCTTGCTGGCGATATCATTCATCAACAGTTACTCCCAGCTTCACCTTGCAGATGTCACTCAAATGCACACTCTCAGCAGAAAACAGCTCTATTAATATTCTATTCTATAAATATATTGGAATTATTAGTCTACGAAACCAGGATCGGTGTGGATAGGTGATCAAGGAAAACGAGACAAGGATACAGAAATGGCCTCAGTTATTGCAACAAACTTTAAGGACGTAAATTTTGAGAACAAGGATTGTTGGAAGTGAAAAGGGCACCAGAAGCAAGAAATACACTAATAATTCCAAGGTTTAGTGTTTGTTTCGCTTGCTGGCGATGTCATTCATCAACAGTTACTCCCAGCTTCACCTTGCAGATGTCACTCAAATGCACACTATCAGCAGAAAACAGCTCTCGGTTATGTTACCATTTATCCCATATTCAAGCTATTATTCCAATTGTAATCATTTCTCTTTTGCCCCAGCTCCCTGCTATCACCCCTTGGAAACAAACTCCCACTCATTCCTCACATGCTCTTCAGATTTTCTGTGTCCATCAACGCTTGAAAATCCAGAGCTACCTTTTTACCTTTTCTCGCAAATCATTTGTTCCGACCAGCAGATATATTTGTGGTACTTACTCTCTTTTCTTCACAGTCGCTATCACTCTTCTCATCGTTACTCCTCTCAGACTTACTTTCGAAACCTGCTCCATTTCCTCATCTTTCACAGATCACTACACCGGTCTACCATTCCACTGCAATTATTCGCCTCTAATTTCTCTACCAGTTGTACCGTCCTTCATACACCCCAATCACAGCCTCTTCTCTAAATTTTTTCCGTCTCACTCTCTCTCTCTCTCACACACACGCACGCACACACACACACACACACACACACACACACACACACACACACACACACACACACACACACACACACACACACACACACACACACACACACACACACACACACACACACACACACACACACACACACACACACACACACACACACACACACACACACACACACACACACACACACACACACACCTCATAATTTTGAAATGACAGAGAAAGAGAGAGAGAGAGAGACAGCGCACCCGTCAGGCGAACCTAGACAACTAGGGGCATCAGATACTCTCGGACAGGCCCTGACTTATAGTACATTCATTATTATTATTATTATTATTATTATTATTATTATTTTCGGGCTACTCCAGGGAGTCCTTAGACTCATCGAGGGAGGCCCTAAACATCATGTCCACACAACTATACGACATTCTCACAGTATCTATTATACCTTGCCTTGAACTCGTTCACTCTCATAGCTCCCACAACAGACTATGGCAGCTTATTCCACTCATTTACCACTCTAAAAGTAAAGAATGCCACATCTAACGGCACTGCTAACCACACTTTTGCCCAGCTTCCATAGGTGTCCCCTAGTTCTCCCCACCACCAGTCATGATATCAAAAATATCCTCTGAATTAATCTTATAGAATCCTTTTAGCTATTTGAATGTCTCAATCATATCTCCCCTTTTCCGTCTATCAACTAGTTTCTGCAACCCACAAATTTTCAACCTGTTCTCATATGGTTCATTCCATAGACATGCTATCATCTTAATCATTCGCCTCTGGATCCTCTCCACCTCCTCCCCATCAAGAAGGAACTGAGGTGACCAAATCTGGGCACAGTAGTCAAGATGAGGTCTTATCAAGGCTCAGTACAGAGGTACAATAACTTGCTTGTCTCTGCTCGTTAAGGTATTTTTCAACAACCAAGTGAGGTGATGAGCTGATTTAGCTACTTTCGCAATGTGTCCCCTAAACTTCATCTCCCTATCCACCAACACTCCCAAGTCCCTGGCCTCATCAATCTCTTGGAGTACAGTTCCACCCATGTGGTATACTGCTGCTAATCGTTTCACCCCAAAATGCATAACCTTACATTTTGTCACATTAAATTGACATCCATTCTCCTTAGCCCAGAACTCCAATCTATCTAAGTCATCCTGCAAGACTTTGACATCTTCTGCATTCATTATCAACTCCTCCCCAACTTTGCATCATCAGCGAACAAATGAACTTTTCCACTTAGATACTTCGCTATATCGTTAATGAACAGATTAAACAGCAGGGGTCCAAGAACAGAACCATGTGGCACCCCACTAGTCAAAGGCCGTCTTTTGGACTCCACTCCTGAATAAACCACTCTTTTATATCTCTCCATCAACCACCCCCTATCCATCTCACCAACCCTATATCCATTCCCATATGTTGTAGTTTACGGATTAGAATTCCATGTGGTATCCTGTCAAATACCTTTTTCAGGTCCAGCAGTATCACTGTAAACCCATTTCCCTTATCCAGTTCAGCGGTCACCTTGTTATAAAACTTGAACAAGTTACTCAGGCATGATCTACCCTTTACTACGCCATGCTGTCCCCTGTACAGTATCTCATTTTCATCAATCCATTCCTGTATTTTTCTCTTGACTACTTGCTCCAAGACCTTGACAACAATTCCTGATATGCTGATCGGTCGGTAAATTGCAACCATAGTCTTGGATCCTCCTTTATGCAGCGAAACTATTTTCCCCTCTTTCCACTCCTTCGGGACTAAACCAGACCCGAGACTCAGATTAAACAACATGGTCAAGGACACTGATAATTCCTTAGCCGCTTCACACAAGACCCGTGCTGGTATACCATCAAATCCCACAGATGTATTCACATTCAGGTTCTGTAATAGACTATTCACCTCCACTTCATTCATCACAATTCCCATATAAACTATTGCCTCCTTCATTTTTTCAATGTCACCACCTGGATGATATACTTTTGCAAAGTGCACGCTCAGTAACTCCACTATATCGACTGGTTCAGTGACCTCCTTACCATCGTCATTCCTTAAAATCATTTTGCCATGTACAGTTTTTTTCTTGCTTGCAGATATTGAAAGAACTGTTTGGGATTAGCTTTTGCTTGCATAGCTAGTTTCCTTTCATAATCAGCTTTTGCTGTTTTTACCACACTCGTTATCCTTCTGGCCTGCACTTTATACCTTTCGTGTGCCTGCAGTCACCCCTTTCTTTAAATTCCCTCCACAGTTGTTTCTTTTTTTGCAGCTCAAGCTTAATGGTGTTATTCATGCATTTAACCCCTACTTGTTTTACTATTCGGACCCTAGGTATACAATCAGCCATAACCTCCTGTAAATGCTCCTTGACCACTTCCCACGCTGTATCGACATCCAGCCCTTGCAGTTGTACATGCCAAGGCACTGATCCAAGCAATCTCCTAAGTTTGTCATACTTGCCAGCACGGTAACTCCACCTTTAGCCACCTCCCAGGTCAAGACCTTATGATCACTCTCACCAATAGGTTGCAACATGGTCATATTTATTACAGTCAAATTGTGAGATGCTATTACCAGGTCAAGCACTCTCACAACCCTAATATTTTCAATTACATGCTGTCTCAGATAGTTATCCCTTAATAATTGAATAAAATCCATTTCCTTCCTCACATGTGTCCTCTCCTCCTTCCAATCAATGTTACCATAATTAAAATCCCCCATAATAATTACCCTCCTTCCACTCATTTCATCAATTTGTTTATGCATACTATCTCCACCATTTATTCCATCACCTGGTCTACAGCAGCACCCAACTGTATATTTTATTCTGCCAGTCTCAATCTCACACCAAATAGCCTCAAATGAGCTCCTTTCACTGTCCTGCAATACAACTTCAGTTCTCCTTGGCTGCAGTTCATCAGCTATCATCAATAATACCCCTCCTCCCATTTTATTCTCTCTGTCTCTCCTAAACACACTATAATCTACACATTCTATCCCACTAACTATATCATCTTTCGTCAGCCATGTTTCACTAATGCCAATAACCTGTGGCCAGGAAGAGCCAATCAAGGCCAAAAATTCTTCCTTCTTGTTCCTAATACTCCTGGCATTATTATACATGAAATGCAGTGATCCCTTTGTACCACCCCTATCTTGATGCATTATTCTAAATGTCCCATTCCCATTTTTTGTCCTCTTAGTGCTGGCTCAGGTACATTATATACATTTTTACACTCAACTGTCTCACTGATGTCTGCATATCCACTCTCCCCCCCCCCCCATCCTTGGTAGTTCTAGTTTCCCTGGTTCTGCACATTCATTTTCAATTTCAATTCATACAGTAGGTTGGGATAAGGATTTTTTCCCCATTTTATTATTCATATATATATATATATATGTGTATAAAAAAAATCAGCTAACGCCTTTTTATTCCCGTATACGGGAAGTAGGCGAGGCCGTTTAGCCCTATTTAACTTTTGGAGACTGATTGGGCAGTTCAATATCCACTGGTACCCAATCAGGGACAGATGGCCCAAGGCTATCACTAATTAAGCGGTACGCAGTGAAGAGAGACGGCTCAAACGTGCTGCCATCTCGTAGTCCCTGACCCTAATACAATATATTTAATGTCTGAAACAATGTGGGTTCTACGGTCGATTTTCTTGAGTTTACTGGACGAAAAACCCGCTTGCCCGTGCCAGAGATCGACTAACTCGGGAACCGGTCGAAAAAAGGCTTAGAAAAATTTCCTCTAGTCGCTGACTAGACTCGAAACCAAGTCTTTCTTCGTGCGGCCAAGCGCCGTGGTGCGCAAACGCCACATCTACTGAGCTACACAGGCTTGACTGAGCTACACATGCTTGATATTGTTTATTTATTTCTATATAGTCTGGAAACCCTCGTCTCTGGAGAGAGACTAAAAATGGAACGTTTTTCACGTCATTTCAGGCCTTTGATAAGCAGGGAGGTGGTTTCACACCTGGTGATAAAATTCATCTCCCACCTAAAGACAGTTGCAAACACCCCCCACTCCCACATATATATATATATTATATTATTTTATTTATTCTAAATTTCTCCCAATTTACTGAAAATTATGTTCCTTTAATGAAGTATTGAAATTATCCAGAATTAGAGCAAATATTTGAAAATCAATATTGTAGTTTATTTCATTTCACTAGTTAAATTATCTCCGTCATCTGGGAGGGGGGTGAATTTATTTCTTTCACTCGATTGCAATATGTTCCAATTGCGCACAGCTAGTTACTTTGCAACGTAAGTGTGGTTGAACAGCTGTATTATTACTGTAATTTTATACTACAGCACCTGTGTGGAATTATTCTGTGGTGTGAAAGTAGTATAGAAATGAATCATTAGTTCTTGTGTCTCAGAATGTAACAATTCCGTGGTGCAGAATTATATAATTAAAAAGCATACGTCTTTGTTAGCGTATCATACTCTCCCAGTTTACAGTTTTTGTATTCCAGTCTTTACATAAATTTCGTGAATGAAATGGGAAGCTGTTCGGAGCCGTTGGGATTGGTATTTCTTTACATCTGTTGCAGTTAACGAGGTAGACTTAACATCATTGTGGTGTCAACGGTTGATTTACAACCCTTGGGAAGCATTTGTGGTAAGTTGTTGGAATTTTGATAAAATGAGGGAGCGTTCGCTTTTGAGCTTGGTCGTATACTTTAAAGATAAATAATGTAGATTTAAAACGGTTCACTGTCTTTCATGCTTAAGTGTATGTGCGCGCGCACGCACACACACTTAAGCTTGGAAGACAGTGAAAACACCGTTTTAAATGTACATTATTTACCTTCAAAGTATACGACATAATACTTCATTCGTTTTTTTCAAAAACATTCATGCTTTATTCATTAATTTTTTTTTTTTTAAATATGACATTACTAACTTTACCGCGTATTTTTGAAAATAATATGATATGACATATACTATAATGTGAGAGGAGAAATTTAAAGCTTCATATGAAAGTGAGGAAATGCGATTTACAGATTGGGACATTCCATGTTGTGACAACTCTCAGAGATTATCGGTATCCTTGGTCATCAGTTTTTACAATTGCAGAATGAAATTGTTTTGGATTATATTTTGATGTCGATTGTTTCTCGCCTTCTCTGCCCAATCGAGAACCTGAAAGCTTTTAAACGTCTGCTTCTAATAAGCTATGCTTATCGTTTCTGGTGGAATGGGATGAAATGGAGTGCTATTGTGGTTCTTTTATGTAAAGCTTATAACCATCCTTTTGTAGGACTAAAACTCATTTTGGCACTTATATAACTATAAAATATGGACTTTTCCTGATTTCACACCAGAACTGGGAAGTCTTATTCAGATTATGACATATCCGTTATTGCTGTTAACTGCTTATATGATTTTGACATTCAGATGAAAACATCATAATAATATAGAATATTCACTCAAAAGTTTAATCACGTATTGATTACTGATGAGATACAACAAGCATTAGTGAGATTTGGCATACAGAGCAGAATATAAATTAGTTACCAGGATAGAATGTGATAGATATTTTGTCAGGCATGATAGAAAACAGGATGCAGGTGAGTGCTGTTGATGATAGAAGAAGAAGAATGCAGTTAACAAGAGCAGAAATTTGGCAGAAGTAGACGCAGGGTTTTTATTTATTTATTATCTCATGACTTTATTACACCAGATCATAGAGGTCAAGTTCATGTATTATATAAAGCCCTTTTTTCTGGGTTGTTATGAAGTTGACATTCAGAAATATTCATATCGTATGATACTTTCTGGATGTTACAAATTTTGCAGATGGGGAAGATTTTTATGGCATTGCTAAACTTGATTGGTCTTGAGGTGAGAGATCACGGTAGTGGCACAGCGATTAAACTTGGAGTTGATGGTAGTTCCTGGTTTTTCTGTTGAATACCAATGGTGAGTCCTGTTCTGGAGAATTTTTTTTTCTTTTTGAATAGTTTTAAAAAGATCAAAATGTGTGGTATCACTTGATGTTGCAGCTATTTTTGCTAGTTCGTCTCCAGTTTCATTTCCCTTTAATCCCACATGGGATGGAATCCATGGAAAAATTATTTTGGAATTCTTATGTAGTTGATATATTTTGATATGTCTTGAAGTATTTCTTGGTAGCTAGTGTAGCAGTTCTTAATAGCTTGAAGGGCTACTAAGGAATGTGCAAAAAAAAAAAAAAAAAAAAATATATATATATATATATATATATATATAAAATTGGGCATTGTTTTTAGTTTTATATTTTGAGAGCCATAAATGAGTATGTTACTCCTAGAATTGTCATTTGGATTTTTGGAGCCATCTGTGTAGATCTTTATTGAATCAAGTCCATATTTCATTATTTTTGAAAGAGCTAATGATCTCAAAATTTCAAGGTTTTCTAGACTCTTTTTCTCGTGTTTCTCTATTTCAAAATTAATAACAGTATTTTTCTGTCTTCTTGATTTAGAGGAAATGCTGGCTAGTGGACAGTCTAAGGGAATTTTATTTTTCTTGATTTCTTGCATCGTTAATTTTTTCTTTATTCTGTTTGTTCATTGCCACCTTTTAAAAAGTTCACTTATTCTATCATGTGCAAGGTTGGCTCTTTTTTCTACAAATTTAGTAAGATTTTCTTGCCACCTAATATTTAAAAATAACAAGGCTGGATTCAAATTCTGCTATTTTTTCAGGAGTTGTATTGCTTAGTCCACATATGATTCTAGCTGTATTTTTCTGAATTTTTGTAAGCTTGTCTAAACTGGTTTGTGATGTTGCATCCAGGTGGGAAAAGCATATTCCATTATGGGTCAGATAAGAGTGGTGTATATGACCTAAGGTTTTGGCATCAGCTCTCCCCAATCTACAGACATATTTCTATGGAAACGACTTGTACTAAGGAATTTATTTTCATTGAAATACATTACAAGTATTACAAAACAGATTATGAACAATTTATATTTTGCTGTAACACTGCATGAATGATCAAAATTTGGATTATTTAATACATACAAAAGAGTAGAACAATTAGAATTTGCAGTAGAGCTATGTAAATCAAGAACAGTCTTATTCTCTTTACCTAATTTTGTATGGAAAGACTGAAAACATTCTAGACAGATTAGAACCTTACATCTACTACAGATGTATCTTGTTTTACTCTTGGAGTGTACATCTCTGCAAGGATTGGTATTAGCACCTGTTGTCTTCTTTGGGAAGTGTCCACCGCCATCAAAACGTTTCTCATGTGGCACAGAGTGAGATTTTGCATTTCTGTAGTGTTGGTGGTGTCTGACTTGAAGGGTGTCCTCGTTTCTTTGTACCTAGCTAAGCTAAACCTATATATATCAAAGCAGTTGCCACTCTTGATTTGAATTCCAAGAAATCCAATTTTTCTTTTTCTTCCCATATCCAAATGATCCGTGAACAGTCTAAGGTATACCATCGTTTGTTCCTGTTATCATTTTGATACAAAGCCACAAGAGAGTCCATAAAGTCCACTCCACTTAGCTGTTTGTTATAAACAGCTATGCTATGAGGTAGTGGAATTTCAACATACTTTTTTCTTTCCAGCTGAATCTCTGACATACACTGACAGGCTCCTTTCCTGAGTAGCTAGATACCACATGTACTATTGAGTTATCAACCCATTTAGTGACAGTAATGCCATCAGAGGATGTGGTAACCTACATATCATCCCATCTTCTGCATCCTCATCCCATCTTCTGCAAATCCTTTTCAGTTTCTTGTCAGCACCTTGAAGTCGATTTCTTCTGCATGTACCCATATAATAAATATCCTCTTCCTTTAGTTTCTTAATTAGGGGGATGCTTTTGAAGAAGTTGTCTGCATATGAAGTTCTTACCAGGAAGATTATGACAAAGCCTAAGTTCTACATTTTCACTGAGTCTGAATTTTGTCTTCTGGGATTTGCACCTACATAAAGATCAAAACAATATACATAGCCTGAAATACCTGCCTTCACCCACATTTTGAAACCCCATTTTTTTTGGTTTCTTAGGTAAATATTGTTTAAGTTGTGAATGTCCCTTGAATGGAATCATCTCATCTACACTCTGAAATTCTGCAGCATGGAATGTTTCATGAAACTTTTGCAGCACTGGTCTTATACATATTGCTTTGTCTTTATTGTTGGTAGGTATCGTGTTTGAATCAACAAAATGCAAATATCGCCTTATGTTCTCCCATCTGTTCTCTGACATAGCATCAGACACTGGTTGTCTCTGCAATGACTAGCAAAAGCTGTATTTTGCACACTAACTGGACTTTAAACATTGTAAGTTTGACCAACAGGGGAAGGACACTGAACATCATTGTCTTCACTTGAACTGTCACTCTCGGTAGGATCATCATCAGAATCACTCAGATCCAAACCATCTTCAGATTCCTCTACCAGTTTTTCAATCTTCTCTTCAGTAAGTCTCTTGTGGTAATAGGCCTTTTTTATGCCTGATGGACCTGGCTTTTGGTTATCCATCTGTAAAAGAGATGATAATGCCAATTAACACACTTACTATTCATTTATACGCTAAAATAAAATAATAAAAATATTGTACAAGAACTTTCTAACCTCAAATTATTTGCCATATAGATGACCTTACAAACATATTGTCCTCATGTGAGGACAGGTTGTTTTCAAGATCATTTTATGAATATGGTAATAAACTTGAACAAATTAAATATTCACACTTCATCTACAAGGTATAACAATATATAAAAACATACTAACCTTTCCAAAAGACTCATAAAATCACCAAATTCAAATCAACAAAACAGCAGCTTTTCACTTCCTCCTTGATACCACCATGCACTGCAGAGAGATTGGTATTCCTGTAACTCTGTTGAAACTTCTGCCATTTGGTGTGGTTTCTATGAACACTTTGTGTTCTCAGATGAGGACTACATGCATACAGTAGCACTAAATTATGAATGAATAATTATTACGAGGGAAAATATGTGTCCTCATATGAGGCCCATATTTATGAGAGGGTTAATAATGGCTGGCCTGGTTGGTCGAGTGGTTAGCATATCCATCCAGTCAAAAGGCTGCGGATTCGAATCCCGCCAACCACCACCACTAGTATTTTCACTAGTGCCGGAGCACTAGTGAAAATACTAGTGGTGATTGGCGATAGATGGCATTGGTATAGTAGGTGGATTTTTGATTGGTGGAGATGGACAGCTGTAGAGTAGGAGCTCTCCCTCGATGAGTCTTTGGACGCCCTGGAGGTGTCACGTAATAATAATAATGGGTCCTGAGTAACTCCAAGGTATTTGGGGTTTTTATTAAATGTAATTAGTTGATTATTTAGCTTAATCTTTGGTCTTCACTTTCTGAGGTGATTGTTAATGGTAAATACACAAATTTCTGATTTAGTAGGGTTAATTTTGATTTTTTTTGTTTTGACAATATGTAGATAAATTTTCATTGGCTTTGTTTATGCGACCTTCAGCTCTTTCTAAGTTGTTATGAACTGAAAATTGGACCAAATCATCAGCAAACATAGTTATCTTTATTATAATTACAGCTATTTTGCCTGCTTCAGTTTAGGAGTCCCCTGTTTAAATGTCATTGGCTATTTACTCATGGATTCTTAGGGCATTAGGAGTGTAGATGTACTAAAAAGTATATGTAGCCTAAGGAATAGAAAATTGCACATACCTTTTTCTGGGTGTTGTGGTTTTTCCTCTGTCTGCGATGTCGAGAACTGCAGAGTGGGGGGGGGGTAGGCAGTTTGGTAGAATAAGTTAGAAAAACCCGGGTTTTTTTCGTAATGTATAGAAACATATACTTTTAAATAGGGTGGGGAAAAAGTGAAAGGGTTAATTTTTTAAAATAGGGAGGGGGAAGGGGAAAGGTGGTTGACAGGGTGTGGACTGTTTCGACTATTCGTGGTCGTCATCTGAACATATTGGGAAAGTGGAAGCTATGTCAGGTCTTCTGTTTCTTAAAAACAGAAGCACCCACCCGACCTGACATAGCTTCCACTTTCCCAATATGTTCAGATGACGACCACGAATAGTCGAAACAGTCCACACCCCGTCAACCACCTTTCCCCTTCCCCCTCCCTATTTTAAAAAATTAACCCTTTCACTTTTTCCCCACCCTATTTAAAAGTATATGTTTCTATACATTACGAAAAAAACCCGGGTTTTTCTAACTTATTCTACCAAACTGCCTACCCCCCCACCCCCCCCCCCCCACTCTGCAGTTCTCGACATCGCAGACAGAGGAAAAACCACAACACCCAGAAAAAGGTATGTGCAATTTTCTATTCCTTAGGCTACATATACTTTTTAGTACATCTACACTCCTAATGCCCTAAGAATCCATGAGTAAATAGCCAATGACATTTAAACAGGGGACTCCTAAACTGAAGCAGGCAAAATAGCTGTAATTATAATAGTTTATAAAGAGGAGTAACATGGGAGTTTTCCCAGAAATAATATACATAATAGTTATCTTTGTTTCTTTATTTATATTTTTATATGAGTTGTTTAAGTAGATGGAAAAAAGAAGTGGGCTCAGAATACTGCCTTGATGGAGTCCATGTCTGATTTTCACTTTGTTGGAAGAAGAAGTATTTATTCTAACTTGTACTTTTCTAATTTATTTTTTCCTTCTCTTCCAATATGACAAAGCTTGGAAAAGAGTTTCTGCTTCCACATACTGTCAAAGGCACTGCTAAAATCTCTAAAAGCTGCAATGGTGGATTTTGTAGGTTTGATCTGGAAGTTATCTTGAGTTGACTGGGTTAAGTAGAAAAGTTGATCAGTTAGAGTAATTTGTTCTAAAGTCAGCTTGAAAATGTGGCAGGATACTATTTTTGTTTAGATAGTAGTTCAAACGTTGGAGTATCATTTTTTCTATCAGTTTGCTTGAAAATGAAGTCAGTGAAAATGGGTGGTGACTTCCTTGTTTGGTCTTCAGGTTTGTTAGGCTTTAAAGTTGGTATAATTGAGTGTTTTCCAGTCTTTTGGAGCTTTTTCTTGTTTTAGGCTACTGTTATATAAGTGAAGTAGCCAATCCAGGGCTAGTGGGAGGAAGATGCTTGATCATAATTCCATGTATGTTATCTGATCCACGTGATTTATTTATATAGTCTCTCCAATGGAAGATGGGTGGAGTACTTATCAGATCTGTATGATGATGCTAATGGTAACATGTTAGATGATTTACCACACCTTAAGTTAAACGTAACAACAAATACCACACTACCAACAAGAAAAAGGAGATAGAACACTTAATTAAGAATCTTCCTAATAATAAATCCCCTGGGTGTGATAATATCCTGGCTGAGCTGCTGAAAGCTTTGACTGGCAATAATAATTATTTAGTGGAATTCATTCAGGACATCTATAAAACAATAGAATTACCTGAAGTGTTTACAACATCTATCTGCATCTATCTCCAAAGAATGCACAAAATTGTGAGGATTACAGAACTTTGAGCGTAATATCTCGTGCATCTAAAATGATTTTAACCATTGTTAACAAACAAATTGAAAGAGCCTTAATCGGTAAATTGAGTGAACAACAGAAAGGCTTCAGAAGAGGAATGAGAACTATTAATGCTATCCTAGAACTAAAAATACTAGAAAGATCACTTGAAAGAAATAGGAACATTTACATATGCTTCATAGACTTTCAGAAGTCTTTTGACTGGATAAAATATAATAAAATGTCCAATATATTAGATAAATTAGATATAGAAGATCATGTACTTAAGATTATAAAAATGATTTACACCAAACAGAAAATTCAGCTGTTTAACTCTGAGACTTCTGTAGTGAAAATAAAAAGAGGAGTTAGACAAGGTTGTGTCCTTTCACCGAATCTATTTAATATCTGTAGTGAGACAGTGATGAAAAAGATTGAAAAACAAAAAATAGGAATTAGTATCAATGGTATAAAATACAACAATCTTAAATATGCTGATGATACCATTCTAATAGCAGAAAACAGAAACAAATTAATCAAATTACTGCAGCTACTAATTGAAGAAGGTAAAGAATTTGGATATAAATGCAAAAAAAATCAAATTTATGAAAATCTCAAAAGAAAACAGATCTGAACCAGAAATATTCATAAGCAATATGAAAATTGAACATACAACAGAATACAAATATTTATCTCGATACTCACAGAAGTTCTATGTGTATCGTGACAAGAAAAGAATGATAAGAACATCTAATGTTCTTATCATTTCCATATGTGAAAACTGGCCACACTATGTGGCCAGTTTTCACATATGGAAATGAGACCTGGATATTCAAGAAGAGAGTAAGGCAACATATAATGGTCTTTGAAATGTGGTGCTATAGGAAAGCTCTGAAAATCTCATGTACAGAACATGTGACAAATACAGATGTCCTACAGAGAATGAGAACAAAGATCTTTATTACAGGAAATGATCCAGAGAAAGATGTGATTGGCAGGACATGTACTGAGTGGTTCAGCAGGATAGAGGATACTAACAATTTTAGAAGGAAAAGTTATGTGAAAAGATCAAAAAAAAAAAAAAATCAGCTAACGCCTTTTTATTCCCGTATACGGGAGTAGGCGAGGCCATTTAGCACTATCTAACTTTTGGAGACTGAGTGGGCAGTTCAATCTCCACTGGTACCCAATCAGAGACAGATGGCCCAAGGCTATCACTAATTAAGCGGTACGCAGTGAAGAGAGACGGCTCAAATGTGCCGCCATCTCGTGGTCCCTAACCTTAACACAATATATTTAATGTCTGAAATAATGTGGGTTCTACGGTCGATTTTCTTGAGTTTACAGGACGAAAAACCCGAGTTTCCGGGAGGAAAAACCTGCTTGCCCGTGCCAGAGATTGACTAACTCGGGAACCGGTCGAAAAAAGGCTTAGAAAAATTTCCTCTAGTTGCCGACTAGACTCGAAACCAAGTCTTCCTTCGTGCGGCCAAGCGCGGCGGTATACAAACGCCACATCCGCTGAGCTACACAGGCTCTCGTGAAAAGATCAAGAGGCAAAAAATGAAGGACATGATTTGAAGATATAAGATCATGGATAGGATCATATGGCTATGCAGAAACAAAAAGGAAAGCTACCAATAGAGAGAATTGGAAGGACATGCTGCTGCACCCTCTCACTGAAGAAGCTACATGAAGTCTCTCCAAGGCATTTCTCAATTCAGAGATTTGAAATGGATTCCAAAATAATTTATTTTTATTTTTGGGGGTATGGTAGTGTGTTCATCTCTAGTTTGCTTATATTTTGAAAATGAAAGGCTAAAGTATTTGTGATCTCCATGTCTTCCTCCAATTTTGATATTTCCATCAAAGTCTTTTAGTGTGTCAGTCTTACTTGCCTTTGGTAAGTCTCTTTGTAGATTAGCAGTCAGTTTTCAAGGTTTGGATTTAAGTTGTGGCAGAATTCCTACCTTTTGGAGCTTAGTTCTTTGAAATTAAACAAAAATATTATATTATTGTTTAATTTCAGCTTTTGTCATATTGTACTTGATCCTGGTTTCTGGAGAACTTCCAATTTTTAAGATGCTAAATTCATTTTTTTTAGTTATTTTACTGGCTTTTGTTCTCCTTTTTGGAGTTTGAGAACTTTTCTCCTGTAGTGCTTTGGGATACTTTTCTTTGCTGCATGTTAGGATAGTATTCTTCCAACTTATGTAGTCTTTGTTTAGGTCATCATGGTATGTGTGAGCTTTTAGTATTTTGTTTACTTCATCCTTGTATCCCAATTTGCCTTTTGGAAGTTCCAATGATATTTTCTTTTTTTGGTGGGTGTGGTCATTTTTGAGTTCAGGTTTGTTAATATTGGGGTATGGTTGCTTCCTGCTGGTTCCAGAACTGACCAGTATCTAGGGTGTCTTTTGTACATAAGAATGAGATAGCTAAGTGGGTTCTCCACTGTTAAGGGTTAATAGACTTGTTTCATCTAAGATATTACTCAGGTTTTCTCCTCTTAAGTTTATTTCCTCAAAACCCTCATAACAGGTGTTTGCTATTCGTGTCTCCTAAGATAATGAAATTTTTTTTCAATGTGATTGGGTAGACTGGAAAGATTTGGTCAAGGTTTGTTAGGAGGATTCTAACAATTGAATATGTTTAATGGTGTTTACTTAGTTCCAATATTTGGATTCCGTCTACTACTTTGTTTAGTTCAACAGCTTTATAGGACAAATTTCGAGTCAGGAGCCCTCCTCCATTTTGGTCAGTAGGCCTATCTTGTCATATGATATCTAGTTTTTAATGTTTAGTCTGCTGGTTTGTCGGAGTTTGGTTTCCTGGATGCAGATAATATCAGCATCATACTTGTCAGCTAGTAGTAATAGTTTATTTAATTTTTCTTTGTTTGCTGGAGTCTTCTTATTGTGCTATCTTCTATCAAAGGTCAATGACCATCTTGGCGAACAAACTGTGCTCTTGTGCTAATCTGAGCAGTTGTGCACTGCTCTTTCCTGTCCACGTCTTGATGTTTGCCGGAGTAACGATATTAATATTTCTTGTAATGGGGAAATGATTTGCTCATTTCTCGACTCTGGCATCACCTGCCCTGTATGTGGTAGCCTAATTATCACCAAAATTTGTCTCCATAATGGGTGAAAAGAAATGCTGCTGTCATTAGATTATCCAGAGGGCACCTTGAGGAGGTGACAGTCAGGTTTTGTCCTCCGTGGAAGGATGCAGTGCATTTGAGACTACCCAGTTGTGAGATAGAATAATAGGATAGAAATAGGTATTTGTTACTATACATAGCATGTGACACTTGCTATGTTGGCACTTAAAATATTGTGGGGGACTATGTATGAGAACATAAATTTTAAGCAGGAAAAGCATATTGGTGAAGAGGAAATGAAACTTATGCTGTTAGTGAGAGGAAATTGTCTAAATTTGCACCTGGAGAGGTTCCAGGTTTTGGGAGTGCAGAATCTAGGAATAACAAGTTTATTCTTAACTGCTTATCTCTTGTATATGAAGAGTAGTCATGACAATATTGGCCTGGAAGGCAGCCAAAAATGTAGTTTTCAGTTAAGAAATATGGGAAAAAAGAGCAGAAGATTACATACTTAGGAAGCAATTAAGAGAAGTACCATGATATCATAACCTGCAAAGGAGAGATGTTAACGGTGCATGGAAAGTCGAAGCATTTTGAGGGAACTGCATATCTGAATTTTGGAGGATAAATTAATTGAGTTTAATTAGCACATAGTATCGTTAAGCTTGTTGGGGGGGGGGAACGGAGAGAAACTGGTGAAAGGAATACAAGGAAAAACATGATCAGCAAGAAAAGTGATCAGAGAGCTGGTATAGAATGCAAAATCATATTGTGGGAGAAAATTAGCTACATGAGTCAAAAAATTTTAAAGAATTCTTTTGCTAGTGCACTTGCTCTCCAACTAAATTCTATGAGTTTGAATCCCGCTGTAGGCATGCATGTTTGTGATTATCTTTAGCTTCAGATTCCAGTAAGCAGGACCACTGCCCTACTTATTGGAGCCTGAAGTGACTTGAAAAAGTTCTCTGTTTGGTCTCTAGAGCAGGGTTTCCAGACATTACATAAAAATAAATGAAAAATACCAAATATATATACTTTTTTAGTGAAAGTTTTAGAAAGTTTTTTACCTTGGGTATAATATATGTTAAAGATACCAAGTTATTTTAAATATAAACCTGGTTTTTTACTCCATTTCCCAAGTAAGCAAACAGACAAGTCAGTCAAGTTTGCACCTGCAAGTGTTGCAAGTCTAGCTGACCCTGCACATAGTGCAAGTCATGGCAACTCGTGGTAAAGGGAGTATAAGCTCTGATCACTATTCTTAATATTTACCCTTAATGCAAAGCACATCTCCTGGAGGAGATGTATGATGCTATGTATTAAAGGCCAGGGCCACTACCCAGACCGGTTTCCACCTTTATTGAGGTCTCGTCAGTGGGAGCCAGGCTAAGAAATACTAAGTTTTAAGTAATACAGAGCTTATAAATATTAAAAAAAAAAAAAAAAGGGTCAACTAGACTTGCAACACTTGCAGGTGCAAACTTGACTGACTTGTCTGTTTGCTTACTTAGGAAATGGAGTTAAAAACCAGGTTTATATTTAAAATAGCTTGGTATCTTTAACATATATTATATCCAAGGTAAAAAACTTTCTACATCTATCTCTCATCCTTAGATTTTTATTTAATAAGGTCAAAGCACCTTATGGTAACTTGTTTTGGCAAAATATTTATAAGCTCTATATTACTTAAACCTTGGTATTTCTTAGCCTGGCTCCCACTGACAAGACCTCAATAAAGGTCGAAACCAGTCTGGGTAGTGGCCCTGGCCTTTAATACATAGCATCATACATCTCCTCCAGGAGATGCGCTTTGCATTAAGGGTAAATATTAAGAATAGTGATCAGAGCTTATACTCCCTTTACCACGAGTTGCCTTGACTTGCACTATGTGCAGGGTCAGCTAGACTTGACACTTGCAGGTGCAAACTTGACTGACTTGTCTGTTTGCTTTACTTGGGAAATGGAGTTAAAAACCAGGTTTATATTTAAAATAGCTTGGTATCTTTAATATATATATATATATATATATATATATATATATATATTAAATTAATTTAATATATATATTAATTTATTCCCATATATATATATATATAATCATTCGTCTACTTACATCTGTTCGAAGATAGTCCGTGATACCATAAGGGAATAACATTTTTGACTATACTTTCGAACAAGACACAAGCGAGCGTAAAGTAAAATGGTTTCTATTTAGGAACAATTCACCATGCACAGTAGCTACTGCGCATTCAGCGGCAACCTCCCTTGGCATGTGTCTTCAACAGTTCCTCTGTTGATTTTGTGTTTGAGAAATAGGTCATTTTGTATTTATCGTTAAATATTTCATGATATTTTGTGCAACATACCTACTGTTCTAAAGGCAGAAATTTTGAGATATAGGTGTATAAAAAGGAAGACATTAACCAGTGTATACTTCCAGTCATTTCATATGGTTGTGAAACTTGGTTGATAACAAAAGCACTGGCAAATATATTAACAACAACTCAAAGAAAAATGGAGAGGTCGATGCTAGGCATCACATTAAAAGATAAGAAGCGAAAAACACCTGGATAAGAAGCCAGACTCGCATCACTGACATCATTCTTCACCACAAGCAAATAATTCACTTATCCACTCGGTCAATCAATCTGGCAATAGTATATAGTTATTAATTTGTTTGGTACCTTTTTGCTTTTTCTTTGTTTTTGTTACTATTCATATCTTTACATAGAGTTGATTTAGTTATTCATCAAGTTCCTCTTCTTTATGTGCAATGCTCCTTACATTCTAAGTTGCGATTTTGATTATATGCTTTTCCTGAAAATTTCAGGGAAAACATAAATTTCTTTTATTTGGCTGAAACTTTATATACTTGAAACTTCAAGTATATGAAATTCCCTCAGAACAGTTTACTTACCTTTTGCTTAAGTCTGGATAAGGTACCTAATAAATCTGAACTGGCAGTTCTAACAGCATTTGCTGTTAGGGTTATACCTCTCATACTGAGTTGTCAGTGCCTAGTTTGTAAGTTTAGAACAGGATGTACCACAAGAATCCGAGGTTGGCATTTGAGTGGGTGAGGTTATATATTGCGCTTCATCACTTCACATCCCCATGAATGTATATATGTTTATCTAGGGTTTATCTAGATAAAAGAAAGCATTATTTCAGTTTCATTTATGAATCCAAGAAATATTATAATAAATTTAGTGTAATCCTTTACCCAAGTGTAGGCAAAAAAAAGTTTGTGCCTGAAGTAGTTCAGGACTTGTAGCAAAGGTGGACCAAGCTTGATACTAAGGCAGAAGCAATGGAGAGATCATATTTGCTTATACGAGTTGCCAAAAGGTGTACCACCTTATTATTAATTTACTCTGGATTCAGAGAAAGATGTTGGAAGTTTATTTTCCACTTGGTTTATAATAAATTTAGTTTAATCCTTTACCGAAGTGTAGGCAAAAAAAAGTTTGCGCCTGAAGTAGTTCAGGACTGAGGCAACTCGTAGCACTCTTTTTTGCCTACACTTAGGTAAAGGATTAAACTAAATTTATTATAGTCTAACCAAGTGGAAAATAAACTTCCAACATCCAAGAAATACTCTTAATTCCTGTCTCTCTTAAAGGTTGCTTCCGACTTCTCATTTCTCAGTTAAGAGAGTTAGATTCTTGTGCTAATATTGTGAAATGCCACTCCAGGATGCTTTTTTTTTCCCTTAAGTTATCTGGAAAATTAGACCATTGTGCCTGAGGGTGCAGGGAAGGTCAATCATTTCAGTCTGCAGTGTGATTTAAACATGAAGATTTTTCTGTAATATTCTCTTATGTAGATTATACAGTTTGCCAAGGATGTTTTTGAATGCTTCCGTAAGCGATAAATTCCACAACAAATTCTTCAGTATACCAGTGCATAATATAGTCTGTAAAAATGTATGAGGTACTGTGCATTTAATATTACACCTTCTATGCAATGTGTACCTTAATTTGCTTATGACAGCTTGGATATAGGTTTTCCATTTTATATTATGATCTATATGTATACCCAAATACTGTTAGCTGTTAATTGACAGGACTGATTCTCTACCCTTCAGTTCAAACAGGATAAATTTAGTTTTCTGAATGCTCATCTTGATTTTGTTTTCACTGAACCATGTATGTAAGATTAATATATCAGATTCTCCTTGCACTTTAAGGTTGGTGTGTTGCTTGACTATATTCTCAATATAGCTGATTAGGTTTCCTTTCAGTTCCATTCAACAGAGGCCATTTATATAGATATTAAAAGGCCATGGGCTCAAATCCTGCTGTGGGCATATATGTTTGTGATTGTCTGTGGAAATACTAGTGGTGGTAGTCAGCAGTAGATATGGCGTTGGTGTAGTTAGTGGATTGAGTTGTGGAGACAGAGTTGTACAGCAGGTGACCTCTCTCGATGAGTCTTTGGACTCCCTGGAGGTGTCTAATAATAATAATGTCTCCTGGCTCCTTACTTTTATCTAGAACTGAGCCTTGAAGAACACCAGTTTTGATGATTTCGTATTTGTTCAAGCTGCCACTTCTTTGAACTGCTTACCATCAGTTTTAGGTGGAGGAAATTCTCAGAATTTTTCTTTCCAAACCAGTTTGCCTTAAAGATAATCTAATCAGGAATAATCAGTTTTATTTTCAAGAAACAAAAACTGTGATACAGAAATGATTTGAACACAGACATTCTGCTTACGTTCCTGGGAGTATTTAATAAATACAACTTGAAATTTAGTCATAGCGACAAGTGAACCTTTATGACCTTACAAGTAAACATTATAACACCACAATATAAAATTATGGTATTGGAATGGGAATAAGCTTTTTACCTCTCTTATGGAGGTCTGTAAAATCAACGGGCAGAGCACATTGTTTATTTCCTTCAAGGATGGTTGCAGCTCAGAAATGAATTAGAAGCACGTGTGTTTACAAGATACCATATTTTTCTGTGTATAAGACTATAGTTTATTCTAAAATTTTTAGACCAAAAATTGGGGGCCGTCTTATACACAGGGGATAACTGGTTGAGAGACTCGTAGTTGCTGTGGCGAAACTGCCAGTACCTTCTCTCTGCAAACAGGCTTTTGCCAATCACTAGCCTTTGTTTACTCTGTCGATTGACGTCATTAACAGCTGATTTTGAATAAACCAATCAGAACTCTGAAAGCAATACTTCTGCAACTATTTGGCAGGGTAAGTTAGTGCATTAACATTTTGAGCACTAGCCCATAAAAATGTCCGAAAATAAAAAAACGATTGTCATATTCTTCAAAATTCAAGTTAAAAGTCATCAATTACGCAAAAGAAAATGGAAATAAAGCTTCAGAGAGATAGTTTAGATCTCCTCCCACTGAGTGTATGATTGGACAGTGGAAAAAACAGGAAGAACTACTACTCAAGATGCCAAAAAAGAAGAGGGCCTTAAGAGGAAAACTAGAAAAATAGCCAAATTTGGAGCAGAGGCTTTAGAATTGGATTATGGAGCAGTGCCAGAGTGGGATATGTGCATCAACCAAGCTTATTCAATATGAGTCAAAAAGGTTTGCAAGAGAAATGAACATTGTTGATTTCACAAGAAAGGCAAACTGGTGCTTCAACTTCATGTGGAGAGAAAGGTTGGCCATGAGAACATGAACCAAGCGAGCCCAGAAAATGCCACCAGCTTATGAGGATAAAATCCAACAGTTTTACAAAATCCTATGTCATAAAACTTCATTAAAAATATGCTTTGGAACCAAGTGAGATTGCAGACATGGATGAGGTGCCTCTCAATTTTGATGTGCTTTCCAACAGAACTGTTGATATGAAAGGGGTCAAAACAGTCACAATCAAAACAAGTGATCATGAAAAGACACACTATACTGCTGTCTTTTCATGCTATGCAGATGGTACCAAACTTGCCTCCTATGCTCATTTTTTAGAGGAAAATGTATTCTAAAGAGAGCATGCCGCCTGGTGTTCTTGTCCACGTTCATGAGAACGTTTATGGAAGTTTTTTCACTTGGCTATGCTACTAATTATATATTGTCTTTTATCCTTTATCCAAGTGTAAGCAAACAAAGTTTGCACCTGAAGTACTTTCAGGACTGGAGCAACTCATGGTAAAGGTAGTATAAGTTCTCATCACTTGCCTTAGTATCCCCCATAATGCAAAGCACATTACACATGTCCGCAAGAGATGTGTTTTGCATTATGGGAAATACTAAGGCAAGTGATGAGTACTTACACCACGAGCTGCCCCAGTCCTGAAAGTACTTCAGGCACAAACTTTGTTTGCTTACAGTTGAATAAAGAAAAAAAAAACCAATATATAATTAGTAGCATAGCCAAGTGAAAAAACTTCCATAAACTTATCTCTAATCCAGAGAATTTTTAATAATAGGGTGTGACACCCTTTGGCAACTCTTATAGGTAAATATGACTTCTCCATTACTTCCACCTCAGTATCACCACCTCTGGGTCTAGCTCCCACTGATGTGCTTTTGCTCAGAAGTGGTTGCTTTCTCTGTGAGAGGCTCTGCTTGGGGGCAGGTTTCTGCCTGTCTCTGTGTGAGGCCACTGCTGAGATTATGGCTGTGCTTAGTGGTGGGGCGAGCCTGTCACTGAGTGGAGCCACCACTGAGTTGGATGGTCACTTGTAGGGAGTGGTCTGGGGTCGCCTAATTTTTAGAGAAGTCTTTACTTAAACAGCCTCAATAAAGGTCAAAACCGGCCTGGATAGTGGCCCTTCCCTTAATGCATAGCATTATACATGTCCACATGATGTTCTTTGCATTATGGGAGATACTAAGGCAAGTGATGAGAACTTATACCACCTTTACCACGAGTTTCCCCAGTCCTGAAAGTACTTAAGGCATAAACTTTGTTTGCTTTTTTTTTTATGTTGGGCCCATATACGAGAGGTTGACTGGTCAACCTATAGTACTTCAGTACCGTATATGGGCTTATATTGGGATAAAGGATAAAACCCAATATATAATTAATTCATGAGAACAGCTGGATGAATGAAGAGAACATGGCTATTTGGTGTCCAAAGATTTGGTCCAGAAGACCTGGAGCTCTTGAAGAGGCCAGCTCTGCTTGTGTTTGATCAATTCCAAGCACATTTAACAGAAAAGACAAAAAGGATTGCAGCAGATTTGCAAACACAGCTAGCAGTTATTCCTGGTGGACTTACAGCTCAGCTACAGCCACTAGATATTTCTATCAACAAGCCCTTCAAAGCTCTGATGAAAGAAGAATGGAATAAATGGATGCAAAAAGCAGGTAATAACTTGACACTGACAGGAAGAGTAAAAAAAACCAACCATTGCTGAGGTATGCAAATACGTCCTAAACTCATGTGATGGAGTCAGGCAAGAGGTGATCGTGAACCTTCAAGAAATGTGGAATCAGCAATGCCATGGATGGAACTGAGGATGATCTCATATATACAGGCATTCCTCGTATAATGTGGATGCTTGGTTCTATAGAAATGCTGCATTATATAAATTGCATTATGCGAGACTCGGATCACATGGAAAAAGTACGGTTTTGTTCCGAAGTTGTTTTTTTTTTTAAATTATATAAACAACAATGATATATCCAACAAAAATATATTTTTATTTAATTCAAGTAATTTATGTAAGTTAAGAAAACATAAACTGTGAAACAAATACATAGTACAAACTTATAAAAATTACAAATTGTATGCAAACTTCATTGCACATAATGCATAAATGTTTTAGGCAAAATAAAATAAACTGCATATTTTAATTGTCATCACTGTCTTCAAAAATAACATTTAGTAGATGTTCTTTATTTACGAGTGGCCAGATGTCTTCATCACTTGAAATCTCTTGGACATCATTTGTATAATTCTCAATGCATACTTTGGCTGGTTTAGTTATCAAGAAGTCAGTAATAAGACCTTCTTACCACTATGCTGCAATTTTTTATTAAGTTCATAATATGGAGCTAAACAAATATCCAATTGTCTCGTGAATTTTCCGGAGCGCTTCAATGAGGAATCATTATCAGTAAAATAATTTCCTAACATTTTTGCCAAGTCCAATCCTTCTGCTAATTTCTTTAAACTGAATTCTTTAACAGATTCATCACAATCAGAATCTTCGTCAGAATTTGACCCTCCATTGGGTTCGACGTCATCTATTAATTGTACCAGTTCCTCCTCATTTGAATATGTTTCCTCATCAATTAATTCAGTAATTTTGTTTTCAACCATATCGAAAAATCCCTCTCCACCAAAAATGTATGCGAAGTTTATTATACGACTTAGCTCGGCATCCATTGGAGGTACGACATTTTGTTCCAGAACAGTGGTAGGCCATATTTTTTTTCCAGCAAGCATTCAGATTGGGGGTTGTAATTCCTTAATGGACAGAGAAATAATTTTCGCACAATTCAATATTGAAAACTTTTCATGCTTGCGGCAACGTCATGTTTGAATTTGATTCCATTTTTTCCAAAATTAATTGGAATGGTCGACGAATATAATATGACTTAAATGTTGATATTATTCCTTGGTCGAGTGGTTGAATAAGTGAAGTAGTAGTATATTCAGATGTCTTAAATTTGTTGGGTGGCCTGGTGCGTTATCTAAAATTAGTAGAATTCTGAAGTCAATATTCTTTTTCTTTGGGTAACTTTCTACATCTAGTACAAAACACTTGATTCCTAATTTTCAAACATGCTAGCTGTAACCCATTCCTTTTTGCTGGTCTGCCAATAAACGGGTAGGGTGGACTTGTAGAACCATTTCATAGGAAAATTTTAATTTTCACTTCGAGAGAAATGGAGTTTCTTTTCAATGTTCTTTTTTCCCTTTTGTTGCAGTTTTAGTGGCTGTTATTAAAAAAAAATTTTTTTTTTTTACATAAAAATAGCTTTACATATTAATTACATAACTCACCAGAAAATAAAGTGCTCAGCTTAAGATTAACACACTTATGATTTTTAATGCGCTTTCCTGGCAGAAAATGAAGATAATTTTCAACAATAGACACTTTATACGGTAAACAATGGACGTACATGCATGTTAAAGGATATTTCCCTAATATAAATTCGCTACTTATAACTACATTTGCGATACGGGCAGACAGAAATTTAACAAAGATAAAATTTGATTTTATCTTCGTGCAGTGAAAAATATATGAAAAGATAAAGGGTTACTACAATTTGTAGAATTTGTTATATCGAAACCGCATTGTATAAGTACCACATTGAACAAGGGTTATTACAATTTGTAGACCGCGTTGTATAAGTACCTTTGTACCTTGTTATATGAGGGTTGCCTGTATATAGACAGACAGTGATACAGTAGAGGTTGAAGAAAGTGATGTGTGGAACTATAGTTTGCCTACAGTTTGTACATCTCTCCTTGGCATCTTGCCAAGAATAGTTGATCCATCCATGCTGAAGGGGAGAAAGAAATGAAGGACGTATACGAATTGATCACCAATGCGTGAAATCATGTGCTTTATAGGTAAAATTTTCCAGACTGTTATGCAAGCAACATAGTTAACTACAGTGATCATAAAAGAGAAGTTAATTTTCTGACATGTAATAATAACTCATTCCACAATACGGACTGATTACCCTATTATCAGAATGGATTCTCCTCCTGTTGACATGCGCAGAAGTGTTGAAGGGTCTCGCATCTGTGGACGAACTATAAAAGTGATGACGAAAATGATATCCTGGAACTGAGAGTGATGCATAATTTCTTAGTATGTATCTTAAAAATATTACCTCATTTCTAAATATACTTTGAATATTTAAAAAAAATCCGATGTGTTCTGTTTTATGTTTAAAATATTTATTTCTTTTGGATTCGAAAAGTAGGGTTCATCTTATACATGGGAGTGTATATTTGCCAAAATTCACAGTGCTTGTGCTTGCATTCAAACAAACACAATATATGAGAATCAAGATCAGTTTCAAGGCAATTGCTTTTGAGAAATTTTGTTAGTGTTGATTGCCATATGTCAGCATCTAACTGATGTTATTCAGAAGTGGGGAAAATGTACTTTTTGAAATTTTTAATCTGCGAACTCATTTTTCTTCCATTACATTTCACAATTGGTATTATTTTTGATATTAGGAACGAACCTTTCACTTCCCTCATTTATATATAATACTTAAACACCATTTAGTAAGTGAAATGTGTGAATTTCAACCCAAATGTTATTGTTGAAAGGAAGGTATGAAATAGAAAAAAGTCGATTTGGTCTAACTATATTTACACGTCATATATATATATATATATATATATATATATATATAGCTATGGAAAGACATTTTGAAATTTTGGTCAAATGATATAAAACCACATAGTCAACTCCAAAACAGAAAAATCAATTTAAGAAACATCTCATCTAGAAAATAGAAAACTACAAATAATCTGGGTGTGAATGTAGGAAAAAAAAAACGACAATTTTAGACAAATTGTCGTCGTTCTGTTCATTCGATGAATTGACATTTTCTTAAATTGTCATTTGATGCATTGTTTATTTGATGAATTTCTTTTTCAACGAATTGTCGTTTGATGAAATGCATTTCATTATCTGTTTTTCGACGAATTTTCATGGTACTGTTTTCCACTCAGTCTTGAATGGTGAAACTATTCTTTGGAATTTATAATGGTAAATTGAGTTCTATCTTCAAAAAAAAAAAATCTGACATATAAGATAAACTTTGAAGCGATATTTGGTGTTTTGTGAACCTACTAAACTGAAAAGGGTTATCCACAAAGAAAACAGTTGTCTTAATTCTAAGAATTGCTTTGCAACTTGAGAAAGATTACTCTCATCTAACTACTTATTGCCCTTACAGCGTTTCAGAGCATTTGATCAAGTCTGACATCGATATGCAGCAAATTGCCATCCTTTAGTCTACTTTCCATAATTATCCATTTTTTTTTAGCTGGTTGATTACTGGACGTTATTGTGTATGGCTTTACCTTTTCAGATTTCCTTCCTAATGTAGGAGTGACATAGAGTTCTGCTCTCTCCATCTATCTTCTTTCTCTTATAAATGACCTCTCACTGACCAGTAACCCTATCCATAATTTTCCAAGTGGTGATACATTCCTCCATACACAAATAATAATGTCAACTCAATCATTTGGCATTCCTTAATAGTATACATTGAGAATTTAATGATGATAATAGTACACTCCATTCCTCCTATTTATTTGACAAACTTTACAGTGCTCAAACATCCTCAGGTTTTCTGCAACTAGTGCATAAAAAGACCTTCATGCTGTTCTTGGGTGATATCAGGTCAGGATAACCTAGTCACTTTTATTTGTACAAAGCAGCCTTATGCAAAAGAGGATCACAGATCGCTCTCTCTCTCGCTCTCATCCTTCACTTCATAAATCACAACTCACTAGACAAAACCAAATCCCTTCACAGTTTGTGTTTGTTTTCTTTCCTGACATAAATACCTAACGTTAATTGCTTCCGCAGTCTCTAAACTTCTATGTTGGTTTTATAAGAAGATGCCATACCTGCCTCTATGGATCTCACAGCCATTGTATCATCATATTGTAGGTATAGAAGGTAATTCCATAGATGATTCACCACCAAACTGTCTTGTTAAAACATGAACAGCTGCTGCCCAACTTCCTTTTATATTACAACTTCAAAGTTGCCTGTCCTTTTCTCTTTAATCTGAACTACCTGTATTCACTAGAACAGGATTTCCCAAATTGTGTTCTGTGGAAAGTGAATAAGTGTTCCTTGAAAAAATTATCAAAATTAATATGAGCCTGGAATTTCTTTAAATGCTGTGACAAGCTCAAACATGTTTGAAAATCAGGGCGCTCCTCATTTTGTGTGTGGATTGTGCTGTTAAGGCCAACGCATGCTGGCCTTGACTCAGCTGCTAGCTGACAACCGGCTGCGGTTGTCGACACCGAGTGCGAGTGAAGTACAGAGGTATCTATTCTAGGAAACATGCTGTCACAAGCAAGGTCAATTAATGCGATACAGCCTGCTTCGGCAATAGTGTGTGCTTAGCTTTACATTGAATACGAGACCAATTATACTCGACTCTAACCAAGGTGTTCCGTTAAAATTTCAGGATTTGTGACGTGTTCCGTTGTAGGAAAAACTTGGGAAATGCTGCACTAGAACATACTTCTTACAAAGTGTTGTTCCCCTAACTACTACACTCCCAAGGTCTTAAGAAATGAAATATTGAGATCAAATTAAGGTACTAGTATGTTACAAGCTTAACAACCTTGCATGTAAGGGATTTATATTAAGCAGTTTATTTTCAGCTGTTCATTGAGTACTGCCAAATTAATTTTTAATAGTATGTTCTTACTACTGCAGAATAGAAATTGGTTATAACCAGCATTTGTTATAAGATTATTTTTCTGACTCATGTGAACTCTCATCACAGTAGCATCATCTGATTTGCTACTATAATTATTTAGAGTCCAAACATGTGGTAAAAATTCCAAGACAGTAGAAGCAAATATAGTATAAAAGAAACAGTGCAATAGAAAACAAGAAATAAGAAACAAACATAAAAAGATGATATAATTTTGTAACAGATATTGAAAAGAATTTATATATCTAAGCCACAACCAAAGCCTATAAAAATAATGAACAAAGGAATAAAAGTTAAAAATGCAAGCAATAGATTTAGAATAATTGGTAATCTGTTTTGAAAATCTCTGGACTGAATGTAATAAAGAAGTAAAATTTTATATAACAAAGAATGATCTAACCAACTGTTGTCAGAATTAAAAAAAAACAAAAAAAAACAATAATATGATGAAAAATAGGAAAACACCATGAGAAGACAATATAAACATGGGACTGTATAAAAATGCAGGTGAAAAATGCAATAAGACTTCTGAGATTCTTTAACGTGGTCTGGATTTCTGAAAAAAAATTGACATGACTGTAATAACTATAGCAGAATAATTATAGTCTTCTAAATTCAGGGTACAAAATATATGCAGGCATATTAAGAAAAACTGAACAGTATTGTAGAGGAGAAACTAATAGAAGAACAATAGATTCTGTTCCATTCTGTTCTTTCAGAAAAGGTCGATCTTGCATAGACTAAATTTTCTCTCTAAAATATTAATTGAAAAGAAGAGAATTTCAAATAGACGTGTGGCGTTCATTGATTATTACAGAGCCTTTGATAAAATTAATAGACAAAATTATTTAAAATGCTAGCTGATCTAAATATATCAAACCAGCTGTTACAGTCTATTCAAGAAATATATACAAAAAAAGGCCAGCCTGGTTGGCCAAGTGGTTAGTGTATCCGCTCCCCAGCCAAAAGGCTGCGGGTTTGAATCCCGCCGTGGGCTTCGATATTGTGATTGTCTGTGAAAATACTAGTGGTGGTGGTGGCCAGTCGATGGCATTGGTGTAGATGATAGTTGCAGATCACTGTAGTTGGTGGATTGAGTGGTGGAGACCAGAGCTGTGGGTGCTCTCCCTTGATGAGTCTTTGGAGGTGTCACGTAATAATAATAAAAGAATAGCATTCAAATTAGAACAAATATCAGGACATACCACAATATCAGGACAGACCCCTATCACCTCTACTTCGTTATAATATTGTGTGTGTGTGTGTGTGTGTGTGTGTTAAAATCTGGAAACAGCATAACCCATTTGGTATATAAATAACTCTACTAATTTGGTATATAAATAAACCCACAATCTAAAAAGGTAGCAAATATATTTTCTGATGATGAAATTGTATTTGCTACCTTTTTAGATTAGCTACAGAGATCAGCAAAATCATTAAACGAATTTCAGAACAAACAATATGAGAATATCAGAAATAAAGACAAAAATAATGGATTTTCAAAGGAGGAATACCAGTGCTGGTTGTTGCACATTCTTCTCTCTGACCTTTAGAGATTTCCTCATAGGCCAGTCTCTCTCTTCACATAGTGCAAAGCCCTTGCTTGGCTGTTGAATTCACACAAAAACTGCAGTACTTTTTATATATCTCAGCTGCAGACGCATCAACACAGACACTACCTTCAAGTCGCCGCAGAGATGCCAGCAGTTCTTGTATTGAAGACAGTTCAGCAGCTGTTTTAGGTTGTCATGGGATTCTTTCATGTTGACAGCACGTCTGACTGGAATGGTTGGGAGCTGGTTTCCATTATGCAGGAATACTGCCTTATGAACACTCAATTTTGACGAGTATGAAAAGTTGCCATTCGTGCTGGTTATGTTTGATTCGAAGGGCATTCCTCAGGCCATCTACATCGTAGCAAAACACAAGATCATCTTCCATTCGGAAGTGAGGTGCAAACTGTTCATGATGAGTGCAAAACGAAGTCACTCGACATTTTCCTTGAAGATTCCATTTTGTAGAAGTTTGATCACAGTAACTCTGCTTTGGCTTTGGACAGCTCTAGATCACAAACAAGATCATTCAGTTCTTCTTTTGTGAGAATGTGTGGTGCAAATGATGCACCATAGCAAACATATGGATCTTCATTATATGCCAGAGGCTCCAGTTAACCCAACATCGGTTCACCTCTGTCCTCATCATCCTCTGAATTGATGGAAAATTCTTTCAGAAGTTCGGGAATGGGAATTCCTTTGCCATGTGTAACAGGTTGAAGAGCATATGGTATATTCGGGTATGCTATTGTTCACTTCTTTTTTTTTTCATGATGCCTCCTGAAACAGCTGGTTCCCTGCAGAAGTAGCAGTTATTTGAATGATTGCTTGGCTCCCTTCAAATCATAGGAACAGCAAACAGCATTGACATTTTACTGCCTTTTACCTTCAAATCATACGAACAGCAAACAGCATTGACATTTTACTGCCTTTTACCCACATTAGGAGGTTCCTAGCACACATGTGGGCCCAGGACTTCTCCTGGTGCCCGATCTTACATACAAATAAAGCTGATATGCTTTTTTCACTAATGGAGTGATGGCCTTTTTCTGGCTTGCCAACGTCACTTCCCCTCAAATGTAACAAACGTTATTTGCACTATTAACACAAGCGAGGCATCACTACTACTGGATTTACACTGCAGGGATCACTTGTTTAGTACTTATGAGAGTAGCCCAGGAAATCACACAAACACTTGCTCACCCTATGAGACTTTATACTAATGATTGCATTATTTACAACAGTGATGTCATGACTTAACTTCATTGCATCAGCCAATGTTGCAATAACTTCTGGGGATGTTGTGTATAATTGGCTGATGCAATATATTACAATCAGAAGATTGAAATACAGCATTGTGAAATGATACCTATGTACGCAATGCAGACTGACTCTCTCCTAAACAAGAACTTATCAACAGATTTTGTCATTTTCATGTTCAGTGCATCGAAATTAGTAAAGAATCACTGTTTTAATTTCATAGGCAAATTGTGTTGTCCAGTATTATCAAAGCCATAATTTAATTTTTGCTTGTCAGTATGTTTCTTAATATCAAAGTAATCTGAGAACTATGTCTATTTTCACACAATATTTTCACAATATGTCCTCTGAACTTCAGCTATGTCGATCATCACTCCAAAATCCATGGCATCAATTCCTTACATCTATGTAAGGAATTGATGCCATGGATTTTGGAGTGAGTTACAAAAGTTATGCATTTTTGTAACCACAAAGTGCATAACTTTGACACATTGAACTGCAACTTTTACTTAGACCCAGTCTATTTAGATCATCTGGCAGAATATATCACCTTTATTAATATTTGTCCCTCTCCTGTTTAGCATCATTGGAAAACAACTGTATATTCTCCTCTCAGATCATTCTCAATTTCATTAATGTAAAAATAGCAACATTCCAATACAAGACCCTAAAACACACTATGGTCACATGCCTCCTTCATATTCTGTCTCCACCATATTTGCTCTGATGTTTGTACAGACATCCACTTATCCATGTTATCAGCTTCATGCGTATCTCATTTTCTCCGGTTTATGTAATAAGGTTCTATGCATCTTGTCAGATGACTTTGCTGAGTTTGATATTATCATGGTGCAGTCATTTGAAGAGGAATCATTATATTCTTCAGCTGCCACTTTATTGTAGAAATTGAGTAATTTACTAAGGCAAAAGCTCTCTCTCACAAAGCTATGCTAAATTTAAAATGCCGAGAAATTATGTTGTTTTATCCTTTATACAACTGTAAGCAAATAAAAGTTTGTGTGTGAAGTTTGTAGTTCATGTGCCAAACAGTTTGCTTAAACTTGGATAAAGGATTAAACAAGAATATGATTTCTTGTTTGATTCCAAGTCTGGGTGGTGGCCCTTCCCATAATGCGTTATACACACCTGAAAAGGCATGTGTTCTTTTTATTTTGGGATACCAAGGCAATTAATGCAAAGTCACTAACCTCTATGCTCATAAAAATAATAAAATTTCTTGTCATATTTAATTTAACTGAACAGGAGATGATTGGTTGTTGTATTACAGTACCTTTTGCACGCACCAAACTACTTTATTCTGTGCATAACATGATATGTATTTCCTTTGAATTTTTTTCTTTTTGTTTGTTAGTTTATGTTAAGTTTTGGCATACGTAATGCAGGAAGTGGCTATATTGATAACAAAGTGAAATTCAGTCTAGGAGCCTGTTGATAAAGCAGTGATGCTATCACTGACCCAAGCCAGCATGAAATTACTATCACCATATTTAATTAAGATGTGTACTTGCAGAAGAATACATAAGGTCTTATTTATTCATTTGTTTTTCATTGTGTTCTTTGTATGTTGTTCATAGTTCTATACAAATCCCATATATGGGAGCAATATTCCATTATTTGGAATATTGCTCCCATATATGGGATGGTGCACCAAAATCCTCTTTAAGATTGCTTCCTTCTGTCCAGAAAAGAGCAATCTGGCTAATTAATGTTCCCTCTCTCACAGATGTTCAGTTTACGCCTTGTGCCTCTTCTGCAGATAATTTGATACAGTGCGCTGCTGAATTGACTACTGTTATTTCTCCACTCTCCTCCAAAATCAACAGAACAAGAGCCACTGCTTAATAAACCCCTTTTACATTCCATCTTGAAAGTTGCCAAACCAACTTCACTGACTCCTTTTTCATTCCATCCACTTCTGTTCTTTGGAACGTTCTTCCCCACTCCACCTTCTCCAAAGAATTCAGCTTCAGCTGTTCGAACAAAATGTGAACTAATTCTCTCTTGCCATTAGTGCTATAGGCCACAAGATGTATACCACTAATGTGCTATAGGTCTTGGCCTTTCGTGTGTAGATCAGATATACATATATAAAAAGTGATATCTTCAAACTGCTTATAAGGAGAAAAGAACTTAGTGATGATGATAAATAGGAAGTAATTACCATCTTTTTCTCAGCAAAATAAAATTGAGTATGACATTGAAAAAAGAAACTGTAAGAAGGTTTTTATAGGCATCAAATTTGAAACATTTGCAGATTCAAATATATATATATATATATAATCTATCTATGACCTTCCGTATATAGATATATATATATCTATGACCTTCCGTGTGAATGCACATGTGTGCATTCACACGGAAGGTCATAGAACTGATCTTGTAATGGTTCAGTATATATGGCCAGAGTACATACACAATTTGCAGACAAAGACTCTTAGTGGCAGTAAGTGTTATTGTTCATGGATGATGGATAGTTGTGTTGAAAAGGAGGACCTAGTGGCTGTAGATGTAGTGTAGAGAAGTTGTGTAAAGTTGAGCCTTCTTGTGATGATGCCCTGGAGGTATCACTGAATAAAAATAAGTTGGAAGCTGAATTGTGTATGAATGGTGACCAGCAACTGCTGGTGATTTTACATGTTTAGAGAAAATATAAAACAGTGGCTACAACCTCAGTTGAGCAACCCATAAAAAATATCTATAGAAAAGTATAATGCTGAAGTAGTGCCAATTGGAAAGTGATTGAAAGGATTTGGAGAGAAGAATCTTCTATTCAAGATTGTATAATGCATTCCTATGGAGGTTTTTGGTGCATCTTCCCAAATGTGAGAACCTTGAGTAATTTCTAAGGTCTTTATAACCTTTAGATTTATATGGTATTAAAAGTTGCATGTGTGAGTCATAGTGTCTTAAAAGAAGAGGATACAAATGTTTTGAAGATTTGAGTAGGTTATGGATGTAGTGTGTTTGTGCTAGAGAGAATGATAAGGTGTAAGGCAGTGCTAAAAGAGAAATCTAGTCTTAAAGAGAGAACTGAATATTTTGTAACTAAAGGGGAATGACGTGAGATTTTTCTTATAAGACCCTTTTGGCTGCATTAAAGTTAGCAGTATTGTCCTCATCCCACTAGAATGTGCAGGAGATCACGTTCGCTGCCAACTACGAGTATACTCGTAGTTCATATATGAGCTTCACAAGCCAACTAAGAGTATACTCATATGTCGATTTACCGATCTCCTATGCCAAACACGAGTTATCCCTTTGTATAATTACCTTAATTTGGACCCTTGAATTTTGAATAAAGCGGAGAGCATGTCTGGGGGCTTGGTAGAAGGGAAATAATTTCAACTAAAATATAGTATATTGTGTATGTGCGTCAGATGCCAACTATGAGTATACTCGTAGTTCGTATATGAGCTTCACAAGCCAATTACGAGCATATTCATATTTTTATCACTAATCCATTTGATTCACACAGTTCATAGAATTTCACGCCATATTTATATTTTTTGTTTTTTTATGTATTGCTGAAATGCCATTCTACCGTGCCACAACACCATTGACTCTTCAATACATAAGTTTCTGTCTAGTGTGTAGCAATTTCGCATTACACTATTAAAATGATCTCGGACTGGTCTTAATTTGTGCAATTTATCATTAGCTGCTTGGGAATTTACTTTGAAATGCAAATGTCGCAATAAAATTTGAAATCGATTTTGGCACATTTTAGAGCGCCAAAATGGCAAATTGTAAAGTTGATTTGTACTCGTATAATGCTCAGTAGACTGTAAATTACAAGGATCCATATGAAGTAAAAGTCCAAGAAATAATTTCATTTCAGGTATGTCTGTTGCTTTCCGGTTAGAAATTCTTCAACTTTTTTTTTTTTGAACTGCGCTCGGCTTTCCTCAATATTTTGTAAAGCATATAAATTGGTTTGTTCTACTAAAATTGTGAGAAAATCTTCAGAAAAGAAAAGTTCAACTAACCTTTTGATACTGAAATTTCCAATGTCAATTTAAAAACTGCAGTTTCAACAAAGTCAAATTGTGGGGCTCTTCTTCTGAATTTTCCCAATAAGTTGATGTTGATATATTTGGCTGGTTGCTAACTTCATCTTCAAAAGTTTCTTCATCATCGGAGTCACCGCTAGAGTCTTCTGTAGGATCATCATCGGAATCGGAACCAAATATTTCATGAAATTCATCATCGCTCATATTAGCATAAGCTTCTACTTCTATAACAGTAAGTTTTCTTTTACTGGCCATGGTGAAACTGAAGGTTCTTAGAGACAAGAAACTAAAACTGAACTAGACTCAATAAACACTGCCGTCAGCACATCTAATATATAGATGGAAGTGATACGAGATTACTCGTAGTTGGCGTATGAAACAAAATTCTTTCTGATAAGCCGGCTACAAGATTACTCGTAGTGACCTTGAAGATGGGAGTGATAAGAGATTGCTCGTAGTTGCCGTATGAAACAAAATTCTTTCTGATAAGCCGGCTACGAGATTACTCGTAGTGACCTTGAAGATGGGAGTGATACGAGATTGCTTGTAGTTGGCGTATGAAACAAAATTCTATCTGATAAGCCGGCTACGAGATTACTCATAGTGACCTTGAAGATGTGAAAGCGCTTGCCTTGGGGGAACAAACTATGACTCAGTAGCGTGGCAGCGAACGTGTTAACATTGGTTGTAGATCTTGAAGGCGGACTGGAAGTGTTAATTATAGGTCAGTTTGTGTGTCATTAGTAGTTAAGATCTTGGAGAAATTAGTGTGGGACCGTATACAGCATTAGGCAAATGAGGGTAATATTATCTGTGAGAGTCAACATGGATTTGTTAAGGGGTGCTCTTGTTTTAGCAATATGCTAGTCTTTTATAATAAAGTTACAAGAGCAGCAGATGAGGGAAAGGCATATAATGCCATTTTCTTGGACTTAGCAAAGGCATTTGATAGGGTGCCACATGATAAGCTGATATTTAAGTTGCAGCACATGGGTCTGGATGTCAGGTTAGTCAACTGGATTCAGGATTGGCTGTCCAATAGGCATCAGAGAGTTGTGTATGGTGGGACAGTTTCAAGGAGGCAGAGGGGTTACAAGTGGGGTCCCACACGACTCAGTACTGGGACCTATATTGTTTATTTTATATCAATGACAGTATCAGTGGATTGCAGGGGGATATTCAGTTGTTTGTGGATGATGCGAAGCCGGGAAGGGTTATTAATAATAGTGCAGATGTGGTAGTCCTGCAAGAGGATTTGTATAAGCTAGACAGATGGGCAAATGAATGGGGGTATCGGTTTAATGCAACAAAATGTAATGTCTTGAGGTTTGGGACACATCGATGCAACACTGCATACTCTATGGGAGGAGCTATACTGGAGGAAGTAGGGCAGACAAGAGATCTGGGGTTGATGATTGATAGAAACCTGAAATTTAGGGGACATATTACAAAGGTGGTGAAGGTAACACAGAGGATTGCTGTAATAATGAGGAGGACACTGACCTGCAGAGATAAGAGTTATTATTCCATTGTATAAGACTCTGATCAGACCACACTTAGACTATTGTTCTCAGATTTGGTCCCCATAATTTGAAGGGGATAAATGAACTGTGGAAGGGGTACAAAGGGAGTACAAAGATGGTTTCAGGACTGTACAATGTTAGTTAGGAGGATCGGCTGAGGGAATGTGGACTGCAAAGTTTGGTGGATAGAAGGAGAGGTGATATGATTGAGACTTTTAAACTGTTGAGGGTTGGTTAGGGTTGACACTGGGGAGGTCTTTCGCTTGGTTGAACAGTGGGAAGGAGCGATGACAAGGGGCCATCCCTGGAAGTTACGAAAGGAAACTGTGAGGAAGAGGTTGAGAAGTGGTTTCTTTGCATGGAGGGTGGTTGAACCATGGAATGCATTGCCTGATAGAGTGGTGAGAGCGAGAGCAGTCAGTGAGTTTAAGGAGTGGTATGATAGACTTTGTGTTTCCTAGGAGGGACCTCCCATGATGAGTCTTGATAGTCTTTGTGTTTCTTAGGAAGGACCTCCTGCAATGACTCTTTTGACTCCATGGAGGCCTTAATAATAATAATCATTGCAGTGTTTTACAAATGAGAAAGAAGTAGTGTTCTGTCATGAGCAACAGTGAATATGATGTAAAGTTGGTAATAGGAGGTAACTAATGTACATGAAAAAGTGCAGAGCCATAGGATGCTTCATTTGTTGAGTAATCTGAAGATAGGAAATCAATCACCAATACTGTGAACTATCAGAGAATGAACTGTTAATCCATATAGCAGATATGCGATAGTAACCTAGTAAGAAGGCATGTATGGTACACGTTACTAATTCTCTGAAAATCGCAAGAGTAATTGCATGAACTATTGCAAATCTTTCCACGGTCTGTATTTAAAGGAGGATCAGGTTGGCTAGGAGATCTGTTGTGGAATGAAGGAGAAAATCCATATTGGCAATTTCAGATTAATTTATTGCTGTCTTATTTGTATTTTTAGATATGGGCTTGGATATAGACGTGCTTCATTGCTGTTGGGTGGCTGCCAGACATGCATGACAGTGTAGTCAGTACAGGTTGGATGATTAGGAGGGCTTTTGTACTGTCTCTCCTGATGAAAGAAGGTTCATAATATAGAGAGGTTATTTTTCTTGTGTTTGTCTGTACAACAGGCCCTACCTTATTTATAGTGTTAACATGGTACTGTGTGTGAGAGAAAGAATAGAGCACTGAAAGACAGAAGTGCTATCCTTAGCCAGAGATGAAAAACCTCATCTGCTGTTTGAGGAGGAGACAGGCTTTCTGTGGCTGACACTGTCAAAGTCTGATTTAGATTTATTCACTATTTGTAATATTTTCTGGTCCCTCATTTGCACTTCGCAGAACTAAAAAGTTCTGTGAAGTGCAGATTTTTTGCATTTTCTTTCAGTATTATTTGCATTTTCTTTCATTTATTGCCCATAATGAAGGTGAATTTATATCATTTATCCATAAAAATAATGTTGGTGACTATTTTATGTTGTTTTCAGCACCAGCAACAAAACCAGACTAACTTTTCACGATATAATATCAGTAATGTGATCTGGTATCCAGCTCGTTTGTGCAAGGTAATTGTGTTTTTTAAGCCTTTTCATTATGTATGGTGAAATATATAATTATACTAAGATAATTTATGTTGTCAGTTGCAAAAAGAATCTTACATGACTACTACAGCATACCTATTTCAGGATAAAGAGAGCATTCAGAGAATTACAGTGGGCAGTGAAATAAACAAAATTCATCTTGCTGAATTAATTTTCTAAGGATATCCCTGACTTTTATAAGAATAAGGATAACTTGTATGTTATATACAGTAAAATATTATTAATACCCCAAGATCTCATGGAGTCGGACTCATCTGGGAGATCCTTTTATCTCTCTCTCTCTCACTCTCACACACACACACACACACACACACACACACACACACACACACACACAGGTCATCATACTGTGTCTTAAACACACACACAGCTCATCACTGTTTCTTAAACACACTATGACACCACACTCTCAGGCAAGGCATTCCAATCATTTACAACTTTGCACAAAAAAACCTGCTTCTCACTCCCCTACTCACACCCTCTTTATACAGTTTTTTTGGGATGACCCCTGGTTCTCCCTCGATCTCCCACTATTCTCTGTAGAACTTTCCAGCATTGATCCTATCATATCTCCCCTCTTCCTTCTGTCCACCAGACTCTGCAATTTACATCTTCTCAATCTTTGCTCATACTCAATATTCCAGAGGTTAGAAACTACCTTAATCAGTCGCCTTTGGACCCTATCCAACATCTCTTCGTCCATCTGAAAACCAGGTGACCAAATCTGGGCACAATAGTCCATGTGTGGCCTAATCAAAGCCTTATACAATGGAACAAGAATCTCTCTACTTCTACAAATCAGTGTCCTCTGCATCATTCCCAGAAGCCTTGTGCTGTCTTCACAATTTTGGCTATGTGTCCCCTAAATTTCAGATCCTTATCCACTATCATCCCCAGATCTCTTATTTCCTCTACCTCCAACAATATATCCTCACCAAGCATAAATTCTGCATCCAATTTTTGTTTTCCAAATTTTAAAACCTTACATTTTGCAACATTGAACTCGCATCGCCATTTCCTTGCCCAATCACTCAATTTATTCAAGCATTCTTGTAAGGCCACAACATCTTCTATGTTCTTCATGGTTCGTCTCAACTTGCATCATCTGCAAACAACTGAATATCTCCATCCAAATCTTCACCAATATCATTTATATACAAGTTAAACAGTAATGGCCCTAAAACAGACCCCTGAGGCACTCCGCTAGTGACTTTCCTTTTCCCTGATATCGCTCCCCTATACACAACTTGTTTGATACCTATCAGATAGCCAGTCTCCAATCCACTAATCTAATATCCAACCCCATCTGCTCTAGTTTGACTGTCAACTTATCATGAGGTAATCTATCAAAAGCCTTTGCAAAATCCAAGTATATTACTGTGTATCCTTCTCCTCTGTCCAAGGAAGCTGTCAGTTTATTGTAATAAGTAAGTAGATTATTAAAACATGACCTCCCTTCAGCAAATCCATGCTGTCCATCAAAGATAATACCATTGTTGTCAACCCAATTCTGGATCCTAGTTCTCACAAGCTTTTCCAACAACTTAACCACAACACCTGACACACAAATAGGCCTATAGTTTGATGCTTGTGTTCGATCACTTCCTTTATGAAGTGGCACAATCTTGCCCTCCTTCCACTCCTTAGGAACTTGACTGAGTGCAAGACTCATATTAAAAAAATATGTCTAGGCAGGTGTCAATTCCCTGCACATTCTTGGCACATTCCTTCAGAATATGTGGTGATATATTATCAAGTCTGACAGCCTTATTAACATCTAGTTTGCTCAACTCTCCATACACCACTTACTCACTTACAGTTAGTCTCTCTTCTCCATCATCAACTGCTCTCAATCTCTCCATGAAGTCACATTCACAAGATTTAAAGACCTTTATGAACTGCTCATTAAGTATCTCCACCACACATTCTGCAACAGCTGTCTTTATACCATTTTCTCCAATCAATGTCATCCACATTTCCTGGTCTTTAACAACATCCAATCAAGTATTTGATTCCATTCAGTTCTATCTCACACCATACTGCCTCAAAATCACTGGCACTATTTCCCTCTTACATCTCTACTTTGTATGGACATAACTCTTTCTCTATCATCAATAGCACTCTCCCTCCCTTTTTACCCTTTCTATCTTCACGAAACACATCATACCCTTCCATCTCTATTCCTGTCTGGATGTCCTCTTCCAACCATGTCTCACTTATTCCAACAATGTTTGGGTGAACATATGCAATTAGTGCAACCGTTTCATCTGCATAGTTTCTTATACTTCTAGCATTTGTATACAAACACAACAGATCATTTCTGGATCTACAGCTAGTTCCACTGATACCACTCGTTCGATGTGATCTCTCCATGCTCGACTGGGGCCATTTCCCTTTCTGCTTATTCATTTTAGAACCCTTTTCAATTCCAACTGCTTCTTGATCCCAGGTCATTCCATCCCATTCCTTTCCTGTCCACACTTGCTCTCACATCCTCTTGGAGCATCCACATTTCTCAAGCTGTGTATCCCTGTCCACCCTGAGCCTCCCCGTTTCCCTGTTCCTCTTGCACACCCATTCTCTCATTTTCTATACTCATGCCACTCATTTCTCCATTGATAACTACTTCTTCAATCTCTCCTGTCTTACTCTCCTGCTCTGCCATATCACTTCCCACTTGATCTGATTCATTTCTCTCTACTCACTTCTCTACCTTCCAGCAGTAGTCTCTCCAAGCGACTCGCACCATAACCACTCAAATGCAGTCCATCGCTCCCATACAGTTCACTTCGTCCTTCAAACGCATTCCACACATTAACAAACTGTACTCCCCTCTCCTCACATATTTTAGCCAACATATCATTCATAATCCTTGCTCTCTGCCTCATCTCACCACAGTCATACCTAGGCAACACGTTTACTGCCCTTCCTGTCATGCTATTCTCTTTTATCCGTCTAAGCAGCCTCCTGATATCTATTCTGACATGCTCTTTGTCCTCTGTTAAATCATTCATACATATTAAAGCCATCAACTCCTTTGCTCACTCCCTCCTCATATCCAATGCCTCAATCACTCTACTCATTTTACCACCTGGAAAACACACCTTGTGTATCCTATCATCCAGCACACCTTTAATAATGGAGTCTCCATACAATGCCACTTGCTCGTTATTCGTTAACTGTTTTGTGCCATCATGACTTGTTTTAATCATTTTTTATCTGAATTTTCTTAATTTCATTCTGCATCCATTTCATCTCTTGCCTCATCCAATCCAATTCAACTTCCGAATCTTGCATCACATTCTCTCTATCATTCACTCTTTCTAATTTTCTAACTCTCGACCTCCTCTTCTTACTTTCACTCTCATTCATCCTTTTGAGTTTCCTTACTTTCGGTACATGTGTCCAACTTTCGCTATCATTCATTTTTTCAATTTTTTCCACTTTCGAATCTTGTGTCACGCTATTTCTGGTTTCATTCGTTCTCTCAATTTCGTTTCTTTCCCCCCACTCTCGCCTCACTTTTGCCCTTTTTACCATCCATTATGGTTTTCAAATCGCTCGTTTTCTTTTTTACTGATTTTTTAACATTTTTTCGCCTCTCTTTCACACCATCCTTCTCTTTCGAATGTGCACTTGTTTTCCCCGCAACATTCTCGCTACTAACACTTTCTGTCATCAATTTCATATTAGCATTCATCAGCTCCTCATTCAGGTCACACTTTGCACACACCCTCCTTCCATCCGCCTTAAACATCCACAAATCATTTATGTAATTGAAAGAATACATATAGCACACCTCACACTTAATGAAATGACTGAAGTCTTAAGTTAAACTCATGGAATGACAAAGCTGCTGCCATGTTTCCTCTGCCGGTCACTACTCTAAGGTCTAATAATAACAAGTTCTTACTTAAGTTTAGGTACAATATTCCCCACACTAATAATACTAATAGTGCACAACTTTTATAGCAGCTCTTACTCAAACAAATATTCATATACAATTAATTATTTTAAGAATACTTGTCTCAATCTGGAGCTCTTCTTACACACATCTGCCATGCTTGCATCACTAGTGCCCTCCATTATTTGATTATAATATAATATTGAGAATACTGGACTGTTTGAAATTAATCTGCAGATGCAGTGTATGCTTTACTTTATAACAGAGGTGAGAGGTAAAAGCGTGCTACATGTGTAATTATGTAGTCATTGATTAGAATAACTTCACGTTTGGTAAACATCAACAATGCATCTTTGAGAGTATCTTAATGCAAACTAACGTTTGGCAGGGACTAGTAAGCCACAAAGGAATTAACTTAGTATCATATGTAATTAATTTAACATCTCCCTTGAACAAACTTTTTATAGCCATCTGTGGTCAAATAACTTCGTTGTGAATGAGATGATGTTTTAAAATGGGGGAAAAAAAGTGTAAATTATGCAAAGAAAATTAGCCAATACATTTTTAATGCATTCAGAATGAGGCTGAAAATTTATTCACCCCTTACATTTTGACTTAATCATTTGAAAAATGTTGAAAGTTTTTTTTTTCATTTGTTTATACTATGAATTAAAGATGCCAAGAAATTATATTTCTAGTTTAATCTTTATCCAAGTGTAAGCAAACAATGTTTGTGCATGAGGTATCTTCACGACTGGGCTATTTGTATATAGAGGCTAATGATTTCACATCAGACTGGTTTCCTCTCTGACTGGGCTACTTGTATACAAGTAGCCCGGTTGTAAAGATACTTAATGTGCAAACTCTGTTTGTTTACACTTGGATAAAGGATTAAACCTATAATAAAATAATATAATTTCTTGGCATCTTTAATGAATTTGAAAAATGAGGGTATCTTGAATTGTTCTGGCATACTTTTTTGGAGAACGAACATAGGTGTGTGGAATTTGGATGAAACCTCTCTCCTCCATTCAAGTAAAGGTTATTTCAGTTATGAAATACATAGAAGGTGTTTGTATTTGAAGAGCAGAAACAATATGAAAAGAAGCGTAGATATCATTAAAGTCATACCATTTGGTACCATTGTAGTGTTGAAGCACCTGAGCCTGAAATTTGTTGAATGATGATTGATCTGTAGAAAAGGAAATGTGGACAATGTTATGGTCAAAGTTTCCATTTAATTTGTTGGCAGATCTGGTTAAGTATATCCAGAGTGTTGAGAGAATGAGGATTAACTAGTACAGTGATTTGTAGGTAGACATTTCCATTTGTTCATTATTAACAGCTAATAATTTGGCATCCCTTTTTGATTGAAGTGTGTGAAATTAAAGGGTAGCCAGTTTGAATTATGAATGTTGAAGTCTCCAGGGAAGATGAATTCACTATTTCACTAATTGAGTGATTGGACTGTAGATAATAGTAGGGCAAGAAAATTAACCAATAGAGAAAATTCTAAGTTTAGTAATCTTAGACATTTAATGTCTCATTTGATAAATGCACATATATTGCTTTTCTTTTTGAAAAATAAATATACTGTATTTGCCAGTGTATAAGACATATAAGGTGCGTCTTATATGCCGATACTCAGTTTTTTATTGCTTTCATTTCTGGAAATTTTCTCTGTTCCGAGTTACGCTATTTCTTTTTTCTTCCTTGTGGTATGTGAGAGCATTCCAGTTACGTAGAGTTCAGCGGATGCGCATGCACTTTCATCGACTATCAGAGCTGTGTTCCTGTTCGTTTAAACTTTCCAATTGTTGTCGCATTTGTTGTGAACTGTGATGAATTTCTGCTGTTAAATTTTCTCTAAACTTCTTGGCAGATTATGGCTGAAAAACATCGGCATTGCTATAATATTGCATACAAGCTATGTGTGATTGCATATGCTAAAGAACGTGGAAACAGGGCTGCAGAGAGTCATTTTGGGCCACCCCAACTGAGAAAATGATAACTTGGATAAAGTTTTTTTCTTAAAAAATGTGTGCAAAAAAGGGTGTGTGTCTTATACGTCAACAAATACGGTATTTTAGATAGTTGAGATGAACACTACTTATTGAGCTTGTTGGTTTGTGGTTCTTTGTGAGTGATTGTGTGAGTGTGACACATCACTCAAGCTCAAATTATGGCTACATACGTTACAAAGTAGATGTAGGTTTCTAGTACGAAAGTTTATTTTTCACTTGGTTAGAGTATAATAAATTTAGTTTAATCCTTTATCCAAGTGTGAGCAAAACAAAGTTTGCACCTGAAAGTATCTTCAGGACTGGGGTAAGGTGGTACAACACCAGAGTGGTACTACACACACTCCTGTCTCAGGATCTCCTATAATGCAAAACACATCTCCTTGCAGATATGTCTAATGTTATGCATTAAGGAAAGGGCCACTACCCAGACTAGTTTCGACCTTTATTGAGGTCTCTTCAGTGGGAGCCAGGCACAAGCTGAGATACAAGCCAGAAGCATTCGCAGGTCATCTCTACCTATAGGAGTTGCCAAATGGTGTGGCACCCTTTTTTAATAAATTACTCTGAATTTAGAGAAAGATGTTGAAAGTTTATTTTTCACTTGGTCAGACTATAATAAATTTAGTTTAATCCTTTATCCGAGTGTGAGCAAAACAAAGTTTGCGCCTGAAAGTATCTTCAGGACTGAGGTAAAGTGGTACAACACCCGGGCAACTCGTTGCAAAGGTGGAGTAAGCTACCAACACTCCTGTCTCAGTATCTCCTATAATGCAAAACACATCTCCTTGCGGATATGTCTAATGTTATGCATTAAGGGAAGAGCCACTACCCAAACTAGTTTCGACCTTTATTAAGGTCTCTTCAGTGGGAGCCAGGCCCCTTAATGAATAACATTAGACATCCGGAGGAGATGTGTTTTGCATTATAGGAGATACTGAGACAGGAGTGTTGGTAGCTTGCTCCACCTTTGCAACGAGTTGTCCTAGTGTTGTACCACCTTACCCCTGTCCTGAAGATACTTTCAGGCACAAACTTTGTTTTGCTCACACTTGGATAAAGGATTAAACTAAATTTATTATACTCTAACCAAGTGAAAAATAAACTTTCAACATCTTTCTCTAAATCCAGAGTAATTTATTAAAAAAGGGTGGTACACCATTTGGCAACTCATAGGTAGAGATGACCTGCGAATGCTTCTGCCTGGTATCTCAGCTTGGGCCTGGCTCCCACTGAAGAGACCTCAATAAAGGTCAAAACTAGTCTGGGTAGTGGCCCTTCCCTTAATGCATAACATTAGACATATCCGCAAAGAGATGTGTTTTGCATAATAGGAGATACTGAGACAGGGGTGTTGGTAGCTTGCTCCACCTTAGCATCGAGTTGCTCTGGTGTTGTACCACCTTACCTCAGTCCTGAAGATACTTTCAGGCGCAAACTTTGTTTTGCTCACACTTGGATAAAGGATTAAACTAAATTTATTAGGTTTCTAGTACAGAGGAACAACTGTGGTTCCTCTGTACTATGTTAGAGGAACATAGTACAGAGAAACATCACAGCTGAACCAACAAGTGTTCATCTGTGATGAAACTGGCCTATTTTGGAAAAAAATATCAAAGATACTTTTTTCCTCCATCTCTCAGGAGGAAAAAAGCATTGCCAGGATGCAAGCCAAAGAAGGACAAGCTGATTCTTTTGCCATCTGTAAACGCAAGTGGGGACTTCAAGGTCAAGCCATTGGTTGTGTACTACTCTGAGAGTGTTTAAGAAAAATAACATAATGAAAAGTAAATTTTCTGTTATGTGGCTAATAGTAAGGCTTGGGGTAACCAGGCAATTTTTTATTTAGTGGATCCATGAAGTCTTTGTACCAAGTGTGAGAAAATACCTTCAAGAAAAAAAATCGCCAATAAAATGTCTTCTTGTGCTGGACAGTGCTCCTGCTCTGTCCAGCACAAGAGTTTGATTTTATCACTGTGAAGTTTCTGCCCCCTAACACAACTCCTCTAATCCAGCCAATGGACCATCAGGTCATTTCGAACTTTAAGAAACTCTACACCAAAGCACTATTTCAAAGGTGTTTTGAAGTGGCCTCTGACACAGAATTAACATTCAGAGAATTCTGGAAAAATCACTTCAGCATTCACCATTGCTTAAGTATCCTTGCCAAAGCCTGGGTGCAAGTTACTTACAGGACTATGAACTCGGCCTGGAGGAAATTGTGGCCAGACTATGTAGCAGACAGAGACATTGAGGGCTTTGAGACCGAGTATGTTGCTGTTGTTGATGAGATTGTGTCTCTGGACTTGGAAGTTGACTTAGAATTTTTGAAGGACCATAGGAATGAGCTCACCATGGAAGAACTGGAACACCTTCAAAAGGAGCAGCAAAAGACAGTGGTGGAGGAAGGAAGGATGTTCCTAGTTCTCTCATCAACAAAATGTGTGTGTGTGTGTGAAATGGGGTGAAGTGCAAAGTTTTGTGGAAAGATATTGTTATGTCCTTTGTTTGTTGTTTATTTATTTAAATTTTATATACCTTTTCTCTTATTTATCTATGTCTAGACCCTAACTTTAATGCGAGCTTTGGATAGATTCCTTTGGCGAGCTTCCTAGATATAAAAGTTATCTATACAATCTGGCCAATCCCTAGATTGATCATGTGCATTAACTACTTAGACAAAAGCCTCAGACTGGAGACAAATCCTTTGTTATTACTGTCTAGAGATATTTCCCGACTAGATACTGGCAAATTTTTTTGTTTCGCTGATCCAGCCAATATCATTAGGTTAGAAGGTTTCCTTGACCAATCAACTCGCTTGTTTGTTGAAAAATACCTTAACAAGCAGAGACAAGCAAGTTATTGTACCTCTGTACCGAGCCTTGATAAGACCTCATCTTGACTACTGTGCCCAGATTTGGTCACCTCGGTTCCTTCTTGATGGGGAGGAGGTGGAGAGGATCCAGAAGCGAGTGACTAAGATGATAGCAGGTCTATGGAATGAACCATATGAGAACAGGTTGAAGATTTGTGGGGTGCAGAAACTGGTTGATAGGTGGAAAAGGGGAGATATGATTGAGACATTCAAATTGCTAAAGGGTTTCTATAGGATTAATTCAGAGGATATTTTTGAGATCAGGACTGGTGGTGGGAGAACTAGGGGACACCTATGGAAGCTGGGCAAGAGTGTGGTTAGCAGTGGTGTTAGAGCTGGGTTCTTTACTTTTAGAGTGGTAAATGAGTGGAATAAGCTGCCATAGTCTGTTGTGGGTGCTATGACAGTGAGCGAGTTCAAGGTAAGGTGTGATAGATACTGTGAGAATGTCGTATAGTTGTGTGGACATGATGTTTAGGGCCTCCCTCGATGAGTCTAAGGACTCCCTGGAGTAGCCCGAAAATAATAATAATAATAATAATCCCGCTCTGGTTCTAGATTAAATGAGTGGTGCATTGAATTCAATCTCAGGCCAAATTTCAGGTAAAATATAAAGCACATTTATTGAGATCATAAGATTACAAGTTCACATGCATACACTCAACTAAATTAATATCATTCTAAGTTATAGAGCAATTTAGGACAACTAAATTTCAACTCGACTGGATTCTGTCATGAGCTCTTTCTAAAGTTAAACATTCCCTCGATACAATATACTGACAAAATTTGCTTCCATACAATTATTCTATTAATTTTGTTAATCACTTCACATAACACTATTGACACAATGCATCTATTTAACATTCTCTAAAGAAACGTTCATTGGAGTTATGCAATTGCTATCTACAATAATCACTTAAGAGTTCTACGCTAAATGTCCTTGCACACTATCTTACAACATTTCTTCTCTTCAAAAGGAAAAGGAAAACTAAAAGCTGTACGTTACCAATTTTCAGGATGTTCAACAGGTCCATTACTTAGTTCTTAATTCAGCTTGCACTGCTCGGTCCTTCTTCCTCTTATGTGACTAGAATGTCTCAGTCTGGCTATGACCCACATGGTCACTCATGGCGGTCCTTCGATCTGGCTATCTCAAAAGGCTGTCGTTGTGCTCGCTCTTGACTCGTTTCATTGCCATTTGTCGTCATTCACATTGTCGACTCGACTGTCGTACTCAGCTATTCCTTTCCGAAAATGTACCGAGCCAGGACTCTGGAATGATGGTTGTCGACATCAAACTACCGAAGGCGGTCCGGAATCCATGAAGAGGTGAGAGATAGATCCGACATCCACGAAGAATGAAAATGCCAAACCCTGTTGAATGGACGCAGACTCCTTTTATGTTGCACCTTTGGTGCCCTCTTTACTGCTATGTTTTTTCTCGTCGGCACTGATCCTTTTCACGTGGGACGGTCCCCTATACCGCGTCTCCTTGTGCACATGGGACGATCCTCTCTTCCGAGAAATACGAGCGCACGCTGTTCTCCATGCAAGTGCCACTGCCTTAGGCCTAGCGTTCACCCGAAAGTTTTGCCAGTGGACTTTGAACTTTTGATTTTATCTCACGACAAATATTTCATGTTGAATACCTCTTAATTGTTACAGTTTACAAAACAGATCATATTACTTAGATTAAATAAATTCCATATTAGGTATCCAATTTATAGCACCTTTTACAGTCTGCTTCTTTACTTAAGCACGAGCATCTATTTGTAGATTTATTATACTCGTTAAATCCTGAATGAAAATTTTTTAGAATGAAAAATCTAACAATATCACCCTGACAAAGTTGTAGCAAACTGCATCATAAACCTTTTTAATGACAATGCCATGTCTCACTTCACATACATTTTAAAATGCAGGCAAAACCAAATCTCATTGGATAAGTTTTTAGTGAGACAGAGGCCCAATGTGTCTCAAGCAGTCAAGTGGCACCAAGAGACAGAAAAGAGAAAGAGCAAAAACCTCAGAAGAACAGTTACCTGATGTTTTTATGGAAGGGGCTCCCCTTCCTCACCACTTTTTGCTTATGCCATCAACTCTCCTCCATACAGATAAAGTGAAGTGAAATTTTCGTTTATATTTCATCTATTTATTGTGTTTATTCTTTTTGTGTAAGGGTTTATGCATTTTCATTGTTTTTGTATACGATTTTATGCATGAAGTACTTTTATAAAGGTTTAAATAAGCAATCATCTGGGGTTCGGGAATGGATTAATTCATTTCACATTAATTCTTATGGGAAAATGGTTTCAGTTTTCAAACAGATTGGTTTCTGAACAGCCTTTAGGAATGAAATATGTTTGGCAACTGAGGTTCTACTGTATAAGTTTATTTTTGTTGTTGTAACTTTATTTTTTATATCTTCAGAGTCTGTTATTTTTGATATCTTGAAAGGTTGATGATATTAGAGACTTACAGAGCAAAGGGTATGCAATATGTGTATGTCAGTAAAAGACTCGTCAGCATGACTTCCACACAGGATGTGCCCAGTGTTCCTTAAATGTGTTATTTGGATAGTGCCTTCTCTAAATTGTCATAGAGAAGGCACTATCCAAAGTTCATTTAAAAAATTCATTTCCACATAGGTGGAAATGAATTTTTTCTAATTGGTTGGGAAATCTGACTTCTTACTTTCAGGTTTAATCCTGTTTACTTATCCAATGGCTGATCTGCAGAATGCCTTGTTTGCTTTCATTTATTTGGAAGCGACTCTGTAGTTGCATTGTATTTTGTTCACAAAGGATATTGTTGGCACTCTGAATGTCAAGAGAGTGGATAGAGGATAGTAACTGGAGACCCTATGCTAGATGAAACATGGCAATAGTCACAGTTCTCCAATAATCAGGGCAGTGATGTTTCAAAAGACAGTGAAAGTCATCTACCACTTCTAGTTGGCATTCCCTTCGACTAGGGAAGGAAATGCCAAATGATGATCAAAAATATCCAGCCACTGGATATTTTTGATCCTCATATCTTATAAATATGATAATCATCAAAAATATGATTATCATATTTTTGATCACAAAAATATCCTTTATGGTAGTGGATGTGGCTATATACATAACAGCTATGGCTCATGCTGGTATAAAAGTGTTCACATGGTTTTACAATTTTCAGAGGCAAATGTGAAAAGTAAAATGGGTTATACCAAAGAGCTCAGTAATTTTCAATGTGGCACTATGTGGCACATTGAAAATTAATGTGGCACAACTTCACAACAACTCAGTTTAGGAAATTTCTGCCCTATTACGGCTGTCCCGATCAACTGAGAGATGGTATCGTGAAGTGTAAATTCCTATGACAACAGCAGCACAATCATGATCTGGCAGGTCACATAAAATCACTGATAGGAGTGCTGAAGGGCATGGTTTGAAAATATCATTTGTCCTTGGTGTAAAACACTCACTTTAGATTTCTGAAATACCTCTGAATGCGATGCCAGCATCACAACTGGTTTTCGAGAGCTGAAGAATTTCATTGAGGTTTCTGTTGCCACACAGCTGTCCACAAGCCTAACACCAGCCAGGATCTCTTTCGGAGATGGGATTTTCCTCCCAGAAACTTGGGTTTTCATCCCATAAATTGGTAAACTGGCCATTAGATCACGCACACCACACACACACATACATACAGCTAACAGACATAATACACTAGCCTCAAAGCACGAGTTGCTTTGGCCATAAATCCAAATGAACCAACCAACCATCAAGGTCAGTGCCAGGCAACTTTACTATCTGGTCCAACAGGTATGTCTCAGTTTGGCAGATGTCAGAAGAATGCTACTTTCCTGAATGTGTTGTGCCACCTGTGTAGTTAAGTGGAGAAATCATTATGGTCTGGAGCTGTTTTTCATGGTTTCGACTGGTTCCAGTGATGGGTAATCTCATTGCTGTAGTGTGTAATGACATTCTAGTCTATTCTGTCCAACTTTATGGCTAGTGTTTGGTGAAGGCCAAATTCCTGTATCAATATGTGAATACTGCTATATACAAACGAGGTCTGTGCAGAATGATTTGATGTGATGAGTTTTGAAAAATTTGACTGGTCTGTACACAGCCGTTATCTCAATCTCCATTGAACACCTCTGGGATGAAGTGGAATGATGATTGTGAGCCAACCCAATTGCCGGGCATCATTGACTGACCTCACTAATGCTCTTCTGAAAGAATGGAAGGGAATTACCACAGGAACTTACCAGAATCTAGTGGAAAGCTTTGCCAGAAGATTGTAGGCTGTTATAGCAACAAAGAAGTGGACTAACACTCTGTATTAATGCTTTTCATAATAGAGTAATAGTTGGAATGGATATTTTTGATCATATAATGTATATTTATAAGGTAGCAGTGCTTCTCCAAAGTGTAAGAGCCCAGTTTGTAGAATCAGTCCCCACTGTAGGAAGGTGTTTTGCTTGGCTTGGAGAAACTACATGGTATGCATTACTTGAGCTTTAGTGGCCAAAAATATGAAATATCATTGCAGAAAAAGTTAAGAATTTGAAAGCATCAGTAGTACAGTAGAAACTAAGGGACAAAATTGGAAGCAAACATTGATAGACTGAGGAAGTGCATAATGATATCAATTAGAAAGATAAAAATTTCTTGTGGATTTAAGAAGTTAAATAATTAGTCCTTGAAAAGAAGAAATCATAGGAAATTTGTGGCTAGTAAGTAAAGTGTGTTCCTAGAGAATATTAAGGAAATTGTAGACTAACTAAGTGCAAAAATCATTGGACAGAGGATAAATGTCATTAAGGCTGTATATATTTTTGGACTAATGAAAAAAGCTTATAAAATGAAGATAGCACAAAATTACCTGAGATAATGTAAAAAAAAAAAAAAAAGGACAAGGATATTGCAGCCATTTTACGCAAGTTACGTTATAAAATTATTAAATGAGACAACCAGCAGATTGGTAAATGAGTTACCTGTTTTGTAGATGGAAAACTGAACTGGAAGTTTCTGTTTTTTTCATACAAGACCAGCTAACTCACCTTCATTTGGAATCCTTTATGAATTCCTGACATTCTAGACAGGAATTTTTTGGGTGCAATTTTCCCTTTCCAAGGGGCAAATATCATCCCATACTCATGACTGTGCTACAGGGGAGCTTCTTTAACCTGAAAGATTTTCATTTAGAAATATTGAAATGTTTGCGCTAAATAAGCCAAAAATCTGAGACAACAGATCATATTCCAGGATACCGAAAACCACAAAAGGTAACAAATGTATAATACCTTTTTAGTCCTGTGGCTAGTAAGTGTGTGGGTGTCTGGACTGAGGGTTTGTGCGTGAATCCCATTCTAGAGTCTCAAACCTAGTACTTTTTCAAACCACTTCGTGCATTCGTTAGTAAGTAAGATGGTTTCACTTTGGAGATGGAAAATGGGAGTTTGCTGTTTGTTTATTAAAGATAAGCCTAGGAAAGAATGAGTTGGTTCAAGCAAATTAGCATAAGGACAAATTTTTTAACCTGGATATATTAGGGATCTCTAAGTTTTATAGATCTTATAGGAAAAAAAAAAAAAAAAAATATATATATATATATATATATATATATATGAAAGTTGCTCTTAATTGCATAAATACTGAATTGTAAGATTGTAGTTAGTATTTAAAGGAGTTATAGTAGGGTAGTTTGATGCTAAGTCAGCTGATTGTTTCCATGTGATGAATACAGGCTGTCAACCAGACATAAGACAAAGCTGTATCACACCTTCATTACTCTTTATAATCTATATGGATCATGCACTGTTAATGGAAAATAATGAGCCTGCAAAGTCATATATTGATATCATCTCTGCTTTGTACAGATGATCTTATTCTCCTAATTCTTCAAGACTTTAATTAAATTAAATAACTAATCATAAATTTGATATATAAAAATTATCATTAACAAATAAACTTTTAATATAAGTATGAAAGCATAAAGCATGAAATGTGCTTTTAGGGAACATTTAAAGACTTTATGCTATTTAGGCATAGTTGTGAAAATAGCAAATAAAATATGGATATACATTAAAGAATGAGATGTTGCTTTGATAGAGAGCCAGTTAAATGAACATATTTTAAACAAGAGAAATTGACCAGAACACCAAAGTAGCAGTACAAGACAGTCTTCAAACTAGTTGTAATGTATCTGTCTAAGAATTTGACTAGAAGCAAAAGGGGGATAATTTGAGTGAACAAATGCATTCATGATAAAACCATATTAGAAATAAATTTATATTATTACATTCCAAAACGTGTGGATAGAGCTATTCTAAAGTAGCAGTCTAAAGTTCTTAAGGTTTTGGTATGATTATCTCTTGGTCCAGTGAAAGAATTGGCTCTCTGCCTAATTTCTGAATTTGTAATATGATCAGCATATAGTATTTTTAGGAGTGTTAGTGCCTCATTTTAAATGCAAGCTTGAAATGAATGAGGTGTTTTATATCTTCATTCAGAATGGTCTATTTCACTTCCAGAGAAGTATGTTAAATTTTTACAATAAGATTTAACTGTAAGCTTGTTATCCTTCCATACCAGCTTTAATTTTTTGAGATGTGTTGTTGCTTTGCAGTATTTGTTCTGATATCCTGTCATGATCTCTCATGTTTATTAAAAATATTGTCCAGGTATTTAAGCTGATTAACTTCTATAAATTTGCCATCAAATAGTTTTTTTTGTTTCATTACATAATGTCCATCTGCTTCAAAAAAGCATGAATATCTGCCATTGTCTTTGATTTCTGGATATTTATAATTAAGGCATATTATGCCCAATATTGTCACCTGAAAAAAAAAATGTTATTCATTAGTCTTGATAAATAAAGATGCATTTTATTCTAGAAAGCGATAAACAGTGAAAAGAGAAGCAATGTAATATATACTGTAGTACCTATCATTACTGCTGCGATTCATTTTAATTTATTTGAAAATACTAACAGTCTGTAGTTGCTAAGAATTCTACTCTGCCAAGGATGTTTGTGAAAGACTTTAGGTAATTGATAATTTCCATTGTACTACTTATTGGTCACTTGATGTATAATGAAAAACACGTTTGCTCTCTAGATCAGCGTTTCTGATTTATCAGGTTCTTAGCCCATGCATGGTACTGTAATGCTCTGTAGGTCATCAGCCTTTCATGAATGTGTTTACCTTAACAAACAAATAAATAAAATGACTGACAGGTTGGGACATTAGGGGCTAAGACTACTCATTCTTTACCACTCTCTTCATTAAAATCCGTTTAAAAATTCTTGCTACATTTTCCCCTATGATTAATCTCTATATTGCTATTATGTATGTTAGAATAGAAGAAATATAAAATATTATGAATGCACTCATTGAGAGAGGGGATCCCACTTCAACACACACTTAAATACCTATACCTATCCTTGAGCACATTTATCAAAGATATACTCCCAGTCTCGAACAATATTTCATTCCGTAAACTTGCCTGTGCATAGTAACCTAGATAGTTTTAACAAATCCTTGTAAAGTGGGACAATAACTTCTTTATTCCAAAAAGTTAGTATTCTGTGTAACAGTGGTTATCCGATGTGATGACTTAACCACATTAGCAGTGTAACTCCTAAACTTTAACTCACTGTCCACAATAGCTTAATTGACCTTATAACAAATTACCATTAATATAATACTCTATAATGTCCTCTCTCCATAATGCATCATTTCACACTTTGCAGCATTGAACTCATATTTGTTGTCATTTGTCTACATAACCAGTTTATTAAAATCAGTCTGCAGGGATTTGATATATCGGCTACATTTCTTATCACTGTCCCTTTTATCAGCAAAATATATGAATATGACACACATGATCCTGCTAATTTTCATTCATTCAAGTTACCTAAAGCATTCAAGTTACCTAGAGTTATCAATTGGTATTTTGTACCTCTTATTTATTCAGTGGTTCCTCTCATTTCAAAGTATGGTAAATGATAATTTGTAATTGCAGTTAACTCTCACTATAGCAAACACCGATTTAATAAATTCGTACATTATAACAAATCTCTAAACCAAGTGTAAATTTTTTTAGCAAATGGAAGCATTGGTTGGGATTTTTTGGTAACATAGCACAGTGTTGTGCTGAACAGAATTCACTATATCAAACTATCTACTATAACAAATTACTTCTGTAGTGAGATTTAGTTGTATTTCCAGTAACTGAAATATTGATTGTGCTTATAAGTGTAATTTTGTAATGAAATTGCACTCTTATTTATAAAACTGTTGAATTTTAGGACTCAACCAACATGGGCACTAGTAAATCATCTTTCCTTGCAATGCCACCAGAAGTCAGAGAACTACATATTGCTGTTATGAGGAATGATGCAAATAGTGTGAGATTTCTGGTTAATTCTGGCACAGATGTAAACTTTCCATGGCAAAGTACTGAGCCTCCAAGTATAAAAGATGGAAGCACGCCACTTTGTGAAGCAGTATCTTTAAACCATCGGCACATTGTTGAGGTATACTTCATTAATTCTTATTTCATTAATTTCTTTTAATGATATTATTGCTTAAGAAACTTTTTTTACTGGAGACCTTGCAATTCAAAAAACTTGTAATCAATATTTTTGGCACACCTAATTCTCTTTATTCAATTTCTACATGTTCAAGTTCATGTTGAGTAGAAACTCAACATGAACTTGAATAAGAAAAGAAATAATGTATTTGTTTACTCGTTGATATTTTGCTGGCTATATTCTCACTTAGGGCCTGTCGTGCCCGTTGATATTTTGCTGGCTATATTCTCACTTAGGGCCTCTCGTGCCCTAAGTGAGAATCATACCCCTAGACCAACGAGCCACCTCAGACTTAGAAAACTTCCTCTGGTCTGCGACTAGACACAGGCTTTTTTTTGAATAAAAGAAAGTGAGTTAGCTAGTCTCATATGGAGGTAGACAAACAACTGCCATTCTTAGACATCTTAATTAAGTAGCAAATTAACGGCCATATAAACCTATCAGTTCACAGGAAACCTACGAATACAGGTCGCTATCTACATTTCAGCTCCTGTCACCATATTTCTCACAAACTCAGCATAGTACACATGATAAAGAAAAGAGCTGTCTGCATCACAACAGATAACAAGGATCTTCAAGACGAGTTAACATTGATATCTAATAATATGAACTTGAACCGCTACCCACGAAGACTCATCAACAAAATCCTTTTCTCTGAACCACACAAAGAGAGCGAGAGGATACTCAATATATCAAAACTATTGCAATTCCTTATGTGAGTGGCATCTCCAACAAGCTTGCTAGTCTCCTCAAACCACACAAAATAAGAGTAACATTCAAACCTATAGAAATAATTCATAAACTACTAAGATCTCCAAAAGATAACCATCCTTTCTATAAATATGCTGAAGTTTACAATATTCCATGCTCATGTGGTTCAAGTTACATCGGGCAGACATCAAGAAGCCTCGAAATTAGACAGAAGGAGCACATTGGTTACGTCAAAAACAACAGACAAGACATATCAGGCCTGTCATCTCATTTTTCTATAACTAACCATGTCATTGAGTGGGATAAAAGCTGTTCCCCCTTACATAGAAGAAGACTACCACTCCTGAATGTTTAAAGAAGCAGCTGCAGGGATAAAAGCTGTTCCCCTTACATAGAAGAAGACTACCACTCCCGAATGTTTAAAGAAGCAGCGACAGTTGCTCGCTCTGTTGATAACCTTAACAGGAACCAGGATTTAATACTCCTAGAGATATGGAAAACCCTAATTAGATCTCTTAACACACAGGAAATGAATTTAACACACAATGCAAACTACAGAACGTTCCTTAGCAACAACTAGTTAATCATGTACACACTATACGTGTATCACTCACGTTCAATGCTATTTTAGTTTGTAACTATAATCGTTAGAATTTTATAGTTATTCATATTTGTGTAATGTTTTTTAACCTAAGTGCTTGTACCCTGAAGATGCCAACAGCTAAGGATTGGTGAAACTAGTAGATTTAATAAATATTTATTAGTTAACACTTGATCTATTGTCCAAATAATTACTCTAAATTGAATAACTGTTTTAATAGATATGGTATGAAGGTCAGCAACTACAAGACAAAGACAATGAAAATAGGCAGAAGAATTGAAAATATTAACTGCACTCTGAATGGAGGACCTATAGAACAAGTGAAGCATTTCAGCTACTTTGGCACGATTTTTAGTGAAGTTGGTAAATTAAATATGGAAATAGACAACAGAATCAACAAAGCTGGTGTGGTAGGAAGTCATAAATTTATATGGAATAAGAAAAAAAATAGTTAAAACACTAAATTAGCTGTGTACAAGACAATTCAAAGCAATTTTAACTTATGAATCTGAGAACTTCATTAGAAATAAAAACACTTGACCAAAGACTAGAGACTACAGATCTAATCTTTCTGTTCAAGCATGTAATCTTGAAATTAGAGTCCTGAGAGTCCTGAGAAAGATTAGTTGCTTGTACAGATGCCATCAATGGCAATATCATATTAAAAACGAGGATATTAGGAAAGAACTTGACATTGTTAGCATCCAGGAATGTGTTAGCAGTGCTAATCTCAGGTGGTATGGTCACTTAAGCAGAATGGGAAGGGAAAGATTAGCAAAACAAGTATTCTCTGCCATGTTGGTTGGAAAAAGACCCAGAGGAAGATCAAGATAGAGATAGATTGATATAGTGAAAAGTGCATTAGAAGACAGAAATTTAAGATCTGATAATGTTGGAATCTTGACAGATAATAGATTGATTTGGAGGAAAATTGTTGATAGGAAGTTGGTAATGATATAAGTTTTTCATGTAGCACTATCATAATATATTGTACACCCCTTGAGGTTACATTTTCAGGAATTTGATGATGACTATGGCGACATATTTTGAAGGAGGAAAAGGGCATGGCAAGTTGTAAGTGGAATTTTTCTTCTTCACGTAATTGGATGTAATATCTGTTCTGACCAAGCCTTCATCTACTTTAATGGTAACTTTTATTATTTTTCTAGGTCTTCATTATTCTATCTTCACTTCTTCTCTCTGCATCTTCCATACATTTTATTCTTCGGGCTGATACCTAATTGTTTATTGCTTGTATTTCAAATTGTTTTCTTATATCTGTATTTTTTATTTTATCTAGTCTAGTTTTATTTACTATTTTTTTTAATATATTCATTTCACCTGTGTTTAACATTTGTCTTGTTTTTCTAGTGTCTGGTCTTGTTTCTGCATTATATGTCATAATAGACCTGATTGCCTCTTTATAAATTCTGGTTTTTGTCTCTACTCAAAGATTCTTCTTTTTCCATATTGTTTTATTCAAACATTCTGATTGGAATTTATACAGTTGCTAAAGGATAATTACCTGAAACAACATGTTATAGAGGGGACCAGGGGTTTGAGAGTGGTGAATCTGGTAATAGCATCAGAAGATATATCCATAACCAAGGTGGACATTCTGTCTATAATTGTGGAGAATGACCATGCAATGTTGTTCTGGGAAGTTGCTAAACATGTGGAATTCTCTGTCAAAGAAGGGTTTATGTTGAATTATAAAGCTGGTAATTATGACAGACATAGGATGCATCTTGGAATTGCCATGGCTACAAAAGCTATAAGAAAAGAATGTCCGTAGTGAATCGGGAGTCTTTAGAGATTGTTTGTAAGAATCAGTACCAGACTTACGTATCCAAGATCAGAAGGATAAAAACAAGTGGGGATTAAGTGGATGAATAGAGATATAAAGCCAGAGCTGCAAAAAAAGAAAACACTGTGGTGGAAATATAAAGAAAAAAGTGATCCTGATGAGCAGTTTAAAGTGCAATCAAGAATGGCGATTATTATGATAAGAAAGGCCGAATCAGATTATGAAAGAAAATTAGCTAAGTGGACCAAAGTAAATCCAGTAGAGTTTCTTTGTTATGTAGCAAGTAAGAGGAAAAATGACTTTGGTGGGGTGAATTTAAACAATGCTAATGGTAGGAAGGTGACAAACACAAAGAAATACTTAGTTGCAGAGTGATCGTATTGCAGAGGTGTATCATCCAGGTGGAGGTTTTACGGTTCCTGATATGACATATGCATATCAGAATTGAGGTAGATAAACAGTAGATCAATCAGTATATCGAAAAATATCGATGTGAACACAGCAGTAGGACTGGATAGCATGTTAGCCTGTGCACTATGTGAATGAACAACAGAATTCGCACTGCTTGTGAGGAAATTGTTCAGTCTAAATCTGAGCTCTGACTTAGACTCTGGCAGGATTCCAGGGGAGTGGAAAGAGGGTAAGATATAGTTCCATTACATAAATGTGACTCTGAGACAGAGATAGCAAACTGCTAAACAATTAATATATCAGGAGTCTTTGTTAGAGTATTAGAAAAGTTAAAGGAAAAATTCAACAGTGGGTAGATTGGGATGAGATACTCACTATGTGCAGCCCAACTTTGTAAATGGTAGAATCTGCCATAGTAATTTATTCACATTTTATTTCCTTTATCCATTTGAACTGGATAAAGGAAATGGCTACACCATAACTATACTGCTGGACTTTACAAAGGCATTTTACAGAATACCACATGGAAAACTGTTATAAAAGTTGGAGCACATGGGATGGATATGAAGCTAGTAGCATTGATTTCGAGATCGAAGTAGTGGATGGAACTCAGAATACACTTGAAAATATGTGTGATGTAATAACAGCAAATAGGATTGAAAGAAAGATTAAATGTGACACGATAGAAAGAGAGAAACAAAATGTGTTGAACAAAAGAGTAGTGTGACTGATGTAAAGATTGAAAAGTTGGCGGTATTGAGAGAGAGAGAGAGAGAGAGAGAGAGAGCTCGGTTATGCAGAGTGATACACCGGTCAAAGCGGGAGCTGGAGCAAATGTAGAAATTACATAAATTAAGTGGATATTAAATCCAACATCATTTCAAAGCCGAATACAGAAAATATAAAAGTTTTGTGCAAAAATTGACCAGAGAGCTTGCAGGAATATACTCACTGCCATACTACCAGTTTCCCCAGCCAAACCTAATAGGAAGCACAAACACTCAATGCATCTGTATATTTGCCTCCTATTGGTCTATTTGGTAAGGTTTCACTGGTCTGACAACTGTCAGACCAGTGAAATGATGTTGGATTTAATATCCACTTAATTTATATAATTTTTGCATCGCCAAAGTGAAGCCTTTTGGCCCTTTATTTTGGTAAATGCAGAAATGTCTGGCAAGTTAGTCAGCTGATTACAGAAAGAAGGAATTATGAGAAGAGAAATGAGGACTCGAACAAGAGAAAAAAAAAATTAAGGAGCAAGTCTTGTACAGTGATCGTCCGCGCAGTTAGCTTAGTGGCCCTGCGCTTCGCAACCATATGCCTGGGGAAGGAGTGTCCTAGGTTCGATTCCCGTCGGTGACGTGAGGAGCTGAAGGATCTTCCTCAGCCATAGCCAAGTTAGCCAGTCTTGGGCTTGGACAGCAGGGTTTTTTCCCCAGTTTGTTCTGGGGTTTTTCATCCCGCAAAGCAGGCAAACTGGCCTTGAGAACTCAACACTACAGGCCATAGGATACACTGGGGCATAAGGCTGACCACCTTATCCTGTAAACAAAGTAAGGTCCGATGATCAATGAACCCTCGACACCGCAAGGTAAAAGAGGGTATAAGGAAGATGATGATGATGATATCTTGTACAGTGATTCAGTCATTAAAGGTTTGATTGACGAGCGATAGACAAAATCATGCTTTCCAGGTGTGAAAATTAATGATGTTAGTGAGGCTATTAGAGCACAAAAGGGAAGGGTGAAAGAGTTGATCATATTGGTGGGAATATATGATTTGAAAGGAGAAAAGTAATATGGCATGAGAGAGAGGACATGAAAGAATAGTAGAAGTTGCAAAAGAAAAGAGTGAGAGAGTTAAGATAGTGAGTCTGTTGCTGTGGTATGACAGAGTAGAGCTGAGAAGAAGGGCCATAATTGCGAATGCCTCAATGTATAGGTTATGTAGGAGGAGTGGTGTGTAGTTTGTGGAGTGAGTTTGATGGGTGAAAGGACTTATACAAGAAGGATGATTTGCATCCGAGTAGATTTAGTGTTCGGAGACTAAGAAGAGTGTTGTCGAATGAACTGAAAGTGATGTGCTGAATCAGGAAAACTAGATATTTTTTTGGGGGGGGGGGTGGATATGCAGACATCAGTGAAGCAGTTGAGTGTAAGAATGTGTATTATATGCCCAAGTTAGTACCACTGGTAATAAACCAGAATGGGGTAGTTAGTATAAAGCATCAGGATAGTACTAGACCTAAAGAACTTTTGGAGCAGGAGGAAATTTCAGCATTGGTTGGCTCATTCTGGCCAAACGTTATTGGCATTAGTGAGACATGGCTAACAGAAGATGATATAGTTAGTGGGATAGAATGTGAGGGATATAGCGTTCAGCGAGGATAGAGAGAAAATAATGGGGGAGGGGGGGTTATTGATGATAGCCAGTGAACTGCAACCAATGAGAGGTAGAAGTCAACTGCAGGACATTGAAAATAGTACATTTGAGGCTGTCGTGTGAGATAGAGGCCAGCAGAACAAAATATACAGTTGGATGCTGCTGTAGACCAGGAGATGGAAAAGATGATGGAGATAGTATGCATTGGCAAATAGATTCAATGAGTGGAGGACAGGTAATTATTAGAGAGATTTCAACTATGGGAACATAGATTGGAAGGAGGAGAGGAACATGAGAGGAAGGAAGTGGGATTTATGCAGTTTAGTACATTTGAGGCTGTCGTGTGAGATAGAGGCCAGCAGATTTATTACTAAGGGATAATTATGTTAGACATGTGATGGAATATACTTGGTGGGGGGTTCAAGTGTGCTTGATCTAGTAATTGTATCTGAGAATTTGTCTATAATAAATATGACCACGGTGCCACTAACTGGTGAGAGCAATCATATCTTGACTGGGAAGGTGGCTGAATATGTGGAATTTTCAATTAAGATGAGGTGTATGTGAAATTATATAGGGGCTGGTAGATATGACGAGCTTAGTAGATTGCTTGGATCGGTGCCATGGCATGTTAAACTTCAAGTGCTGGATGTTGATATTTCATGGGAAGTGGTAAAGGGATGTTTGAGGGAGGTAATGGCAGACTGCATACCTAAAATCAGGAGAGTAAATAAGTAAGTTTCATCATTAAACTGGAGCTGCAAAAAAGAAACGGTTGTGGAGGGAATTTAAGGAGAAAAGTGAAGAAAGGTGATCAACAGGCACATGAACAGTACAAAGCACAGGTTACCACAAGGATAACTAGTGTGGTAAGAAAGGCAAAAGCAGAGTATGAAAGGAAGTTAGCAATGGAGACTAAAGAGAATCCCAAACAATTATTTTGATATGCTACAAGTAAAACAAAGAATATATATGACAAAATGATTTTAATGAATGTTCATGGTAGAGAAGTAACTGAATCAGTTACTTCCCTAGGTTACTTAGTGTGAATATAGCTGTGGGATTGGATGGTACACCAGCAGTGTTACATGAAGTGGCGAGAGAATTGTCAGTGCCTTTGACTATGTTGTTTAATCTGAATCTCAGCTCCAGGTTATTCTCTAGGTGGTTGAAAGAAGAGGAAAATAGTTCCATTGCATAAAGGAGACTCCAAGACTGATGTAGCAAATTACTGACCAATCAGCATATCAGGAGTTGTTGTCAAAGTATTGGAGAAGTTGGTCAAGAGCAAAATACAGGAATGGGTAGATGGACATGGGATACTGTATGGGTGGGGGACAACATGGGTCTACAGTAATACTGCTGGACTTTGGAAAGGCCTTTGACAGTATAATACATGGAATTCTAATCAGTAAACTGCAGCACATGGGAATGGATATAGGGTTGGTGAGATGGATATTAGGGTGCTTGATGGAGAGATATCAGAGTAATTAATTAAAATTGGTTTAAACACCGTCTTGTATACAGCTAATTTAGTGTTTTGGCTAATTTCTCTCTTATTCCATATAAATTTATTCAGTTGACATCCTTCTATATCAGCTTTTTTGATTCTGTTGTCTATTTCCATATTTAATTTACCATCTTCACTAAAAATCGTGCCTAAGAAGCTGAAATGTTTTACATGTTCTATAAGTTCACCATTCACAATGCAGTTGATATTTTTAATGTTTCTGCCTATTTTCATTGTCTTTCTCTTTTTAATGCTGAACTTCACCATATCTATTACAACAGTTATTCAATTTAGTCAGAGAATTTTGCAGACTTGTAGCAGATTTATTTAGAAGTATAACATCATCTACATAAAGCAAAAAGCTGAGAATAACACCTCCAATTTTGATATCAGGTTTAATACCACTTTCCTTCATAATGTGATCCATATAGATAACGAATAAGAGATGGAACAATGTACATACTTGTCTGACATCAGATTTAACAATAAACCATCTTCCTGTACTTCAATTCTAACTGCTGACTTACAACTCGAATAAAGACTAAGTATTGCTTGATATAATGCCCCATAAAACCATATAACCGTAGCGTTTGGAATAACTTCTCTCTTGGCGCCTTGTCATATGCCTTTTTCAGATCTACAAAACTTAAATAAAAATCTTTGTTATATTCCCATGATTTCTCAACTATCTGTCGTAAAGTGAAAATCTGATCCTGACAGCTTCTATTTGGCCTGAATCCAGCTTGTAGAAAGTTTTTTTTAACTTGGATATACTATGTTAAAGATACCAAGCAATTTTATAAGCTAGGTTTCAATCCCTTTTCCCAAGCAAGCCATCAGACAAGCAAGTCAAGCCCGCGCCCGAACGCAGTTCAAGTCTGATGCAACCTGCAGCAAAGGTGGATCAAGCTCCGAACACCCTCCCCAGCACACCCCCCCCCCCCATGCAAAGCACATCCCCGCATGAAGATGCACGATGCCATGTATCAAAGGCAAGGGTCAATACCCAGACCGGTTTCGACCTTTATTGAGCTTTGAACTATGTTCAGGCAAACTTGACTTACTTGTCTGTTTGCTTACTTGGGAAAAAAGGATTAAAACCTAGCTTATAAAATTGCTTGGTATCTTTAACATAGTATACCAAAATTAAAAAACTTTCTATATTTTCCTCTCATCCTGAGATTTTTATTTAATAAGGTCAAAGCACCTTGTGGCAATTTGTTTAGGTAAAATTTATAAGCTCTGCATTACTTCAACCTTGGCATTTTTTTTGGTCTGGCTCTTGCTGAGGAGACCTCAATAAAGGTCGAAACCAGTCTGGGTAGCGGCCCCTTGCCTCCAATGCACAGCACCACACATCTCTGCAAGAGGGTGTGCCTTGCATTAGGGGGGAAACACCAAGGAAAGTGATTGGACCCCACTCCACCCCACCCCACCACGAGCCGCCTCAGACCCGAACCACGTTCAGGTGCAAACTCAACCCACCCATTTGCCCACCCACGTGGGAAAAAGGACCAAAACCCAGCTTATAAAATTGCTCGTATCTGAATTCAGCTTGTTCTTCAACAAGCTTCTCTTCCACAATCCTTCTCAACCATTTCCCAAGTATAATTGCATATATCTTACCAGGAACATTCAGCAATGAAATGCCTCTATAATTCTCACATTCAGTTCTGTTTCCCTTTTTATATATGGGTACTATGAGAGCTCTATTCCAATCATCTGGTATTTGTCCCTCTGCCCAGGCATTCTGAACTATCCTGTGCAGCCACTGTATGACTTTTATACCTCCATACTTGAGCATTTCTGGACAAATATCATCTCCTCCTGCTGCCTTTCCACATTTCAGGCTTTTTCTACTTCAAGTATGGATATGTATTTCTGAGTGCATGCCTGGTCAGTGTTTTTTACCACTGTGCTGTCATCCCTGCTTGTTTCATTTAGCAGTTTTTCAAAGTAATTACTCCATACTTGAAGGATATCTTTTTCTCCCGTTTTCATATCACCTTTATCATCTCTAACTCCGTTTACAGCACTCTTTCCTCCATTTCTAAGGTTCTTCAACAACCTCCAGAATATCTTTCCACCTTCTTGATATTTATTTTCTATGTTCTTGCCAAAGTTCTCCCATGACTTTTGTTTAGCCAGTTTTATAGTGTTTAGCTTTCTTACATTTGTCTCTGTATTCTCTAAGAGCATAAGCAGACTTATTTACCAGGAACTTTTGATATGCTTTCTTCTTTTTCTTCACTGCGTCTTTAACTTCCTGTGTCCACCACGGAGTTCTGATTTTTCTATCCTTGCACACAACCTCACCACATGCCTTTCTTGGTGAATTAGTCCTCGTTTTTTTTCAAGGCTTACCACTGAATCTCCAGGGTTTGGTTCCTGCTCTCAAACTCTCATTTTTTCTTGAATAATATTTGTGTATTTTAGTCTACAGTTTACATCTGAGAGCTGCTCAACTTTTATCGCTTTAAAACTTTCTTACATGTTCTTCTTTTCAATATGAAATTCACTTTTATCCTGCTCAAGACTAAATGGTGATCACTTCCAATTTCAAATTCTCTGTACACTCTGGTGTCCTGCACCAGTGGGAAAACATCACTATGAACAATAACATAGTCAGTGAGACTTTTCTTATTCCTTGCCTCTTCTCTCCATGTGAATTTGTGCACATTTTTATGCTCTAACATTGCGTTAGTAATAACCAGTCCATGTACTGAGCAGAAATCCAACAGGTATTTGCCATTATTATTAGCTTTGCTCTTTTCTCTAAATTTTCTGAAAATATATTTGTATGTCTGATAATCACTTCCTACTCTGCTATTTAGATCCCCAACAAGGACCAACTTTTCTTTTTTCATTGTGTCAGTTGCTTTCTCTAAAGCCTCAAAAAATTCTTCCACAATAAGTGTCACATTGTCCAGTTCCCCATTCTCATATTTGCCCACATCACTCTACTTGAGACTGCTGCCATTCAAGAAGATTAGCCTCATATTTAGTGTTGAATACTATGGTTACTCCTTTTCCTTGATTGTCATTGCCTGAATATAACATTTTCGATTTATTGCTCAGAAAGATCTCATCAGTCTTTGTCATTTTTGTTTCAGTCACCCCTATTATGTATTGGTACTTATCCAATTCCTCAGCTAGCTCCATTTCTTTGCTATTCAGGCTTCTTATGTTGATGGTACCGATCTTGAACTCTGGCAATGTTGAGTTGGGGTAAGTTTTAGGATTTGTTCCAATAGCTGACTTTTCCCTGTTTGTCCTGGTTCCCTGGCGAAAACAACAGGGGCCTTGTTTAACCGGGTGATGTCTGAGCCGGCATGAAATTCCGTCATGTTGTACCATCATTTGAAATTTTGGTTTAAGCCAATTAGAATACAATTTGGTCGGCTAAATCCTAAATTGCCAGCCCATCCTCATCCATTCAGTATCCAGGTAGATCCCTAACAGGGTGCACCACGAGAAGGTGAAGATTGGACATTAGGTCAGAATTCGGTTCTTTGCATTCCTTTGAAGGCTATGTGGAGGTCTCCTCTCAGTTACATAGCTTTGATCCTTAAGCACCTGCTTTAGAATTACACCTTGTATAATATAGACAATAAATAAAGCAATGGGCACTAATTTTAACAAAACTGTAAAATGAGATTATTACAGAAATGCAGTAATTACTTGACTTCAATTTAGGAATGTATGTCACTGATAAGAAACATTCTTTAAATAACTCAATATATTACATACAGCTCTGAAAGAAAAACTTCTATTTGTCATATTATTCTCTTAATATGGCACAACAAGCATATTAATAAATTAGGGCAGTGCAGATGATAAATTTGTGTATAATGTATATAATTTTTTTTCAACTGAATGGCTACTCAACGAAGACTATCAACAAACTCCTGTTCAATCCTCTGCCTCGTGGCACTGAAAATACAATATATATATATATATATATATATATATATACAGGATGTTCGGGATAAATTTGATATTTTTATAATTAATTATATTTTTCCGTAAGTTACATATATTAACACACACTTCTCTTCATTTAAAAGTTTGGACCCTTCTTCATTCACATACAAGATGTCAGAAAGGATGGATAGCTGGAACCCACCTGAATCATGGAAGAGAATAACTTGTATCATGATGATTCGTGCCCGCCATCAAAATAAGGATATTACGACTGCTGCCCAATGCTCCCTGAATACAGTAAAAACAATCAGGCATGAACTAGAGACTTGCAATGGTGACTACGAGGATGTAGCAAGAAGAAAGATCCCTAGCAGACGATCTGATTGCGTTCGTACAGCAGAATTCCTCGCAAATCTGCAGGAACAGGTGTTGAAGAACCCTGGCATTGGAATTCGGGCTTTGTTCGTGGAGTTGCTAACTGTAGTCAAGCCCTGGATAACAAGGGTAGCCAATGGTAGGCCGTATGTATGGCAGCAGGATTCGGCCCCTTGCCACACCTCTGGGAAAAGTCAAAAATGGTTGTCTGAAAATTTCTACGACTTCACCAGTCCAAATGTTCGGCCTCCAAACTCCCCAGACCTTAACCCCATGGATTATTTTGTATGGGGCGCAGTTGAAAAAGACACCAATCGCACTTCCAGTAATACAAAAGCCCAGTTAATGGATAAAATTAAAACAGTTTTTGCGGCCCTTCCCAGGGAGACTGTAGCATCAGCTTGTTCGAGGTTCCGAAGCAGAATTGAAGCTGTGATCGATGCTAATGGTGGTTATTTTGAGTAAATCTTGTTGATAGTATTGTAATTAACTCTGCCTGTAATGTTTTTTTGTCAATTCATTAAATTTAATAGATACAAAGAAGATTTTCTTTTTCCTTACGAAACTGTCAAATTTATCCCGAACACCCTGTATATATATATATATATATATATATATATATATATATATATATATATATATATATATATATATATATAGAAAGTATTTTACCTTTAAAACAGCTTGGTATCTTCATCATATATATATATAAACCAGTGTATCTCTTATAAGCAATTCCTTTTGTAGAACACCTGTTAATTAATTATATTTTAAAATAATTAGTTAAAATGTATGAGCTTGAAACCGAAACAAAATATTTCTAAGTAAATCATTGGTATTTTCCCACAAATATCTACTGGAATCAAAAAATCAGCTTAATATGACAACATGAGCTGGTCCCAAACCTAAAACAAATATGATCCAAGGATGAAACCAAAGTGGTTTATAACAGTCCAAATAATAATTTTGTATATGTGATTCTCAAAACTGGCCATTGATAAACACTACAACAGCATATCGCCAAGGAATGTCTTTGCACTGTAGTTATTTTTTGCTATTTGACTATGTTATTGTTGATAGTGACATTTTCCCCCTATTGCAGAACAGCAGAGTGTACAGAGGATTTGAAATTGGAAGTGATCACCATTTAGTCTTGAGCAGGATAGAATTGAATTTCATATTGAAAAGAAGAACATGTAAGAAAGTTTTAAAGCAAATAAAAGTTGAGCAACTCTCAGATGTGAACTGTAGACTGAAATGCACAAACATTATTCTAGAATAAATGAAAGAGTTTGAGAACAGGAACCAAACCTTGGAGATTCAGTGGCAAGCCTTGAAGAAAACACTGATTGATTCAGCCAGAGAGGCATCTGGTGAGGTTGTCTACAAGGATAGAAAAATCAGAACTCCATTGTGGACACAGGAAGTTAAAGACGTAATGAAGGAAAAGAAGAAAGCATATCAAAAGTTTCTGGCAAATAAGTCTGCTTGTGCTCTTAGAGAATACAGAGACAAATGTAAGAAAGCTAAACACTGTAAAACTGGTTAAACAAAAGTCATGGGAGGACTTTGGCAAGAACATAGAAAATAAATATCAAGAAGGTGGTAAGATATTCTGGAGGTTGTTGAAGAACCTTAGAAATGGAGGAAAGAGTGCTATAAAAGGAGTTAGAGATGATAAAGGTGATATGAAAACGGGAGAAAAATATATCCTTGAAGTATGGAGTAATTACTTTGAAAAATTACTAAATGAAAATAGCAGTGATGACAGCACAGTGATATAAAAAAATAAAAATAAAAAAATAAACACTGATCAAGCATGCATTCAGGAATACATATCCGTTCTTGAAGTAGAAAAAGCCATCAAAAGTCTGAAATGTGGAAAGGCAGCTGGTGTAGATGATATTAGACAAGAAATGCTCAAGTATGGAGGTATAAAAGTCTTACAGTGGCTGCAGTGCATAGTTCAGAGGGCCTGGACAGAGAGATGAATTCCAGATGATTGGAGTAGAGCTGTCATATTTCCCATATATAAAAAGAGAAATAAAACTGAATGTGAGAATTACAGAGGTATTTCTCTACTGAGTGTTCCTGGTAAGATTTATGCCAGTATATTTGAGAAACGGTTGAGAAGGATTGTGGAAGAGAAGCTTTGATGAAGAACAAGCTAGATTTAGGCCAAATAGACGCTGTCAGGATCAGATTTTCACCTTATGACAAATAGGTGAGAAGTCATGTTAATATAACAAAGATCTGTATTTAAATTTTGTAGATCTGGATAAAGCATATGACAAGGTGCCAAGAGAGAAGCTATTGAAAACACTACATTTGTATGGTTTCAGTGGGGCATTATATCAAGCAATACTTAGTCTTTATTTGAGTTGTAAGTCCGCAGTTAGAATTGCAATAAGTTCAGGAAGATGGCTTAATATTAAATCAGGTGTCAGACAAGGATATGCATTATCCCCTCTGTTATTCATTATGTATATGGATCACATTATGAAGGAAAGTGGTGTTAAACCTGAAATTTAAATTGGAGATGTTAATGTCAGGTCTTTGCTTTATACAGATGATGTTATACTTCTAAATAAATGTGCTACAAGTCTGCACGATTCCCTGACTAAATTGAATAACTGTTGTAATAGATATGGTATGAAGGTCAGCAACAAGACAAAGACAATGAAATTAGGCAGAATACGTGTGTTGAGGCTTAAGTGCTATGAAGAATTCATGTTAGAGGTTTAATGGAATATTAACAGTACTGAGAAAGGATTAAAACTAATTTTAATACTTCCAATATTTCGTCTCCGTCACAGAGATATCTTCGGAGATTACAAAAACATTTTGTAACAACACACACACAAATACAATACAAAGTGAAACTAAAGTCCTATCTAGGTGGTGTGATATCTGGGCATTTGCAGGTGGCCTGGGATAAAGAGTGATCTCTGATAATTAAAGGTTCCCAAATATTGGGAAGTTTGATGCAACCGTATTTGTTTAAATTAGATTGATTCCTGAGTGCAGAAGCAGATTCAAAAAGTGTTCAGTTTTTTGTAGGTGAGTGAAACTATAGGAGGTATAAATTTCACATTAAATTTCTTTGTAATGCATATTTGAAGTATTGAAATATTTTCAAGCAACATTTTGTATGGCATTACTTGCAAACCATGACCATTCTTATAAAAAATCACTGCAGTGGTGGCTTGTAAGAATTTGTAGTGGTTTGGCTGTAGCAATAAAAGTAAAAAAAAAAATCAATATGGATTGAAAAAATTATATAATTAATAAAACTAAAATATAACAAAATTTAACAATACTTAACAGAATTCTTATCTTCTTCATTTCTACAAATTCTAGTAGCAAGGCTTATACGTTGGTCAGACATAACTGGTAATTAGTTTACGGAATTAACAACGCATATAAAGTATATTAATTAAAGATAACTTTAATGAATGACTTCTATATTTCGGCAACGTCACATTGCCATCTTCAGGAACATAAAGATATGGTATGTGCACGCAGGCACTAACACAAAGCAAATGAGGAAGAAAGCAAGAAACTAATATTATTCCTAAAGTCCTAATGGTGCCCTCTTGCAGGCTAATTTGGTAGTCTTGGCAGTTGGGCTGAAGTTCTCATAATGTAAGTCTCCCAAATTTGGGGTAGTTTCATGCACCCAAATTTGTTGAGGTTAGGAACGTTTTTTAGAGCTGCTGAAGATTCTTTGAATAATCTTTCCTATTTAAACTTGCTGCGATGAATTATTTTTGTTTTCTTCCAATGAATTTTATGGTGGGTATCTAAGGCATGGTCTGCCAGCCCAGAGTGGCTGTACTGGTGAAACCGGATGTAGTCTTGGTGTTCTGAAATCCTGATATTTGTTGTTCTGCCTGTTTGGCCAAAGTAGGACAGTTTGCAGCTGCAAGGGACCTGGTATACACCAGGTAGGTTTAGGGGAAGTGGTTGGTCTTTTGTAGAGCGGATAAGGGATGCCAACTTTTTATATGGTCTGTAACAGGAAGTAAGGTCATATTTTTTGAGGATATTGGTTATTTTCTCAGAGGTGCCCTGGATGTAGGGGATGGTGATAGACTTGGTGTAATCTTTATTGTGGAGGGGGGGGGAAGGGGATTGTGGTTTACTGGTTTTAGTATTTTTTGGATTTTTTTGGGGTTATAGCCATTGGCTAAGAAAGTGTTGAGGATGTGGTTTAGTTCAGTAGTTAGGGACTTGTCATCTGAGCAGATTAATTTTGCCTTGTTATATAGTGTTTTTATAACCCCATATTGTTGTGAGGGGTGGGGGGAATTACTGGTGAATGTATCTGCCAGTATGGGTGGGTTTTCTGTAAACAGAGAAAACCAAAGATCCATCAAGCTGGCAGGCGATTAAAGTGTCTAGGAAGGGGAGGGTGTTGTTTTTCTCTTGGGAAAGCGGCCAAGGGTGGGGAAAGCAGTGAACCCATGGCTGTCCCCTCTGTTTGTAGAACTTTCCTTGCCAAACGAAATAGCCTGAGTTCATTGTGAAATGAAAAGGGGCTGAGATATCGGGAGGAAACTTGGCTTGGATGAGCTCTAGGGTTTCTTTGAGTGGGACATTAGTGAATAGGGAGGAGACGTCAAAACTGACTATTATGTCAGTGTGTTGGAGTGTGAGGTTTTCTATACTGGCTTTAAAGTGGGCTGAGTTTTTTTATGTGTGATGGTGTGTTGCCAGTGTAGTGTGTGAGCGTTTTGGCTAAATGTTTGGCTAATTTATATGTGGGGGAATCAATGTCATCCACTATGTGACGCAATGGCACATTTTGTTTATGTATTTTTGGGAGTCCATATAATCGGGGGGGTCTAGAGTTATAAGGTTTTAGTTTGTTGGTGACTTCCACAGGCCAAGAAGTGACCTTCTTAAGGAGTCTGTGGAGAGTTCTAATCTGAGAGCTGGTCGGATTATATTCAGTGGGGAGGTAAGTCGTACGGTCTAGTACTAAAGCAGTTAGCTTACCTTTGTAGTCTTTTTGATTGAGCACCACAGTGGCGTTTCCCTTATCAGCCTTGGTGATTACTATTTTTTTGTTGTTTTTCAATTCCTATAGGGCTGCATATTTGTTTTTGGATAAGTTGGTTTTTGGAGGTTTGGCTTTTGTGAGAATTTCTCACAAAAGCCAAACCTCCTTAAGAATATAAGTTATATTGAACTTATATTCATTATGGACAACAAATATCAGGAGTATCCAGAATAAAGGACAGGAATTGGTGGCACTGATAGCATCAGCCTAGAAGAAAGATTGTCGGGATCACTGAGACGTGATTGACAGAAGAGGATATAATAACAGGAATAAAAGTAGCTGCGTACAGCATTTTTCAGCAGGATAGGAAAGAAAAGCATGGTGGTGGAGTACTGCTTATGATAAGTGATGACTTATGTCCTCTAAGAGTGGAGTCTTTGGAAGGCACTGACACTAATGATTTTGAAAACCTATGGTGTGAGGTAGAGGTGGGCAAGACAGGATATTTAGTGGGGTGTTGCTACAGACCAAGGCGCACAGAGGGTGGGGACTAGGAGATGTTTAGACAGTTGAGTTTGGCAAGTGCAAGAAGAATGATTGTTATGGGAGATTTTAACTACCTCAGTATACATTGGAAAGAGGAAGATGCATGTAGTAATAAGAATAAGTTTTAAAAGAGGTATACCGTGAGTAGACATATCGATACAAAATAAATAATGGAAAAAACTCACGTAGAAAGATTATTTAATAGTATAATTTTCGCCTGTGTGTCACAGGCATCTTCAGTACATTAAGCTCAAAATTAAACACCAACTGACAATTCCAAAAAGCGCCACCTAAGTAGCTGGTGTAAGATAACTAAAGAGGTCAATAACTTTCCAGAAAAAAATAAAATAAAAAAAAATAAAATAAAAAAAAAATAATACAATGAAAAGTTAGGAAAGATTAGCTGATTTGTAAAGTACTATCTCCCATAAAGGGGATAGACGTAAGCCGTTGGATCTGTTTAAGTTAGGAGAATGAAGTAGAGTTTCACATGTTTCTTTATAAAAGCGTTCCATGAGAAACTGACTTTTGTGAAGAACTCTTATCTTTCTCCAATGAACTCTGTGTCTAGTGAAGATGGCATGTTCAGAAAGTCCAGACTTTTCAGGTTTAAAGTATTCAATATAAGATTGGTGTTCTTCTAGCTGAATAGAGGCAGATCTTCCCGTTTGTCCGAAATAAGATAATCCACAAGAGCACAGAATCTGGTAGACACCTGGATGATTAAGATGTGGAAGCTTGTCCTTAGGAGAAGTGAGAAAGGTGGAGATTTTTCTAAATGGTCGAAAGGCAACAAAAATATTCAGTGGTTTTAAAACTTTTGCTGTACGTTCACTGATGCCTTGTACATAAGGGATAGTAATACGTGTTATTTCCTCTGTGTTTGAAGAGGAAGACATATTAAAACTACTCAAAGTTCTTTTATTGAAGCAATTCTTATAACCATTAGATAGAAAGGAAGAAGTTACATATTGTAGTTCTTTCTGTAAAAGATCGTCTGAAGAACAAAAGGAGTGGGCCCGATGAACCAGTGTTTTAATAGTTCCTGCCTTTTGACTGGGATGGTGATGAGATTCCGCATGGATATAATGGCCTGTATGAGTCTTCTTTCTATAAACTGAGAAATGTAGGTTACCATCTGGTTGGCGAAGAATTAGAATTATCCTAGAAGTAGAATCAAATAAGCAGTTAGCCTTTTTAGATCTTCTAATTCTTCGCCAACCAGATGGTAATCCTTTATATACAAGGCATCAGTGAACGTATAGTAAAAGTTTTAAAACCCCTGAATATTTTTGTTGCCTTTCAACCATTTAGAAAAATCTCCACCTTTCTCACTTCTCCTAAGGACAAGCTTTCACATCTTAATCATCCAGGTGTCTACCAGATTCCGTGCTCTTGTGGATTATCTTATTTCAGACAAACGGGAAGATCTGCCTCTATTCGGCTAGAAGAACACCAATCTTATATTGAATACTTTAAACCTGAGAAGTTTGGACTTTCTGAACATGCCATCTTCACTAGACACAGAGTTCATTGGAGAAAGACAAGAGTTCTTCACAAAAGTCAGTTTCTCATGGAACGCCTTTATAAAGAAACGTGTGAAACTCTACTTCATTCTCCTAACTTAAACAGATCTGATGGCTTACGTTTATCCCCTTTATGGGAGATAGTACTTTACAAATCGGCTAATCTTTCCTAACTTTTTATTGTATTAATTTTTTTTTTTTTTTTTAGGAAAGTCATTGACCTTTTTAGTTATCTTACACCAGCTACTTAGGTGGCACTTTTTGGAATTGTCAGTTAGTGTTTAATTTTGAGCTTAATGTACTGAAGATGCCTGTGACACACAGGCGAAAATTATATTATTAAATAATCTTTTTACGTGAGTTTTTTTTATTTTGTATCGATGTAGTAATAAATGAATGGAATTTCTAGAATTCTTGAGGGACAAATGTCTTAGGCAACATGTGCTAGAGGGAATAAGGTTTTGGATTTGGTCATAGCATCAGAAAAGTTGATAACAACTGAGATGACATCTCTCCCACCAGTTGGAGAGAGTGACCATATGGTTTTGACTTGGAAGATGAATAGACATGCAGGAGTATTAAAGAGACGAGAACGTATGTTGAATTATAAAGCAAGTGATTATAATAGTCTTAGATGTCAACTTGAGGAAGTTTTCTTGGGGAGTAATTGGAAGGATTATTATTCAAGGGCAACTCCAGGGAGTCGACAGACTTATCGAGTGAGGCCCTAACATGTTAAGAACAACTATTCGACATTCACACAGTATCTATCATACCTTGCCTTGAACTCATTCATGGTTGGAGCACCCACAACAGACTCTAGCAGCTTATTCCACTCATTCACCACTCTCTAAGTAAAAAACCTAGCTCTAACACCCTTATTAACCACATTCTTGCCCAGCTTCCATGCATGGCCTCTAGTCCTCCCACCACCAGTTTTATTTTCAAAAAATATCTTCTGGATTTATCTTATAGAAAACCTTCAGTAATTTGAATGTCTCAATCATGTCACCCCTTTTCTGCCTATCAATCAATTTTTGCAACCCGCAAATCTTCAACCTATTCTCATAAGGTTCATTCCACAGACCTGCTATCATCTTGGTCACTCGTCTCTGTATCCTCTCCACTTCCTCCCCATCACGAAGAAACCCTGGTGCCCATAACTGGGCACAGTAGTCCAGATGGGGTCTTATCAAGGCTCGATACAGAGGAACAATAACTTGTTTGTCTCTGCATGTTAAAGTATTTCTCAGAGGCCAAGTGATTTGATGAGCTGATTTAGCCACTTTTGCAATGTGCCACCTAAACTTCAATTCCCTATCCACCAACACTTCCAAATCCCTGGCCTCATCAATCTCCTGGAGTATGGTTCCACCAATGTGATATGCTGCTGCTATTCTTTTCACCCCAAAATGCATAACCTTACACTTTGCCATATTAAATTGACATCCATTTTTCCTAGCCCAGTCCTCCAAACTATCCAAATCATCCTGTAAAATTTTGACATCCTCTGCATTCACTATTGCCCTACCCAACTTTGCATCATCAGCAAACTAGTGAACACTTTCTCTCAGATCCTTTTCCTGTATCATTGATGAACAAATTGAAAAGTAGTAGTCCAAGAACAGAGTGCTGCAGCACACCACTAGTCACAAGCAGTCTTTTAGACTCAACTCCTGAATAAACCACTCTCTGGTATCTCTCCATCAACCACCCTCCTATCCATCTCACCAACCCTATATTATTATTATTATTATTATTACTAAACAAGACCTCATGGAGTCAAAGACTCATCTAGGAGGTCCTTTTATCTCACACACATCTCATCATACCGGGTCTTAAACACATTCAAACTCCTTGCAGACACCACACTCTCAGGCAAGGCATTCCAATCATTCACAACTCTGCACGAAAAAAACCTGCCTCTCACTCCCCTACTCACACCCTCTTTATACAGTTTCCAGGCATGACCTCTGGTTCTCCCCTGATCTCCCACTATTCTCTGTAGAACTTCTCCACCATTGATCCTATAACAACCCCTTACCAACTTGTAGGTCTCTATCATATCTCCCCTCTTCCTTCTCTCCACTAGACTCTGCAAATTACATCTTTTCAATCTTTCCTCATACTCGACATTCCAGAGGTCAGAAACTACCTTAGTCAGTCGCCTTTGGACCCTTTCCAACATCTCTTCATCCTTCTGAAAACCAGGTGACCAAATCTGGGCACAATAGTCCATGTGTGGCCTAATCAAAGCCTTATACAATGGAACAAGAATCTCCCTACTTCTACACGTCAGTGTCCTCCTCATCATTCCCAGAAGTTTTTGTGTTGTCTTCACAATTTTGGCGATGTGACCCCTAAATTTTAGATCCTTATCCACTATCACTCCCAGATCTCTTATTTCCTCTACTTCCAACAATATATTCTTACCAAGCATAAATTCTGCATCCCATCTTTGTTTTCCAAATTTTAAAACCTTACATTTTGCAACATTGAACTCACATCCCCATTTGCTTGCCCAATCAATCAATTTATTCAAGTCTTCTTGCAAGGCCACAACATCTTCACTACTCTTTATGGTTCGTCCCAACTTTGCATCATCTGCAAACAACTGAATATCTCCATCCAAATCTTCGCCAATATCATTAATATACAAGTTAAATAGTAATGGCCCTAAAACAGATCCCTGAGGCACTCCACTAGTGACTTTCCTTTTCCTGGATATTGCACCCCCATACACAACTTGTTGATACCTATCAGATAGCCAGTCTCCAATCCAATGCACTAATCTAATATCCAACCCCATCTGCTCTAGTTTGACTGTCAACTTATCATGAGGCACTCTATCAAAAGCTTTTGCGAAATCCAAGTATATTACTGTGTATCCTTCTCCTCTGTCCAAGGAAGCAGTCACTTTATTGTAATAAGTAAGTAGATTACTAAAACACGACCTCCCTTTAGCAAATCCATGCTGTCCATCAAAGATTATACCATTGTTGTCAACCCAACTCTGGATTCTAGTTCTCACAAGCTTCTCCAACAACTTAACCACAACACCCGACACACAGATAGGCCTATAGTTTGATGCTTGAGTTCGATCACCTCCTTTATGAAGTGGCACAATCTTGCCCTCCTTCCACTCTTTAGGGACTTGACCAAGTGCAAGACTCGTATTAAAAAAATATGTCAAGGCAGGTGTCAACTCTCTGGCACATTCCTTCAGAATATGCGGTGATATATTATCAAGTCCCACAGCCTTATTTACATCTAGTTTACTCAACTCCCCAAACACCTCTTGCTCACTTACAGTCAGTCTCTCCTCCCCATCATCAACTGCTCTTAATCTCTCCATGAAGTCACATTCACAAGATTGAAAGATCTTTATGAACTGCTCATTAAGTATCTCCACCACACATTCTGCAACAGCTGTCTTTATACCATTTCCTCCAATCAATGTCATCCTTCCATAATCATTCTTTCTTTTGCTGGCTACATATCGAAAGAACTCCCTAGGATTCTTTTTAGCTTCATTAGCTAACTGCTGTTCATACCTCTCTTTAGCTACTCTCACCAACCAAGTCACTCTCCTTGCCTGGTCTTTGTAGAACTCATGAAATTGGTTACTTCCACTTCTCTTATGCTGCCTCCACAATGCCCTTTTTCTCTGTATTGCATGCTTAATCTCTTTATTCATCCATCTCACACCTAACTTATTTAACCTTCTCACCCGTGGTATACATTTAGACATTGCATCCACTAAATATTTTTTGAAAATCCCCCAAGCTGCATTGATCTCTTTTCCAGCTAACTCCTCATTCCATGCTACACCTGCAAGCTGTCTCCTGAGCTCTTCATAATCACCCCCCTTATAGTTCCACATATACCCTTTTTTCACAGGGGTCCTTGCACTGCTGGCAACCACCCAAGTAATCACCTCATGGTCACTTTCACCAATTGGTGGATGATTTGATACCTCATTGATAATTACATCCTCCGATGAGATGACCAAATCCAAGACCCTTAATCCTCTTGTGCCCTCTGTTACATACTGTCTGAGGTAGTTATCCCTCAAAAACTCAAGAAACTCATTTTCTTTACTTCCAGTTGCTATCTCTTCATTCCAGTCTATATTGCCATAATTAAAATCACCCATAATGATCACCCTTTTCTTATTTGCTTGGCTTATTTGACTATACATTTCACTATCACCACCATCCACATTACTAGGTCTATAACAACATCCCACCAAGTATTTGATTCTATTCACCTCTATCTCACACCATACTGCCTCAAAACCACTGGCCCCATTTCCCCCTTGCATCTCTACCTTGTATGGACATAACTCTTTCTCTATCATCAATAGCACTCCCCCCTCGCTTTTTACCCCTTCTATCCTCACGAAACACATCATACCTTTCCATCTCTATTCCTGTCAGGATGTCATCCTCATCTAACCATGTCTCACTTATTCCGACAATCTCTGGGTGCACAGACGCAATTAGTGCAACCATTTCATCCGCCTTGTTTCTTATACTTCTAGCATTGGTATACAAACACAACAACTCATTTCTGGATCTACAGCTAGTTCCACTGATACCACTCACTCGATGTGATCTCTCCATGCTGGACTGGGGCCATTTCCCTTTCTGCTTCTTCATTTTAGAACCCTTTGCAATTCCATCTGTTTCCTTTTGATCCCTGATCATCCCATTACTTTCCTGCCTACACATTCTCTCACCTCCTCTTGGAGCATCCACCTTTCTCACGCTGTGTATCCCTGTCCATCCTGAGCCTCGCCGTTTCCCTGCTCCTCTTGCACACCCATTCTCTCATTATCTATACTCATACCACTCACTTCCACATTCATTTCCACTCCTTCAATCTCTCCTGTCTTACTCTCCTGCTCTTCCACATCACTCCCCTCTTGATCTGATTCATTCTCTCTATTCACTTCTCTACCTTCCAGCAGCAGTCTCTCCAAGCGACTCACACCATAACCACTCAAATGCAGTCCATCGCTCCCATACAGCTCACTCCGTCCCTCAAACTCATTCCACACATTAACAAACTGTACTCCCATCTCCTCACACATTTCAGCCAGAATATCATTCATAATCCTTGCTCTCCGCCTCATTTCACCACAATTGGGGATAGATATTTCACCATATCTATCCCCATCTGCTCCAGTTTACTGATTAGGGTTCCATGTGGTAAACTGTCAAAGGCCTTGGCAAGGTCCAGTAGAATCACTGTAAACCCATTACCCCTATCCAGTTCAGCCGTCACTGTGTTATAAAACGTGAGCAAGTTACTGAGGCATGATCTACCCTTCACAAAACCATGTTGTCCCCCATACAATATCCCATTTTCATCTATCCAGTCCTGTATTCTTTTTTTGACTAATTTCTCTAAGACCTTGACAACAATTCCTGATATGCTAATCGGTCGGTAATTTACAACAGCAGTCTTGGAACCACCTTTATGCAGTGGAACTATTTTCCCCACTTTCCACCCCCTCGGGACCAACCCAGACTCGAGACTCAAACAAAATGGTCAAGGGTACTGACAATTCTTTAGCTGCTTCTCGTATGACATGAGCTGGTATACCATCCAATCCCACAGATGTATTGACGTTGAGGTTATGAAATAGACTACTCACCTCCACTTCATTCGCCACAATTTCCATTTAATCTACTGGTTCATTCATTTCTGCAATGTCACCACCTGGATGATATATTCTTGCAAAGTGCTCACTCAGTAACTCAACTATATCAACTGATTCAGTTTCCTCCCTACCATCGGCATTCTTTAAAATCATTCTGCCATATACATTTTTCCTTTTACTTGCAACATATCGAAAGAACTGTTTAGTTAGGATTCTCTTTAGCCTGCATGGCCAATGTTCTTTCGTAATCCTCTTTTGCTTTTCTTACCACACTCATTACCCTTCTGGCCTGCGCTTCATACCGTTCATGTGCCTGCAAGTCACCTTTCTCCTTAAATTCCCTCCATAGTTGTTTCTTTTTTTGCAGCTCAAGCTTAATGGTGTTATTCATCCATTTAACCCCTACTTGATTTATTATTCGGACTCTAGGTATACAGTCAGCCATTGCTTCATGCAAACACTTCTTAACTGCCTCCCATGCACTATCAACTTCTAGTCCTTGCAGTTGTACATGCCATGGCACTGAACCATTCAAACTCCTAAGCTTGTCATACTTCCCAGCCCAATAATTCCACATGTACCCTGTCTTAATTGTAAATCCCACACCTTTAGCTACCTCCCAAGTCAAGACCCTATGATCACTCTCACCAATTGGTGGCAATGTGGTAATATTTGTTACAGCCAAATCCTCAGATGTAATTACTAGGTCAAGCACTCTCTGACCCCTAGTATTTTCCATTATATGCTGTCGCAGATGGTTATCCCTTAATAACTGCATAAAATCCAATTTCTTCCTCCCATGTGTCCTCTCCTCACTCCAATCAATGCGACCATAGTTGAAATCTCCCATAATAATTACCCGCCTTCCACTCATTTCTTCTATTTGCTTATGCATACTATCTCCACCATCCTTTCCATCACCTGGTCTATAGCAGCACCCAATTTATATTTTGTTCTGCTAGCCACAATATCACACCAAATGGCCTCAAATGTGCTCTTTTCTCTATCCTGCAATTCAACTTCTATTCTCCTTGGCTGCAGCTCATCAGCTATCATCAACAATACTCCTCCCTCCATTTTATTTTCCCTGTCATTCCTGAACACACTATACCCATCACATTCAATCCCACTAGCTATAACATCTACAGTCAGCCATGATTCACTAATGCCAATAACCTGCGGTCTGGAAGTGCCAACCATAGCCAAAAACTCTTCCTTCTTGTTCCTAATACTCCTAGCATTAGTGTACATGAATTTAAGACCCCCATTAGCCCCGTCCCTACCTTGATGCCTTATATTAACTATCCCATTCTGATTTGTTGTCCTTATTCGCCCGGACATATTATACTCATTCATACATTCAGCTGTCTCCCTAAGGTCTGTATATCTACTCCCCCCCTTTAATAAATCTAGTTTCTCTGATTTTACACATCCACTACATTCAGCAACACTTTTTCAAGTCTCCTCACACCGTATCCATTCAAATGATGCAAGCCATCCATCTTATGTAGATCCTTTTGCCCATCGAACTCACTCCACACGTCCACAAATTCCACACCACACGTCATACATAACCCACGCCTAAAGTCATTTGCAATTATGGCCCTCCTTTTAAACACTTCATTGTCATACCGCGGCAAAAGACTAATCATCCTAACTCTCTCACTCTTTTCTTTTGCTACCTCAAACAATTCATTCAGGTCCTCTGTCATTTCCATTTTATCTCCTTTCAAATCATTCGTACCTGCCACAACAATCATTTCTTTCACCCTTTCCTTTTGCTCTCTAATAGACTCAGTTACATCCATTATGGTCGCACCAGGTTGGTACGATTTTGTCAAATCCTCTACTAACACACCTCATACTAACGAGTCTCCATACAGCACTCTCTCCTTCATTTTGCTTATGTTCACACTCATACGCTTATTTTTCCTATCATACTTTTTATTATTGGCTGGTACACTCAGTCGACTTTTGTTCATACGCCCTAGCTGCTGCTTTTCCCTTTTGTATTGCTCCAGTCAACAACGCGATCTCACTCACTGCATCTAACTCATCTTTTTTATTCTCTGTAAAACCATTAATTTGCTCTGAATTAATACCATCATTCACACTTTCTACATTCACGCCCTCACAGTTCTCTGGTACAACCTCTCCATTTCTTGTCATATCACTATTTTCTTCATTCTGAAGTTTGACAAAAATATCACACTCACGACCTGAAATACACTTTAATTCCTCATTCTCCTTACATTTTTTACACACATTCACTCCTTTATTATTATCTAACATAAGGATGGGATATCATTAGTGCTTGGGGAATTGTGAAGGAATATTTGTTAGCAATAGTAAGCTGTATTCCATTAGTGAAGAAGAGGATACAATTTGTAGTAAAGTGGATGAAAAATGTTATTAAATAGGAACTGCATACAAAAAAGAGGCTATGGAAGAGATATAAGGAGACAGGTGAAGAGAAGATGCATGAAGAATATAAGACACAGGGAATAATGAGAAGAGATTGGCCCTAAGATCCATAGAAAATCCTAGGGAATTTTTTAGCTATGTGGTCAGTAGGAGGAGAAATGACTGTGGAAGAATGACATTGTGGGATAAAAATGGGAATAGAGTGACTGCAGAGGACATAGTGGAATTGTTCAATGAACGCTTTATTGTAATATTTCATCGTGGATGAGTAAATTTTAATACTAGAGGGATACGGCAGGTTCGAGGTTTAGAGATGCAGGAGAAGAGTATGTTCTAAATGCTGAGTTCTCTGGATGTCAATAAAGCTGTGGGACTGGATGGTATTTCACCACGAGTTTTAAGAGAATGTGCTAAAGGACTGACAGCTCCTTTGACCTGGCTTTCAATGAAAGTCTGGCTAAGGGAAAGGTGCCCAGGGAATGGAAGGAAGGTAAGATAGTGCCATTGCATAAGAGCGGTAGCAGACTGGAAGTGTCTAATTATAGACCAGTTTGTGTTAAGATCTTGGAGAAATTAGTTTGGGACCATATACAGCATTGGCCAGATGAGGGTAATGCTATCTGTGAGAGTCAACATGGATTTTTGAAGGGGCACTCTTGTTTTAGCAATATGCTAGCCTTTTATAATAAAGTTACAAGAGCAGTAGATGAGGGAAATGTATATACTGCCATTTTCTTGGACTTAGCAAAGTCATTTGACAGGCTATTGCATGATAAGCTGATATTTAAGTTGCAGCACATGGGTCTGGATGTCAGGTTGGTCAGCTGGATTCAGAATTGGCTGTCCGATAGATATCAGAGAATTGTGTATGGTGGGACAGTTTCAAGGAGGCAGAGGGTTACAAGTGGGGTCCTGCAGGGCTCAGTACTGGGACCTATATTGTTTAACCTTTATATCAATGATATTGTCAGTGAATTTCAGGAGGATATTCAGTTGTTTGCAGATGATGTGAAGCTGGGAAGGGTTATTAGTAACAGTGCAGATGTGGTAGTCCTGCAAGAGAATTTGAATAAGCTAGACAGATTTGCAAATGAATGGGGTGTTGGTTTAATGCAGCAAAATGTAAGATCTTGAGGTTTTGGACAAGTCGGTGCGACGCTGCATACTCTAAGGGTGGAGCTATACTGGAGGAAGTAGGGCAGACAAGAGATCTGGGGTTGATGATTGATAGAAACCTGAAATTTAGTGGGCATATTGCAATGGTGGTGAAGGTAACACAGAGGATTGCTGCAATAATGAGAAGGACACTGACCTGCAGAGATAAAAGAGTCATCATTCCATTGTATAAGATTCTGATCAGACTACACTTAGATTATTGTTCTCAGATTTGGTCCCCAGAATTTGAAGGGGATAAATTAACTATGGAAAGGGTACAAAGGCAGATAACAAAGATGGTTTCAGGACTGTACAATGTTAGAGAGGATTGACTGAGAGAATGTGGACTGCAGTGTTTGGTGGATAGAAGGAGAGGCGATATGATTGAAACTTTTAAACTGTTGAGAGGTGGTTACATGGTTAACAATTGGGAGTTCTTTCGCTTTGTTTAACAGTGGAAAGGAGTGATGACAAGGGACCATCCCTGGAAGTTATGAAAGGAAACTGTGAGCAAGAGGGTGGGAAGTGGTTTCTTTGCATGGAGGGTGGTTGAACCATGGAATGCATTGCCTGATAGAGTGGTGAGAGCTAGAACGGTCAATGAGTTTAAGGAATGGTATGATAGACTTTGTGTTACCTAGGAGGGACCTTCCATGATGAGTCTTTTGACTCCACGGAGGCCTGAATAATAATAATAATAAATTAAAGGAAATGCAAACTGCAATTTTTTAGTTTTGTGAAACTAAAAGCAAAGATAAGGGGCCAAAAACACTGGAGACAATGATGTGTCATCAATTAAAACAATATGTACTTTTCCAAGACTGGCCGAACAGCAGCAGCATCAAATGCTTTGCCTGAAAGGGGGGCAAAAAGTGTAAAGGAGTGGTATGCATGATGGTAAATACAATTCATATAAGTGATATTTAATCAGAAATGCCAAAATATGAAGTACAAAAGTTTCACAGTGGTATATTAATTTGAGAAAATCTCTTATATTATTCATAAAGAAACTAAATGTAAGAATAGCAGAGAAATTTTTCTTTTGTGTTTCAAGTAGAAATTATAGAAGCATATCTAAGAAGAGATTAAGAAAAATTGAGAAGAAATTCAGAATTAACATGCTCTATTTATGTCAAATAGGGGATGTCAGGATCATATTTTTATTTACAACAAATTGTAGGAATGTAACAGTGATCTATCATTGTTTTGTTTAGATCAAAAAGGCATAAAATAAAAAAGTCTCTCATCATCAACATCAGTTTATTATTAATCTCCCATCAATAATTTTTATCCAAATCAGTCTTTTACTTATGAACACTCCAATATTGTCATGACTAACATTTCATGCTTCTAAGGTACTTCTGACTGAATCAATCCATCTAGACTTTGGTTTTCTTCTTGACCTATTTTCTGCCATCTTGGCATCAAACCACTGTTTTGCTAATCTTTCCTTGCCAATTCTATTTAAGTAGCCATACCACCTTAGGTTAGCTCTGCTAACACAGTCTTGAATGCTAATAAAGTAAAGTTCTTTTCTAACATCTTCATTTTTATGATTGCAACATTGATGTTATCACTTCACTCCCCTAATTTTTATCAGAACTCTCGTGTCTGTTGTCTCTAGTCTTTGATCAAGTGCATTATTTCTAACCCAACTCTCAGATCCATAACTTAAAAATGGTTGGAACACTGTCTTGTATACTGTTAGTTTGGGGTTTTGGCTAATTTCTCTCTTAATCCATATAAATTTATTCAGCTGGTTACCCACCATACAGTTTTACATATTCCATTGTCTATTTCCAGATGTAACCTGCCATCTTCACTAAAACTGTGCCTAAATAGATTGAATATTTTAGTTGTTCTATAGGATCTCCTTTCGGAATGCAGCTGAATTTTTCTATATTCGAGCCTATTTTCATAGTTTTGGTTTTTTTATTGCTGATTTTCATGGCAAATTTGTTGCAGCTGTTATTTAATTTAGTAAGAGAATCCTGGAGACCTACAGTAAATGTGTTTAGGAATACAACATCATCTGCATAATGCAGAGAGCTAAGTTTGACATCTCCAATTCTAATATCAGGCCTAATGCCACTTTATTTCATAATGTGATCCATATAGTTGACAGATAAGAGTGGAGATAATGTGCAACCCTGTCTTAACCCTGAATTTACATCAAACCATATTCCTATATTTCCTTCAGTTCTTACTGCTGACTGATAACTTAAATATAGTTTCAAGTATTGCTTAAACTATGCATTGCAACAATTGTATTGCTCTGCATAATGTTCTATTCACTCCATATAATGGTAGTCTTTTGAATATCTTTTCTTTGGGCATCTTGTTGTATGCCTTTTCCAGATCTACGAAACTGAAGTACAGATCCCTGTCATATTCCTACGATTTCACAACTATTTGTCTTAAAGTGAAAATCTGATCTTGACAACCTCTATTTGGCCTGAACTTAGCTTGTTCTTCTCCAGGTAACTCTTGCACAATCCTTCTCAACCTGTTTTCAAGTATGCTAGTATAAATGTTACCTGGAACACTTAGTAGAAAAATTCCTCTGTAATTGTCACATTCAGCTTTATTCCCTTTTTTTTTTATATTTGTGTACTATGAAAGCTCTACTCCAATCATTGGGAATTTGACCTTCTGACTAGGCTCCCTGAATTATGCAAAACTTTTATGCCATCATACTTTATCATTTCTGGTCAGATCTTATCTACTCCAGCTGCCTTTCCACATTTCAAGTTATTGTACCCCAGATACCTTTGTACCTCTTTTTCTATTTTTATTTTATTTCATTTTATAAAACTTCGCACTGAAATGCATAGCTACATACTATGGTAGAGCAAAGACCGATGCCTTTATCCCAATAAGCCAGAAAGGCCAAATCCACAACACATCAAGATCTATCCCATGCTGGTACAAGGTATTCTAGAAGTCATGTGCCCTGCAAAACTCTAAGCGACAAGATCTTAATGTTTGCCAAAGTAATGTCTGTAGAAGTCATGTCTTTATAACTCTCATTGCACCACGAAGGGAAATGGTAGCACTAGTGAAATGAGGAGCTGCCCCAAACTCTTCATTCTGCCAAGCAAGATCTATGTTCTGCTTATAATATGAGACCTTGTTCTTATGACTGACAACAAGTGGGCCCCAGGTATCCACTATCTGTGCATCAATAACCCTTTCATCCTTCGTCCTCTTTCATCCTTCTTTGCAGTTAAATCGGGCTTTCTAATACCAGCTATAATCGTATAGTGTTTTATGTTGAGCCTGTACACGAGAGGTTGGTAGATAGGTTGTACTAGTGAAACCACATTTGAACCACAAGTGTGATTCAACTGCAGTTTCCCAACCTTGTTTTTCAACAGTTCATGCCACTTCACCTGAATACCATGAGTTCAAAAACAACATTGAGCAACATGAGAAAGGGTTTCACACTGTAGCAGCAACCTGCCCTATAACTACTGTCACCTCTGCCTCCACATCGTCGGCAGGGCATTAATCCTAGCTCTGATTAAGTCGATAAATTCATAACCGAGTAGGAGTATAGTACCTTCTCATACCCATTGATGCTGGGGAAGCACTAGATTAGATCCATAAAGTGATGTATCTTCGACAGAGCTCTTTGGCTGTGCAGCCCATTTCTTATGCTTTGCTGAAGTAGTCTATCATTTGACCTTGATACTTGGTCCACCCTGGTGTGGGATTAGCCAGTGGAGGGAAGGGCTATCATCCCATGAAAATACCAGGAAGGCTACCATGGCAGGAAAATAGGCAACAGGAGTATCTAAAGGAAGCCTAAGCCATGAACGAACGGCAGATGAATAGCCCTATCCATATGGGACAGTACTGAGACATAGGTACACCCGAGTATCAACTTATGATAGTATCTGGGGAGCAAATAATTTGGAAGGACGGAAATCTTTTGTTGTGGTTTGAGAGAAGTGTAAACAAGATACCAAGGTATCTCCAGGACAGTGAGGGAATGCAATGGCCTATTGTTCAGGAAAAACTCAAGATTTTCGACCTTTAGCTTCTTGTCACACCCCAAAGGGGCAAGTGCTAATGAGCAGGACTTCTCCACATTTATGGTAAGACCTCTAACATGAAAGAAGTGTACTGCCTGGTCAAGGAGTTCCTGTAGGTCACCCTTAGTGGAGGTACGAGAATAAAAAACTTCGCACTAAATGCATAGCTACATACTATGGTAGAGCAAAGACTGATGCCTTTATCCCAATCACTTTCCTTAAATCTGTAATCTTTGTTAGCAAAGGCCATAGCATTAAAAGAAGCACGAAGAAAGTAATCAATATAGTTAGGTAGAGAATGAAGAAACTCATCAATGATGCAGTTGAAGAAAAGAGGGTATAGAGGGTCACCTTGGCAAACATCCAAACTGCAGGAATAGAAGTCACACAGGCTCCTATATTAATAGTTAGAGAATTATTAGAGTATAACTCTAAATATGAAAGGAAAGAATCGGGACAGCCTGCAATAGATAGTGCTCTTAAAATAGCAGTAAGAGAAACACTATCAAAGGCTTTCTGAAGGTCAAGGGAAGCTATAAACAAAGGCTTAAGACAGGGAATCAGAAAAGAGGGCAGAAAGAATATAGATGTCCTCAGCACAGCCATCTGAAGGGACAAAGGCTCTCTGCCGAATGTCATGTGAAATATACTTTTGCAGTCTCTTGACTAACACTTTCGGTTGCATAGGAGTACAAAGAGTCTGGATTCAATAAAGTTATTATTCTGCATTCATTCATTCTCATTATTTTCTGCATAATTGTAAAATCTTGTTGGATTGTTTTTAGCCTGTGCAGTCAATTTCTTTTCATTCTCGAACATAGTTTTTCATACAATACTGGTAACTTTTGGTCTCTGTCTTCATATATTTCATAACTTCTCTCACGATATTCCTTCCACTTCCTAGGGATCTCTTGATTAATAAGATTGACATCCATTTCAGTTCTATCCTATTTGTTCTGTGCACTCTAGGAACATGTTCAATATTTCATTATTTAAGCATCTTTTCAAGGCTTCACATGCACTGTTGATGTCCCATTCACTAAATGATGTCATGCATCCAAAGAAAGTATTCTCCTGAGTTTATCATAATTTCCAGCTTTGTAGTTCAGCATGGTACTGGTCCTGCCTGGAACATCCATATAGATGGCTACTTTCCAGGTGAGTACAGCATGATCGCTGTCACCAGTTGGTGGCAAAACAGTCATATCCTTCACTGAGAAGACACCTTTTGTTTTGAACCCACTATTTTTCATCTGGAGTTGCTTCTTTGACATACTGCTTGAGAAAGTTGTCTTGCAACAGCTCAATAAATTCTCCTTCATTCTTATCATTTTGTCTGTTACCCAATTTCAGATTAGTCACCCATAATAATCACTCATTTAGAGTAATTAGAGTAATTACTCTAAATTAGAGTAATTAGAGTACTCATTAGAGTAATTTGATAGTGCATCTAGACTGCCATATCTGTAGCACACCCCCCACATGTTTTTCATCCTATTGGCCTCCACTTCACATTAGATAGTCTCACACTCATTGTTACACAGGATATTATTACCAATGTTGCTTTCATTGAGTTTCTACTCTAACTGGATTCAAATCATCTTATATTCCTCCTTTCCTTATCTCTTTTCATTCCTAAAAACTATATACCCTTTACAGTTGTTTCCAGTTACTACATCCAATTTTGAGAGCCAGGTTTCACTAATGTCAAAAATTTTAGGCTATCCACCAAAGCAACAAACTCAACAAGTTTGTTTCTAATGCTTCTGGCATTTGTGTATAGACATAAGTCGCTGCCTCATGTTTTCATATACTTATCTGCAGTCTGCCTGGCTCGGTTGGACAAGTTTCTCTTTTCTTTTCTTTTTTTTCCTAGACATGCTCAAAATGCTTGAATCCAAAGTATCGTCCAACTTTTCGGATGGGCTATAAAAATTCCTTCCACACATTCAATAATTCACACCCATTTCTTCTATGAAGCCTGCATGTTAAATCATATGCTGTCATAGCCCTCCTTAACTCATTACTGTGATATCTTAATAATAAACTAACAGCTTTAAATTTCTTGCTTTCATGAAGCCTTTCATATCCTCTCTCATACTGTACTTCTCTCACTTGGATCTCCTCATATCTGAGGAAGAACTCATGACCTTCCTGATGATGCGTCGGCATTTCTTTCTCTCTTGTTGCTCTTATTGCTTGTTCTAGTTTAAGTCCAGTGATTCTTGATATTTGGTCAATCCACCTGTTGGGGAGTTTTTCCTCTTTTTCTTTTCCCACACGGTTTACCCTGGATGGTTATTTTTTCCATGCAGCTGCCTTCCCTTCTACATATGTGTCCAAAATATGGCACTATTCTCTTGTCAATTATGTTTATCAGTCCTGTGTGAGTATTCATTTCTTCTAGGATACTTTTGATTGTTCATTTTTCTGTCCAAGAGCTAGGGAGATATATGGTGAAGTTGTCTGCAAAGACAGAAAAATAAGAACACCATGGTGGACATAAGAAGTTAAAGAAGCAGACCTGGAAAAGTAGAAAGCATATCAAAAGTTCTTAGCAAATAAGTCGGCAGATGCCCTAGAAGAAAACAGAGAAAAGAAAATGTAAGCGAGGTAAACTATGTAAAACCATCACCAGAGCTTGAACACCTCAATTCCTCTTCTGTTATCTTTCATCATTGGCCAAGACTCAGAAGCATAGAGAAAGATTGAAAAAAAACTACGGTTTTTACAAGCTTAAGTTTGATCTTTTTGGAGATGTGCCTGTTTTTACAGATCTTAGTTAAATCAGTCATCGTTTTCTTAGCTAGTGCTATTCTTCTTCTGATCTCTTTTTTACATCCATCTTTTTTTATTATCACTCCAAGGTAGTTGAAATTGTCTACAATATCAATTCCTTCTATATCTATCTCCTCTGCATTTTTTAAAACCATTATTTTGGTTTTGTCTTGATTTATTCGTAAACCGTGGTTAAACTTTCCCATTTTAATTGATTTAGGATGGATTTTAATTCCTGTTCATTTGTTGCTATTTCATTACCTTGTCATCTGCATATCATAGGTTAGTGATTGTTCGGCCACCTAATTTAATCCCTCCATTCCATGTTTCTAGAGATCTTTTCATTATAGTTTCGCTGTCAAAGTTGAATAGTAACTGTGAGAGTATACATCCTTGTCTTGATCCTTTTTCAAGTGGAATGCAGGGGACAGTGAGTTTTCAATTCTTACTGCTTGTACTACTGTACTTATCACTACTTAAATCATTAGTTCCATCAAGAACCACCATGATGGACATAAGCAGTACTATCTCTTTTCTGTTCATCTTGCCCTTTATTTTAGCTCCTGGTAAGTTTGATGTCTTGACTTGATAGTTAAGTGCAATTTCCATGCTTTCCTCTTTATTCTCCTTATTTTTATTTTCTTGGTTTACTTATAAGTATTTTTATCCTTTAACTTTATCGTTGATTTTCTAATAATTCTTTTCATTCTAGAAATTTCATGTGTTAATTTTCTTTATTTGTGTCATATCATGAATATGTTCTCATATCTGAGTTCCACAGATATGTCATGGATGTGTTCTCATATCCAAGTTCCACGTGATCATTATCCTTAGCTTTTGACACTGTTCTAATGTTCTGTTTTTTTTTACAAACTATCTTAGTTTAACAGTATGCTTTAAAATAAATTAGCAAATGTAATAAATGCAGAAAAATAAGTGTAAACCACAATGAAATAGTAAAAATATACTAATTAAAAATAAAACAGTAAATTGGTTAATCTTGTTCCCTTACCTTGTTCTATGCTGATGTCTGCTGTGCAGCACTGTTCTTGAAGAAGATCATAATAGATAAAACAGAAAAGGATAGTATTAAAACAAACATATTATTCATTAAAATTGTGAAAGCCACATCAGATTCATTACTTTATTATTTCAAACCTCCATAGAGTCACACGATGAATCATGGGAGGCATGTCTTAGAGTCAAGAGAGTTTATCATACCACTCCATTAACCCATTTATCATTCTGTCAGACAATGATTTCCCTATTCCAACTTATGCAAATAAAGCCACGTTTCACTCTCCTACTCACTACCTTCTTTTTCAACTTCCTGGAATGCCTCTTGTCCTTACTATATTTCCCTTGTTCTGCTAGATGAAAAATCTGTACTGTAAATACTTCTTTCAACAGCAAATGTCTCATTTATGTCTCCCCTTCATCTTCTATCCAGCAAACTCTGCATTTTTCATGATCTTTGTCTGTCCTGATAACTGACATTATAAAGGCTTAATATTATTTAGTTATCTGCCTCAGTACCCTCTCCAAGATTAGCTTATCCTATTGAAATCCTGGTGACCAGATCCGAACACAATAATCCAGATGTGGCCTGATCAGGTTTTGATACAATGTAGTTAGGACTTTTTTATATTCTTCAGTATTGCAACAAATCTCTGGGTTATCTTCATCATCCTTTATCTTCATCATCATTATCTTCATCATCTGGGTTATCTTCATCACCCCCCCCCCCCAATATGTTCTTTAAATTTCAAATTTTTATCTATTGTCACTCTGAGATCTCTTGCTATATCCACTTCCTCTATTATAGATCCACCAATAGAGTAAGGCACCTTCAATTGATGGATTTCAAAACCTTACATTTACTTGTATTAAATTGACATAACCATTCATTTGTCCATCTGTCCAGCTTATTTAAATCATCCTGAAGAGCTATCACATCAGCACTATTAATAACAACCATGAAAGATTCACATTGTCTGCAAATAATTGAATATTGTTACTATTCAAATAATTGAATAGTAACAGTATCATTGACATAAAGGTTAAAAAGTAAGTCATAGTACTGATACCTGCAGAACCCTACTTGGGACTTTCTTCTTTGTTGATGCTGCTCCCCCCCCCCCCCCCCACCTCCTATACAAAACTCTGATATATCAGTCAACCAGTTTCCAATCCAATTCACTAAGCTAAAATTTAAGCTCCTATGTTGCAACTTAAATATCAACTTACCATGTGTCAGCCTATCAAATGTCTTTGCAATATTCCCCCCCCCCCCCCAAAAATGCATTATATGCCTTCCCCGTGTCAACCACTCTCTCGTCACTTCATAAGAAACTAGCAGATTGCCGAAGCAAGAGCACCCATTAACAAATCCAATTTTGTATATTATTACTTGCTAATTTCTTCAAAATCTTTAACAACCATAGAAGTACATTGAAGAAATACAAACTTGTCTATAGTTTGGCACCTGCATTTTGCCGCCACACTTGTGCAATGGTACTATCTTACCCTTCCACTTAATGTGCACTTCTCTTAAAACATGTGGGAAAATCCCATCTAGTCCCCCACTGCCTTTTTTGACTTCCAAAGTTCTTAGCATTTGAAGCAAATTCTTCTCATGCACTTCTAATCCTTCAACCTTTTCCAGTCTTCTAGGAGCAAAATCTGCTTCTCCATTATGAACTGCCAGAATAAAGTGATCATTAAGCAGCTCTGCTATATCAACTCCATTGGTCACTTGACCTCCTTTTCCATCTAATAGAGGGTTATTAGTCCATTATTTCTTCTTCTACTGGCCTCATAACAAAAGAATTACTTAGGATTTTCCTTGTACTATAGAGCAAATCTCGCTTATTCCATTTTTGTCTCTCTTACTGTACTGGTCATTTTCTTGGCCCAAGTCTCATATTATTCATGCAGTTGCTCTCCACCTCTCTTTATATTATTTTACATAACTTCATTTTCTTCTGTAGTTCCTTTATAATTTTTATTAGGCATTACTCTATCATTAAATTGTGTTCTCTTTTTCATTTAAGGAATACAATTTGCAATTGCTGCTGATAAATATTGCTTTTTTACAAATTCCTGAAATCTCCCTTGCAAATCATCCATTCATGAAACTGCCCGAAGTTGGTTCCTAATTATATTATTTATGTATAAGGCTATAATAATATTATTATTATAGCCTTATACATAAACTATTTTCTCTTTGGCACTTCTATCATGTTTATCCAGCCTCCAAATGCATACTTGTTCTCGCCAGTGAGCAGCACGACTGATATCTTACAGTCAGATCCTCTGATGCATGGACAAAATCTAAAATTCTTGATCCTAGTGTTCTCTATGCTATATGTTGCCTGAGACATTTGTTCCTCAGAAATTTCTTTTCTTTACTGCTTGTTATACTGATTCCTGTAATTTATACTGCTATAGTTAAAATATGTCATAATGACCACTTGCTTTGTACTCATCAGACTTATCTGCCTAGGTATTTCCTGCTCATTAACATTTTATTCCTGACTTTACAAACATCACACTAAATATCTTGTTTTGTTCACCTCTATGTCACACTATACACTTTGAAAACTGTTAGTATCATTTCCTTCCATATCCACTCTAGAGGATTCAACTCATCACTTGTCATTAGTAACACTTCACCACCCATGTTTGTCCCTTTTATCCTGCCAAAATATGCTATATAGTTTTACTTCTATTACTGTCAGGATTGTCATCTGTTATCAACCCTATTTCATTAATTACAGTAATCTTTGGCAGGCTCAGGTCAGAGTTGCAAATTAACTTCATCTATTCCTGATACACTTGGCATTTGTATAAAGAATTGTCAGTTCATTCTCACCAATCCTGTACCCATTATTATTCTCTCCAGATGCCATTTGTCTCTGTAATATACCTTGCATCCAATTTCCAATTGTTGCTAGTATAATCCACACTGACAATTGTAATTTCCCTGTCCTAACATTATCACTTGCCAAGAGAACGATAATCTCTCCAGATGCCTATGCGCCTCCATGTTTAAATGTATTTTATCTCTGGCATACTGCTCTCTTCTGTTTTCAGATGCACTCATATCCACATGTTCTTGATCTCTTTCAACACATTCTTAGTATCAGGCTATTTATTCATTATTGCTGTTCTCCTTATCATTTTCTTGATATATGTACCTTCAAGGGGTGTTCAGGCAACTAACAGAACTACATGATTAAGTTTAGAGTATTATTAATGTCTAATCACCATCTTCTCCAAATTAGTCTGTTATTTGTCAGCATTCCAATATTGTTTCTAACATTTCATGTTTCTAATTCACTTCTGACTAAATCAATCCACCTAGCCCTTGGTCTTCTTTTGGATCTATTTTCTGCCATCTTGGCATCAAACACCTATTTTGCTAACCTTTTCTCACCCTTTCTGTTTAAATGGCCATGTCACCTTAGATAAGTCCCACTCACACATATTGAATGCTAACAATGTAAAGTTCCTTTATAATATCTTCATTTGTAATATGATTGTGCCAATGATGCTATCTGTTTAGTCTAATTTTTCTCATAACACTCATATGCATGGTCTGTAATCTTTGATCAAGTGCTTTATTTCTAAACCATCTCTCAGATCCATAGCTTAAAATTGGTTTGAACACTGTCATGCATACTGCTGGTTTGATGTTTTGTCTAATTTCTCTTGTATTCCATTTAAATTAGTTCAACTTGCTTTTCTGCCATACTATCTTTAATTATTGTGTTGTCTATTTCTATATTTAATTTGCCATCTTCACCAAAGACTATGCCTAAATAGCTTTCCTAAATGCGTGGAGAGGCTTATGTGTTCGTCAGACATGTTGTAATAGATTTCACGGTATGATGGATAAGAAAATAACTATTTATTAACTTAGAAGCTAATATTTAGCCAAATTACTAACCACTTACACAAACAATTCTCCCTCTTTTGTTAAAAATTCAACCCACCTAAAAAAGTATTTTAGAAAACCACACCTAAAATAGTTCAGACCTAATGGTGAGTTTTGATATATCACCTCATTATTCACTAATGTACCACTGATTGAAACACTTAACTTACTAAATTCACAATTTCCCCCAGATATATTTCAGCTATTTAAATTCACAGCACAGGCAGGTTATTTTACATGGAAAGGGAAAATATACAAACAATTAGATGGGACAGCTATGGGTTCCCCCCTTTCTCCCTCCCCTAGCCAACTTCTACATAGAACATCTGGAAAAATTAGCTATCAACACAGCCACTTTCAAACCTATCCTCTGGCTATGCTATGTTGATGATGTGTTTGCTATTTGGCCACATGGCCCAGACACATTGAATACATTTTTAGTGCATCTAAATAGCCAGCACCCTAAAATCCACTTTACAATGGAACTAGAAGCCAATGACTGCCTTCCCTTCCTGGACACACTGATCACACGTCTTCCAGAAGGTTCCTTATCATTTTCAGTTTATAGAAAACCCACTCATACAGGCAGATACTTACACAAACAATCACACCATCACCCTTCTCAACAATATGGTATCTTAAAAACACTAACCCATAGAGCTAGAGCAATCTGTTCCAATGACATTGCTCTCACTGCTGAACTTTTTCACCTACGTCATACCTTCTTAACCAATGGTTATAATCCCCATAAGATAGATAACATACTAAATGCTACCCAGAAATCCCCTCTGCCTACCACAAAAGACTACAACAAAACTATCACCATCCCATACATTAAAGGCACATCTGAAAAGATATCTAGGGTGCTTAATAAACACCAACTACGCACAGTATCCAAACCTTATGTAAAATTAGCAACTCTCATCCGTTCACCTAAAGACAAATGCACTCCTTTATCACATCCAGGAGTCTATGAAGCGCCCTGTTCTTGCCATCAAGCCTACTACGGACAGACAGGAAGAACTGTGGACATCTGCCTCAGTGAACAGAAAAAACATATCCGGCACTTTCACTCTGGCAAGTTGGCTCTGGTAGACCATGCTTTGGATACCCCTGCACACAGGATCAATTGGAAAGAAACAAAAGTAATGCACAGAAGCTTCTACAAGTCAGAGAGGTTGTTCCTGGAATCAACAGAAGCCTTAAAACATACTCCAAGCCTTAACAAGTAGGGCTGTATAAATCTACCAAAGATTTGGGAGACAGTCATCCTAAGACCAAATTAATATTTATTACTTTTATTTTATTTTATTTTTTAAAACTTTCTAAGACTATCATTTGGACTACTATTTCAAAACTTTGGACTTTTTTTCTTTTTTTTTTTTTTTAACCTAGATGGCACCATATTAGGACTTTAGTCTTGTGTTGCACACTGCAATGACTTATACTAGCCCCACTGTTACACCGGATTGTAGTTGTCTTGCTTTTGTAACAAACTTCGTGTTGTGTGCTCTGAAGATGCTGGATATAATTCCAGTGAAATATTAGCTTCTAAGTTAATAAATAGTTATTTTCTTATCCATCTGTGTTCATTTCATACCGTGAAATCTATTACAGCTTTCCTAAACTATGAAATATTTTACTGATTGTGTACATTCTCCATTGAGAATGCAGTGGAAGTTTTCTATGATCCTGCCTATTTTCAGTTTGGTCTTTTTTAATTGCTGATTTTCATGCCAAATTGTTGCTTCTGTTATGCAATTTAGTTAGTGAACCCTGGAGACTTGCACTGGATGTGTTTAGGAGTACATCATCTGCATAAAGCAAAGAGCTAAGTTTGATATCTCCATTTCTGATATCAGGATCATTGCCACTTTCTTTCATAATGCAGTCCATATAGATGAATAACTGAAAACTGGGATAACATTAAAGTAATTAGAATAACCTTGGAAACTGAACAAGAGTAGTTATCAGGGATGTTAGAGCTAGATTTATTGCTTGGGGAATGGTAAATGAGTGGAATAGGTTGCCAGTCTGTTTTAGGTCTTATGACTGTGAATGAGTTCAAAGTGCGATAGATGTTGTGCAAATATTGGCAGGTACTTGGCATGATGTTTAGAGCTTCCCTTGATGAGTCTAAGGACTCTATGGAGTAGCCTATAATGAGTGGTGATAATGTGTATCCGTATCTTACCTCTGGTTTTACATCAAACCATTTTCCTGTATTTCCTTCAATTTTAACTACTCACAACTTAAATATATATTGCTCTGCATAATGTTCCATTTACTCCAAATAATTGTAGTGTTTTGAAAATCTTTTCTCTGGGCACCTTGTTGCATGTCTTTTCCAGATCTACAAAACTTAACTACAGATCCTTACCATATCCCCATGATTTCTCAATATTTGTCATAATGTGAAAATATGGTCTTGATAACCTCTGTTTAGCTTTTTCTTCTCCAAATGTTTCTCTTCTGCAATTTTTCTCAAGCTCTGTGAAACTATGCCTGCATAAATCTTTCTTGAGCACTTATAGAGAAATTCCCCTGTAATACTCGCATTCAGATTTATTCCATTTATTTTTATTTATTTATTTATTTTTTTTATAGATGGGAACTATGAGAGTCTTACTCTGATCATCTGGCATTTGACTTTCTTACCAGGCTCTTAATTATGCAATATAGCTGTTGCCAAACTTTTATACCTCCATATTTAAGCATTTCTGGTTGAATATCATCCATTCCAGATGTTTTTCTACATTTCAAGTTTTTGATGGCTTTTTCTACCTCAAGTATTAATATATACTTCTGTTTGAATTCCTGTTGAAAATTTCTTACTGCTGTTCTACCACTTGTTTCAAGTCTTTCAAAGTAATTACTCCATTTAGTGTATCCATATTTTCAGTTTTCATTTCACCTTTATCATCTTTGATCTTTTTATAGTGTTTTTATCTCCATTTCTAAGCTTTTTCTATAGTCTCCAAAACATTTCCACCTTCCTGATATTTAGTTTCTGTATTCTTACTTTGTCTTCCCGTTATTTTTGTTTAACTACTTTTACACACATTTCTCCTGTATTCTGTATTATTATATCTGGGTAAAACACCCCCCAATCTTTCCTCTCACATTTTTCTGCTGCATAGTTGCTAATAACCTTAAATATCTCACCACCACATTTTCACTACTTCTCAGAGCAATTTTAGTCGATTTTATTTCAAAAGTAGGAAATCCTTATGAAAGCTTCTTCTAGCCTCTCATAAACATGGTAGTGATCTTAAACTTTTACAGAAAATATTGCCTTCCATCATAAAGACATTCATAGCATCGATACCCCAATAGGACTCAAATCTATAGTGTGTATGCTGGAAATCACAGACATTATCCAGTCAACCTCTAATGAAATGGTAAAATAATCAGAAACAATGGATTTGAATAGGGTGATGGCAAATTTCAAAAAGAACAAAATAATAAGCAGTTTGGTAAAGAAAGCTGTGTACAGCAATTCATGCAGAGCATGGTTTCAAAGTTGCTGGTTTCAGTATAATGTAGTTTGTAATTAGTGTAAAATGGAATTAATTTATAGTAGTTTTGTCAGAAAGGCACTTATATTGATCATATTTTACATTAATAGTTACCCATTGCATTGAAGCAGCAGTGTGTTATAAAATTAAGGCAAGCATGTTTTTGAGCATTATAGAAATTTTCAAGTATTCTGTATTTCCAAGCATCATTCCAAGAAGAATTTGCAGTAGATAAGTGAGAAGGTTTTTCTGGTTCTTGAGAATGCATTAATGTAATTATGAGTGTTGTCCCAGAGTTCAACAAAGCATTAAATTCTGGCAAATTTCAGAAATTATTCAATGCTACTGAGGCACGTATTGGAGAAAAAGGAAGAAATATGTGCAGACTATACTTTTCTAAATAATAAAAACTGATGTTGAAAGTTTTTTCACTTGTTTATAGTACAAATTAAAGATTAATTACTTTAACCTTGATATCGCTTCTGAGTCTGGCACCCACTGATGAGAGCTCAATAAAGCTGTATACTATATACCAGGGGTGTTCAACCCGTCGATTGCAGAGTGATTTTTGGTCGATCTCGTGTGTATTCCTCCTTACTTACAAATTTAATTAAAACTGAAAACATAATATTTTATTTATCATTATTTTGTATTATTTTTAATTTGCTTTTAAGTGTATTACTATTGTTTATTTATTTGACACATTACAAACCTCCCTCAGAATGTTGGATTACATCCAAATCAGTTATCTATTTCTCTATGAGAAAGGAGTATTCTCTTTCTGGATTACATTTCTTTCTATAGGTATTTCCATGGGCAATACTCAAATGAACTGGCCATCACCATTCTGCTAATCATGTACAAAGATATGTAACTGCTGGTCGACATCCACATCAGTTCAGCTCCAAACTAAAACCATTTTCTCCTATAAGTTGAAATCTCTCTTGTTTGAGTTGTTGAAGTTTTTCCACTTGGTTATACTATAAATTAAAGATACCAAGAAATTATATACTTGGTTTAATCCTTTATCCAAGTGTAAGCAAACAAAAAGTTTGTGCCTGAAGTATTTTCAGGACTGGAAATACATGTCTGCAAGGAGATGTGCTTTGCATCATGGGATACTAAGGCAAGTGATGTGAAGTCATACCACCTTTACCATGAGTTGCCCCAGTCCTGAAAATCCTTCAGGCACAAACTTTTTTGCTTACGCTGGAAGATCTAGAGGGAAGCTGCAATTTTTATATACCAATGCAAGAAGCATTCGAAATAAGAGAGAAGAATTTTTGGCTAATGGCAAAAATTCTTCTCTCTTATTAGTCAGTGCAATCTCACACCAAAAGTTGTAGGAATTAATGAAACTTGGCTGTCAGCAGAAGATGTGGTCACTGGAATTGAATGTGATGGGTACAGTATTTTCAGGGAGGATAGAGAACATAGAACAAGGGGAGGAGTACTGTTTTTAATAGCTGATATGTTGTAGCTAAAGAAAGTAGTATATCAAGATGATAAACATGTGAATGAGAGTTCATTTGAGGCGGTCTGGTGTGAAATAGTGACAAATGCAACCAAATATACAGTTATGTTAAAGATACCAAGCAATTTTAAACCTGGTTTTACTCCATTTTTTCCAAGTAAGCAAACAGACAAAATGTCAAGTTTGTGCCTGCAATTTATGCAAGACTAGCTGATCTCACAGGTAGTGCAAGACCAAGGCAACTCGTGGTAAAAGTGGAGCAAGCTCTGATCACTAATCTTAATATTTACCCTTAATGCAGGTTTAAAATTGCTTGGTATCTTTAACATAACTATACCCAAGTTAAAAATACTTTCTACAAATATACAGTTGGATGCTCCAATAGGCCAGGGAGTACAGGGGGAGATATTGAATTCATGCATCAGCAAATTAGTGCAATGAGTGCAGGTTTAGTGATTATTATGGGGGATTTTAATTACGGTGATATCAGTTGGAAAGAGGAAATATGACATAGCAAAAAGGAAATGGAGTTCATTCATCTTCTACGAGACAATTACTTGAAACAGCACATAACAGACAATTATAACAAGCTTCGGAGTGAGCTTGCAGCCATCCCATGGTAGAACATATTGCAGGGGAATTCATTGCCTGACTTAATTGTGAGCTCTTTGTCTGTAAATGAATTCAAGAAGAGATATGACAGATATTGTTTTGCTAGTTTGGGTCTCCCGTGATGAGTCTACTGACTTCATGGAGATACCCATAATAATAACGGATTAAACCAAGTATATAATTTCTTGGTAGCTCTTGTTTGAGGTTAAGGTATAAAAAAATAATAAATTTCAACTCTCTTATTAAATCTCTTAATTCAAGAATTTACCAAAATCGAATCTCCTGGAAAATACATTTTTTGGGAGCAAGCTCTAAAGCAGGGGTGTTCAACCTGTCGATCGCGATCGACCACAGAGCAATTTTTGGTCGATCTCTTGTGTATTCCTCCTTACTTACAAATTTAATTAAAACTGAAGACATAATATTTTATTTATCATTATTTTGTATTATTTTTAATTCACTTTAAGTGTATTGCTATTGTTAATTTTTTGTTAAAATTTTCAAATCAGTAATTTTCTTGCAAGTCCGGGTAAATGAATTAATTTGGATCAGTGGAAGTCAAACAGCGAGCCGAGTGAATACGACTATAAGCAAAGTGTAAAAACTCGATTGTAGCTTAATATTAAATATTCCAAAGCACATTACATCGATTTTTTACTTAGGTTAAGTCCCATGTGAATATTGTAAAAAAATAAACTTTGTTTGTCTCGGTATAGTTTGTATTAGATGTTTTTGTAAATAACTCTTTTGAAGCTAACTGTATATACTTCTTTAATAAGAATATGTTAGAGTGTTAAAAATAAAGGCAATGTTTTTTCGCCAAAGCTGTACATGGCGGCATTAGAAAGATTGTTATTGAAACTTGTATGTATGAGAAAGGCTTGCAGGCTCAAAGTGTAAACATCTCCGAAGTCAGTCAGAAAGAGTTCAAACAACTTTCCGATGACCGGTAACTTACAATCAAAAGAAAGCGGAAGAGAACAAAATGCGTGCTGAATTTGAAACTTAAGATGAAAGACTCATATCGATTCTTTGAGTGTTGCCAAACTTCATGTGAGGTCTCAGAGGAGGCCTAATAAAAAGGGACTGAAGCAAGCAGAAGGGGTCCCGGTTCCAGAATTGCTGTCAGAGAGGAGGCCGCCCCGTCCAGAGTCGCTATCAGAAAGACTGCCCAGATCCACGTTGCTTGAGAGAGGAGTTTCCTGCTTCCAGAAAGGAGCTTCTAGGTTCAAGACATCGCTAGAGAGAGAGAGACTACTTCTTGGCTGCAGACAAGGTTTCAAATTGCCGAAAGGGAGAGTTCCAATTGCCGGAGAAAAGTTTCCAGGCCAGGTTAATGTCACATTCACCAGTGTGTTGCATTTTCATTACAATTTGATGAATCAAACGACTTCACTGATATTGCTCAGTTAATGGTATTTATTCGCATGGTATTTCAAGATTATTCAAGTAACGAAGAACTTTTGAAAATTATACCATTATTGGGAAGGACTAGGGGAGAAGACATTTTTTCGGCATTTGATGAATTTGTGAAACAACACAAACTTCCATTTTTTAAACTTGTGTCTGTTACTACTGATGGTGCTCCTGCAATGATAGGTAATAAATCAAGCTTCGTTTCATTATGTAAAAATGATGGCAAATATCATATCCCGATTTTTTAATGTACCACTGGATTATTCACCAACAAGTATTGTGTAGTAAAAGATTAAACACAAAAGGTGATTTGGTTATTACATTTAAAATTGTAAATTCTGTTCGAGAAAAAGCCCTGCACCCGTGGTTATTTAAATTACAGGCAGATGATGATAGGGAACTTCTGTTGTACAATAATGTTTGCTGGCTCAGCAGAAGTCAATTTTTAGAAAGATTTCTTGTATTAATTAACTATATAAAATTTTTTCTTGATAAAAAAGGAGATTTATCCACAATTGAGTGATAAAAGATGGTTGTTACACTTATCATTTTTAGTAGATTTCTGTACGAAATTAAGCAATTTAAATTTAGAGTTACAAGGTAGAGATAAAAATTTAATTGACATGTTAAGTTCAATAAAAACTTTCCAGCAATACTTACTTTTATTAAAGAAAAATATAAATGACCGAGAATTTAGACATCTCCCATATTTATTAAAATTTTTTGAATAAAATCGAGAAATGCTTCACTATGATTTAAAAGAATTTATTCGTGAAATAGAATTAGTTGAGGAAGAAATAAATTCAAGATTTAAAGATTTTAATAAATTGAAATGATTGTATCTTTTATCAATAATCCATTTCAAGAAAACTTGAACATCACAGAAATTTCAAATAAAATAAGTGGGCTGTTTGAAATAAACAAAGCTGAAGTAGAACTTGAGATAATAAACATTCAGAATAGTTTACATTTAAAATCAATAAAAACAACGAAGTCATTTGGAAGTATGTGCATGAAAAATTCCCAATATTAACTGATATTGCGCGAAAAATTCTGCTGTGTTTCAGATCAGCATACTTGTCAGAATCCGCTTTTTCAAATATGATCGTCATAAAAAATCAATTAAGAAACCAAATTACAAATGATCGTTTGGATGATTGTCTGCGATTGGCCACTTCTTCATATCAACTTGACTAAAAATATTGCGAGGTCCAAACAATGCCAAATTTCACATTAACTCTAACTTTTTTTTTTTTTTTAATCTACCAGCATTTACTGTAACTTGTGAGTTTGTAATCAATCTGTTGTTTTTTCTAACTTTGGTTTTCCAAAATAGAGAAATAAATATTTTATTCCAATATTTTTTTTTTTTTTTTTGTTGTATTAAAATAATTAAAAATGATAAATTTTTAAATACACAAAGTTTTTAGTTGTGTATTTTTTTTTTTTTTTTTAGTTGTTTATTTGTGTGTAATCAGATATCAGGTTGGGGGAATGTGATCTATATAAGAGAGTAGATCGCTGAATAACTTATAAGAGAGTAGATCATCGAATAACGTTTTATAGAAAAGTAGCTCGTGTAGTAAAAAAGGTTGAACACCACTGCTGTATAAGGTCTGGATAGTGGCCCTTCCCTTAATGCATTGTATTATACTCATCCGAAAGGATGTGTGCTTTGTATTATGGGATACTAAGGCAAATGATGTTGAAGTCATTAGCATCTATATACAAGTGGCCTACTCTTCTTCTTTTCAGATTCCATCAGGAACGTCGGGGAATCTATAAATGCTTTCTATTGGTTCCTTATCCTTGGTATTGGTCTTAGTTCAGCAAAGTTTTCTTCTCATGTTACATTAAAGTCGATGTCCTCTGTGTATTTTTAGGACAGCCAGGCTTTCTCTTTCTTTGTGGATTCCATTCCAGAACTGCATGACAGATTTATTGATGATCTTTCCCAAGTGTATGTCCAATCAATCTAAAATTTCATTTGATGATTTCAATTTACTTTTTTGCTGATTTGTTCTTTTCTAAAGGTCTTCATTAGTAATAATTTTTGGTCACCAAATTCAAAGTATGCCTGCAGACATAGGTTTATGAATGTTTGTAGCTTTCTTTGTATTTCCTTTGAAACTAGCTGTGTTTTGCATCCATATAAAAGAACTGATTTAATGCATGCATTAATTATTTTTATTTTTGTATCTGTGTGAATATTTTTTATTTTCCATACTCTACTAAGTTTAGCATATGCACTTCTTGCCTTTCGAATCCTTATATAGACATCTCTAATTGCTTCTCCATCTGAAGATAAAATGTTCCCAAGATATGTAAAATTTGAAGCGATTTAAATTTTTCCATTTTCAGTTGTACTCGGTGCCTTGTTATTCACATTGATTTTCATTTCTTTCATTTTGTTTGTATTTATTTTCAAATAAATACAAACAAAATTCTGTGATTCTTCTTGTAATGTGGTTAGATTATTTTGGACATCAGGATATCTGTAAGCAATTAGACATACATAACCACATATTCAGTTGTTTGCGGATGATGCGAAGCTGGGAAGGATTATTAGTAATAGTGCAGATGTGGTAGCCCTGCAAGAGGATTTAAATAAGCTAGATAGATGGGCAAATGAATGGGGGTGTCAGTTTAATGCAGCAAAATGTAAGGTCTTGAGGTTTGGGAAACATCGATGGGATGCTGCTTTCTCTATGGGAGGAGTTATGCTGTAGGAAGTAGGGGACACACGAGATCAGGGGTTGATGATTGATAGAAACCTGAAGTTTAGGGGTCATATTGCAAAGGTGGTGAAGGTAACACAGAGGATTGCTGCTATTATGAGAAGGACACTGACCTGCAGAGATAAGAGGGTTATCATTCCGTTGTATAAGTCTCTGATCAGACCACACTTGGACTATTGTTCTCAGATTTGGTCCCCAGGATTTGAAGGGGATAAATTAACTGTGGAAAGGATACAAAGACGGATGACAAAGATGGTTTCAGGACTGTACAAGGATAGTTATGAGGATCGGCTGAGAGAATGTGGACTGCAGAGTTTGGTGGATAGAAGAAGGAGAGGTGATATGATTGAGACTTTTAAACTGTTGAGAGGTGGTTACAGGGTTGACACTGGGGAGTTCTTTCGCTTGGTTGAACAGCAGGAAGGAGTGATGACAAGAGGCCATCCCTGGAAGTTACGAAAGGAAACTGTGAGCAAGAGGGTAAGGAGTGGTTTCTTTGTGTGGAGGGTGGTTGAGCCGTGGAATGCATTGCCTGATGGAGTGGTGGGAGCGAGAACGGTCAGTGAGTTTAAAGAGTGGTATGATAGACTTTGTGTTTCTCAATGGGGGACCTCCCCTCGATGAATCTTGACAGACTTTGTCTTAGGAAGGACATCCCTCGATGAGTCTTTTGACTCCTTGGAGGCCTGAATAATAATAATAATAATATTTGCAGTTTTTTATCGCATTTCAGGACATACTAGTAATGAATATATCTCTGAGATACACGCAGCCTAAGCTGTGATTTTTTTCAACCACAAACTTCACAAGATTAAAAACTCAAATTCAGTTTCCTTATTCCCTGATGTTATCTCTTCATTTCACTCTATATGACTATAATTAAAATCACCACTAATGATCACACTCCTCTTGCTCACTAAGTCAAGTGTCTATAAATTTCTTTGCATCCATCCTCTACTTGATCAAGAGCTATTTAACAGCAACAATGCCTTGAGTGTATTCCAAAGATGATAAGGTTAAATAAGGAACGAGTAAAATGGATGAATGAGGAGGTTGAGAGTGAAATCTGGAAGAGGAAGGCTCTGTGGAGGAAACAAGATGAATGCTTGTAATAATCGGGTGTACAAAGAGTACACAGTGAATGTCAGGAGGGTGACTTGGTTGGTAAAGACATCAAAAGTGCACAATGTGAAGAAATTAGCTAATCAAGCTAAGAACATCCTAGTGAGTTCTTTATGTTGGAGGTTTAATGGAATATTTACACCACTAGGAAAGCATCAGAATTAGTTTTAATCTTATCCTACTGTGTAAATATTCCATTAAACCTCCAACATGATGTCCTCACAGCACTTAAGCATCATATGGATCCTAGTGAGTTCTATTAATATGTGGCAAGTAGAAAAAACATGACTGAGAGGATGATGCTAGTTGATGACACTTTCAGATTGGTAACTGATGTAGAGGATTATTATTATTATGGGCGACTCCAGGGAGTCCTTAGACTCATCGAGGGAGGCCCTAAACATCATGTCCACACAACTATATGACATTCTCACAGTATCTATCATACCTTGCCTTGAACTCACTTACTGTCATAGCACCCACAACAGACTCTGACAGCTTATTTCACTCATTTACCACTCTAAAAGTAAAGAACCCAGCTCTAACACCCTTGCTAACCACACTCTTGCCCAGCTTCCATAGTTGTCCCCCCTAGTTCTCCCACCAGCAGTCCTGATCTCAAAAATATCCTCTGAATTAATCCTATAGAAACCCTTTAGCAATTTGAATGTCTCAATCATATCTCCCATTTTCCACCTATCAACCAATTTCTGCAACACACAAATCTTCAACCTGTTCTCATAAGGTTCATTCCATAGACTTGCTATCAACTTGGTCACTCGCCTCTGGATCCTCTCCACCTCCTCCCCATCAAGAAGAAACCTAGGTGACCAAATCTGGGCACAGTAGTCGAGATGAGGTCTTATCAAGGCTCGGTACAGAGGAACAATAACTTGCTTGTCTCTGCTTGTCAAAGTATTTTTCAACAACCAAGTGAGTTGATGAGCTGATTTAGCGACTTTTGCAATGTGCCCCCTAAACGTCATCTCTCTGTCCACCAACACTATCAAGTCCCTGGCCTCATCAATCTCCTGGAGTACAGTTCCACCAATGTGGTATACTGCTGTTAATCTTTTCACCCAACAATGCATAACCTTACATTTTGTCACATTAAATTGACATCCATTCTTCTTAGCCCAGAACTCCAATCTATCCAAATCATCCTGCAAGATTTTGACATCTTCTGCATTCACTATTGCCCTACCCAACTTTGCATCATCAGCAAACAAATGAACTGTTCCTCTTAGATCCTTCCCTATATAATTAATGAACAAATTAAACAGCAGTGGTCCAAGAACAGAACCCTGCAGCACACCACTAGTCACAGGCCGTCTTTTGGACTCTACTCCTGAATGAACTACTGTCTGATATCTCTCCATCAACCACCCACCTATCCATCTCACCAACCATATGTTGTCCATAGTCCATTCCCATATGTTGCAGTTTTCGGATTAGAATTCCATGTGGTATCCTGTCAAATGCCTTAGCCAGTTCCAGCAGCATCACTGTAAACCCATTACCCTTATCCAGTTCAGCCGTCATTGTGTTATAAAACTTGAGCAAGTTTCCGAGGCTTGATTTACCCTTCACAAAGCCATGCTGTCCCTCATACAGTATCTCATTTTCATCAATCCATTCCTGTATTTTTCCCTTGACTACTTTTTCCAAGATCTTGACAACGACTCCTGATATGCTGATCGATCGGTAATTTGCAACGGTAGTCTTGGATCCTCCTTTATGCAGTGGAACTATTTTCCTCTCTTTCTACATCTTCGGGACTAAACCAGAGCCGAGACTCAAATTAAACAACATGGTCAAGGGCACTGATAATTCTTTAGCCGCTTCACGTAAGACCCATGCTGGTGTACCATCCAATCCCACAGATGTATTCACATTAAGGTTCTGTAATAGATTATTCACCTCCACTTCATTCATCACAATTCCCGTATAAACTAACGATTCCTTTGAGCGTGAAATGGCTTTTGCCTTTGCTTTTCCTGAATCTTTACCAGCTTTTCCACTCGCCATCACTAAAGAAACCCTTTGTTAGCCAACTTCTCGACTAATCAAGACAAGGATATAGTCAAAGTATTCAGTGGGCAGTTTATCAGTGTATTTTGTCCTTGTGAAGGTGATACCGTGAGAAGATGGAGTTTAGAGGATATGGTGGATGAGGTACTGATGGTGAATGGGTGGGAGATATATGAGGAATTGAATAAATTTGATGTTAATTGCCCACATATCTTGGAGTACTGTAGGGAATTATTGGCTCCTTTTGGCACACATATTTAACATAAGTCTTGCAAGAGGTTGAGGAAGTTGGGAAAACTTGTGATCCAGATGTTTTAGATGTGTTTTAGAGAAGGTTTAGTAAGTCAGTCTCAGGAATGTTGGATACGAAAAGAGGGATTGAGGGAATGTAACTTGCAGAGCCTTAAGAACAGAAGGAGAGGGGATGTGATTGAGACATAAATTGGTGAGGGATTAATGTGGAGGAGATTTTTCATAGAGTAGAGAGAGACAAGTGTAGAACAGGAGTTTATACCTAGAAATTGTATAAGGAGGGAATGAGAAGCAAGTTCTTTGCATGGATAGTGATTGGTGAATGGAATGCATTGCCTGAAAATGTGCTCAGTGCAGAAACTGTGATTGTGTTTAAGGCACAGTTTGATAATCTTTTTTTGCATTAGAGTATGGATCTCTTGTGATGAGTTCTTTGACCCCATGGAGGTCAGGTGTTAATAATAATAAATGCAGTCTATTACTCACATACAGTTTCATTTGTCTCTCATCCCTCACATTCACAAACCTGCATATCTTTCTTTTCACACATTTCTGCTGACATACCATTCACTATCTTTTGCTCTCTGTTTCAACTTCATTGTCATACCTGAGCAACACACCAACTACTCTTCCTACTATACTACAGCCTGTCACTCTCCTTAATAATATCTTGATATCCATCTTGTCCAACCAAATCATTTGTTCCTAATTCTACTAATTCCTGTGTTCACTTCTCGTATACAGACCATTAATTACTTTGTTCATCCATCCTCCTGGGAACCGCATCTTGTGCACCACCTCTTCCACTACACCTTTTATCATAGAATCTGTGTTCCATGCTACTCTTCAATTATTGACACTTCTTTTCCCCCCGTCATCTTTCAGCTTATTCCAATTATCCATCATACCTGATCTCATTTTGTGTATACCTCATCTCATTTAATCATTTCATTCTTTAATTCTTGTATTCCATAGCAATCATGCTCTTTCATACTGACAACTGCTCCCATACTTTGTTGGTTAGGCTTTCTTTCATCCCCCCCCCAAATCATGCCAGCTTTTGCTCCATCACTCAGGCTCACTTCTGTTGCATAACCTAGCTCACCTTTGATTTTTCAGTCATTTCAGTATTCGCAGTCATATTCTTCACACTCATTTTCTCTCTCTCTCTCTGTAACCCTTCTAGCAATCTTTCACCCGTTACTAAGTTTTGTCTTTCATCTAATATTCTCCATTTCTCATTCTTGACCTTCATTTAAATTTCTGCAGTTTTAAAATATCACACTTTCTTCAGACCCTCACCTTCTCACTTATCTTGTTTAATCTCAATAAACACATCTTCTGTGTTTGCCCATGTATACACACCACACTCCTGACACGAAGCCATTTTAGAGAACCATTGATTACACTTGATTTTTTCACTATACGTCTAGATGCTCTAGTTCCAATTGCCATTTTGCCTTCATTAACTCTGTTACACAAAATTTCTCTGTAAAATTTACAACCTTGATAATTTTCTAAGCATTCAGTCTCTGTATCATTAATAAATAAATTTTTGGAAAAGGCATACTATTTTTCAAAAATATTAAAAAAAAAAAAAAAAAACAATCTTGTATCAGAAATTTCACCACATCTTGTATTGGTGACAGCTTTCGGATACTACAAAGGAACTTGATATCATTAGCAGTGAAAAATGTGTGAGCATTCTTGAATGCTGATGTTCTAAGACTTGTTCTGGATTATTTAGGAGTTTAACATTTCCATAAAGTGAACAACAGAATTAAATACTTCCAATTTTGATATCATGTTTAATGTGAGTTTTCTTACATAGGGTAATTCATATCAATGTTAAATAACAGTGAAGGTACTGTTATTTAACATTACCTTTACCTCCTTCAGTTCTGATTTATTTTCTCTTGACATCTTATCTTGACATCTTTTTTTTTTTTTGCTCTTCTCAAGCATACTTGCATAATTCTAATCTGGAATGCTGAATAAGAAATTCTTCTGGAATTGTTTTATTTCCCTTTTTTAGACACAGATATTATGAGAACTCTTGTCCACTCATCTTCAGTTTGATTTCTTGAGCTGGTCTTCTCAACCTTGTATACTTTAATTATATATTTGGTTTAATCAGTGGGACCCAGACTCAGAGGTGGTGATACTAAGGTGGGAAGTAATGGAGAACTCATATTTCCCTATACGAGTTGCCAAAAGATGTCACACCTTATTATTAAAATTCCCTGGATTAGAGATAAGTTGATGGAAGTTTTTTCACTTGGCTATGCTACCAATTATATATTTGGTTTAATCCTTTATCCAAGTGTAAGCAAACAAAGTTTGCGCCTGAAGTATTTTAAGAAATGGGTCTGTAAACCCTAGCTGATGTCCCTTCTAATCCCACAGCTGTATTTACATTGAGATTCTGCAATATTGTAAGGACCTCCAGTTCATTCACCTCTGTTCCCACATTAGTGTCTGTCACATAGGTTAAAGCAGTAACCTCACTAAGAAGATATATGCTTGCAAAGTGGTCACTCAGTAACTCGATTATTTTATCTGCTTCCGTCTCCTCATGACCATCATCACTCATTAAGGTTAATCTTCCATAGTCATTCTTTATTTTACTTGCCTCATAACAAAAGACCTCTTTGGGATTTACTGCTTCCTCTAGATGACCCTTAACTATATCCCATGCACTACTACCTGCTCCTCAGTGTTTTATGCTATGGTACAGATTTAAGCTTTTTCCTAAGCATGTCATAATCACCTGTCTTGTAGTTCCACAAATACCCCTTCTTGATAGAATATTCCTGATGTTTTACAATTTCCCAAGTGAAGACTGCATAGTCACTTTCATGAATTGGAGGCAATGTTGTCAACTTGGTTATGAATAGCTCTTCTGATCCTGTGACCAAGTCCAATATTCTCTCATCCCTATTCCCCTCCATCACATGCTGCCTTAAGTAATTATCTCTCAGCAGGTGTATAAATTCTATTTCCTTTCCTTTGTGCCATTTGATCTTTCTTCCTTCCAGTCTATATCTCCATAGTTGAAGCCCCCATAATAATCACTCGACCTGTACTCATTTTACTAATTTGACGATGCATTTCATGTCACATGATCATCCGTGGAATTCCCTGGCCTATAGCAACAACCAACTGTATATCTTACTGGTCTTAATCTCACAGTAGATTGCTTTAAACGAATAGCCACCCTCCCACCTGTCTTCTATTCTTTTTTGGTTGCAATTCATCTGCTATCATCAACTGTATTCCTCCCCAATCCTATCTTCTTTATCTTCCCTGAAAATACTAATCCCTTCATATTCAATCCCTGTAACTACATCATCTGCTGTTAGCCAAGTCTCACTAATGTCTATAACTTTTGGTGAGGTTGCGCTAATCAATGCCAAAAACTCATCCCTCTTGCTCCCGACGCTTCTGGTATTAGTATATGAAAACAGCAACATCCTTTTATTTCCCCCCCCCCTCCACCTTTACTTTCTGAATTGACTAACCTATTCGGTATTTTTGCTTGAGAGACTAGATTCCTCACTTAGTCATTCTCACACTCACTTGCTTCATGGTTGCATTCACACAAACTCACTTGCTTCTACCCTGATTGCTTAATTTCTCTGAATTTGCACATTGGCATGCTTGGTGAACAAAGCTCTCTCCAGACATCTAACGCCCAAACCATTCAGATGCAGTCCATTCGCATTGTACAAATCCTTCTTTCCATCAAACAGAGACCACAGATCAACAAATTCTACTTCATTTCTTTTGCACAGTCGACGTATATACTCATTGGCTATCAATGCCCTCCTCCTGATATTTAGTTTAATCCTTTATCCAAGTGTAAGCAAACAAAGTTTGCAGCTGAAGTATCTTTAGAACTGGGGCAACTCATGGCAAAGGTGGACCAAGTTCTCATCATTCTCCTTAGTATCCCATAATGCAAAGCACATCTCCTTGCAGACATGCATATAATGGATGTGTTTTGCATTATGGGATACTAAAGAGAATGATGAGAACTTGATCCACCTTTGCCACGAGATGCCCCAGTTCTAAAGATACTTTAGGTGCAAACTTTGTTTGCTTACACTTGGATAAAGGATTAAACTAAATATGTAACTTATATGTCCTCCTCCTCAGTTTGCCTCTATCATAGCCTGGTAGGATACACAATCTTCACCTTCTTACTCTTTAGTTTTGCCTCTTCTAACGACTCCTTTGTTATATCGATATTTCTATATGATTTATGCTTAATTATTGTTTACTTAAATCTATCCTTTCTTACCTAAAACCATATACAATCAAAATCCTACTGGCTGCTCTATTGTTAAATATTTATCCTTTGTGATTTATTCCTTTTATTCACTTACTTTAATCTTATTGTTTTATCTAGGATTGTTTCTTCTTCGGATACTGGTGAATTTATATTTTGCTGCGCCAGCCAGTATCCTATAGTAGAAAGATCCTTACTCAGGGAGGCAATACTAGATTTTGAAAGTTTATTTTTCACTTGGTCAGACTATAATAAATTTAGTTTAATCCTTTATCCAAGAGTGTGCAAACAAACTTTGCACCTGAAAGTATCTTCAGGACTGGGGTAAAGTGGTATAACACCAGGCGAATCCTTGCAAAGGTGGAGCAAGCTACCAACACTCCTATCTCAGTATCTCCCATAATGCAAAACACATTTCCTTGCGGATACGTATAATGTTATGCATTAAGGGAAGGGCCTTAATGCATAACATTAAGGCCCTTCCCTTACTGTTAAGAAGCATTAGCAAGGTCATCTCCTCCTATAGGAGCTGCCAAACGGTGTGCCAGCTTTTTATTAAATTACTCTGGATTTAGAGAAAGATGTTGAAAGTTTATTTTTCACTTGGTCAGACTATAATAAATTTAGTTTAATCCTTTATCCAAGTGTGTGCAAACAAACTTTGCGCCTGAAAGTATCTTGAGGACTTGGGTAAAGTGGTACAACACCGGACGACTCCTTGCAAAGTATCTCCCTATGGGAGATACTGAGATAGGAGTGTTGGTAGCTTGCTCCACCTTTGCAAGGAGTCGTCCGGTGTTGTACCACTTTACCCCAGTCCTGAAAATATCTTTTTAGACATACTTAAAAATGAAATCTTAATATAATCACCACAGCTTAAATATAAGGTACTTAAAATAAAGAATACAAATTTTACATAAAGTGAAGAAGTTTCACTTTTAATTACAGCTGATGTGTAGGTATTTCTTTTTGTCAGCAAGTTCTAACAACGTCATCCTTCATAGAATACTTCTCTCCTTTCAAATCATTCGTACCAACCAAGACAATAATTTCTTTCGACTTACCTTTTCACATCAGGGTGGCGTGGCTAATATTGTGAACTTTTGCACTCAGGAAACATGATTTTGTCATTCTTTCATTTAAGTGCTCCCCTGATTATTGTTTCTCCATACATAATTTTCTCCTTTACTTGTTTTTCTTGTTTGTTTGTTCGGTCTTTATTATTCTTTCAGATCGCCTGCTTCTTTTTTCAGCCCTGCTTAACTCTTGCCACTTATGCAGTTTTTCAATTTCATGCATTGTCCTATGAAGGATAATATTTAAGCACACTATTTCTTTATTGATATCCATTTCGTTCTCGTCTATTTCCACAGCTGCATGGTTGATATTATTATCAAAATTTTCCATCTTATTGTCGGTATTTGTTGCATTCTCCTCACCTAAGAGACACTCACTTTTAAAACAGTTAATACATATTCTCTCTCGAGTTTCAACTTTTTTCTACATATTCTTTAATTTTCTCGATGCATACATTTCGCATACACTGCTCCGAATAATATCCCACAAATTCAAATCACCGGACAACATGGTCTTTGCCACCATTGTTTGTCGTGTGCCAATGCCATGCCAATAATATCACAATCAGAATGTTATAAATATACTAATACTCTAAAAACGCGAAAATCTACATTAATATGCTGTAATACTCTAATTTTCTGATGGAAAAAAACAACAACAAAACAGATGAAAATCGCTAATTTCACAAAAGGGTTTTACTAATTTCTTGCATGACCACTTGCAATATAACCTCATATCAGTGAAGGATATAATTCCTTTTACTGTACTCTTTTAGTCATTTCTATACTTTTTTTTTTCAATAGTCTCCAATCTTTTTTTCTCTGTATTCTTTCAGGTCACTTGCAGATTTTCGTTAGGAACTTTCTGATACAGTGGAGAGAGTGCAAAGAAGTGTGTCAGAAATGATATCAGGATTGGAAATACAAATTATGAAGACAGATTGAGAATTTGTAGGCTGCAGATAGAAGAAAGCAGGGTGATATGATTGAGACTTACAAATTTCTGAAAAGGTTATACAGAATTTCAGTAGATGGAATTTTTCATTTTATGGAGGGCGGGGTAAGGATGTGAGGGCATATATGGAAGTTGAAATTGAATGCTGTCAAGAAGGGGGTAAGGGCTGGTTTTTTCTCTCATAGAGTAGTTCATGATTGGAATGGATTGCTCTTAAATGTTGTGTAAGTAGTGTATTACCAATGGAAAAATAGGTAGTCAATTTATCTAACCATCCACTAACAAAAGATGAATTGAATGTTCTAGCAAGAGGCCATAAATTTGCGATTTCACCAAAGTGTTTCCCATATTTAGACTTCATACATAATATAGAAAGAAACGTCAACCATCTCTCCAGTATTGAAGCCAACAGACTTCGATTTGAAGTAGCTAAAGTGATTTGCAGTGCCAAACCTTCAGAATTAAATATCCCACCATCAGAATTGAAAGCTATTATTTCCTTAAAACGTAATAAAAACGTAATCATTACTAGAGCTGATAAAGGAAATAAGACTGTGGTTCTTGATACCAATTCATGCGACCGAAAAATGAATTTACTTCTTCGAGATCGTAATACCTACGCCAAATTAAATTATGATCCTACAAAACGTCAACTCAGAAAATTAAATAAGCTACTTAATGAAACTTCCTCTTTAGATGAAGAAACAATCAAAAATCTTAAGACATCCTAGAATCTACACAAAACTAATGTTCCACTTAGACCCGTCATAGACTGTATCAGCTGTCCAACTTACAAGTTATCAAGATTCTTATCTAACCTTCTCTGCCCTCACATAGGCCACTCAGTCTCTTCAATCAAAAATTCTACTGAGTTTCACACAAAAATTAAAGACATTCAACTATCAAAAACTGACTTGTTAATCAGCTTCGACATTGTCTCCCTCTTCACAAAAATTCCCCATAAAGAAACAATAGAATTACTAACTCAAAAACTTCCGTCTGATATAGTTGAATTGTTCAAGTTTGTTATTGCATCAGGTTACTTCACCTGGAAAGGTCAAATTTACAAGCAAGAAGAAGGAACAGCAATTGGATCTCCTTTATCACCAAACCTAGCAAACTTGTTTCTAGAACACCTTGAGGAAAAAATATTCACTTTTGAACCCAAACCAAAAATTTGGTTAAGATATGTCGACGACGTATTTGCAGTCTGGGATCATCCCAAACATGAATTACAACTGTTTCTAGATAAAATTAACCTTCTTCATCATCGCACCAACTTTATGTTAGAAAAAGAATCTCCTTTTTGGATTTACACATCCAAAGAAAAGAAGACTGTTCCATCACCACATCTGTCTTTCGCAAGCTTACATTCTCAGGTCGCCACATTCACAATTCTTCTGCTCATTATTTATCCCTCTGAGAAATATGGCATTATTAAATCACTAGTTTCCAGAGCACACAAATTCTGCTCCTCTGAAGAATCTTTAAACCAGGAATTAGAAGTAATCAAAAATACAGCCATCCTAAATGGATATAATCCTAAAACAACTCAAAAAATCATCAGTCACTTCTCCACACATCAAACCAGATAGGAAGAAGTCCACAGGATCCCCATACCTTATGTTAAAGGCATCTCCGAACGTCTTTCTAAAATTATGGAGAAATACAATTTTGCCACTGCTTACAAACCTATCAACCAAATTTATAACTTATTACCTTCTCCTAAGGACAAACTCTCGCCTTTGATGTTGCCTGGCGTTTATGAGATTCCATGCTCATGCAAATGATCTTACTTTGGACAGACAGGTAGGTCTGTTCAGAAACGCATCTCGGAACATCAAGACCACATTCGTCTTTTTAAACCGCAGAAATCTGGCCTCTCTCAGCACGGAATTGAAAATCCAAACCATAAACTTTTACATAGATCTTTATATAAACATGAACGTTTATACAAAGAAAGTTCTGAAGCCCTACTACACAGACCAAACTTGAACCACAACAACGTTCTTACTATTCCTAAAGTATGGGAAATTGTCATACAGAATTGTGTTAAATAATAATTTTTTTTTTTTTTTTTTTTTACTTCTGTAGCACGTTATGCACGTTTAATGAGATTCTATTGTAATCATGCGCCCTAACTGTATGTTATTCTTATTATTGTTTAATACTAATGATGTCCTAAGATACTTAGGATGAAATATTTACAATTAAATAATTTTCACTGTGGTTAATATGTATGTTTCTTTTAATTATGATTGCACCACAGGTTTCGTTATTTAAAAAAAAAAAAAAAAAAAAAAAAAAAAATGTATTTAAGTTTCATAGATCTGGAAAAGACATATAATAAGGTGCCAAGAGAGAAGCCATTCGAAACGCTACAGTTATATGGTGTCAATGGGACATTATATCTATCAATACGTAGTCTTTATTTGAGTTGTAAATCAGCAGTTAGAATTTAAATAAATACAGGAAGGTGGTTTAATCTTAAATCTGGTGTTAAATTTGGTGATTTAACATTACATTATCCCCTCTGTTATTCATTATCTATATGGATCACATTATGAAGGAAAGTGGTATATTAAACCTGATATCAAAATTGGAGGTGTTAATCTTTGCTTTATGCAGATGATATACTTCTAAATAAATCTGCTACAAGTCTGCAATATTCCCTGACTAAAGTGAATAACTGTTGTAATAGATATGGTATGAAGCAGTGGTGGCCGGTGACAATTTTAAGTATGGGTGCTGTATACACAAAATTCAAAAAAAAATAAAAACAATTTTTTTTCCTAATCAGTAACCAATTTAATAAGAAATAAATTTACGTATTAAAAAAGTGCTTTATTAAAAATATTTCACCCTCACGAACACACACCAATAATAAAAGTTTTGTATTTCACGGAAATAACTTGTGCATGCATACAATTTATCTGTACCGACACTGCTCAAATGAGCAGTGTCAGATTCACTTGTTGCGTGCAATGACAAGTGCAAAAGAATATTTGCAAGTCTAGCTTGCATTTGGCCGAACATGATAATTCCGACACCGCATTAGATCGCAGTGTATTTGTTTCGTGTAACGATAATTGAAAAAATATAATTCTTTTCATATTTTCAACAGTGACACTTGTCATAATTTAGCCTTGTATCTATAATAAATAATTATGTTATTTTAACAGAATAAAATAAGATTTACAAAAAATAGTTCACCCTCAGCACGAATACACATGAATAATAAAAGTTTCGTATCTCACAGAAATAACGCTTGCAAGCATACGATTTATCTGTAGTGATACTTCTCAAATGAGCATAGTCGGATTCACTTGTTACGTGCAATGACAAGCACAAACGAATATCGGCCAGTCAAGCTGCAATTGGCTGAACGTGATAATTCTGACATGTTAGATTGCAGTGCATTTGTTTCGTAATCTAAAGCGTTAATTGAACAATTCCAATTAACTATTCAGTCAGTGTCGAAACATAAGCTGTAACCTTTAACCTGTTGTCTTTCATTTATATAATGTTATAAGCATTGTTATTATTTATAAACACAAACTAAATTTTTAATTTTTTCCTTCGGGTGCTGCAGTGTCACAGTGCTTATGTACAAGCTGCCACTGGTATGAAGGTCAGCATTAAAAAGAGAAAGACAATGAAAATAGGTATGAACATTGAAAATGTCAACTGCATGCGAATGGAAGACCTATAGAACAAGTAAAACATTTCAGCTACTTAAGCACGATTTTTAGTGAAGATGGTAAATTAAATATGGAAATAGACAAGAGAATCAACAAAGCTGGTATGGTAGGTAGTCAACTGAATAAATTTATATGGAATAAGAGAGAAATTAGCCAAAACATTAAATTAGCTGTATAGAAGACAGTATTCAAACCAATTTTAACTGATGGACCTGAGAACTGGGTCAGAAGTAAAACACTTCACCAAAGACTAGAAACTACAGATATGAGAGTCTTGAGAAAGATAGGGGCATGAACAAATGGCATCAATGGCAATATCGTATTAAAAACGAGGATATTAGGAAAGAACTTGACATTGTCATCATTGAGGAGTGCGTTAGCAGAGCTAATCTCGGGTAGTATGGTCACTTAAACAAAATGGGAGAAGAAACATTAGCAAAAGAAGTGTTTTCTGTCAGGTTGGCAGGAAAAGACCCAGAGGAAGACCAAGATATAGGTGGATTGATACAATAAAAAGTGCCTTAGAAGACAGAAACTTAGGATCTTATAATGTTGGAGTCCTGACAGGTAACAGACTGATTTGGAGGAAAATTGTAGATAGGAAGTTAGTAAGATGTAATTTTTCATGTAGTACTCGCATACCCTCAAGGAGTGTACAGGATATAAATCAGGAATTTGATATTATAATGGTTTTATAGGATTAATGTAGAAAGTTGACATTATGTGAAAGGAGGAAATAAGAAATCTTCTCTCCCTTCCTAGAAATTATATTAGCAATGCTGTGAGAAGTAGATTTTTTTAGCTTGAAATTAACCATTCTTAAAAATGGTTCTTTGAGTGGAATGTATTGATGTGTGCTTTGTCAGTGAAGTAATTTAAGGAGAACTGTGATGGATGTTATCTTAACCCTGCCAGGACGTATATATATGTCCAGATAAATCTGGATACGATTCTGTAACACCTATTGAATAACATGGATAAGAAGTGCAAGTTGGTCTCATTATTTCATCTACTTCGCCGGTAGAGAGATTAAACAATATTAGTATATTGGCCTCTCATGATGATTCTTTCCACCCCATGGAGATGCCTATGTAATAATCATGTATTGTACCATTCATTAAATATATTATTAAAGGTTATGAGAACTTTACCTACTGTTACTGATCATCTAGCACTTAAGTGAGCACTCACAATTGCAAATGATGCAGTTTAATTTAAATTTCAAATTTAAATTTCAAATTAAACTGCAGCATTTGCCCATCTACTAGGTTGCTAATTCAGTATGCACCAAAGAAAGAAACCCAAAAGACTAAGAATCAAAAGGGAAAATGACAAAATACTCAGACAAAATGAACTTTTTGTTTGGAAAAACTCTAGAAAATCTCTTGAATCATCACCATAGCTTCTTTGAAAGAATATAAAAGAATACAAAAAAAATTTCTTATTGTGTGTAACAATTTTACAATGTAAGAATTTGAAATTGCACTAAAAATCCAAAGGAATGACAAAGCATCTGGATTGAACAACAGCATACACTATTAAACATGGAGGAAAGCAGTTTCAGCAACTACTAAATATCGGCAATGTAGCTCTGCATCATTTATTGAGTCTTGCAATAGGGCAAGTCCCAAAGGAGGGAAGAATTAGTCCACTTCAAAAAGGAGATAAGACTGACACTTAGAATTATATGCCAATTTGTGTTTCTGGAATTAAGGTATTGGTGAGAGCTAGGATACAAAACTTGAGTTGATATTAGCAACATTTTTCTTTGATAATCAGTGTGAGTTTATTAAAGGGAGATAATGTTTTAGCAATCTGCTACATGTATTAACAAGGTGACATATATATTGGACAAAGGAGATGTATTGCTGGAAGTTAGGAAAGGAAACTGTTAGCAAGAGGGTGAGGAGTGGTTTCTTTGCATAGAATGCATTGCTTGATAGAGTGGTGAGAGCGAGAACAGTCGAATTTAAGGAGTGGTATGATAGACTTTGTTTTCTAGGAGGGACCTCCCACGATGAGTCTTGATAGACTTTGTGTTTCTTAGGAAGGACCTCCTGCGACGAGTCTCTTGACTCCATGGAGGCCTGAATAATAATAATAATTCCATCACAATAGAGAGATGGTCTAATGATACTAATATCCCTTCCACACACAAACAAAAAATCTGAACAACTCAGAAATTACAGAGGAATCTCACTACTTCCTACCACTTTCAAAATCTAATGGAGTGCTCTCTTCTATTCAAAAATCAAGCAGGTTTCTTAAAATCAGAGGCACACATTCATAGTCTTAGAAGACTGTTAGAAGTAAACAATAAACACCATCCATTTATCTTTGTACATTTCTGAAAAATCTTTGATTCAATCAGTAGAGAAACGATATTCAAAATTGTGACATACCTTTGAAAATAAAGCAGTAACAGAACCATACCAAAATTACTGTACAAGAGGGCTAAGGAAGAAATGAACAAGAGCTTTCCCATATTCCTGGTAGTTCTTCAGGAAGACACTTGGCTGAATCTCTTTATTATTACTCCATGCTATGTTTTCAGACTCACAATTAGCACATCTCTGCTTTGCAGTTGATGTGCTGATTAACTCTATATTCAGAATGTCCAAACCACCTAGATAATTTATGTAATAATCAGCATTGATGGATTGGCAGTTAAGGGTAGTAAAACTGAAGTCCTAAAAACAGAAAGAGACATTAAGCTGAATGACCACGCTTTTGGGGGTAACAGATTTTCGGTACTTTGGTTCTTAAAATTGATACTCTAAATGACATAGTGAAAAGAAAGCACAAAGCTGCTCAGATCGACAAAAGCCTAAATAATATCTGGAAATCCAAACTCGTCACTACAAACAAATATCAAAATTCATCTGTGCAAAACCACAAATAATGCCATATTTGTTTATGTTCCCATACATGGAACATCACTACTCATTGTGCACTTAATAAAATCAAAAGTTTTGGAAAAAAACATGTCTTTCATCAGTATTAGGATGCATGGCAAGATCGCATTCCTAATACTGTCATTATTCTTGAAGAAAGCCATCAAAAACCTCTAATAGAAATAATTCAAGAAAATCAGCTTACGTAGTTGGAGAGCACCAACTTAGACATCCACCCTAGCCTATGTTCATTGCTCTTACTACTTACTCTATCCAACTAATGGATAGAGTGGAAAAGGAAGCAAGTTTTGGCAAAACCTAAGTAAAATTAATTTTAATGATGAGACTCACGAACCATTTGACATTTTGCCATGTCACATAACAACAGTTTTCCTCACTTTCATTTAATAGACTTTATCTATATGAGTTGCTGTTATATGCATTTTACATGAGTCATTGGACTCACTGGATGTATCAAATAATAATAAAATACATATTGTCTATGTTGAATAAGAAAAGAGCAAACAACAGATTTCTCAGAGCACTCCATTCAAAACAAATATATCATAAATCAAGCTTATGAGAATGAGACACAAAATCCCAGAAGCAGTGTTAGCATTCAGTATTAATAGATTCTTAGAAAATTTTCAAATTCTGAAAAAAATGCTGATCTCAGATCTAAGGAAACTGTTTTTGTTACTTTCCAAGTTATATATTTTTTCTTATAAATGAATTCCTGTTCTGAATAGTTCATTCAGGGATGATTTTCTTTCCACTAATAAGTTGTTTTCTGAAATGAAGTTTTCAAGATTTGGTTTTACTATTATTATTTTTTTTTTTTAACCTCTATATGGATTTTTAAATCATAGATAAAATTTTTTAAATACACTAATAGAACTAATTAGTCCCTGTTAGGTTTTTTTTTTTCATTGCTTGCTGAGTGTTTCTCAATGCCTGTCACAATTATTAGACTTCAGAAAAATTATTGCAATTATGATATCTCTTAACCACGCTACCGGCCAAGACTTCTATAGATGTCAAGGTTATCATGGATGCGAAGTGCATATTAAAATTGTAATACCATTGATATTACATTAAAATATATGATGGATACGAAGCGTATGAGGATGTGTATTTGATCCATAATGGCCGGTAAGGTGGTTAATATCTAATTCTGTAAATTTGTAATCTAATTTTGGTAATTGTTCAGGTACTTTTAGAATCTGGAGCATTAGTGAACAAGCCAGATAATTTTGGATTTACCCCATTACATAAAGCAGCTTACCATGGAAGGGCACTACTTACAGAATTGCTCATTACTGCTGGTTAGTAAAATATTAATGAACTAAGGTTTTTAATTCATTAGAAATACATAATTTTCTGTGAACTGAATTTTTTGAATGTATTTTTATCTGTAATATACGCTAGGCAGAAATAAATGTAATAAGTTTGCACCACTTAAATAGGTCTTAGCATGGCCAGTGTATTATATTTACATTAGCCCTGCTAAGATCAGTAAGGCTATCTTAATTTAGGATATTCTGCTAGAATACACTTGTCTTCTTTTAAATTAATGATTGAAATGGGTAATTGTATGGGTTAATTTTAAATTCCCTCATTGCACAATGAGGGAATTTGTTGCCTGGGTTATTATCATTCTGAATTATTGGAGGGGGGGGGGCGAATGGGAGAAAGAAAAGCAAAATGGAAACAGCATTCAGAATTTGAGCAAAAGAGAGGTGTTTATAATAGAGAAATAGTAACAACTGTAGAGAGTTGAAAGAGAGAGATCTTTGCTATTGAGCTGAGTGTTACCAAAGGTAAGGGAGAATTAAGCAAGTCTTTTTGCAAGGAAAAAAAAATCAAATTGTTTTGAAATCATTGAAGATTATTAGGTGATCACCCCACTGAAAATGGAGATCATTGTTTAGGTCATTGGTTGTGGAAGATCCTGAAGCTTGGGATGCTTGAGCACTATAAGGTTTGTCATATGAGTAGGAGAATGGAGAGCATGCCATCATCGGTATGAACTGTGGGAGGCTTTGAGATTGACAACATATCATGTATCATTTATGAGGAAGAGTGTGAATAATAACAGAGTTCTGCTAAGGAACCCCTGCATTAGTAGAGAAAACTGGCTACCCAACTACAAAAGATGAAAGGCAGACTGTGAAATATCTGTTAGCTAAGATGCCCTCTGTTACAGACTTGACATGTCCAATGTTTTGGAAATGTCATTGGCAACAGCATAGGTTTCTCCAAACATATCCAGAGTTGGGTGAGGTAGGCAATAAGATATGCTATTGATGACTGGTGGAATCCATACTATTGGTCACTGATTAGTTGGCAGTTCTTGAGAAAATGAAGAGGTTGACTAATGACTTTCATGATTACTTGAAAGAGCAATAAGTCAATAGTTTGATAGCAGACATCTCTTTTCTTTTCTTGGAATGGACTAGTTTCAGGCTTGTTTCCTTGCTATGGAGTGGATGCCAGCTGAGTAAAGTAAATACGTTTAGAGATGATAAAGTACTGGTTTTTAGGGGTACATTTCTTACAATTGGGAGAATGCTACCAGGATCAAAAGCCTTTTTGATATCTCATTTCAAGATTTTTCGGATATCTTTCTGGCAGGCGGGCCAAAAAGATATCAGCAAGGTAGGAACCATGTATGTGGTTGTTGTTCTGAGTGTAGTTGGATATGATTTGCGTTTTTTATGTATGCAGGAATTAGAAAAGCTGACCTCCTAGTGATGCTAGGAGGTCAACTTTAAGTATTGTTGCTGTAATGCTATCTGAGAGAGAGAAAGGGGAAGCACAAATGGAGAGAAATTGTACCCTACAGCCTTTCTAAGTGACCAGAGGCTGTTTTGAGTTATGGCTAAAAGGCATATTTTGAGTTAAGGCAGTGAGGCCAGTATTATGTCTATCAATTGTGTGTGTTCTTCTGGACAGTTAGACTGTTGATGAAAACCCAGATTTTCTGGGGGGAAGGGGGTATGACTGCCATTTGTGCAAGAGGCAAGTTTTTGGCATTTAACCCTTTCAAAGTCAGACCTAGGTTTGCTAATAGTTGTTGCAAGTTTCATTGTAGGCTGAGAATTTTTTTTTTTAGTGTCTTTACTCACCTTGTTTTAGGTCTCATACCAATTATAAGTTTTTCAAGACTCCTCATACCAGGAGTATGAGTAGGAGTAGCATTCAGGTGTAATAAATTAAATTTAGTTTAATCCTTTATCCAGGTGTAAGCAAACAAAGTTTGCTCCTGAAGTATCTTCAGGACACTGAGGCAACTTGTGGTAAAGGTGGACCAAGCTCTCATCACTCCTTGTCTTAATATGCATTAACACATCTCCTTGCAGACATGTATAATGCTGTGCATTAAAAGAAGGGTCACTACCCAGACTGGTTTCGACCTTTATTGAATGTTCAAGTACAGGTCAAACTCCAAAAACTCAGTGTTGTTGCCCACAGTAATAGGCTGAACCTACCACTGAGAAGAACTCTCAGAATTGGTTGGCCCTACAGCTTGGTGAGAGCTTGGTTTACCTTTGCTACAAGTTGGCTCAGTCCTGAAGATACTTCAGGCACAAATTTTTGTTTGCTTACACTTGGGTAAAGGATTAAACTAAATTTTTTATAGTCTAACCAAGTGGAAAAAGCTTTCAACATCTTTCTCTAAATCCAGAGTAATTTATGATAAGGTGGTACACCTTTTGGCAACTCGTATAGGTAAATATGACTTATCCATTGCTTCTGCCTTGGTATCACCACTTCTGGGTCTGGCTCCTACTGACGAGACCTCAATAAAGGTCGAAACCAGTGGGAAGCTTAGCTTGGGTGATGAATGGTATTGCTGTAGTAGCCTGTGAAGTTTTAATTGAGGCTCGACTGTTGCTCTCACCCAGGTCCTGGGTGTGTGTGGGGGGGAGGGGTAATGAATGGCGATGCTGTAGCCCATGAAGTTAACTGAGGTATGGCTGTTGCTGTTACCCCTCAGATGAGAAATTAATAGCTCTGCTTGGTGGTGGGGTGAGCCTGCCATGGAGTAGTGCCAACCGGTTCTGAGAGTTCTTCTCAGTGACAGGGTGAGCCTGTTACTGAGGGGAACAACACTGAGTTTTTGGAGTTTGACCTGTACTTGAACATTCAGTAAAGGTCGAAACTGGTCTGGGTAGTTGTCCTTTCCTTAATGCTATGCATTAAGGGAAGGACATCTTATACAATACATGTCTTGCAAGGAGATGTGTTTTGCATTATGGGAGATATTAAGACAAGGAGTGATGAGAGCTTGGTCCACTTCTACCACAAGTTACCTCAGTCCTGAAGATACTTCTGGTGCAAACTTTGTTTGCTTACACTTGGATAAAGGATTAAACTAAATTTATTATAGTCTAATCAAGTGGAAAAAAATTTCCTGCATTCAGGTGTAGGCTTTCCCTCTTATACAAATCCAATCTTCCATCAAACACATTTCACACATTTATTCCTTCTACACAGCCTACACATTGAATTGTTTGCCATCATAGCCTTTCTTCTTAATTTCTTTTCACGAGTTACCATGAGGTAACTCGTGAAAAGAAGTTAAGAAGTATTGAGTATATTGAAATCATAGGTGGTATATTGAGGTATATATAAAATCATAAGTAATATACTTATGATTTTCACTTTCTCACTCTTTAATCTAGTATCTTCCAACAACCCTTTCATATTCTCTCTCATATTGAACTTATCACTAGTTAAGTCAGTAGTTCCTGCTACAATTACAATCTTATTCACTTTTCTTTTCTGTTTTTGAATTGCATGTGCTATATTTTTAATTTTTGCTCTGGGAAATCTTGAAGTTATCTTCAGCCCACTCATCGACAACACATTTTATGATAGTCACCATACCAAATAATATCCTTCTTTTTACGATTAACGTTGCTTACCTGTTTTACGTTACTTACTAACTTTCCTGATTCTGTGCTTTATTGTTTTCTTATTTTGCTGCTTAATTTTCTCATCTTCCCTGTTTTCATTCAAACACCACTTGACTTTATAATCTTGCATTGTCTCTCTCTAATAATTTGCTTTAACTTCACTATTTTGCTTCATTATAATTAAAGCATCCACTCTCTATGTTCTAATGTAGTCTTGACAGTTCCTTTCACATATCACTACTCAACCTTTTTCCAGGTATGACATAATACTGTAGATTGGCAACAAGTTTATACACTAGCTAATGGTTTTCCTGCTCATTCAGTCCAGTGCACTATATAGTAGAACTGCTTTACTACTGCCCTTGAATGGAGGAGCTCTGAATCTCTTCATGTTTTTCATACCCTTGAAAGGTATCACATGGCATGTTTGAAAAAGAGAGAGAGAAAAATAGGGATTAAAATAGAAGCTGAGAATCCTGTTCTCTTAGACCAAGTACACCATCAGGCATTTGTTTGGTAACTCCTATAGGTAAAGATGACCTTGCTTTTTCTTCTGCCTGGTATCTCCACCTCTGGGCCTGGCTCCCACTGAAGAGACCTCAATAAAGGTCGAAACTAGTCTGGATAGTGGCCCTTCCCTTAATGCATAACATCATACATATCCGCATGAAAAATAAACTTTCAACATCTTTCTCAAAATCCAGAGTAATTTAATAAAAAGGTGGTATACATCGTTTGGCAACTCCTATAGGTAAAGATGATCTCTCTTTTTCTTCTGCCTGGTATCTCCACCTCTGGGCCTGGCTCTCACCGAAGAGACCTCAATAAAGGTTGAAACTTGTCTGGGTAGTGGCCCTTCCCTTAATGCATAACATCATACATATTCGCAAGGAGATGCGTTTTGCATTATGGGAGGTACTGGGATAGGAGTGATGGTAGCTTGCTCCACCTTTACTACGAGTTGCCTGGTGTTGTACTACCTTACCCCAGTCCTGAAGATATTTTCAGATGCAAACTTTGTTTGTTCACACCTGGATAAAGGATTAAACTAAATTTATTACAGCATAAAAGATGTTACCCAATCAAAGAAGACAAAAACAGATATAATTTTTCTAAACAACAAATACAAGATGTTATACTCAGGAAATAACAATCAGGGAAAAGAAGGATTAGCTATAATATTAAACACTAAATATGAGGATAACTACTTGAATAGCAGGTAATATCAAGTAGTGATGTGGGCTAATATCAAATGGGAAATTGGACGATTTCCCATTTGATATTAGCATTACAAAAGGCAGCTGACACAACGAAAAAGGAAAAATTGGTCCTTGTTGGAGATCTAAACAGCAAAGTAGGAAATGATTACCAGACATAAAAATGCTTTGGGAAAATCTGGAGAAAAGAACAAAGCTAATAATAATGACAAATACCTGCTAGATTTATGTTCAGGTTATTACTAAAACCATGTTCCAACATAAAAATGTGCACAATTCACATTGAGAAAACATGCAAGGAATAAGAAAAGTCTCATTGACTCTGTTATTGTTTGACAGTGATGTTTTCCCACTGGTTCAGAACACAAGAGTATATAGAGGATTTGAAATAGGAAATGATCACCATTTAGTGTTAAACAGGATAAAATTGAATTTCATATTGAAAAGAAGGGTGTGTAAGTTTTGAAATGAATCAAAGTTGAACAGCTATCAGATATGAATTATAGACTCAAATACACAAACGTTATTCAAGAAAAACTGAAAGAGTTTGAAAATAAAAACCAAAAATCTTGGAGATTTGGTGGCAAACTCTAAAGAAGACTTGGATTCAGCCAGAGTGATATGTGTGATCTGCAAGGAATACAGAGATAATTGTAAGAAAGCCAAGCATTGTATAAAATTAGCTAAATAAAAGTCATGGGAGGACTTTGGCAAAGAAGACATTGAAAATAATATCAGGAAGGTGGTAAAATATTTTGGAGATTATTGAGAAAGCTTAGAAATGGAGAAAAGAGTACTAAAAAAGGAATTAGAGATGTATATGGATTGATACAATAAAAAGTGCCTTTGAAACATAAGATCTTTATTGGAATGTTGACAGATAATAGGCCAATCTGGAGGAAAATTGTTGATAGCAAGTTAGTAATGATATAACTTTTCATGTAGTACTATCATAAGATCCTGTACACCCTCCGAAGTTATATGTCAGGAATTTGATGATGACGATAGATAAAGTATACTTTTTTTTAATGGAGTATCCAGATCAAAATAAAAAGTATACTTTTCATTTTGATCTGGAAATATATCTTCAGAGGAACAAATAAATTGTCCCTGTTTTGATAGATAAAAAAATTGTGATAGCAAAAAAAAAAAAAAAAATTAAAAATAAATAAATTCTGTCCAGGATTATTAATTTGAGCAATTGAAAAAAAAGAAAGTTATTTTTGAATTGTTTCGAGACAATCATTTTATTTTGGTTCTAAAGCATTTCAACTCCTGTCCCAGAGCTCATGGACTCAATCAGTTCACAAATCTTTGGTGTTAGTGAGATGTGGTTAACAGAGTATGATGGTTATAGCATTATTTGAAAATACATCACAGATGAAAGAGATGTGCTGTTACCGATCATTTCAGAGGATTTGTGTCCTTTCCATGTGGAACTTTAAGAAAGCAGAAATGATAATGGCTTTGAAGCAATATGGGTGAGGTAAGTATGATTAGATATTTTGTGAGGTGTTGCTACAGGCCAGAAAATGCAGACGAAATGATTCTGAAATGTTCAGACTTTTGAGACTGTGAGCAACAGAAGGGCAATAATAATGTTTGACTTTAACTATAGAAGCAGGAAATAATGTGTGAGTAAGGAGGTTGAATTTCTTGAGCTACTCAGGGACGACTACCTTATGAACCATGAGTGTTGGATTTGATAATATTTCATACAGTGATAATAAAATGTCACCATTTACAGAATGTGATTGTGGTTTTGAGGTTGGACGTGGCTAGGCAGGTGCAAGCCTCACAGAACAAGAGATATTTGCACTCACGGAGCAGTGGATTATGATGAATTAAGAAAACAGATTGGTTAATTGCAGTGGCTTGATGAATTGATGGGGAGAGAAATAAACAGTGCCCTGGACTTTGTCTGGAATCAGTTACTTATGGCAATGTGAGATTGTATTCCTAAGAATAGGAGGATAACGTATATAGGTGGGATGGATGAATCATGAAATTATGTAGGAGCCACGGAAAAAGAGGATGATATGGGAAGAGATATAAGGAACACCATGCTCCTCAGCAGCATGAGAAGTATGATTTGGGAAAGTGACAAGTGTAGTCAGGAAAAAGAAATGCATATGAAAGGAAATTAGCTGAAGCAAAACTAGAGAACATTATAGCATGTTGCTAGTAGAAGAAAGAATGAATATGGAAGACTGACTTTAATTGACAAAGATGGAACACAGGTCATATCTGCTAAAGATTTAGGGAAAGTGTAGTGTTAAGTGAATGTCATTAATGTATTTCATGTAGGAAATACATGAAATACATTGATGGTGGGGAAAATTAGCAGTACTGTTGAATAACAGTAAGAAGAGGATGGAAGACTGACAGTTCAAGAATGGGAAGTGTGCAGAAAATTAAGTAACCTGGGTATTTAAAATAAAAAAAACTATGGGATTGGTGGCATATCCCCACATATATTACAGTTATGTGCTAAAGAGCTGGCAGTGCCCTTGAGTTGGTTGTTCGACAGAAGTCTGGCAACAGAAAGAACAATCCCATAAGAGTGAATAGAAGGAAAACTTGTGCCAGTACATAAAGGAGAATCCAGGTCAGTAGTATGAGACTGTAGGCTGATGGTGAAAGTATTAGAGAAGCTGGTTAGAGACAGAATACAAACCTGGATTGATGAGAATAGAAATCTTTCAAGAGAGTAACATTGGTTTGTGGACGGGAGGTCATTGCTTTAGTCACTTGGTTACGTTTTATTAATAGTGACTAGTGTATTGGACAGATAAGATGCTTATATAGTGATTTATCTGGATTTTGCAGAAGCATTTGATCGAGTACCACATGATAAACTACTGATAAAATTGAGCAGGATGGGGATGTAGAGTTTAGCTTGGATACATGGATAGTGGCTGGCAAGTTCTGAATAGGGTACACTGTCCTGAAAAGAAAAGTGACAAGTGGAGTACCACAGGGTTCTATTCTGGGACCACTATTGTTTAATCTATATATCAAAGATATAGTTCAAGGTTTGAGAGAAGATACTAAACTAGAAAGAGTGATTTCAGGAAGTTCTGATATGATCTTCCATGAGGATATGAATCAGTTGGTGCTTTCGGCTAAAGTATGTCGGTGTAACTTCATTGCTGCTAAGTGTAAAGCTATGCACTTCAGTCAGAGAAGATGGAACAAGGTTTATCATATTTGAGGAACTTTGTTTCAAGTGGGGAGGTGACAAAAGATCAGGGGATCTGGGTGGATAGGCAACTGAAGTTCTGGGAATATGTCATGTGGTTGAAAGCATTACCCAGAAAATCCTGTGTTTTGTCAGTGATATTTCCTTGGAATTAGGTGGAGTCAGGGGTCAGTTTCTTTTTTAACTCTAAATTCACTGTGGTGAACCTTGCACCATAACAAACTATTTCTCTAGTTCTCGGGGTTCACTGCAGCTAGTGTCCACCATGTTTTCTTTTTTGTAAGAAAATTGCAATAAAATTAATAGATTTCCAGAAGTTCTCTTTCCAAGCAAGAAGGTAAACTTGACTAGTAACTTGTAATTTATTAACTTTGAATTGAATGAAATTTTAAATTCCATGAACTTCAGTTCATGATAAACAAAGTAAACAGGATTTTCTGTATAAGTGCCCATGATCCCCCTTTTTTTTTTTTTTATGAAACAACTGTGTGTCACTTACAAGGGTAGTCTGAAAAGTTCTCGGCCATAGACGGCAACACTATCAGCAAGATTTTTTTTTCTAAGTTGGTACATCTGTCATAAGCATCCATGTGAAATTGTAAGTCATTCTATCATGTAGTTTGTTTTATACAGCTGTCTGAAGCAAAAGTTTTGTCTGTATCCCTTGAAATGGATAAAATTGAGCATGTGGTTATAAGATTCTTTATAAAAGAAGGTTTAATGCCAAAAGAAATTCATTTGAAGTTCATAAAAGTTTATGGGCACTTTTCTCCTTTGTTTTCAACAATTAAGAAATGGGCTCCCAAGTTTTAAAAGTGTTAAACGTGGCGTACCAGCCTTGAAGATGATCCACATGAAGGACGTCCAACACCAGAAATCATTGATCAAGTGCACGATATGATATTGGATGACCAGCGAGTCAAATTGCATGAAATTGCTGAGACTATAGGCATTTCAAAAGAACGTGTAGGATATATTTTGCATGACGAATTGCACAAGATTGGTGACATGCTTGTTCACAACAGATCAAAAACGCACACATGAAAATCTCTGAACAGTGCTTGGAGCATTTTAACAAGAATAAAACTGATTTTGTGCAGTGATTTATTACTATGGATGAGACTTGGATTCACCATTACACACCAGAATCCAAACAGCAGTCCAAACTGTGGATGGAAGGCGGTTGCTCGGCACCAAAGAAGACAGAGTCAGTTCCATCAGCAGGAAAGGTCATGGCATCAGTGTTTTGGGATGCTAAAGGCATTTTGTTTGTTAGTTAATTATTAAAAGGATAAAAAACAATAACCGTGGAGTTATTATTCTGATCTTTTAACCAAACTAGATGAAAAAATTCATGAGAAAAGACCCAGTTTGCAGAAGAAAAAAAAATCGCCTTTCACAGGACAATGCACCTGCCCACAAGGTGTTTTGGCAATGGGAAAATTAAGGGATCCACCCAATTCCCCAGATTTGGCTCCCTCTGACCTCTGTCTCTTCCCAAAACTAAAACTCTTCCTCACTGGTCACCTCACCCCTCTCACCCCTCTTGCCAATATTTATATGGAAAATTTGAAAAACGAGTCATAGACTCAGCCCCTCTCAAACCTATCTAGCTGAGATATGTAGATGTTGTGTCCTCTATTTGGCCTCATGACCCAGACACATTAGACTCCTTTCTCAGTCACCTCAACAGCCTACATCCAAGAATCCAGTTTACGATATTAAGGGAAAAGAACAATAGTTTACTCTTCCTAGACACCTTAGTTACATGCCTTCCTAATGGTGCACTTTCCTTCACTGTATACAGAAAATCTAATCACACAGGCAGATACATTCCCAAACTCTCCCACCACCACCCAACTCAACAATATGCCATTATTAAAACTCTAACCAAAAGAGCCCACCACAATCTTTGTTCCAGTGGAACCGCCCTTTCAACTAAGCTCGACCACATACATAACACCTTCCTCTCCAGTGGCTACAGCAGTCATAGTATTAAAAATATAATCAGTTCCTTCCCTATTCCCCAGCCATCTCTTCAGCAAGAGTTTAGAAATGCCATCACCATACCCTACATCCATGGCACATTGGGAAAAAATAGCCAAGATTTTAAATAAGTACAACCTACACAGCATTTAAGCCTCATCGCGAACTTGCTACCCTTATCCGTTCTACAAAAGATCAGCTCCCTCCTCTCTCAGTACCTGTAGTTTATAAAGTACCCTGTTCCTGTAAGCTGGCATACTGTGGACAGACAGGCAGATCAGCAACCATTCGCCTAGACGAACACAAGTCGTACACCTGCAACCATGACTATGGTCAGTCAGGCCTTTCTGACCATGTCTTGGATACAAACCACAAGATCTCTTGAAAAAAAAAAAAACACCATGCTCCACCACAGTAAATTCAAAAAAGATAGACTATTTTTAGAATCCACAGCAGCTCTCAGAAATCAACCAAATCTAAATAAATACGGTTGCATTAAGCTTCCTAAGATTTGGGAAACACTAATCATCAGAGATCCCGCCTTACATTCCAGGCCACCTACAACTGCCATAGAGGGCACTCCACCTAGATAGGACTTTAGAGTCACCTATGTGGTTGGCTTAGTATTGTGTAGAGCATGGTGGTCAAAGTACTAAGCCCTGTGGTTCCCCACCTGTAACCTTCTGCTTCCATTCTACTACTGACCTTATGCAATAGCACTATCTAACCCCTTCCACTCCTTGAGGACCTTTCCTCTTAGCCAGGCTCTCAATGAAAAGCCAGATCAGTGGAGCAGTTAGTTCTTTAGTGCATTCCTTCAAAGCCTGTGGCAAAATCCCATTCAGTTCCATTGCTTTATTGACATTCAGAATATTCAGTATTTGAAACACACTACTCTCATCTTGCACTCCTGTCTTGAACCTGTCTCACCCTTCTTGTATTAAAACCCACAACTCCAGGATGAAATACTCCAATAAAGTGTTCATTAAACAACTCTGTGTCCTTTGCATCAGTCACTATTTCCATCTTTTGTCTAACAGTGTCATTCTTCCACAATCATTTTTCTCCTGGCCACATAGCAAAAGAATTCCTTAGGATTTTCTTTGGATCCCAGGGATAATATCTTTTCATGTTCCAGTTTTGCCTTTCTCACCTCACCATACTCATTGCTCTTCTGGCCTGAGGCTTATATTCTTCATGCATCTGCTCTCTCCACCCTTCTCCTTATATTTCTTTTAGTAACCTCTGTTTCACCTGCAGGTCCTGTTCAGTATTGTTTTTCATCTACTTGACACCAAATTGTGTTCTGTTTTTCAGAACACAATTTGTTCTGAAAAACAAATTCGAGATATACAACTTGCCATTGCTGCTAATATTTCTTCACTAAGTCCTCCATGGAACTGCTCCAAATTGATTTCTAAAATTATTATAATCATCTGCCTTATAATTCCACTTAAGTTCCTTTCTCTTTAATTCTCCTGCATGTCCATTCATCTGCCAAGTCAAAACCACAGGGTCCTCTCTCCAGTTTGGTCAGAGATGCAATCCAAAACTCTTGGACCTTATGTCCTTCTGCTACATGTTATTTATTTGTCCCTCAAGAATTTCAGAAATTCCAGTCCCTTACTACTACATGCAGTTTCCTATTAATACTGCTGTAATTAAAATCTCCCATAATGATAATTTTTTTCACAGTGAAAAAAAATTTTTTCTTTAATCACACAAATAATTTTTATTTCACCAACTCAATATCTCCTGCTGTTCATCTATGTTCATGGGCTTATAGCAATACCCTACTAACTGGCCACCAGTTAGTGCATGGTCCAAACCTGTCAGTAATGAGTCAGGAAACTTTCTGGTTAACTGCTGCATAATCTTGCTGCCAAGATTATGCAGCAGTTGTGAGGGGGGGGGGTACTGTTGAGGCCGTGTTATGTCATGGAGACTGGTTTCTTTTTATATGGATACTGGGTCCAAGAGTCACTGCATGTTGTCACTATATCCTGTATCTAATTATGATCGGACTTATGAAAACTTACAATGACATTGACATTGTAACAAAGTGAATCTCCTACATACAAACTAAGCCAAACATTTTCCATTAAAATTCATGTACGCATCCACTGTACTAAAATCCGTGACATTAACACAAAGAAAAATGACGTTTACCACCATTTGTAGTCTTTCAGACCAAACATCTCACACCTTACAGAATCTCAGACTGCAGCTGCATGTACTATTGTACATCTCCAATGTCTAAACTATGCACTTAACTATTCCTTTTACCTCAAAGATGGCACATGTTGCTTTGTGAGATCTGATTACCTGCCAAAGAATGTCTAATTTAGAATCCCCTGCTTTTCACCTTCTCTGGCTCAGGGTTTTCTTACCCCATGTAATAACATTAATTTGATGGATTTACCAGTTTCCAAACACTGATAACTACTCAGACCTCTATATTCCTTTCTATGGAACTCAACTATCTGCAATCCAGCTATAAAAATAGTGAAGTAATCTTTGGTGACCTCAACATCCATAATACCAATTGGCTTCCTTTTAGCAACAGCACCAACTAAGCTGGACGACAAGCAGAAGTTTTTGCCATAATAGGTAATGTACATATTGATAGGTATATGTACAAATTGTACATCTACTTATTCCTGATAATCCACGTCACCCTCCAAATACTCTGGATCTCTTTATGACCAGTTCTCCTTCCAGATATATGGTAGAGGTCACCTTCCTTCTCAGTAACTCAGACCACAATCTTGTACAAGTCTTGTTTCAAAGCATGCAATATATACAGATCAGTCATCAGCAGATCCAATTTCATAAAGGCAAACAGCAGAAAACTTGCCTCTTGTACAAATGGAAGCCTTGCTTTTTATTGCATTCAACAGCCTTGCTGAGGTGCTGTTAGATGCCACTTCAGAAATTATTCTCACTGGTATGAAGTTTCTAACTCTCCTGTACTTCCACCCCTCTCTCTCTCATTCTGAAGGCACTCCCTGTTACTTCACCTAAAAATAAAGCTGACCCTGGCAGCACTCTTTTCCTTTCCCATATAGATGACCAAGAGAAATCAACTTTTACAATACTGAACTCCAAGCATTGTATACATCTTGTAGTTTTCAACAAAAGGACATCAGGAAACTACTAAATAACTTGGACATTAAAAAATCCTGTGCTTATGGCATCTCTCCAACTGTTCTCAAGCATTTTGCTCTGGAGTTAAAATCTGTCTTGCATTGTCTCCTGGTACTTGTCCTATTGCATGGAGGCAATCTCATATCCATCCTATTGCCATAAAGGGAGATAAAATACTACCATCAGACTGGTAACCAGTTGCCATCACCTCTGTCCTCTCAAAAAAAAAAAAAAAAAAAAAAGTCATCAATAGCCAACTCTTCCACTACGTAGAGGCCAACCAATTAATCTCGTAGCTTACATCACCATTGAAAGATTCAGAGAAACTTGTGCTGTTGCTCTTGATGTTTTTAGAGCTTTTGACTATGTCTGCCATCAAGGTCTATAAACAAATTGCCATTCTTTTGGTCTCTCTGCCACCGTTTGTAATTGGGCAGCGGGATTTCTATCTGTTGTACTTTTTGAGTCATCATAGATGACTCCCTCTCTTGGAGCTTCATGACCAATGCTGTAGTGTCTCAGGCTATCATCCTACCAAATCACAATGACCATTAATCCTATCCACAGCTTTACAGGAGATAATACTTCATCCTACTCATTTGAAAAAAAAACATGCATTCTCTGACATCCAGCTACATTGATCTACTTACTATCCTTCAATGGGATGAGGATGATATTGTCATGTTCGGTGCCACCAACACAGTCTTATGTTATTTTGCAAAAGAAATCTTAGTTCACCTATGCTTACCCTCAGTAGTGCACAGATCATCAGAGAAAATAATTTCTCTCTGCATGGAGTAATGTTTACCTCTACTCTCTTGGTATAAGCACATTATGTCAGTAGCTTCCTCAGTATCAAAAACCTCTGCATTCTCTTTCTTCAAGATACTATTTTACAATCTTAGCCGTATACAAACCCCAAATCCACCCATACTTAGAATACTGCTTACATGTTTGGTGTGGTACACCTAGAACTCCCCTAAAAAATTCTTGATGCTGTCCAGAGGCAAGCCAACTAGGTTCATAGATGAATCCTCATATTCACTTCAACCTCCGTCTTACAGATGCAGTGTTTCCATGCTGTGTTTATTGTACAGGTACTTCAATTGTTATTGCTTGTGCTGAATTGGAACCATCATTCTTCCACTTTCTATTGCACATAATACAAGAGCAGCAGCTGCCCAGCATCCAATTACTGTGCAACTGCAAACACACTTAACCTGCTTCTTTTTCCCCTTTTATTGAATCCACCTCTGTCCTCTAGAACAGTGTTTCTCAACTTCTGGTCCACGGACTGGCACCATCCATGAAGTAATTAGACTGGTCTACAAAAAATTGCCTACGACAGTCCTCTGCACTCACCAGTTTGCCTTTTCTACTTGTCAGGGAATCATGGCAATTGCTAGTGCTGTGCATGTGCCAAATAGAGGCAAAGGCATGGGGGGCTAGATGCTCGTATATCTATTAGTAGTTAGTATGTTTTTAAATCTTGTTGGGTGCATATCGCTGTTTCGCTGCATTTTTTTTTGTTAAACACGTACAGTTGACCATTGAAGAACTTGGGTTTGAACTGCATGGTTCCATTTATATGCATTTTTTAAAAAAAAAATTAGTAGACGATCCACATAGCCTAAAAATATTGAAAAAATTAAGAAAATGTTAGGTATGTCATGAATGCTTAAAATATATGTAGATACTAGTCTATTTTATCATTTACTACCATAATATATACAAAAATCTATTATATACAATAAATATACAATATCTTGTAATATATACAAGAATCCAAGCTATTCATGTCATGAGGAAGCAAGCATTGAGTACGAAAGCAAAATTATCCCTGAATCTCCACCAGCGAAAAAGAAAAAAATCTAGTTTTATAAGACATCATAATGATAATTATCTTAAATATGGTTTTATTATTTCACTTGAATCTACCGAAAAAGATCTGCATCCAATTTGTGTAATTTGTTGTGAAGTTAAATCATCATGCTATGAAACCATCAAAGCATTTTCAGATAAAACATCCTTAATTAGAAGAAAATCTTTGTAATATTTTGAACGTAAGAAGCAAGAGTTTCAATTACAGAAGAAATCATTTAAACAAAATTTTATACAAAACAAATCCTTATTAAAATCTTCATATCTAGTTGCACTCCGCATTGCTCAAACAAAAAAAGATCTTTTGCCACCAGAGATTTGACATTGTAACATTATCTGAGAATGTTGACCATCATAAAAAATAAAAAGATCATCTGTTTGCAATACATATTGATGAATTAGGAGATATTTCAACAACACAAAAAAAAAGCCATTTTGCTGTGTTACACTTGATACATTGATTGTATTGTTGAGGACATAAAAGAAGAGTTTTTATGTTGTTTAGAATTAGCTTCGCATTCACTAAGTTGAGAAATTTTTAATGTGTCTAATGCATACATTTGCAACCATAATTTGGATTGGAAAAACTACATTGGTATATGTACTGATGGAGCAGCTAATATGATGTGCAAACATTCAGGACTTACTAAACAAATTCAAGAAACATCAGATATTTTTGTTACTCAGTGCATTATACATCATGAGCATTTAGCAGCGAAAAATTTGTCACCTGATTTAAATAACATTCTTTCGCAATCCTAAAAAAAAAAAAAATCTTAATTTTATTAAGAACAGTCAGATGACTGTTCTTAATAAAATACATTTTTTTTTTTTAAATTCACAACTATTCACAACATTTTGCCAAGAAGGAAGTGCAGAACATGAGCACTTATTACTTCATGCTGAAGTAAGGTGTTTATCCTACGGTAGGGTACCTAACCAGATTGCTTGAATTAAAGACAGAAGTAGAAATATTCTTGATTGAAAGAAAGTCTCCACTTAGTATATTTTTCAGACACTGAGTGGATTTCGAAATTAGCTTATTTATGTGATATATTTTCATATGTCAATGACTTAATTAAAGTTTTCAGGGAAGTATGACAAATATATTAAATTTATATAACAAAATCGATGGATTCAGAAAGAAACTGAGATTTTTTCAAACAAAAGTCAAAGAAAAAAATTGTTAATTTTGTTTATTTTACAAACACACGAGATTTGTAAAATCAAAATAAGACAAAAATATCATGATTTTTGACATCTGAATATGATTATCTGCCATCACTTAAATTCATTATATGATGCATTCCAGAAATATTTCCCAAAAGACACAGATAATCGAGAAATGAATTTGTGGATTACCAGTCCTTTCATAGAGCACAATAAAAATAATTTAACTACCAAAGAACAAGAATGTCTTTTGGAATTAAATTTAGATTTGTCATTAAGAACAAATTTTGGAACTATGAATTTAAATCACTTTTGTACCAAAATTAGGATCAGATCTTCACTTTATGACAAATAGTTGAGAAAGCATGGGAATATAACAAAGATCTATATTTAAGTTTTGTCGATTTGGAAAAGGCATATGACAAGGTGCCAAGAGAGAAGCTATTCAATATACTACAGTTATATGGTGTCAGTGGGGCATTATATCAAGCTATACTTAGTCTTTATTTAAGTTGTAAGTCAGCAGTTAGAATTGAAGGAAGTACAGGAAGATGGTTTAATGTTAATTCTGGTGTGAGACAAGGATGTACATTATCCCCTCTGTTATTCATTATCTATATGGATCACATTATGAAGGAAAGTGGTATTAAACATGATATCAAAATTGGAGATGTTAATGTCAGCTCTTTGCTTTATGCGGACGATGTTATACTTCTAAATAAATCCACTACAAGTCTGTAAGATTCCCTGACTAAATTGAATAACTGTTGTAATAAATATGGTATGAAGGTCAGCAATAAAAATACAAAGACAATGAAAATAGGAAGAATTGCTGAAAATGTCAACTGTGTTGTGAACGGAGAATCTGTGGAACAAGTAAAACATTTTAGCTACTTAGGCACGAATTTTAGTGAAGATAGTAAAATTAAATGTGGAAATAGACAACAGAATCAACAAAGCGGGTATGGTAGGAAGTCAATTGAATAAATTCATTTGGAATAAAAGAGAAATTAGTCGGAACACTGAATTAGTTGTACACAAGACAGTGTTCAAACCGGTTTTAACTTATGGATCTGAGAGCTGGGTCAAAAGTAAAACACTTGCCCAAAGACTAGAGACCGCAGATATGAGAGTCCTGAGAAAGATTAGAGGCGTGAACAGATGGCATCAATGGCAATATCATATTAAAAATTGAGGATATTAGGAAAGAACTTGACATTGTCAGCATCCAGGAATGCATTAACAGAGCTAATCTCAGGTGGGATGGTCATTTAAATAGAATGGGTGAGGAAAGATTAGCAAAACAAGTGTTCTCTGCCAGGTTGGCAGGAAAATGACCCAGAGGAAGACCAAGATATAGGTGGATTGATACAGTACAAAGTGCCTTAGACGATAGAAATATAAGATCTGGTAATGTTGGAGTCTTGACAAGTAACAGACTGATTTGGGGGAAAATTGTAGATAGGAAGTTAGTAATGAAGTAAATATTTCATGTAGTACTAACATACCCTGTACACCCATTGAGGGTACATGGCAGGAATTTGATGATGATGATGACCAAAATTAGGAACAAATATCCAAGCATATGGAAGCAATGAAGGCATTACTACAGTTTGCAACAACTTATTTGTGCAAATCAGGATTCTCGGCAATGTCAACTATGAAAACGAAGTTAATAAATCGTTTAACCATAGGTCCACTTCTTTGACTAGCTTTAACAAATTTGCAACCAAACATTGATATAATTGTTGAAAGGTGGCAAGAACAAAGAGCCCATTAAATTTATCATGTTTATTTCTTCATTATTATATACCTACTTTATAAGTTACAATGTATGATATGATGATATTATATTCAAATAAAGTGCAATTTCTTAATAAAGTGTAATGTGATCTTACAATATGTTTTTTTGTACTTTTTATATTGCCAGACTACGAAAAATTATCTGAGATATAACTGCGATAGACAAAAGGTTGAGAAATACTGCTCTAGAACAATCTTCCTCAGGAAGTATTCACAACCTACAACTGTTCCAAAAAAAAAAAAAAAATATCAGTAACCTATCTCAGTTCTCATCTGCACTCCACATGTGGCATTCTCATGTTTATTTATTTTTTCGACTTCTTGTGTATTGTAACAATATAAAAATAACAAAAAAACTAAAAAAAAAATCTTAGTTTAATAGCAAGCTATGTATTGAAATTTTGCATTAAAAGGAAAAACAGTTGATGAAATTATATTTATTTCAATAAATGTTACTTGAAAACATGTTTTTCATAAATATTTATCATAATAATTTTCTGAATACGTAAGTTCTGGTAATTTTTTTAATCATATCACTTCATTGACTAAACCATCCCCAAAATGCTAATTGAACTGTCAACAAATATTACTGACAAAATATGCAAACAAGTAAGCCATGGTAGGGAGAATAGGAAGCACTCATACAAATCTAAATGTATGAGCTATATACTACACTGGTAATTTCTGTCTGCTTTAGGAATTTTTTCCCAGAGCAAAATAATTTCTCTACAACATGAACAAATAAAATTCTGTTTTTTGTGTTTGTGGAACTACCTTTGCTAATTTTCAGGAAATACCGATGACACTTTAGTCATCATTTAGTATTTTCCTGCATCCAGTAACTCTTTTAAACTCTCACTGTAACAAGAAGAAAGAAAACATCTCAAGTGATGCATTTTCTAAGAGTGTTTAAAATTTTCCAAATTAGAAACAAACATAACATTTTAAAAATAATTTAAAACTTCTGAAACCTGCAAAATATAAATACACTCATGTTACAATAACTTCAGTAATTAAATAATTACAGATAGTTAGAATATTCAAATAAGTAATGAACTTATTTGGATATTCTAAAGGCAGTGTGACATGGAGGAGAGGGGGAAACAGATATATTTAGCAAAAATTTTTCAAGCATAATTTTATTTTACAAGTCACTTTTATCTATGCATTTAAAATATATACATTTTAAGTCTATAAATTTAATAGCCCATAAATAAATGAAATGAAATGAATACAAAAAACAGAGCATGTGCCAGCATTATTTTAAGGGTCATCATTTAACAAACAGTTAATTTTACTTGATACACTATGTAAAATTTATTATTACAATTCTCCTAGAGTCAAATTAATTGAGGGAGAAGGATTTACAAGAATTCTCCATAGAATTAATGGACTCTCATGGAACCTACAACATATCTATCATACTGAATCTTAAATTCATTCATGTACTTAGCATTTACAACTCATTGAAGCAATGAATTCTGCTTGCATAGAATTCTCTATGTAAAAAATACTTCTCAGTTATTCACATTTCAGGACGACCTCTAGGCCTTCTTGAGCTATTATTTGAAAAATCTCTCCTATCTCCATTCATAAAATACATCTCACTAACTTAGCAGCAGAGTCATTTCACATTTGCATGCCTGAAGACACAGGACTCTGGAATGTTAGCTACTTGGATAGACTTTAGTCTCTTCTTGTAACTAATATTCTGGAGTCCCGAATTCATTTTTGTCAGCTGTCTCTGCACCTTCTCAAGACTTTTCACTCTCTTCAGTTCTCAGCATAGTAATATAGTCTAGACATGTACCAATCAGGGCCATTATGCAATGGAACTACTACCACATTTTAAAATATATTCCTTGAATTAATTTCTTTTTCCCTCCAGTATAACAGAAATAAATTATTCACTCTCCATCTCTATATCTCAAAGTTAAAAGTGTATGCTTAGCAACAGTAACCTTGCATCATTTGCCCACATCTTTAGCTTATGGATCATCCTGAAGAGCCACTATATTCCACATTATATCTGGTTTTTCTCCCTAGCTTCATATTGTCAAAAGCCAAATAATTCCTGCAATTCAGTAATATTAAATTGTAATTTTGCTTTCATTGGAGGATGGCACGAGTCCATTGAATCCATTGTCACAGCATTGCCTGACAATGGATTCAAAGATGTTGTGTAATATATAATTTTTTTTTTTTCACGATTTGCATATTGCAACCACATGAAAAAATAAATCAATTTCCAATTTATGGGAAAATTGAATTTTCATTATTAATGATAAAATTTAAATGTGAAATGCAATTGCTTTAGTAACATGATAGGTTAATGTAAGTTGATTATACTTCATGCAAGAAGGATCAGTTGTACTGGTTCATCTACAGTAGAAAACTTTTGCAGAAAAACATTTACTATACAATTTTTTGACTTGACATATTTTTTAATTCTATTATCATGTGATCATTATAAACTGGAACTCTCAAGAATTTAATCATAACACAGAAATCTCAAAAGATCTTTCATTTTTCATGGAAACTACTTAACTAATTGTACCCATTTGTTTTAGAAAGGCATCACAGCTCTAAATATGATTTTCTCACACAAAAGTAACATATGGATTCACTTAAGTGCCACAGTAAATCTAGATGTGGTCTAATCAGGGCCATTATGCAATGGAACTACTACCACTTTTAAAATGTTCCTCGAATTAAAAATTTTTCATCCAGTATAGTTGCATAAGAAACCCCTCTTGGACTTATTGTTGGTGAACATACTATAAATAGTTGCTTGTTTATAATGTTGAAAATCAGTTTTTGATACATTTTTATCCATCAGTGTGTGATACATAAAGAGATTATTTTTGATGGAATTATCCAAACCATGATATTTTTACAAAGATGTACTTATCTACAGGGTGTTCGGGATAAATTTGACATATTTATAATTAATTATATTTTTCCGTAAGTTACACGTATTAACACACACTTCTCTTCATTTAAAAGTTTGGACCCTTCTTCATTCATATACAAGATGTCAGAAAGGATGGATAGCTGGAACCCACCTGAATCATGGAAGAGAATAACTTGTATCATGATGATTCGTGCCCGCCATCAAAATAAGGATATTACGACTGCTGCCCAATGCTCCCTGTATACAGTAAAAACAATCGGGCATGAACTAGAGACTTGCAATGGTGACTACGAGGATGTAGCAAGAAGAAAGATCCCTAGCAGACGATCTGATTGCATTCGTACAGCAGAATTCCTCGCAAATCTGCAGGAACAGGTGTTGAAGAACCCTGGCATTGGAATTCGGGCTTTGTTCGTGGAGTTGCTAACTGTAGTCAAGCCCTGGATAACAAGGGTAGCCAATGGTAGGCCGTATGTATGGCAGCAGGATTCGGCCCCTTGCCACACCTCTGGGAAAAGTCAAAAATAGTTGTCTGAAAATTTCTACGACTTCACCAGTCCAAATGTTTGGCCTCCAAACTCCCCAGACCTTAACCCCATGGATTATTTTGTATGGGGCGCAGTTGAAAAAGACACCAATCGCACTTCCAGTAATACAAAAGCCCAGTTAATGGATAAAATTAAAACAGTTTTTGCGGCCCTTCCCAGGGAGACTGTAGCATCAGCTTGTTCGAGGTTCCGAAGCAGAATTGAAGCTGTGATCGATGCTAATGGTGGTTATTTTGAGTAAATCTTGTTGATAGTATTGTAATTAACTCTGCCTGTAATGTTTTTTTGTCAATTCATTAAATTTAATAGATACAAAGAAGATTTTCTTTTTCCTTACGAAACTGTCAAATTTATCCCGAACACCCTGTATATATCTTATCCTATACAGACGTGTTTGTATATAAACAGTAAAAGTTTCTGATGATTATTACATGTGATATTGTACAAATTTGCCAAAGATTTATTATGGTAGGAAGAAAGGAAGGTTAAATGTCAGACTCTCAGCTAATTGACTTTCATTTGCACGTATTGTATGACAAACACAGTTAATAGTGCATTGCTTATTATTATTACATTATTATTGTAAAAATAGCACTTAAGAAATCAGCAAAGAGCATTAAGTCAACATGATCAAAGACATTGCACTGAACTGAATTTAAAATTACCAACATATCTTTATCCTTAGAAGCTAGCTGATTGGTTTAGTGAAATTTTCCTAGCCGGCTGGGTGCCAATATCTTCTTAGTATAATTTCATTCTGGACTTGCATGGAAAGCCTTTGAAAATTTTCCAGTTCTCAATGGCTTGATGTTGAGAATGCAAAAGTATGTATAGCAAGTGAAACCAATGTGTTTACAGTTTGTTGTGATTAACTCTCTCTCTCTCCTTGCTTCAAGAATTTGCATGTCAGAAAGCTGTTATGTCAAAAATGTTAGTAGTTTAAAAAGAAAACTGAAGAAACCGACTCTGAAAGTTTTGGCAATTGTATAATTTGGCACTAATATGAAAAGCATTCATTAGCCCTAAGAGTGGTGGTTCCCCGATATGCAGCATTCCTTTGCACTAACAACCCTTCAAATGTGTTATCAAAAAATCGATTTCCCTCTGCAATCAAATAACTGGTAGATTATTCTGTATACAGTAATCTACCATTATCCAATCACATCAAGAATGCAATTTGCAGAATGAATTCTTGAATGATCAGATAACTGAAGTACATGGTGCTGTACTAAAAGTTGATTGATATGCAAGGGTTTGTGTTGAAGGTTGGATAAATGATATTTTACTGTATGTTCTTTTGCCCATCTACAAATTTTGCATTTTAAATGCAAATTGTGTATACCATTCCTGGTGCATAGTTGTTTAATCAACTCATCTGCTGTCACAGATCTTTCTGTTTACCATAGTGGCAAACTTCATAGTCTACTTTCTCACTTCTTTTTTATTTCGGTAACATTTTTATTTCGATGAATGAACTTGAATTTCATATGCATTTAAAGAAAGATGTAGTATATAGGGGAAAAGGATGATGCTTTCTGGAGTTCTGAGAGATGGAATTATCCATATTATGATATTTTGGTAGGGAAGTAGCATCAAAGCACCACAAGGTTTTAGAGTATTTGATTTAGTGATACCCTCACAGGATGTGGTTATGTATGAATTATCAACTGTACCAAAAGCTTTACTCTTGGTAATGAAGTTTTAAACTTATTACTTTTCTTGTTTTAATCCTTTTTTCCCCAAACATAAGCAAACAAAATTTCAAGGTGAAAGTGCTTTCACAAATAGGCTACTTATATAGAAGCTGTTGTATCATTGCCTTAGTATCTCATAATGCATAGTACCTTTCGGATATGTATATTGTTATGCATTATGGGAAGGATCATTATCCAAACCAGTTTAGACCTTATATTGAGGTGAAAAAGTAAATGGATGTTCATCATATTCCCAGAGTAGTTTAGGAATGTAACAGAGCCTGAAAATATTAGGAGAAAGACAAAGATGGATAGTAGGACAAAAAGAAAACGGGTCCCAATTCCTTCATATCATCACATAGTCAAGGGCTATCTTTTTATTTTTTGTGTTTTTCATCGGTCTTTTAAGTAAACAGCATTGAGTCGGCCTTTTTCCTGTGATTGCCCTCCAGTCATCTATGTAATTGTGACCATATTGACCAGTAAGATTAAGAGGATTATGAATAGTATGAAAACCTTGTATAACTAAAATAGAATTTTATTTATATTTCATAATGTGAGCAGTCTGGGTTGTCTTGCCAAAAATTTGATATATCCTAGATGTTGCAGAACATTTGTATTCCATTACTGATTTTCAAAGCTTTTTTTCTTCTTACTTTCCATAAACAGTTTAAAAAATTAGAAAAACTCATTCTAATTCATTAGTTATATGTAAGAAAATTATTTTCCTGTTGCTAACTGGTAGCAGGTATTGCAAGACAAAATAAAAAAAAAATGAATAAATAAAAATCAATAAAATAAATTAAACAAATCAATAAAAATAGAAAAAACTTGTTCTGAGATGAGTATTGGAATGCCCACAATACATTACATAGTTTGTTGCAGTATGCAGGGCAAGAGGACAGCTGTAGAATGCATATTTTACTGTTTCTAATCAGTAATTGATGTCACAGATCATATCTCTGATGTTAAAGTATTTCTATTTCAGAGCATTTACTGAAAAGCAACCATATACAATTCTCCAAGCAAGATCCTACCTGTTGGGATATTATTGGAATTTCATTAAGTTAGAGTGTCACTGTGAGCGCCATCGGCAAAAGTTCATGGCAGAAGAGGCTAGTTATTTCCTTATACCAGGTTTTGCTATTATAATTGGTGCTGGAATGATATAGCAGTCAGGGTTAAGCATAGGATGCTGGTAGTATTCAGGAACTCTCAGATCTTGCATAATTGTAATCATTTATTCAGACTAGTGGGAGATGAAAACAGCTACAACTGGAGACCTCTGCATGTGTGATTGTGATGTTTTGTGAATTTTTGAAGCTATATTGCTTAAATGGGAATTTTAATACTGAATGAAAGCACAAATCTTCCATTCTTTGAAGCCTTCTTTCTTTCTTTGGTCCAGCCAATACAAAATTGTTATAATTATGTTATAATTGTTTTCCTTTAGCAACTCTGTCCATACTACACCCTCTGTCCAAAAAGAAACCAAACTTTTAGAAAATAGAAGAAACTAGTGGCTCCACCTGTTGTCAAAAGTGACAACCTTCAATAGTGTTGTGTCAACTGTTTACAACATTTGTTTCATTAGAAGTTGAGTCATAGTGCCAAGAGTGACAGCGTGTTTTGATGAATGGTCGGTCGTCACGATATTCATGCCGTATGCAACGAATTCTCGCTGTCAGTTGCTTCAAAACTTCAAGATAAAACTCACCATTGACCGTTTGGCCAGGCGGAATGAATTCTTTGTGGATAATACCCTTGGCATCGTAGAAACAAATCTGGTGGTCTCCACTCAGCACTCTGGCATTTTGTTTTGGACTCATACTCAAAACACTGTGTTTTGTCACTAGTAACGATCATTTCAAGAAAGTTTGAGTCCTTATGAGCGGTTTTAATGAGGTTCTTGCAACATGGGTGAAAAAGTTTTACTTTTTCACCCATGTTTTCCTTTTCTGTCAGGATAAAAGGTACCTGTCTCTCTAAATCTCAAAAATCAGATTAACAGTACCAAAACCGACACCACACTCATTGGCAATTTGTTTTTGAGTCATGGATGTATGCTGAGAAAGAGGTACATATCTTTGAATGCTTGCTTGGAGATGTATCCATTTTATAGCTACACAAAATGAATGAAACACTAAGAATATCATTTTGTTTACACTGTTAAAAATGCATTGCACTATTAATGAATATCATACAGACAATTAAAACATACAGCATTCAGCCAAAATTGAAGATAGAAAACGAAACAAGAACCAAAAACTTGACTAAAATTCTGCTTGTTTGGATTAATTTGTTTACTACTGTACCATCACGAGGTAACATTATTTGAACTGGAACAGAGGATTTCTGTTCCAGATTGATTAATGGGTAATCTGGTGGTCTCCATAGTCAAGAACATTGATTTCTGCTTATTTGTGCAGTGTAATTTAAGTAGGACTTAAATTCACTGGGGGAAATTTAAATCCTGCTTATATACTGATTATGATCTGACATGTTAAAATGTTTGATCTGAATTGCTGTCTTGAATTGAATTCTCTCTTTATAAGAGAAGATGAAATATAAATTTGCTCAATCTGTGAACCAAAACCACAATTCATGTGAGCCTAGACATTAATTTTGTGCATGGTCCATGTGTCTTGCTAGTTGAGCAAGTCTCGTTAGTCAGGGCATACCTTTAATTGTGCTTATTGTGCTATTCCAATTCAGGGGTTACCTCCTGTTTTATCTGTCTGTTGTGAGGTATTCAATACAGTTTGCTACCAGGTGATATGACAAAGTGAGCACAATACTTTTATGTATAGTTGCACTTCATGGAATAATGATCATTACTGTTCTGTTGAGTTAAGCAATTGCCATTTTTACTTAACTAGGCTGTGGAATCCTCATACGAAGGTGGTCTGAAAAGTTCTTGGCCTGACAATGAAAAAATGAATTTATAATTTCAAAATTATTTTTATTTTTCACCATAATCTCCCTTAAGATGATGAAATTCGGCCCAAAATTCTAAAAGCCTTAAATCGAGACGGTATTCTCTGGCTGACTCCAGTGTGTCAGACTGCATAGATATCTGGGCGAGCACCAAAGCAATGGCAGACAGGAATAATAATAATACCAGTCTTCAAGAAGGGAGACCAGAAGGATTGCAGTAACTATTGTGGCATCTCTCTCTCTGCTCAGCCTGCCTGGGAAAGTGTATGCTAGGTGCTTGGAAAGACAGTGCAGGAGCATAGTTGAGTCAAAGTTCCAGGAAGAACAATGTGGCTTTCGTCCTGGTAGAAGCACAGCTGACCAAATCTTCACTTAAAGGCAAGTCTTTGAGAAATCTTGGGAATATGCCAAGAATGTCTACATATGTTTTATGGACTTGGAGAAGACATATGACTGGGTTCCTCGGGATAAGCTTTGGCAAGTAGTACAGGAGTATGGAGTGGATGGCCAACTATTAGCTGCCATCAAGTCCCTGTATGAATGCCCAGAGTTTTGTGTCAGGGTAAACAGCACAAAGTCTGAACCTTTCACACTCTCTGTTGGCCTCTGCCAAGGGTGTGTTCTGTCAACCCTCCTTTTCATAATATTTATGGACTGGATTGATAGGCACAGCCGAGGCAGTGAGTGTGTCAGAATTGGAAGATGTAGCATTGGAGGTCTGCTTTTTGCAGATGACCTCCCTCCAGCAGACCCTGGATGGATAGGTTTGTAGCTGTTTGTGCAGATGCCGGAATGAAGATCAGTGTGGCCAAAACTGAAACATTTGTGGTCTCGAGACAACCATCCCAGTGCACTCTACATGTAAGTGGAGTCCCAATGAGGCAGGTGGAGAAGTTTAAATACCTTGGGTCCATATTCATGAATGATAGAAAATGGGATGTAGAGCTAGATACTCGAATTGGCTTAGCAAGCTCAATATTGTGGGAGCTTGGCCTTTCGGTAGTATTGAAGCGGGAGTTAAGCCAGAAGGCAAAGCTGGCTGTCTTCAATACTGTCTATGTCCCCATCCTCACCTATGGTCATGAGAGCTGGGTAATGACTGAAAGAATGCAGACACGGATCCAAGGGGCTGAAATGAGGTTCCTTTGAGGGGTTGCAGGGCTGGCGAGTTGACAGAGTCAGAAGCTCTGCAATTCGGGAAACCCTCAGTACTCAACTGCTGCTTCTCCATGTTGAGAGATCACAGTTATGTTTGTATGGGCACCTGGTCAGAATGCCACAAGAGAGGCTCCCTCAGCAGGCCCTCTTTGCCAAGCCAGAGGGTGGAAGGCCAAGGACTCGCTGGATAGATTATATCAAAACCTTGGGTGGACACTTTTGGGAATCCCACCATAATACCTGAGCTTAGTGGCAGAGGATCGTGACCATTGGAAGTTCCTCTTGCAGCTGTTGCCCCCACAACCCAATTAGGAAAAGCGGGCCTTGAAGTTGTATGTATGTATGTATCTCCCTTAATACATTTATTCCAGCGATGCTGCAGTGCCTTTATCCTGTCCCTGTAGTGGTTCTCAGTAAGATCTCCAAAATACACCTGTACAGCTGCAAACACCTCTTGATGCAAAGAAAAACGCTGACCAGCTAGGAAGAGTTTTAGTTTTGGGAAGAGATAGAAGTCAGAGGGAGCCAAATCTCTAGAATAGGGTGGATCCCTTAATTTTCCCATTGCCAAAACACTTTTGTGGGCAGGAGCATTGTCCTAATGAAAGATGATTTTTTCTTCTTCTGCAAACTGAGTCTTTTCTCATGAATTTTTTTGGCTAGTCTGGTTAAAAGATCAGAATAATATTCCCTGGTTATTGTTTTACCCTTTTCAAGATAATTAATAAAGAAAATGCCTTTAGCATCCCAAAACACCGATGTTATGGCCTTTCCTGATGATGGAACCAACTCTGTCTTCTTCAGCATTGAACAATAGCTTCTGTCCACTGTTTTGACTACTTTGGATTTTGGTGTGTAATAGTAATAAATCGATGCACAAAATCAGTTTTATTCTTGTTAAAATGCTCCAAGCACTGTTCAGACATTTTCATGCGAGTGCGTTTTTGATCTGCTGTGAGCAAGCAGGGCACCTATCTTGTGTAAAGCTTTTTCATTTGCAATTCTTCATGCAAAATATATCCTACACATTCTTTTGAAATGCCTGTAGTCTCAGCAGTTTCATCCACTTTGACTCACTGGTCATCCAATACCATATCGTGCACTTGGTCAATGATTTCTGGTGGTGTTACTTTTTTGGACGCACGTAGATTATCTTCAAGGCCACGTTTAAACTTGGCAGCCCATTTGTTAATTGTGGAAAGTACTCAATTTTATCGATTTCAAGGGATACATACAACACTTGGCTTCAGGCAGCTGTATAAAACAAACTACTTTATAGAATGACTTGGAATTTCACATGGATGCTTATGACAATGTACCAACTTATAAAAAAAATCTTGCTGATAGTGTTGCCATCTATGGTAGAGGCCAAGAACTTTTCAGGCCACTCTCGTACATTTAATGAGGTAACACAGATGGGAGATATGATTAGTGAGGTGCAAGTAAGTATTTAGTTTTCACACTTTGGATGAATCTAATATCTTCACTTTTATGGTTGCTTTTACATGATTTGGAAAAATTGGTTATTTTTTATTTTATTTTATTTTTTCGTGTGTAGATAGTATTCATAGCAAGAGAATTTTACTCTTTCCTTTTATCAGCATGAGATGGCTCCTCATAGTCCATGAACTCTGGGGAGGTTGTGAGTCTTTATCTGATGATCCACAAACCTTCGTTGTCTTTACATTTATGATCATTTCTCCTTTTTAATTTTCTTCCTTTTTTTTTTTAACGGCATCTTTTAATTTCTTCTGTTTCTCTTTTTTTTTTGTCAATTAATCTTTCCTTTTCACTGATGTCTAGATGAGTTCTTTCAGATGCCTTACTTGGTTTTCCGATTCTTATTCTCTGATTTCTCCTTCTGATAAATTAACTTTATATTTAGCCATTTGTATTATTATTATTAGTTGTTTAATAGAGACATGTGCATTAGACATACTATATTCTTTGAATAATGGCTTCACACATGTAAGAGAAAACTAAATATAATTTAATACTATATATTTTGCTCAGTATGTCATGAGCTTTTTTTTTCAGAGAGAAGGCGGCTCTGACATATTGACAAATCATAAATTATATTAAGTTTTCTCCTACATGTGTGCAGCTGTTATTCAAAAAATATAGTATATTATTGTTATTATTATTATTATTGTACAGGTATCTCCATGCAGTCAGAAGACTCATCACAGGAAATCCATTATCTACACAATACCTATCATACAATATCCTTCAACTCATTCAGTGACAAAGCACTCACAGTCACTTCTGGCAATCAATTCCACCAACTCACCACCCTACAAGCAAAAAATCTAGTCTTAACCAACTTGCTAACCATGATCTTACACAATTTTTATCTCCAATACCATGTAATTTAAATGTTCAATGTCAATCCTATATATAACTATATATAACTTATATGCTTCTATCATGTCACCTATTTTTACCTATCAGTCAGTTTTGAAGCTCACAGACCATCAGTCTATTCCCATAGGGAATCATTCCATAGACCTGCCTCAATCTTTGTCTCTCATCCTGGATCTCTCCACCATCTCATCCCCACAGAATCTGAGTGTCCAGATTCTGTGGGGATGAGGTAGGAAGGCCATATCAGTACACAGTAGTACTGATATGGCCTTATATTGGGGAACAGTAACTTCTTTATCCCTTCCTGTTAGTGTGTTCTTCAACACCATGTAACCTGAAGGTTAATGCTGTTTTGGCTACCTGTCTTCACAATATGGTCTCTAAACTCCAGCTCCCTGTCTACAGTCATTCCAAAGTCTCTGACCTCATCAGTTTTCTGCAGTTCAGTAACATCAATATAGCACACAGCTTGCGATTTCTTCTTTCCAAGTGTAAGGTGTCACTTGATGACATTAAACTGGCAGCCATTTACCTTTACCCTTACTTCTAGTCAATTTAAATCTTCCTGCAGAATCTCTGCAACATCTTCGTTTAATATTGCCCAGTTTAGCATTATTGGCAAATAACTGAACAGTGGTGCAACCATTTTCCTTTGGGGGAACCTGTTCCCCCAAAGGAAAATGAAAAAACAGAAGATTTTCCAAAAATCTTTTCCTAATTAAAATTCGTTTTTTCATTTATGTTGTGTCTTCTATTTCTATATTACTTATGAATTAGCGATCATTGCAGATGCTCAGTCATAAGTCGTATACGATGCGTATTGAGTATTCTCAAATGATCTACTCAACTCAGCCCTCCCAAGATTAAATCCTGAGTATGCTACTGCAACTGAATGTTTCCTGTCAAATCATTAAAGTACAAATTAAATAATAGAGGACTTAGTACCTGAGCCGTATGGTACACTACTGGTTAACTGCCTTTTCCTGGACTCCATCCAGGAATTCATGTGCATTCACGAGGCTGGTTTGCCTGTTTTGAGGGATGAAAAATCCAAGTTTCCGGGTAGAAAAACCATCAACCTCCATATGAGACTGGCTAACTCACCTTTAGTTGTAGGAGACCAGATAAAGGTTCCTGATATCAAGGATAGGAATTGAACCCAGGTCTTTCTGACCAAAGGGTTTCGTCTATACCGACTTAGCTACAGAGGCTCATACTACTGAACTAGAGAACACAAAAGAAGTTTTTGTGACTGACAATAGAGAGATGAAGTTCAGGAGCAAGTGGAAAGAGAACTAATTTGATGTTAAGAAAAGCAAGCAACGATAAGGAAGTTGTATCTGTGTAAAGCTTTGATCAGACCGACCAGGAATATTCTGTACAATTTAGTCATCTATATTTCAGGATGATAAAAATTGAAACTTTGGAGAGGATTCAGCCAGGTGACAAAGATAACACCAGAGCATGTGAAATATGAAAGAACAGATGAGCGAATGTAATCTGCAGGACTTGATACAACATGACAGAGACATAAGTTGACATATGGAAACACTATTGTTGGATGTGTTATGAAGTAGTAGATAAGAAAAGATAAGGTATTTGTTATTATTCATTAGAATTTTTATTTTAAATTATGCAGAATCAAAGCTAGATACAACATATAATCTGTGGGTAGTTTGCAGTTGGTGAATTTGTACTTAAGCATAATATTTCAGCATAGTCTGTAGTATTTTTTGTGTAGCCTTTAAATAATGGTGGCTGCTGCAACTCCATTTCCAATGGCTTATCATCAAATCTACTTCCATTTAAGGACTATTTTATTTACAATGCAATTTATTCTTTTAACTCTGGGGTTTCAGGCAGTTATAGTTTTCTTCAGACACTCTTTGAACACTTCCAGTGCACTGCTTATTCCTGTACCATGCATTTTCTTATATGTTGATGGTCTTAGTTTATTATAATTATGTGCTGATAGTTCACTAAGCGAAAAGTGAAATCTTTCACTTGGCTGACAAAGAATGAGGAGATCTGAAAAGGCAATGTGATTTGCTATCTTCCATTTCTAATGTAAATCTTAGGATGAGAGGTGCTTAAGGGTAAAAGCTGTATAGCTTAGAGGAGACCTCCACATAGCCTTTAAAGGAAGGTGGAGAACTGACCAGGGCTTTGACCTAATGTCCAATCCTCGGCTTCTTGTGGTGCATCCTTTTAGGTATCTACTTGGATACTGAGAAATGAGGATGAGCTGGCAATTTGGGATTTAGCCAACCAAATTGTATTCTTATTGACATAAACCAAAATACAAAATGATGGTACAACATGACAGAATTCCATGCCAGCTGAGACGTCGTCAGGTTAAACAAGGGCCCCCGTTGTTTTCGCCAGGGAACCAGGGCAAACAGCAAAAAGTCAGATACTGGAACAAATCTGAAAACACACCCCAACTCAACATCACCAGAGTTAAAGATTGGTACTATCAACACAGGAAGCCTGAATGATAAAGAAATGGAGCTAGCTGAGGAATTAGATAAGTACCAGATCGACATAATAGGGGTGACTGAAACATAAAAGACAAAAACTGGTGAGATCTTTCTGAGCAATAAATACAAAATGTTATACTCAGGCAATGACAATCAAGTAAAAGAAGGAGTAGCCATAGTATTCAACACTAAATACGAGGCTAATCTTCTTGAATGGCAGGCAGTCTCAAGTAAAGTGATGTACACAAATATGAGAATGGGGAACTGGACAATGAGATTTATTTGTGCCTATGGTCCCACAGAAGGTTCTACTAAGGTATAAGTGGAGGAATTTTTTGAGGCTTTAGAGAAAGCAACTGACACAACAAAAAAGAAAAACTTGGTCCTTGTTTGGGATCTAAATAGCAGAGTAGGAAATGATTGTCAGACATACAAAAATATTTTGGGAAAATTTGGAGAAAAGAGCAAAGCTAATAATAATGGCAAATATCTGTTGGATTTCTGCTCAGGACATGGACTGGTTATTACTAACACCATGTTCCAACATAAAAATGTGCACAAATTCACATGGAGAGAAGAGGCAAGGAATAAGAAAAGTCTCATTGACTATGTTATTGTCAATAGTGATGTTTTCTACCTGGTGCAGGACCCCAGAGTGTACAGAGGATTTGAAATTGGAAGTGATCACTATTTAGTCTTGAGCATGATAAAATTGAATTTCATTTTGAAAAGAAGAATATGTAAGAAAGTTTTAAAGTGAATAAAAGTGGAGCAGCTCTCAGATATGAACTGTAGACTAAAATACACAGAGATTATTGAAGAAAAAATAAGAGTTTGAGAACAGGAGCCAAACCTTGGAGATTCAGTGGCAAACCTTGAAGAAAACCCTGATCGATTTATCCAGAGAGGTTATCTGCAAAGATAGAAAAATCAGACCTCCATGGTGGACACAGGAAGTTAAAGAGGCAGTGAAGGAAAAGAAGAAAGCATATCAAAAGTTCCTGGCAAATAAGTCAGCTAGTGCTCTTAGAGAATACAGAGACAAATGTAAAAAAGCTAAACACTGTGTAAAACTAGCTAAACAAAAGTCATGGGAAGACTTTGATAAGAACATAGAAAATAAATATCAAGAAGGTTGTGTTAAATCTTGAATAGAAAGAATTTTAGTAATATAATATCTATTGTTCAGATTTAACAAGTATCAAAAATCCTGCTAAAATACTTGTCTGTTAATAAGAGAAATTGAGTGTAAATGAAATAACGTTAATATCTTTTCCTTTAAATTTTGAATATTGTAATTATCGAGTGTTTAGTTATGAGAAAAATAGAAATTGTATATGTGGTAAATTGCGCATAAGTATACCAAGGTCAAGCTAAAGTTCCAGATAAAATAAGAGGATTAATTCGTGACCTGAGGCTAACGCGAACACAAGGTCAACATTGCGTAGTGGTTTCCCGTCTAAATGCAACGACAAGCAATGGTATCGGGTGCAGAGTGTCGAGGTTCCAATTGGACGATGACGTAAGAGCAGGAAGGTCATTGGAGCCGGATATATAGAAGTTTATGATGCTGAAAGAGGGCTTTTTTCCCCTGTGGATTCCTGAGAGTCGAAGTTCCAGTACGGTCGGGAGTGGAGTGTCCGAGTGCAATTATGTGGTCAAGTAGAATTCCGACATGAGGTTTAGGACTCCGGATGGCATTGAAGTCGATGTTACCTGAGGAGAATATGTGGAAATACGAGGTCGGACAACGGCAGCTGAGCTTCGCAAAGATCATAGGCAATGAATCTTCACTGTGTTCCCAGACCTACATACAAGAAGCAAAGGCTGAAAGAATGTAGCAGCAAAGGAAACTCATCTAGGAAGAACTGATGTGAAATTATGAGCCACAGGAATTCAAAAGATGTTCGAAAGTAAAAGCCAGAGAGATCCTGACTTCACTACCAAGTAAGAACTTTCCATATGTCTTGTAGGAAGAAAATTAGTTAATTTTTGTGACGGTTAATGAAAATGAACTGGAATTGTACTTTATGTAGTAATGCAGGACTTTAGGAGCTATACCACTAGATAAGATCTATTACTCTATGCTAGAGAACATAGCTAAGTTATAGAGCGTAATTCTAGAATCTGATGTTCATAGATAAATTCCTCAACCTGAGTTTTATGTGATGATAATCTAAAATAAGCTAATTTTTGAAGGGGTAAGTTTCGAGGCACGTGATCCCTGAAAAGATCAAAATTAGTTAAGGGACAGAGGTGTATTTATATTATATCAAATTGCTTAATAGAACCTATATGCTAGACTCAGTTGAATTTATTGAATGACTATAGTATATCTCTTTTTCTTAATAATGAATAAATTCTTTTCTTGTCAAACAAATAACTTGCCTGATCACTAAATTCATTGCACTGCTCATAAACAGAACCTATGCATATATATTTGGATATAGTCATGACTGCAAAGTAAGAAACATGTATGATTATAGTATAGGAATGAGATAGAGAATTAAGGATTTGTGTGCCATGCTCTGATCTTGGATACAGAAAATTCTTTTATCCTGTAAATTTTGGTGGCACAGCTTAAACAAATAAATTTCTAAAATTTTTAATCAGATTGAGCACTAGTAATCTAACAAAGAATTTGGCTCTAGCCTGAGGCACGGCCTTTGTTATCAGAGTTTCGCACTCCTGAGCAATATATTAGTAGCGGCCATAAGTTTGAAGTACTACCAAGGATTTAGATTAGATAAGGGTCAAAAACATAACATATAAATAAATAAAAAAATTAGCAGATTTTTCAAAGATGAAGCCATACAAGAATTAATTATAAGATTTAATTGATAACACAATTCTAAAATAACCAAAGAATAAATTTTACAGTGGCAAGATATTCTGGAGCAGATGGGGATAGATATAGGATTGGTAAGATGGATAGGAGGGTGGTTGAAGGAGAGATACCAGAAAGTGGTTTATTCAGGAGTGGAGTCAAAAAGACGTCTTGTGACTAGTGGAGTGCCGCAGGGCTCTGTTCTTGGACCACTGCTTTTCAATTTGTTCATCAATGATATTGGAAAGGATTTGAGAGGAAGTGTTCACTTGTTTGCTGATGATGCAAAGTTGGGCAGAGCAATTGTGAGTGCACAGGATGTCAAAATTTTACAGGATGATTTGGATAGTTTGGAGGACTGGGCTAGGAAAAATGGATGTCAGTTTAATGTGGCAAAGTGTAAGGTTATGCACTTTGGGGTGAAAAGAATAGCAGCAGTATATCGCATAGGTGGAACCGTACTCCAGGAGATTGATGAGGCCAGGGATTTGGGAGTACTGGTGGATAGGGAGTTGAAGTTTAGGGGGCACATTGCAAAAGTAACTAAAACAGCTCACCAAATCACTTGGCTTATGAAAAATACTTTAACATGCAGAGAGAAGCAAATTGTTGTATCGAGCCTTGATAAGACCCCATCTGGACTTCTGTGCCCAGTTATGGGCACCAGGGTTTCTTCGTGATGGGGAGGAAGTGGAGAGGGTCCAGAGACGAGTGACCAATATGATAGCAGGTCTGTGGAATGAACCTTATGAGAATAGGTTGAGGATTTGTGGGTTGCAGAAATTGGACGATAGACGAAGGAGGGGTGATATGATTGAGACATTCAAATTACTGAAGGGTTTTTATAAGATTGATCCAGAAGATATTTTTGAAAATATGACTGGTGGTGGGAGGACTAGGGGCCATACATGGAAGCTGGGCAAGAGCATGGTTGACAAGGGTGTTAGAGCTAGGTTTTTTACTTGGAGAGTGGTGAATGAGTGGAATAAGCTTCCAGAGTCTGTTGTGGGTGCTACGACCGTGAATGAGTTCAAGGCATGATATGATAGATACTGTGTGAATGTTGAATAGTTGTTCCAGACATGATGTTAGGGCCTCCCTCGATGAGTCTGTCGACTCCTTGGAGTTTCCCGGAACAATAATAATAATAATAATAATAATTGCTAAATAAAACAAGCAGTGATTGCCCAGTGATTTAAAAAAAAAAAAAAAAAAAAAAAAAAAAAACACTCAACAGCCATACAGTCAGGAATACATACCCATACTTGAAGTAGAAAAAGCCATCAAAGTTTTGAAATGTGGAAAGGCAGCAGGAGTAGATGATATTCGACCAGAAATGCGGATGTATAGAGGTATAAAAGTCTTACAGTGGCTGCACTGCATAGTTCAAAAGGTCTGGACAGAGTGACAAATTCCCGATGATTAGAGTAGAGCTCCAGTAGTACCCATATATAAAAAGGGAAATAAAACTGAATATGAAAATTATAGAGGTATGTCCCTGTATAATTTTCATATTCAGTTTTCTTCTCAATTCTTCACTGTTTTCTCGACAATTCTTCTCAACCGTTTCTCAAGTATACTTGAGAAACGGTTGAAAAGAATTGTGGGTGAAAAGCTTGGGGAAGAACAAACTGGATTCAGGCCAAATAGAGGCTGTCAGGATCAGATCTTCACTTTACAACAAATAGTTGAGAAATCATGGGAATATAACAAAGATCTGTATTTAAGTTTTGTAGATCTGGAAAAGGCATATTACAAGGTTCCAAGAGAGAAGATATTCAAAACGCTACGGTTATGTGGTGTCAATGGGGCATAAGTTGCGAGTCAGCAGTTAGAATTGCAGGAAGTACAGGAAGATGGTTTGATGTTAAATCTGGTGTCAGACAAGGATGTACATTATCCCCCTCTGTTATTTATTATCTATATGGATCACATTATGAAGGAAACTGGTATTAAACCTGATATCAGAATTCGAGATGTTAATGCTTTATGGGGATGATGTTACTCCTAAATAAATCCGCTACAAGTCTGCAAGATTCCCTGACTAAATTGAATAACTGTTGTAATAGATATGGTATGAAAGTGAGCACTAACAAGATAATGAAAATAGGCAGAAGCATTGAAAATGTCAACTGTATTGTAAATGGAGAACCTGTGGAACAAGTAAAACATTTCAGCTACTTAGGTTCGATTTTTAGTGAAGATGGTAAATTAAATCTGGAAATAGACAACAGAATCAATAAAGCTGGTATGGTGGGAAGTCAATTGAATAAATTCATGTGGAATAAGAGAGAAATTAGTCGGAACACTAAATTAGCTGTATACAAGACAGTGTTGAAACCAGTTTTTACTTATGGATCCGAGAGTAAAACATTTGAGCAAAGACTAGAGACAGCGGATATGAGAGTCCTGAGAAAGATTAGGGGCATGAACAGATGGCATCAATAGCAATATCGTATTAAAAACAAGGATATTAGGAAAGAACTTGACCTTGTCAGCCTCCAGGAATGCTTTAGCAGAGCTAATCTCAGGTGGTATGGTCACTTAAACAGAATGGGCAAAGAATGATTACCAAAACAAGTGTTTTCTGCCATGTTGGCAGGAAATCAAGATATAGCTGGATTGATACAGTAAAAAAGTGCCTTAGAAGATAGAAATATAAGATCTGATAATGTTGGAGTCTTGACGAGTAACAGACTGATTTGGAGTAAAATTGTAGATAGGAAGTTGGTAATGATGTAAATTTTTTATGTAGTACTATCATAGTCTGTACACTCCTTGAGTGTACATGGCAGGAATTTGATGATCTTAGGATGAATGGTATTAATCTTGAAGTTTGAATAGAACACTGTCAGAAAATTATCATCTGTATATTTGTAACACATTGAAGGCTTAGGATTAATGCTTTTGTAGAGTATACTGTTCAAAAAAGGCTCCACGAAGTAGCAGTTATACCAAAAGAACTTTGAATACTTATTGCTACGTCACTCCAATTTTACAGATCAGATGGTTTAAATAAATAACTGACTACAGAATAAGTTATTTAAGACATTATTTATCATAAAATAACCTAGTGTGTAGGGCAACTTCAGTATCACTTTGCAAAATTAAACAGGTTGGAAGTGAAAACAGAAGACTCAATATTGAAAATGCATGGGCTACACATGATATAGAGTGACATGGACTAAAATATGTTCTTATGACCTTGTAAAATACATTACGAGGTCATAAGAATGTCTTTTAGTCCATAACAGTACAAATTTAAACAAGAGACAAAGTACTAAATTTAAAAAAATCCAAAAAAACTATTGACTACAGTATGTGTAGAGAACTATTTTGCATCAGACCATAATTTCTGTATGTTCTTTCTTTCAAGATTACACACTGGTCAACATTCATGGTGTAGAATTTCTGGAGCCAATAACACACACACACACATGAAGTCTACCATAGAGCAAGGTATATGTTGGAAGTCAGAATATATAATTTAGAGCAAGGTTGGACATGTTAGGAGGTAGCAGCAATAAAAAGATAAGTGCTATTTCAAGGACTCGCTTTAGTGAGTTCAGGAGCCACGAACCTGAGGTAACTGATGCTGTTCCATGCCTTATTTCATGTAATATACCTCTGTTATATTATCTGTAGACTGGTCCTTACCCTTCTTTCTTTCTTTCCTTATTGCTCCTCCCCACTCAATCTTTCCTATTTTACTTTTCTTCATCTCTTGCATTTTGTTTAGCTTAACCTCGTAGGCTAAACAAACACAGAAGGAGGCAATGGCAAACCACCACTTCTGTATATATTTTGCCAAGAAAATCTTATGAACAGAGGTTTAAGTTATTGTGATATAGTACTGGAAGATGGGACACTTGTGTTGGAAGGCACTGAAAGAGCAGAGAGGAACTTCTAGTGAAGTTAACAAGAATGATGAAGCTGGATCAAAACCTTCTGAAAGTTCAACTTCTGATAGAATTAATCTCAGAAGAAGATGCCTCCGCTTTACTGATTTACATAAAATAGGAACATGGAATGTAAATAACATGTATCAAGGAAAATTGGAACTGGCGAAGACAGAAATGAGAAGAACTCGAGTTAAGATGTTAGGAATCGGTGAACGGAGATAGACAAGAATGGATCACTTTGATGCCGATGATTTCACATTGTATTACTCTGGACCATGAAAACTTTTGAAGAAGAGTAGCATTCATAGTTAGAATAAAATACAGGAAATACATTTTGAGTTACGACTCTGTGTCCGATAGAATAATTCTAATCTGAATTAAAGCATACCCTGTGAATGTTACTCATACAAGTGTATGTGTTAAGTCGGAGGACTTAACATTGTTGTCACTCTTTTGAGATAATGATTTATCAGAAAAATAATAATTTATCAGAAGTAAAGAAGCACTTGTATAGAAATCGTAATTAGTTTTTTTTATCTTATTTAGTGATGTGAAATTTCAATGTTATTATTGTATAGTTACTTAGTCTGCATCGATATGTGAACAACTAACCATTTGCTGGGTAAGAAATAATCTAAATGTGAAACGGCCGACTTCTGAGACACGTGGTGAATGTACTAGTATATCTGTTAAGTAGCACGGTGCCTTCTACCCCTTCCACCGTAACGCTACGAGAGTTACGAAAGGATTCTGCAAGCGGCGCTAGGTGCTGTGCAATGTAGTGAAAGCATGACGTATACATCGATGACGAAAGAGAGAAATGGTGCGGTGTTTAAAAGGGGAGGTAACGCTGCAAACAAGGCTTTTTAGACGTTTTCCTGCTGCTGTATTCCTGTGCCACGGGAGTCCGGCTAGTTTGGAGCCTCCACTTGGGTTTCCTTTGTTCATGGAAGTTACGACCGAATGACCAAGAGAACTTAAGAACTTACCAGTCGGAAATAAAAGCCCAGCAGATCCTGATAGTGGAAAACTACAGAATAATTCCAATTGAAGAATAGAGGGAAATCGTATAGAAAATCCCGAGGAAGTGTGAAAGAAAAGCGGTCATATAAGGTACTTGTCTGACGAAAGAATTGAAGTGGCCAAAGTAGAATATCCAGCAAAATTGGTAAGGTGAAAACTTTATGTCTATTAACTAAAGAATTGAATGAGAAGATTTTAATGTGTGTGCTAAGAGACATTTCTTTGAACTGTTGCTGATAGATTTAGAAGGAAATTTAATAGTGTCTCATAAATGTATCTTGAAAGAGAGTGAATTACGAATGTTCATGTTTAAATCTGAGATATATGTACATTTTGAGTAGGATTGTTAAAGAGAATTATGAATGGAATTTGATAAGTATTTAGAGTAAAATTTAAGAGATTAGAGTAGAAAATTGAGACTAAGTGATTAAATGTTAGTATTTATGTTTCTAAGATAGAAATTCATAAAAGGGGATAATTTACTGTATGTAAGAGTGTTAATGCTGTATATATAATTTAGTTGAATGATTAACTAAGTGCTTCTCAGTGTGATATATGAATTCTAACTGTAATTAAAATGTTTTGTTTTAATGTGAATGTTGTCTTACCTGTACTTCATCCTACTGCACTTGCTCATAAGATATAACGAACCACAAAAGCACGGGAAACTGTATAATATAAGGTCATGACGGCAAGTTGTAAATTTATAGCTGAGAAGAGTGAACGCTGACTGTGTTCTATCTCCTTGGTCCTACATTTTAGTAATTCCTAGGATTCAGGGTGGCACAGCGTATACAAATAAATTTTCTCTGAAATTAAAAAGGGAGATAGAACCAGTGCTGAGACAAAGAAATAGGCATCTGCCATTTACATTTCTTTGTCTCACAAAACAACAGCTTCACTCTTATCTGGGATTCGGCCAGTAGTGTTATTAATAAGAAAGGATTAACCTGGAAATAATAAGTGTGGGATAGAAGTAAGAGTTATAATATATATACAGGTGTAATAGAGATAAGAAAGGGCACATTAAGGATAGGATACGACACAACATATGCACTGACTACGGATTCAAGTGAAGATGAGGTAGAAGAATTTTATAGCATCTTGAAACAAGTAGTATACCATATTGATAAAAACAGATTTTCTCTTGATATTAGGTGATTGGAAAACAAAAGTGGATGAAAAAGAAGAACGAGGCATCACTGAAAAATTTGGTTTAGGAAGGAACTAAGCAGAAGAAAGGATGTTGGAGTTTTGTGTTGAGAACAGTTGTTTTATTGCAAACCCTTGCTTCCAACAACATAAAAGAAGATTGTATGCATGAACTTCAAGTAATGGTGAATACAGAAATCAAACAGATTATATTGTTGCCAGCAGAAAGTGGAGAAGTGCTATCCAAGCAGCAAAAATACTACCTGGTGAACACTGTGGTACAGATCATGAATCATTCATCACTGAAATTATATTGAAATCAAGGGCAAAGAAGAAACAAAAGAACAGCATCAGATTTGATTTAAATCCTATAAATGAAGCATTTAAAGTAGTAGTTGGAAAGAAATTAAAAAGTTTGGAGAATACAGGAAGAGAGTTTGAAGAACTATGGGAAAAAACAAAATATACAGTCATAGTAGCAGCAAAGAAGTCTAAATAAACCAATAAGAAAGAAAGATCGTCGTTGAAGATGGTTGTCAGAAGAAGCTATTCAAATAGCAGAGGAAAGAAGAAAAATGAAACTTCAGAGGAAAACAAAGAAAAGGTTAAACAGCTGAGTGCAGATTTCCAATAGTACAGATAAGGAAAAACATCTAAACAAAAGGTTCAAGGAAATTGAAGAAAGCAACATATAGGTAAAACAAGAAATCTGTTTATGGAAGTTTTTTCACTTGGCTATGCTACCAATTACATATTTGGTTTAATCCTTTATCCAAGCGTAAGCAAACAAAGTTTACACCTGAAATATTTTCAGGACTGGGACAACTTGTGGTAAAGGTGAAGTAAAGTTCGTGGTAAAGTTCTGATCATTTGCCTTAGTATTCTATAATGAAAAGCGGATACCTTATGGGTATGTATAATGCATTGCGTTGTAGCGTAATGAATTAGATATTTCGATAACCGACTTAGTTGCTTCAGGAACGGGAAATGAATGTCGGGAGAAGAGTAGTGTGATAGGAGAGAATGACGAGTGACCTTTATTGATGTCTCGTCAGTGGGAGATAGACCCAAAGGTGGTGATACTAAGGTGGAAGTAATGTAAAAGTCATATGGTATATGGTGATATGACTTTTGCATTACTTCCACCTTATTATCACCACCTCTAGGTCTATCTCCCACTGACGAGACTTCAATAAAGGTCGAAACCGTAAGGGTAGTGATCCTTTCCATAATGCATGGCATTAGAGCATAATGAATTAGATATTTTGATTACCGACCTAGTTGCTTCAGGGATGGGAAATGAATGTCGGGAGACGAGAAGTGTGATAGGAGAGAATGATGAGCGGGAGACGAGAAGTGTGATAGGAGAGAATGACGAGCGGAATATGAATAAGAAAATAAGACTCGGGAGCGTGGAACGCTTGAATGATTGTGAAGTTTACAGAGGTAGTTTTGATTGGGTAAACGAATGGCGAGTAAGAGTGACAAACTTGCAGAGAGATAGATGAGCTGAAAGAGGAGATGAGATTAGGAGAATGGAAGAGATGTATGCAAGGTGACTCAGAGTAGGGTTGAGAAAAAGTTTTGAGAATGATAGAAGAGGAGAGAGGGAATGAGAGAGAGGTTTGGGAATGATAGAAGAGGAGAGTATAGAAGCAGTAGGAGAGAGGGAATGAGAGAGAGGTTTGGGAATGATAGAAGAGGAGAGGCATAGAAGCTGTAGGAGAAGAGAGGGAATGAGAGAGAGGGGTATGGGAATGATAGAAGAGGAGAGAATGGGAACAGGAGAAGAGAGGGAATGAGAGAGAGGGGTATGGGAATGATAGAAGAGGAGAGAATGGGAACAGGAGAAGAGAGGGAATGAGAGAGAGGGGTATGGGAATGATAGAAGAGGAGAGAATGGGAACAGGAGAAGAGAGGGAATGAGAGAGAGGGGTATGGGAATGATAGAAGAGGAGAGAATGGGAACAGTAGAAGAGAGGGGATGAGAGAAAGTTATGTGAATGATAGAAGAGGAGAGAATAAGATAAGTGGGAGAGAGAGGTATGGGAATGGTAGAAGAGGAGAGAGTGGGAACAGTAAAATGAGGGAATGAGAAAGAGTTATGGGAATGATAGAAGAGGAGAAAATGGAAATGGGAACAGTAGAATGAGGGAATGAGAAGAATGCGAGGGAGCACTGGAACCAGGGATAGAGTCATGTCTGGAAGGCACGTAACTAGGAGAACACAGAGAGAAAGTGTTAGAAGAGAGAGAATGAGGGATGCACGGGAGCAATCGAGGAAGAGGGTGGTAAGAAGTGTAATGTATGGTGACTCAATGATCCTTGATGTGCAAGATAGGACGTGTGAGGAGTGTTTGCCTGGAGGTATGATAGAAAGTGTGGCTATAGTAATTAAGAGGGGTGAAAGGGTGGATGAAATGATTGTGATGGTAGGAACAAATGACTCGAGAGGTAATGTAAATTGGGCAGCGAGAGATATGAGATTCTTGCTTGAGGTAGTATGAAAGAAGACGCAGAGAGGAAAGATAGTATGCATGTTGCCTAGGTATGATAGTGACGAGCTGAACAGAAGAGCTGTAATATTGAATAACATAACTAGAATATGTCAGAAGAGAGGATTGGAATATGTGGATGCCTGGAGGGCGTTTGAGGATAGAGAGGATTTGTATGCAAGAGTCAGCTTGCATTTGAATGAGGAAGGACTTAGGCATCTGGAGATATTGCTGTTCTGGACGAGTCAGTGTGTCAATGCAGGGAAACTAGAATACCCAAGGTGGATGATAGCAGGGGTAGCCTCTTGTGGGAAGGGTACTTGGAAGAAGTGGGACAACATCAGTTAATGCTGAGCTGAGGGGATAATGCTGGGTATATATAATACTGGCATTTTTATGCTTTATACTAATGCCAGGAGTATCCGGAATAAAGGAGAGGAATTGGTGGTGCTGATAGCATTAGCCTGTCCAAAGATTAATGGGATCACTGAGACGTGGTTGACAGAACAGGATATAATAACAGGAATAGGAGTAGCAGGGTACAGCATTTTTCGGCAGGATAGGAAGGGAAAGCATGGTGGTGGAGTACTGCTTATGATAAGTGACGAGAGAGAGACTTCCAAAGCCTCTTATCACTTATGATAAGTGATAAGAGGCTTTGGAAGGCAGTGACACTAATGATTTTGAAAGCATATGGTGTGTGGTAGAGATAGGCAAGACGTAGTGGGTTGTTGCTACAAACCAAGGAACACAGAGGGTGGGGACCAGGAGACGTTTAGACAGTTGGGATTGGCAAGTTCAAGAAGAATGATTGTTATGAGAGATTTTGACTACAGCAGTATAATTGGGAAAAGGAAGATGCATGTAGCAATAAGGGAATGGAATTTCTAGAATTCTTGAGAGACAAATGTCTTAAGGGAACAAGAGGTTCAAGAGTTTTGGATTTGGTCATAGCATCAGAAGAGTTGATAATGACTGACATGACATCTCTCCCACCAGTTGGAGAGAGTGACCACGTAGATTTGACTTGGAAGACGATTAGACCTGCAGGAGTATCAACGAGACGGCAACATGTGGAATTATAAGGCAGGTGATTATAATAGTCTTAGACATCAGTTTGGGGAAGTTTCATGGAGGGAGGAATTAGAAGGCCTGGATATCATTATTACTTGGGAAATTTGAAGGAATATTTATTAATAAGCAATATAAAGCTGTGTTCCACAAGTGAAGAAGAGGATACAATTTAGTGTAAAGTGGATGAGAAACAATATTAAACAGGAACTGCATGTGAAAAACAGGTTAACGAAGAGATATAAGGAAACAGGTGAAGATCAGATGCATGAAGAATACAAGACACAGGTCAGGAAAGTGACTAGTATGGTAAGGAAGGCGAACTGGAATATTTGAAGAGATTGGCCCTAAGATCCAAAGAAAATCCTAGGGAATTTTTTACCTATGTGGCCAGTAGGAGGAGAAATGACTGTTGAAGAATGACATTGTGGGATAAAAATGAGAATATAGTGATTGATGCAGAGGACATAACAGAATTGTTCAATGAACACTTTATTGGTGTATTTCATCCTGGAGGAGTAAATTTTAATACTAGAGGGATACGGCAGGTTCGAGGTTTAGAGGAGCAGGAGGAGAGCATGTTCCAAATACTGAGTACTCTGGATGTCGGTAAAGTTGTGGGACTGGGTGGTATTTCACCACAAGTTTTGAGAGAATGTGCTAAGGAACTGACAGCTTTGACCTGGCTTTTCAATGAAAGTCTTGCTATGGGAAAGGTGCCCAGGGAATGGCAGGAAAGTAAGATAGTGGCATTGCATAAGGGCGGTAGCAGACTTGTGGTGTCTAATTATAGGCTACTTTGTGTATCATCAGTAGTAGTTAAGATCTTGGAGAAATTAGTTAGATACTGTATACAACATTTGGCAGGTGAGGGTAATGTTATCTGTGAGAGTCAACATGGATTTGTGAGGGTGGTTCTCTTGTTTTAGTAATATGCTAGCTTTTATAGTTAAATTACGAGAGCAGTAAATGAGGGAAAGGCATATACTTCCATTTTCTTGGATTTAGCGAAGGCATTTGACAGGGTGCCACATGATAAGCTGATATTTAAGTTGCAGCACATGGGTCTGGGTGTCATGTTGGTCAACTGGATTCAGGATTGGCTGTCCGATAGGTATCAGAGAGTTCTGTATGTTGGGGGCAGTTTCAAGGAGACAGAGGTTACAAGTGGGGCCCCACAGGGCTCAGTATTGGGACCTATATTGTTTAACCTTTATATCAGTAACATTGTCAGTGGATTGTAGGGGAATATTCAGTTGTTTGCAGATGATGTGAAGCTGGATGTGGTTATTAGTAATAGTGCAGATGTGGTAGCCCTGCAAGATGATTTGAATAAGCTAGACAGATGGGCAAATTAATGGGGTGTCGGCTTAATGCAGCAAAGTGTAAGGTCTTCAGGTTTGGGACACATTGATGGGATGCTGTATACTTTATTGGAGGAGCTATACTGGAGGAAGTAGTGGAGACAAGAGATCTGGGGTTGATGATTGATAGAAACCTGAAATTCAAGGGACATATTGCAAAGGTGATGAAGGCAACACAGAAGATTGCCACAATAATGAAAAGGATACTGACCTGCAGAGATAAAAGAGTTATCATTCTGTTGTATAAGACCCTGATCAGACGACACTTAGATTATTGTTCTCAGAGTTGGCCCCCAGGATTTGAAGGGATAAGTTAACTGTGGAAAGGGTACAAAGGTGGATAACAGACAGTTTCAGGCCTGTACAATGTTAGTTATGAGGTTCGAAGGAATGTGGACTGCAGAGTTTGGTGGATAGAGGAAGGAGAGGTGATATGATTGAAACTTTTAAACTGTTGAGAGCTGGTTACAGGGTTGACATTGGGGAGTTCTTTTGCTTGGTTGAACAGCAGGAAGGAGTGACCACAAGTGCCCATCACTGGACGTTATGAAAGGAAACTGTGAGGAGTGGTTTCATTGCATGGAAGGTGGTTGAACCGTGGAATGCATTGCCTGATAGAATGCTGAAAGTGAGAACAGTCAATGAGTTTAAGGAGTGGTACGATACTTTGTGTTTTCTAGAGGGACCTCCCACAGTGAGTCTTGATAGACTTGTGTTTCCTAGGAAGGACCTCACGCGATGAGTATATTGATTCCTTGGAGGCCTAAATAATAATAATACTAAGGCAAGTGATCAGAACTTATACCACCTTTACCACGAGTTCCCCATACCTGAAAATATTTCATGCACAAACTTTGTTTGCTTACACTTGGATAAAGGATTTAACCAAATATGTAATTGGTAGGATAGCCAAGTGAAAAAACTTCCATCAACTATCTCTAATCCAGAGAATTTTAATAATAAGGTGTTGATATGTTTGGCAACTGGTATATGGTGATATGACTTTCGCATTACTTCCACCTTAGTGTCACCACCTCTGGGTGTATCTCCCACTGATGAGACCTCAATAAAGGTCGAAACCTGTCTGGGTAGTGATCCTTTCCACAATGCATAGCATTATGGATTCTCATAAGGATATGTAATTTGCATTATGGGATAATAAGGCAAGTGATCAGAACTTATACCACCTTTACCACGAGCCCCAGTCCTGAAAATATTTCGACACAAACTTTGTTTACTTACACTTGGATAAATGATTAAACCAAATATGTAATTAGAAGCAATCTTTTTAGAAAAATAAATGTTAAATGGAAGTTTATCACTGGATTAGGAGTTGTAAAGAGTGATTTGGGTAAATGTCTGGTGGAAAAAGAGACACTGCAAAAAATGGAAAGAGTTTTGTAGAGGATTTGTACAAGAAAGATAATAATAATAATTCAGGCCTCCATGGAGTCAAGAGACTCAACTAATAATATTGAAGGAGAATTTGAGAGGCAAGAATTTATTGAGGAACCCATGATAATGAAATGCAAAATGATGTCAGCAATGGAACAGCTGCCAAAAGGAAAAGCTCCTGGAGATGATGGTGTGTCAGTGAAATTATTGAGAGCAGCTGGGGATGAAGTAGTGAATATATTGATGGAAATTTGTCAACAGGTTTGGAAGAAAATTTACTGGCCTAGGGATTGGAAATATCAGTATTCATTCCAGTTCCAAAAAAATGAAATCCCAGAGATTGTGAGAATTATAGAACCATTGGTTTAATTTCACATGCAAGTAAAGTTATGCTTGAAAGTGATACAACAAAAGTTGGAGCCCATATGTAAATTGAGAAATGACACAAGAACAGGCAGGCTTTAGGAGAGGTAGAGGAACTGGACACCAAATAAAAAACATATGATGTATTACAGAAAGAACAAGAGAATTACAGAAGGAAGTATTCATCTTTTTTATTGATTATTATTATTATTATTATTACGGGCAACTCCAGGGAGTCATTAGACTCATCGAGGGAGGCCCCAAATCATTTTCATCACAACTATTCGACATTCATACAGTATCTATCATACCTCGCCTTAAACTCATTCACTGTCACAGCATCCACCACAGACTCAGGGAGCGCATTCCACTCATTCACTACTCTAAAAGTAAAGAACCCAGCTCTAACACCTTTACTAACCACACTTTTGCCCAGTTTCCATGGATGTCCCCTAGTCCTCCCACAACCAGCCCTGTTCTCAAAAATATCTTCTGAATTAATTTTATAGAAACCCTTCAGTAATTTGAATGTCTCAATCATATCTCCCCTCCTCCGCCTATCAACCAATTTTTGCAACCCACAAATCCTCAACCTGTTCTCATACGGTTCATTCCACAGACCTGCTATCATCTTGGTCACTCGCCTCTGGATCCTCTCCACCTCCTCCCCATCAAGAAGAAACCTAGGTGACCAAATCTGAGCACAGTAGTCGAGATGAGGTCTTATCAAGGCTCGATACAGAGGAACAATAACCTGCTTGTCTCTGCTTGTCAACGTATTCTTCAGCAACCAAGTGATTTGATGAGCTGATTTGGCCACTTTTGCAATGTGTCCCCTAAATTTCAATTCCTTATCCACCAACACTCCTAAATCTCGTGCCTCATCAATTTCCTGGAGCACGGTTCCACCAATGCAGTAAACTGCCTCCCATCTTTTCACCCCAAAATGCATAACCTTACATTTTGCCACATTAAATTGACATCCATTCTCCCTAGCCCAGACCTCCAATCTATCCAAATCATCCTGCAAAATTTTGACGTCATCTGCATTCACTATTGCCCTACCCAACTTCGCATCATCCCCAAACAAATGAACTGTTCCTCTCAGATCTTTTCCTATATCATTTATGAACAAATTAAACAGCAGTGGTCCAAGAACAGATCCTTGTGGTACACCACTAGTCACAGGCCGTCTTGTGGACTCTACTCCTGAGTAAACCACTCTCTGATATCTCTCCGTCAACCACCCTCCTATCCATCTCACCAACCCTATGTCCATTCCCATATGCTGCAATTTACTGATTAGAATTCCATGTGGTATCCTGTCAAAGGCCTTAGCAAGGTCCAGCAGAATCACTATAAACCCATTACCCTTATGCAGTTCAGCCGTCACTGTGTTATAATACTTGAGCAAGTTACTGAGGCATGACCTACCCTTCACAAAACCATGCTGTCCCCGATACAGTATCCCATTTTCTTCTATCCAATCTTGTATTTTCCTCTTGTATTATAAGAAAGGTTTTTGTTGCGTGGATCACAACAGACTGTGAATTGTAATGAGATCCCTGGGAAGGAATATCCGAACATCGAATTCTCTTGATAAGAGAGCTGTATGACAACCAAGAAGTTTCAGTAAAAACAGTCTTTGGAGGAACAGATTATGTTCGATTGGAAAACTAGGTGAGGAAGGGTTGTATACTCTCACCCTATCTTTTTAATATTTATAGTGAATACTTTATGAGAATGGCTGATTTAGACAAAGATCCAGGTGGAATTAAGATTGGTTGCAGAAATATAATTTAAGATATGCAAATGATGCAACCCTCATAGCAGAAACTAAGGAAGATCCAGAGCAGTTGATTCTATTGCTTAAGAGAGACAGTATCAAAGCTGGGCTTAATTTAAACATCAGCAAAACAAAAGTGATGGCTTCTGACAATTTGTAATAGAGGGAGATAAAATAGAAATCGTTAAAAGTTATGATTTACTGGGGTCCAAAATCAGAAATGATGGTAAGTGTGAAGACGAAATTAAAAGAAGGATAGTCATGGGAAAAAATGCTATTTTAAACCTGACAAAAATTATGAAAGATAGAGGAGCAAATGCCATGAAAGTTAAAATTGCCAAACCAATGTATTTCCAGTAGTGAAGTAGGGATGTGAAAGCTGGATTATTAAGAAGAAAGACAGAAAGCAAATTGATTCATTTGAATTATGGATGCAGATGAGACCGAAGAATTCCATGGAACTCAAAAATGACCAATAAGGTTTTAGAGAGTATAAAGACGGACTGCTCCTTGGAGGCAATGATCACTAACCAGAAGTTGATGTATTTTGGTCATATTATGTGAAGTTGATGAATCATTGAAAAAGAGAGTTATGTTGCGGAAGATAGAGGGAATGAGAAGAAGAGAAAGACCACAAAAAAGTTGGATCGGCAACATAAAAGAACTTACCAACTTGAACTTACAATTATACACTTACTTAAAGAAAGGACAAGAGGCCGAGTGGGATGAAGAGTTTGTTCGCAGGATCACCAACAGTTGAAAATGACTGGATGGCACATGATAAATAATTTATTAGTTTTACCTTACATTTAAGGAGAATCTAAACTAGAAAGAAAGTCTTTGGGTAATTTGCATTAAAACATAATATTTTAGTATAGTGTATTAGTATTCTTGGTGCTGTTTTTGAATAGTAGCAGCACCCACAATTCAATTTGCTAATGGCTTGTCAATGAGTCCTTCAACATTTAAGGACTACATTTTACACAACAATATTGGATTTTGTGGTATCCAGTGTTGGAGCATATAGGCATTCCGGCAGTTATAAACGTGGCACGTGAGAGAGAAGGGAATGCATGTCTGTGTGAAATGTAGTAAACAGGAAGTACTTTATGATTTAGAAATTAGTATAACAGACTTTGGTAGCACTATGTAAGTAATGGGTGAATAACTTATCAAGAGAAATGAGTAGTGGATCGAGGGTGAGGAAAACAAGCGGAATGTGAATCGTGCAGGATCTTCATCTTCATTTAACATAGCTCTTCCCAGTTTAGCTTCATCAGCAAACAACTGAATGTTTTCTGTCAAATGTACAAATTAAATAATAGAGGACTAAGCCCTGTGATACACCACTGGTTACCTGCCTTTTCCTGGACTCAACTCTTCCACAGACTACTCTTTGATATCTGCCCATCAGCCACCCTCTAATCTAAATCACAAGATTCATATCCATCCTTCCCGCATTGCTACAGTTTATGCAACACCGTTCTGTGCTGGATCCTGTCAAATGCCCTTGCAAAGTATAGCAGTATCACTGATTAGCCATTTCTCTTATCCAACTGTCACTTGATTATAAAAAGCAGATTATCGAGACAAGACCCAGCTTTCATTAAACTAGGTTATCCATTATAGAATATCATATTCCTATCCATCCAGTCAATTATGTCCTTCATCAAATTTCTCGATACCTTAATCACCACTCCTGAGATGTTAATTGGCCTATACTTTGCTACTTTTGTCTTGGATGCTCCTTTATTTGCTGGGACTATTTTCTCCTCTTTCCACTCCACTAGCACCTTCCCAATACTGAGGCTTAAATTAAACAGCTTGGTCAGAGGAGCTGATAATTTTTTGCACATTCTTGTAATATACAAGCCAATATGCTATCTGATTGCATGGCTGTGTTTGCATTGAGGTTGTATTATTTTAAGCACCTCTATTTCTTCAACATCTGTTCTTCCATCTGTCGGCATAACATCTGGTATTGCAACATCGCCACCTAAATGGTACACCCATAAAAATGCTTACTCAGCAATTCAGCTATCTGTTTGCTTCTGTTATCTCCCCAATATCAGCACTTTTTTAAAGTCGTCCTTCTGTATTTGTTATACTCATTACATTAATTTTAGTTTTAACGATTGATTATTCTTTTGTGGTTGATAGGGAACTTTTGGGAGAATGTCTGGTTGATATTGTCACACCTGTTTTAGGATTTTATGATTTGAAAGATGTGAAACGCTTCTTTGCTGACCTTCAATTTGTATGCAGTCCTGACAGGTTCTGTTGATGCTGCTGCTGCTCTTAACTGGTGATATGTCCAATTTCTATACATTTGAAACATTCAACTCTGGGACAGCTGCTGCCTAAGTTATCATATGAGCTTCAGTTCGGACAATGTCTCTTCATCTTTGGATGGTTTACCATAACTTGAGTTCTACCAACATGTAAAATTGGTATTCAGATCTTCTTGATTGTGAAAATGATCTCACCAGAAATTTAGTTCGGATCTTCTCTTGAGATGTCCTTTTTTATGTTGCTGATTTTACCTCCTTTTGAGAATATTGGATAATTCCATTCATTCATTCATTCATTTATTATTATTCTCAGTTAGCTTCCTATCATTACATGCATTATTGTGCTACTTTACAATATGAAAGCCTGCATTAGTTTATGCCTGGTTTCCACATCTTCAGTTAAATATGCCCCTCTGCTGTACGGTATGAAGGAATATATCTCTTGTCTCACTTTCTAAAATCCTGGAATTTCAATCCCTATGGACCATAGTGATTGAAATACCAGGATTACACCCTTGGGATTGAACCATTGGTATTGAAATTCCTGGATGTGAGAAATTCAAACTCTGTAGTTCACACTCTTAGGAGAATTGGTGGCATTATCTCAGATTAATTATCTCAAAATAAGTTCTCTCAAGAAATTAATTTTCCTTATTCCCAAATGCTATCTCTTCCCTCCAATCTGTATTACCATAATTAAAATCACTTCTTTATTATTCATTATCCCAGTGAATAAATAAAATCCCTGCAAGTAGATTTAAATAGCTTTTAGTTTGGATGATTCATTGTGAGATGTACTGACTGGTGAAACTGTTCTTCAAGAGGTATTATTATTATTATTATTATTATTGTTCCGGCAAACTCCAAGGAGTCGACAGACTCATCTAGGGAGGCCCTAACATCATGTCTGGAACAACTATTCAACATTCACACAGTATTTATCTTATCTTGCCTTGAACTCATTCACGGTCGTAGCACCCACAACAGACTCTGGAAGCTTATTCCACTCATTCACCACTCTCCAAGTAAAAAACCTAGCTCTAACACCCTTGTCAACCATGCTCTTGCCCAGCTTCCATGAATGGCCCCTAGTCCTCCCATCACCAGTCATATTTTCAAAAATATCTTCTGGATCAATCTTATAAAAACCCTTCAGTAATTTGAATGTCTCAATCATATCACCCCTCCTTCGCCTATCGTCCAATTTCTGCAACCCATAAATCCTCAACCTATTCTAATAAGGTTCATTCCACAGACCTGCTATCATCTTGGTCACTCGTCTCTGGACCCTCTCCACTTCCTTCCCATCACGAAGAAACCCTGGTGCCCATAACTGGGCACAGAAGTCCAGATGGGGTCTTATCAAGGCTCGATACAGAGGAACAACAACTTGTTTCTCTCTGCATGTTAAAGTATTTTTCATAAGCCAAGTGATTTGGTGAGCTGTTTTAGTTACTTTTGCAATGTGCCCCCTAAACTTCAACTCCCTATCCACCAGCACTCCCAAATCCCTGGCCTCAACAATCTCCTGGAGTGCGGTTCCACCTATGTGATATACTGCTGCTATTCTTTTCACCCCAAAGTGCATAACCTTACACTTTGCCACATTAAACTGACATCCATTTTTCCTAGCCCAGTCCTCCAAACTATCCAAATCATCCTATAAAATTTTGACATCCTGTGCACTCACAATTGCTCTACCCAACTTTGCATCATCAGCAAACAAGTGAACACTTCCTCTCAAATCCTTTCCAATATCATTGATGAACAAATTGAAAAGCAGTGGTCCAAGAACAGAGCCCTGCGGCACTCCACTAGTCACAAGACGTCTTTTTGACTCCACTCCTGAATAAACCACTCTCTGGTATCTCTCCTTCAGCCACCCTCCTATCCATCTTACCAACCCTATATCTATCCCCATCTGCTCCAGTTTACTGATTAGGGTTCCATGTGGTATCCTGTCAAAGGCCTTGGCAAGTTCCAATAGTATCACTGTAAACCCATTACCCCTATCCAGTTCAGCCGTCACTGTGTTATAAAACGTGAGCAAGTTACTGAGGCATGATCTACCCTTCACAAAACCATGTTGTCCCCCATACAATATCCCATTTTCATCTGTCCAATCCTGTATTCTTTTCTTGACTAATTTCTCTAAGACCTTGACAATGATTCCTGATATGCTAATCGGTCGGTAATTTACAACAGCAGTCTTGGAACCACCTTTATGCAGTGGAACTATTTTCCCCTCCTTCCACCCGCTCGGGACTAACCTAGACCCGAGACTCAAATTAAACAAAATGGTCAAGGGTACTGACAATTCTTTAGCTGCTTCTCATACTACACGAGCTGGTATACCATCCAATCCCACAGATGTATTGACATTGAGGTTATGCAATAGACTACTCACCTCCACTTCATTCACCACAATTCCCATATAATCTACTGGTTTATTCGTTTCTGCAATGTCACCACCTGGATGATATATTCTTGCAAAGTGCTCACTCAGGAACTCAGCTATCTCAACTGATTCAGTTACCTCCCTACCATCGGCATTCTTTAAAATCATTCTGCCATGTACATTTTTCCTTTTACTTGCTACATATCTAAAAAACTGTTTAGGATTCTCTTTAGCCTGCATGGCCAATGTTCTTACGTAATCCTTTTTTGCTTTTCTTACCACACTCGTCACCCTTCTGGCCTGCGCTTTATACCGTTCATGTGCCTGCCGGTCACCTTTCTCCTTAAATTCCCTCCATAGTTGTTTCTTTTTTTGCAGCTCAAGCTTAATGGTGTTATTCATCCATTTAACCCCTACTTGATTTATTATTCGGACTCTAGGTATACAGTCAGCCATTGCTTCATGCAAGCACTTCTTAACTACCTCCCATGCACTATCAACTTCTAGTCCTTGCAGTTGTACATGCCATGGCACTGAGCCAATCAAACTCCTAAGCTTGTCATACTTTCCAGCCCGATAATTCCACATGTACCCTGTCTTAATTGAAAATTCTACACCTTTAGCCACCTCCCAAGTCAAGACCTTATGATCACTCTCACCGATTGGTGGCAATGTGGTCATATTTGTTACAGCCAAATCCTTAGATGTAATTACTAGATCAAGCACTCTCTGACCCCTAGTATTTTCCATTACATGCTGTCGCAGATAGTTATCCCTTAATAACTGCATAAAATCCAATTCCTTCCTCCCGTGTGTCCTCTCGTCACTCCAATCAATGCGACCATAGTTGAAATCTCCCATAATAATCACCCTCCTTCCACTCATTTCTTCTATTTGCTTGTGCATATTGTGACCACCATCTTTTCCATCACCTGATCTATAGCAGCACCCAATTGTATATTTAGTCCTGCCAGCCACAATCTTACACCAAATGGCCTCAGATGTGCTCTTTTCTCTATCCTGCAATTCAACTTCTATTCTCCTTGGCTGTAGCTCATCAGCTATCGTCAACAATACTCCTCCCCCCATTTTATTCTCTCTGTCATTCCTGAACACACTATACCCATCACATTCAATCCCACTAGCTGTATCATCTACAGTCAGCCATGTTTCACTAATACCAATAACCTGTGGTTTGGAAGTGCCAACCATGTCCAAAACCTCTTCCTTCTTGTTCCTGATACTCCTAGTATTAGTGTACATGAATTTAAGACCCCGATTAGCCCCAACCCTACCTTGATGCCTTATATTAACTATCCCACTCTGGTTTGTTGTCCTTATTTGCTCTAGCATATTATATTCATTCTTACATTCAACTGCCTCCCTAAGGACTGTATATCTACTCTCCCTCCCCCTTAACAAATCTAGTTTCCCTGAATTTGCACATCCACTACATTCAGCAACACTTTCTCAAGTCTTCTTACACCATAATCATTCAAATGCAAGCCATCCATCTTATATAGATCCTTTCGCCCATCAAACTCACTCCACACGTCCACAAATTCCACACCACTCGTCATACATAACCCACGCATAAAGTCATTTGCAATTATGGCCCTCCTTTTAAACATTTCACTGTCATACCGTGGCAAAAGACTAATCATTCTAACTCTCTCACTCTTTTCTTTTGCTATCTCAAACAATTCATTCAGGTCTTCTATCATTTCCATTTTATCTCCTTTCAAATCATTCATACCTGCCACAACAATCATTTCTTTCACCCTTACATTTTGCTCTCTAATAGACTCAGTTACATCCTTTATGGTCGCACCAGGTTGGTATGATTTTGTCAAATCCTCTACTAACACACCTTGTACTAATGAGTCTCCATACAGCACTCTATCCTTCATTTTGTTCATGTTCACATTCATACGCCTATTTTTCCTGTCATACCTTTTATTATTGGTTGGTTCATTCAGTCGACTTTTGTTCATGCACTCTAGCTGCTGTTTTGCCCTTTCTATCGCACCATTCAACAATGCGATCTCACTCAATGCATCTATCTCATCTTTTTTATTCTCTGAGAAACCATTAATACTATCATTCACACTTTCTACATTCACACTCTCATAATTCTCATGTACAACCTTGCCGTTTCTTGTCATACCGCTATTTTCTTCATTCTGAAGTTTGACAAAAATATCACACTCACGATCCGAAACACACTTCAATTCCTCATTCTCCCTACATTTTCTACACACATTCAATCCTTTATTATCATCTATCCACACTCCGACCGCACTCTGCAAGGCGTACATTTCACAGCTAGTACACCGACTCATTTCTTTTATACTACTGTTCTTTGATAACGATGGCGAACCATCATTACTGGCCGCCATTTTCCTTTGTACAGGTGCCATAATTATTGCAACGTGTTTTATCAAATAATAAGTTATACACACCAAAAACACACAAACAGACGCACTAAAATACGCAAGGCAAACAAAACTACTTAATATTAACTAATTTTATCAACGATAACTGGAAATAATACTTATCTTATCAGGAGCTTGCACGAACCTATTTGAAAGGTATATTTGAAATAATAGTTGACTGAGGTCTGTAGGTTATCAGATTAATTGCAAGTGTAATAAACACATTGCATTGCATTATTATTATTATTCAGACCTCCATTGAGTCAAAAGACTCATTGTGGGTGGTCCTTCCTAGGTAACACGAAGACCATCATACCACTCCTTGAACTCAGTGACCGTTCTTGTTCTCATCACTCTATCAGGCAATGCATTCCATGGTTAAACCACCCTCCATGCAAAACCACTATTCACCCTCTTGCTCACAGCTTCCTTTTACAATTTCCAGGGATGGCCGCTTGTCATCGCTCCTTCCATTCCACCAAGCAAAAGAACTCCCCAGTGTCAACCCTGTAATTACCTCCTAACAGTTTAAAAGTCTCAAACATATCACCTTTCCTTCTTTATCTCAGCAGTCAACATTCCCTCAGCCAGTCATCATAACTATCATTGTACAGTCCTGAAACCATCTTTGTTATCTGTCTCTGTACCCTTTCCCCAGTTATTTTTTCCCCTTCAAATCCTGGGACCAAATTTGAGAACAATAGTCTAAATTGGTCTGATCTTATACAGTGGCATGATAACTATTTTATTTCTGCTGGTCAGCGTCCTTCTCAGTATTGCAGCAATCCTTTGGGTTACCTTCACACCACCTTTGCAATATGTTCCCTGAATTTCAATTTTCTATCAATCATCACCACCAGATCTTTTGTCTCCCATATATCCTCCAGTTGGGAGGAAGTTGAGGGAGACAAGAGATCTGGCAGGGGGGGGTGATGTACTGGACCAACTATACTTCCTCCAGTACAGCTCTCTCATCAAGTATCAGCCTCCCATCGATGTATCCCAAACTTTAAGACTACATTTTGCTGATTAAACCGAAACCCCATTCATGGGTGTCGTTTAATGCAGCTCATCTGTCTAGTTTATTCAAATCCACTTGTAGGATTTGCACTAATTACCTTTCCCAGCTTCACATCATCTGAAAACATCTGAATAGCAATCCATTGATAATGTCACTGATATAAAGGTTAAACAGTACAGGTACTGAGCCTTGTGGGACCCCACTTGTAACATTCTGCCTCCTTGATATTGCCCCACCATACACAACTCGCTGATACCTATCAGACAGCCAATCCTCAAACCAGTTGACTAACCTGATATCCAAACCCATGTACTGCAACTTATATAACAGCATATCATGTGGCACCCTGTCAAAATGTCTTTGCAAAGTCCAAAAAAAGGGCAGTACAGGGTGTTCGGGATAAATTTGACATATTTATAATTAATTATATTTTTCCGTAAGTTACATGTATTAACACACACTTCTCTTCATTTAAAAGTTTGGACCCTTCTTCATTCACATACAAGATGTCAGAAAGGATGGATAGCTGGAACCCACCTGAATCATGGAAGAGAATAACTTGTATCATGATGATTCGTGCCCGCCATCAAAATAAGGATATTACGACTGCTGCCCAATGCTCCCTGAATACAGTAAAAACAATCAGGCATGAACTAGAGACTTGCAATGGTGACTACGAGGATGTAGCAAGAAGAAAGATCCCTAGCAGACGATCTGATTGCGTTCGTACAGCAGAATTCCTCGCAAATCTGCAGGAACAGGTGTTGAAGAACCCTGGCATTGGAATTCGGGCTTTGTTCGTGGAGTTGCTAACTGTAGTCAAGCCCTGGATAACAAGGGTAGGCAATGGTAGGCCGTATGTATGGCAGCAGGATTCGGCCCCTTGCCACACCTCTGGGAAAAGTCAAAAATGGTTGTCTGAAAATTTCTACGACTTCACCAGTCCAAATGTTTGGCCTCCAAACTCCCCAGACCTTAACCCCATGGATTATTTTGTATGGGGCGCAGTTGAAAAAGACACCAATCGCACTTCCAGTAATACAAAAGCCCAGTTAATGGATAAAATTAAAACAGTTTTTGCGGTCCTTCCCAGGGAGACTGTAGCATCAGCTTGTTCGAGGTTCCGAAGCAGAATTGAAGCTGTGATCGATGCTAATGGTGGTTATTTTGAGTAAATCTTGTTGATAGTATTGTAATTAACTCTGCCTGTAATGTTTTTTTGTCAATTCATTAAATTTAATAGATACAAAGAAGATTTTCTTTTTCCTTACGAAACTGTCAAATTTATCCCGAACACCCTGTATATGCCTTTCTCTAATCAACTGCTCTTGTCACTTTATTATAAAAGGCAATCATATTACTAAAGCTAGACGCCCCTTAACAAATCCATGTTGACTCTCACAGATAACATTATCCTCATCTGCCCAATGCTGTATACGGTCCCTAACTAATTTCTCCAAGATCTTAACAACTACTGATGACACACAAATTGGCCTGTAATTAGACGCATCCAGTCTGCTACCACCCTTATGCAATGCCACTAATCTTACTTTCCTTCCATTCCTTGGATACCTTTCCCATAACCAAATTCATTGAAAAGCCAGGTCAACGGATCTGTCAGTGCTTTAGTATATTCTCTCAAAACTCGGGGTGAAATACCATCCAGTTCCATAGTTTAACTGACATCCAGGGTATTTGCAGTACACTTTCCTCTTGCACCTCTAAACCTCAAACTTGCTCTATCTGTCTAGTATTAAAACTTACTTTTCCAGGATGAAATACTCCAATACAGTGATTATTGAACAACTCCACTATGTCCTTTGCACCTGTCATTCTATTACCATTTTAATCCCACAATATCATTCTTCCACAATCATTTCTCCTCCTACTGGCCACATAGCTAAACAATTCCATAGGATTTTCTTTGGATCTGAGTGCCAATCTCTTCTCATATACCAGTTTCACCTTCCTTACCATATTTGTCACTCTCCTGGCCTGAGTCTTATGTTCTTCATGCATCTGCTCTCCACCCCTCTCCTTATATCTCTTCCATAACCACTTTTTCACATGCAGTTCCTGTTTGATAGTCTGTCATTTACTTTACACCAAATGTTGTCCTCTTCTTCATTCTTCTTGTTGAGAGGCTTATACGCTGGTTACACATGATAACTAATATTTAGGGAATTGACAGCGTATACTAGAAATATAGATTAAATAAACTTTAATATATACTTTCCGATATTTCTGTGCACGTCACGTTGCCATCTTCTTGGGAACTTACTACAAAGACACGTGCACACAAGTACTAATAACAGCAAATGAGACTGAAGCTAGGAAGCTAGCGTTTTCCTAAAGTCCTGATGGTGCCCCCTGCCGGGCTATATTGGTAGTTCTTGGCCTTTGGGCTGAAGTTCTTCTGATAAAAGTTTCCCAAATTTGGGGCAGTCTCATGCATCCAAATTTGTTGAGGTTTGGCATGTTCCTAAGGGCCGAGGCTGATTCCATGAATAGTCTTTCATACTTGAACTTGCTGCGGTGTATTACTGTGGCTTTCTTCCATCTTATTCTGTGGCGAGTATCCAGAGCGTGGTCTGCAAGCCCAGAGTGGCTGTACTGGTGAAATCGGATGTAATCCTTGTGTTCTGAGATTCTGATATTTGCTGTCCTGCCTGTTTGGCCAAAGTAGGACAGTTTACAGCTGCAAGGGACTTGGTATGCAACAGGTAGGTCTAGGGGAAGTGGTTGGCCTTTGGTGGAGCGGATAAGGGATGCCAGTTTTCTCTGTGGTCTGTAACAAGTGGTCAAGTCATGTTTTTTTAAGATTTTATTGATATTTTCCGAGGTGCCTCGGATGTAGGGAATGGTGATGGATTTAGAGTAATCTTTTTTTGAAGGGGAGGGGGTGGTGGGTTGTCGATAACTGGGTTAAGTATTTTTTGGATTTTTTGGAGGGGGTAGCCGTTCGCTGAGAAAGTGTCACGGATGTGATTTAGTTCAGTGGTGTTAGGGCTTGATCATTAGAACAGATTATTTTTGCCCTGTTGAATAATGTTTTAATAACTCCATATTGTTGTGAGGGGGGGTGGTGGGATTGTTGGTGAATGTATCTGCCTGTATGGGTGGGTTTTCTATAAACTGAGAAAACCAAGTTCCCTAGCCAACATAAACAGAGCTATTTCAACGCTAGAAAATGAGCTTTCACTTACGCTGAATCACGAGCTTTCGTCGGTCCTACATGACGTCTCGTGTACGGCAGCTAAAAAAGAATTTGAACAAGTACGGAGCCGACATATCAACAAGTTTGATAAATTCATAAAGAACTCGGCATCCAAACCTAAACTACAAACCAACACTGTTGTTAACCTTTCGTCAGCTACCTTAAAGCCAGAAGCACTCCACGCTCTGTCACGTGGTCACAACTTCGCCATTGCTCCTAAGAAATTACCTGCCGAGGAATTAATGATCCAAATTGAACACGGGATTCGCCAACTTCCAAACCACATCGCCAACGATATTAGATTGGATGTAGCCTGTGTTCTCAATAAAGCAAAACCTCCAAAATCCAACATATCCATTAGTGAATACAAGGCACTACAAGAATTGAAGAGAAACAAAAAAATAGTGATCACCAAAGCGGATAAGGGGAACGCCACTGTGGTACTCAATCTTATAGACTACACAGGTAAGCTCAAGGCTTTATTATTAGATCGTTCCACTTACCTCCCCATTGATTACAATCCCACCAACTCACAAATTAGAAAACTCTATAGGCTCCTTAAGAAGGTCACTTCTTGGCCTGTGGAGATTACCAACAGACTAAAACCCTATAACTCTAGACTCCCCCGCATATATGGGCTCCCAAAAATACACAAAGAAAATGTGCCATTACGTCCCATAGTGGATGGCATTGATTCCCCCACTTACAAACTAGCCAAGCATTTAGCCAAAGCGCTCTCACACTATACTGGCAATACACCATCACACATAAAAAACTCAGCCCACTTCAAAGCCAGTATAGAAAACCTTACACTCCAACATAATGACATAATGGTCAGTTTTGATGTCTCCTCCCTATTCACGAATGTCCCCCTCAAAGAAACCTTAGAGCTAATCCAAGCTAAATTTCCTCCCGATATCTCAGCCCTATTTCAGTTTACAATGAACTCAGGCTATTTCGTTTGGCAGGAAAAATTCTACAAACAGATAGAGGGGACAGCCATGGGTTCACCACTTTCCCCACCCTTGGCCAACTTCTTCATGGAGACGTTTGAAGAGAAAGCCTTAAACTCAGCCCCACAAAAACCTACCATATGGCTTCGCTACATTGATGATGTTTTCGCTATTTGGCCACATGGCCCGGATTCACTCCTCTCCTTCCTAACACATTTAAACAACCAACACCCTAGAATCAAATTCACCCTGGAAAAAGAGGAAAACAATAACCTCCCCTTCCTAGACACACTAGTCACCCGCCAACCTGATGGAACCTTGGTTTTCTCAGTTTATAGAAAACCCACCCATACAGGCAGATACATTCACCAACAATCCCACCACCCCTCTCACAACAATATGGAGTTATTAAAACATTATTCAACAGGGCAAAAATAATCTGTTCTAATGATCAAGCCCTAACCACTGAACTAAATCACATCCGTGACACTTTCTCAGCCAACGGCTACCCCCCTCCAAAAAATCCAAAAAATACTTAACCCAGTTATCCACAACCCACCACCCCCTCCCCTTCACAAAAAAGATTACTCTAAATCCATCACCATTCCCTACATCCGAGGCACCTCGGAAAAAATCAATTAAATCTTAAAAAAACATGACTTGACCACTTGTTGCAGACCACATAGAAAACTGGCATCCCTTATCCGCTCCACCAAAGACCAACCACTTCCCCTAGACCTACCTGGTGTATACCAGGTCCCTTGCAGCTGTAAACTGTCCTACTTTGGCCAAACAGGCAGGACAGCAAATATCAGAATCTCAGAATACAAGGATTACATCCGATTTCACCAGTACAGCCACTCTGGGCTTGCAGACCACGCTCTGGATACTCGCCACAGAATAAGATGGAAGAAAGCCACAGTAATACACCGCAGCAAGTTCAAGTATGAAAGACTATTCATGGAATCAGCCTCAGCCCTTAGGAACATGCCAAACCTCAACAAATTTGGATGCATGAGACTGCCCCAAATTTGGGAAACTTTTATCAGAAGAACTTCAGCCCAAAGGCCAAGAACTACCAATATAGCCCAGCAGGGGGCACCATCAGGACTTTAGGAAAACGCTAGCTTCCTAGCTTCAGTCTCATTTGCTGTTATTAGTACTTGTGTGCACGTGTCTTTGTAGTAAGTTCCCAAGAAGATGGCAACGTGACGTTCGCCGAAATATCGAAAAGTATATATTAAAGTTTATTTAATCTATATTTCTAGTATATGCTGTCAATTCCTTAAATATTAGTTATCATGTTCTCTTCTTCACTTTTTTTTTTAATGGAAAGTTCTATTTAATGATTACATCAGACATAGTAAGTAATTACACTTTAAATGCGTGACTCTTCCATTGGCCCTTTCAAACTTTCTGTCTTTAGAACGTGCATATGGCTTGGTATGACTGTGCCGAACACCTGGAGCTGGTCCAAAATGTTTGCATGCTTCCCTAGCCTTTCTAGGACCTTGTATGAGTACAATGCCTTTGCCCCTTGGAGAGTGATGAGCCAACTGATCAAATGTTATGATTTCACCTCCAGCTTTCAAAATCCATGCCCGGGCTTGCTCAGTAACACGAAGAGTACATACCTTTAATTTAGGTATTTCAAATGTAGGCAGATCATCTATAATGGTTCCTAGAACAGCTGCAGTCTTGTTTATTTGCCCTCACTTTTTCATAATTTTAACCAGTTTTGCCAGAGACAAGGGTGGTCTATTGTTCTGTTCATAAACAAATGCTTCAAAATAATTTTATTAAATTTAGCTGCAATTCTCCTTGCACTGAAACGTTACAGCTTCACTAGCAATCTTAAATATATATCATTGCTTTTAGGGCTCTGGATAACTTTTCTGTCATGCTTATGATTGATATCAATTCCTATTTTCATCAGCAGTGGATTACACTATTAACAGGAAAAAAAAAAAAAAAAGATTTTTATCATAGTATCTGCTATGCTAAAATGCATATGGACAAGCAGAGACAAGTAAGTATTTGTGCTGCTGTAACAAGGCATTAGTCAGATCTAGAGTTTGAGTCTTGGCTATTTTTATTTTTAATTCTGAATGTACAGCATTGAAATCATTTCCAATACTGGTCCACTCATCTGAATTAAGATTAAAATGGTTATTCCTTTTTGACTCTTGGAAGTGAAATTTATTTCATTTCCAATACTCGTACACTCATCTGAATTAAGACTAAAATGACTATCTGTTTCTGTTAATTCTATAATTTTTTATATTTGCTTTTCATGTTCATAGAAATCCAAAATTAGCTTTATGATATTATTATTCAGGCCTCCATGGTGTCAAAACACTCCTCGTGTGGGGCCCATCCTAGAAAACGCAGTCTATCATACCATTCTTTGAACTCATTGACCGTTTGTGCTCTTACTGCTCTGTCAGGTAATGCATTCCACAGTTCAATCACCGTCTTGCTCATAACTTCCATCTGAATGGAAGTTATGAAAACGAAAGAACAAAAGAACTCCTCAGTGTCAACCTTTTACTGTCTCTCAGCAGTTTAAGTCTCAGTCATATCAACTATCCTTCTTCTCTCAACCAAACTCTGCTGTTCGCATTCCCTCAGCCTGTCTTCATAACTAACATTGTACAGTCCTGATACCATCTTTATTGTCTGCCTCTGTGCCCTTTCCACAGTTAATTTATTTCCTTCCAATCCTGGGGACAAAATTTTAGAACAACAGTACAAGTGTGGTCTGATCAGGACTTTATACAATAGAATGACAACTCTTGCATCTCTGAAGGTCAGCATCCTTCTCAGTATTGCAGCAATCCTCTGGGCTACCTTCACCACCCTTGCAATATGTTCCCTGAATTTCAGGTTTCTGCCAATCATCACTCCCAGATCCCTTACTCCCCTACTTCCTCCAGTAAGTTCTTCCAACAAAGTATGCAGTCTCCCATTGATGTATCCCAAACTTCAAAACTTTATCTTTCCTTTAGTGTTATATGGTGATCAGCATTCATTTCAGACAAATTATGGAGACTACAACCATGTTAGAAATAATTATTTCAATTTCCCAACGTTTCGAACTTCATATTAAGGTCAACATCTGGAGCACGCACACACACATATATATGTAAATGTGTGTGTGTGTGTGTGTGTGTACACACAGACACACACACACACACACATATACATACAGAGACAAGCTATATTACATTTCGCTTAGTATGCTAAAGAGACAATGATTTGATCAACGGTTATTCTACTGGCCTGACCTCTAGTGAAAAAAATAATAAAATGAAGTAAAATAAGATAACTACATCAAAGCAATGAATGATGTGACCTTCAGAGATGAAAGAGTTGTCATTCTATTGTATAAAGTCCTGATCAGACCATACAAAGCAAGTGCAATGAATTCTGTTTATGACAACACCTGAGAAATTTTTTTTCCTGTAGGTAGTTTGTTACAGCAACAGTGATGTCCTAATTTAACATAAGAATTGTTATATTAGATTTAAGATCCTGGATTACCTATAGTCCTATTTATAATTAACTCTTAGGGAGAAAGGTTATGTGCCTTACATATTCTTGGGATTTTTAGACCATCATTATTGTTAAGATTAGGGTGGTTGATAAGAATTTCACAGGCCTCCTTAAATTTACGTTTCTACCACATTTGGTGTGATGTAAACAACAGGTGCTTTCCAGTCAATTTTACAAAGAGTATTCAGAGCATGATCAGAAAGGCTGGATTTACCATATTTATTAAATTCAATGTGCCATTTATGAGCCTTTTTTTGGATAGGAATTGTGCATCCTGTTTCACCTATATAGGACAAATTAGAAGTGTAATGAATATGGTATACTGCAGGGTGGGCCAGGGGAGGAAGTAGATGTTTGGATGAGTTGAATAAGTTCTTTAATTTTGCAGGAGGTTTAAAGGTGGCATTATGGTTGTATTTCTGTAGTATTCTGTTTATTTTATTATTATATTATTATTATTATTCAAGCCTCCATGGAGTCAAAAGACTCATCGTGGGAGGTCCTTCCTAAGAACATAAAGTCTGTCAAGACTCATCGAGGGGAGGTTCCCCCTAAGAAACACAAAGTCTATCATACCACTCCTTAAACTCATTGACCGTTCTCGCCCTCACCACTCTATCAGGCAATGCATTCCACGGCTCAACCACCCTCCATGCAAAGAAACCACTCCTCACCCTCTTGCACACAGTTTCCTTTCGTAACTTCCAGGGATGGCCTCTTGTCATCACTCCTTCCCGCTGTTCAACCAAGTGAAAGAACTCCCCAGCGTCAACCCTGTAACCACCTCTCAACAGTTTAAAAGTCTCAATCATATCACCTCTCCTTCTTCTATCCGCCAAACTCTGCAGTCCACATTCCCTCAGCCGATTCTCATAACTATCCTTGTACAGTCGTGAGACCATCTTTGTCATCCTTCTTTGTATCTTTTCCACAGTTAATTTAACCCCTTCAAATCATGGGGACCAAATCTGAGAACAATAATCCAAGTGTGATCTGATCAGAGACTTATACAACGGAATGATAACCCTCTTATCTCTGCAGGTCAGTGTCCTTCTCATAATTGCAGCAATCCTCTGTGTTACCTTCACCACCTTTGCAGTGTGTCCTCTAAACTTCAGGTTTCTATCAATCATCAACCCCAGATTTCTTGTCTCCCCAACTTCCTCCAGTATAACTCCTCCCATAGAGTATGCAGCATCCCATCGATGTTGTTTCCCAAACCTCAAGACCTTACATTTTGCTGCATTAAACTGACACCCCCATTCATTTGCCCATCTATCTAGTTTATTCAAATCCTCTTGCAGGGCTACCACATCTGCACTATTACTAATAATCCTTCCCAGCTTCGCATCGTCTGCAAACAACTGAATATCCCCTTGCAATCCATTGGCAATGTCATTGATATAAAGGTTAAACAATATAGGTCCTAGTACTGAAATTGCAGTATATTCCTTTCCCCTCATCTAATGCCTTTCCCTTATCTGGTATCCATCCCTTTAATGTATGGAATGGTTACAGTTTTATTGTAATCTAGTTTATTTTGTTTTTAAGTTAGGTCTTGTGAAGAATTTTGTTGATAGTATTTTGACCGTAGCTTTTTTAGGAAGGTATTGCTGATAACTTTTAATTCATCTTTAAATGCTTGTTCATTGGAGCAAATCTTCAAAGCCATGTTTTACAGTATGTTAATAACACCTAGATTTTTTGTTGGGTGTTGGTGCGAGTTTATGTGTATATGTTGGCCAGTATATGTAGGTTTCCAGTAAACAATGAAAGAACTTCCAGAAGGAAGACTTGTGACAAGTGTATCTAGAAATGGAAGTGTGTTCTGTTTTTTAATCTCAGTTGTGAATTGTATGCATTTGTGTTGTTTGTTTAGCAGGCTGAGGAAAGTGTCTAGTGTCCATGGGACTAGATAGCGAAAACATTGTCAACGTATATAAGCCAGACTTTGGGTTTTAAAGGATAGGAATCTAGAGCTTGTTGCTCAAAATATTCCATATAAAAGTTAGCAATTGTGGGGGGGGGGAATAATGGCAAGCCCATGGCTGTACCTTTTTTTGCAGGTAGAAGGTGTTTTGCCACACAAAATAGCCAGAGTGTAGTACATGGGCAAAGAGCACTGTGGTATCTTATCTTAACAATAATGATGGTCTAAAAATCCCAAGAATATAGAAGGCACATATTCTACCTGCATAACCAGGTAGAATATGTGACTTCCATATAGAGACATTGATCAAATCATTGTCTCTTTAGCATACTATGTGAAATGTAATATAACTTGTCTCTCTGTTAGTGTATATGTGTGTGTGTGTGTGTGTGTGTATATATATATATATATATATATATATATATATATATATATATACACACACACACACACATACTAGGGGCTCCACCCCCTGCCTATGGTGCCCAACACTCCCGTCTTCCCGACTGATAGGCCGGTTCTCCTTGAATTCTGATGACTCGACACTCAGAGGCTACCCTGAGTGTCAAGTCGTCAAAAGGTGGCCTTGTGGCGCCTATGGTGCCCAGCCCCCCCAAGTTCCAGACTGGTAGGCCGGTTCTCCTTGAATTCTGATGACTTGAATTTTTAAAAAACTCGAAAGGCGGGATTCCGCCCCTGGCACCTCCCTCCCCATGAGTTCTGGACTGGTAGACCGGTTCTCCTTGAATTCTGATGACTCGAATGTTGAAAACTCGACACTCAAGGTAGCCCCTGAGTTTCAAAACGTTTCAAATAACTTGACACAAAAACGTTACATAAAAAGGATTATCATTTTATAGATATATATAGGGTAGATGTGTGTACTCCAGATGATGACCTTAATATGAAGGTTGAAACGTTAGAAAAATAAAATAATTATTTCTAACACGGTTGTAGTCTCCATAATTTATCTCAAATGAATTCAAGACTTCATTTAGCTGCATTAAACTGATATCCATTCATTTACTCATCTATTCAGTTTAGTTGAATTCTCTTGCAGGTTACCGCATTTGCACTACTACTACTAATAACCCATCCCGGCTTCACATAATCTTCAAACAGCTGAATACCATTGATATAGAGATCCAGCAATACACATCTCAGTACTGAACTCTGTGGGACCACACTTGTAATCTTCTGCTTAATTGATACTGCTCCTCCATACACAAGTATCTGATACCTATCAGACATTCAATCCTGAATCCAGTTCACTAACCTGACATCTACACTCATGTGCTGCAACTTAAATATCAGCTTATCATGTGGTATCTTTTGGATTTTTCAAATGCCTTTGGGGAAAAAAAAAAAAAAGGGCAGAATATGCCTTTCCCTCATCAGCCACTCTTGTCACTTTATTATAAAAGGTAATCATATTACTAAAGCAAGAACATTTCTTAACAAATCCATGCTAACTCTTACAGATAATATTATCACCATCTGCCCAATGCTGTATATGATCTCTCACTAATTTGTTAAAGATCTTAACAACTACTGATGAACTCAAACTGGTCTATAGTTTGACACTTCCAGTCTGCTACCACCCTTATGCAGTGGCACTATCTTACACTCCTTGGGTACCCTTCCCTTGGCCTGATTGAAAAGCTAAGTCAACAGAGCTGTTAGCTCTTTATCACATTCTCTCAAACCCATGGCAAAATTCTATCCTGGCCCACTGTTTTATTGACATCCAGAGTACTCAGTATTTTAAACACACTCTCCTCTTGCACTTCTAAACCTCAAACTTGCCCCATCCCTCTAGTATTAAGACCTACTTCTCCAGGATGAAATACCCCAATAAAGTGTTCATTGAACAACTCCACTATGTCCTTTGCAGCAGTTACTCTATTCCCAGTTTTATCCAACAATGTCATTATTCCACGATCATTTCTCCTCCTACTCGCCACATAACTAAAAATTTCTTTAGGATTTTCTTTGGATCTGAGTGTCAATCTCTTCTCATATTCCAGTTTTGCCTTCCTTATGATACTAGTCACATATCTTACTTATTCTCTGGTAATCCATAATTCTGCTTTGAAATTGATTCATTAATTAAAAGAAAAGGAAAAGAAATTATTGGAAATTGTTTGATTGTAAATTCCATCTTCAGCAGTCAGTCTAGATACAATCTCACAATTTTCTTACTTTACATATTGACTAATCAGCCTTGACTTATTTTGAGTTGCTTGATGATTCTGCATTTTCATCACTCTTTTTTTTTATCATCATTATTATTATTATTAAATTACACCTCCAGGGAGTTAAAAGACTCATCGAGGAAGGGTACCTATTCTACACCTCATTCCACCAACTACACTAACACCGTCTACTGCTCACCACCACTAGTATTTCCACAGACAATCACAAACATCCATGCCCATGGTGGGATTCAAACCCACAGCCTTTTGGCTGGAGAGCAGATAAGCTAACCACTCGGCCAACCAGGCCGGCAAAAGTTCTTCTAATCAGTGACTAGAATAGAACTTACTATGTTCTTTTTTCGGGCAGTCTAGCACCCTGGATGGCACATGCCACTTCTGCTGAGCTACACAAGCTCACAAATATGATTTGTGCATATATCTAAAATGCCTCATCTCTCCACTAGTGTGTTTGGTTCCTTACATGAAATGTACTTTGAACAATAATTGCACTGAGCTGCTTTCTCATTTTTGCAATTCTTAAAATGTTTCCAAACTTTGCATCGATTTGTTGTCATTTTGGAGCTGAAGTGAAAAGGTTAAAATTATAAATAATTTTATCTTACCATCAAGTTACCAAATTTAAAAATTAAAAATAACTTCACCATATATTACAGCATGAAAATCCATTATTACTGTTAGTGATATTTTATATTTCTTTAACTAACAAACTGCCTTATGAGAGAGAGAATTCTGTGAACAGACATACTCAAATATACATGGTATAATAAAATATCTGTTACATGTGGCTGCTTCGTTGCACTTTATTATTATTATTATACCCTCCATAGAATCGATAGACTTATTGTGGGAGGTTCATTCAACTATCAACATATTTATCATACCAAATATTAAAATCTATACCACTTCTTGCATCAATAATTCCATTCACTGACAATTTTCCATTTAAAAAATCTACTCCTGACACTCCTCTTCATTACACTTTTACATAACTATTCTTTATAATCACATCTGGATTAATCTGATAACATTATTATTATTATTATTACGTGACACCTCCAGGAAATTCAAAGACTGATTGTGGGAGGGCACCCGCTCTACAACTCTGTCTCCACCAACTACAATGAGCTGCAACTTCCATTATTATCATATACACTTACAGCATCTACTATCCACCACTGTCACTAGTATTTTAACAGACAATCGCAAACATCCATGACCATGGCAGGATCCCAATCTGCAGCCTGTTGGCTGGAGAGCAGATACACTAACCAGGGCCATCAAACATCCTCTCACTAACTTAAATGTCTCTATCACATCACCTCTTTAGCCTCCTATCCACCAAACTCTGCAATTCACATTCCTTCAACCACTCTCCATAGCATTTCAAAGTCTTGATATTGCCAGTCACTCATCTCTGTACCCTCTCCAGTGTTTCACATCATGCTGTAAACCAGGTGACCATGATTTATAATCACATTATGCATATAATCATATTATTATATTAATTTAAAAGAAATACAAATTGATGGATAATATTATTCATAACATTATATTTACTGCAGTTGTTAAGTAGTTTCATTAATTTGTAATAAAATTTTAACTGTTATCTATAATATATGTGAATACAATACACATTTCACTAAAATTAAAAATTATAAAAAATATAAGAAATTTGATGCATTTCTGTTTCATATTTGTAAATTAAATTTATGAAATGTCTTAAGTCTTGAGCTGTTTTTCTTGAGACAAGAAAGATTCAGAAAGTGCCCAAGAATTTCCTTGAGAACTTAGTAACTCTGAAACCAGAGTTAACAGAGACAAGTGATCAATGCTATAGCAGGACACTGGACTGTTGATTATGGGAAGGAGTTGTACATGGATTATGCTCTCTCACTTTTGACAAGATTTCCACACTTTTGGTACTCTTTACCACTTTCTAAACATTTTCAGCATACTCCTTTACCATATACCAGCATACTTCATAGCTATATCAAAATCTCTCTCTCCCTAAACCTCTTTCTATACGAATTTTTTTTTACGAATTGAAATATCAAAAATAATTTTTTACGAGATTTTTATTCACTTTTATGCGACCAACCTAAAGTCTAAGTTAGGAAAAAATCTGTAATTCAAGAAAATTCTGAGAATTTTGTAGAACTGCATTCTCGTTTCCATTAAGAAAATTCTAAATTCTTATGAATTTCATTTATTGGGAATTCCCCGAATTACATAACTGACTCTGCATAAAAAGGCAGTTCTTTGCAGTTTGAATTTGGTGTTTGAGTAGATAACACAGTTACTGTGATAAATTTAGCTTAATCCTTTATCCCAGTGAGAGCAAACAAAGTTTGCATCTGAAAATATTTTCAGGACTGAATATAGTGTTGTACTATCTTACCTGGGTAAGTAGTACAACACCAGGCAACTCGTAGCAAAGGTGGAGCAAGCTACCAACACTCCTATCCCAGTATCTCCCATAATGCAAAACACATCTCCTTGTGGATATGTATACTGTTATGCATTAAGGGATTGGCCACTACTCAGACTAGTTTAACTTTTATTGAGGTCTCTTCAGTGGGAGCCAGGCCCAGAGTTGAAGATACCAGGCAGAAGCAGTAGCAAGGTCATCTTTACCCTATAGGAGTTGCCGAAAGGTTTGCCACCTTTTTTTTTTTTTATTAAATTACTCTGGATTTAGAGAAAGATGTTGAAAGTTTATTTTTCACTAGGTTAGACTGTGATAAATTTAGTTTAATCCTTTATCCCAGTGAGAGCAAACAAAGTTTGTGCCTGAAAATATCTTCAGGACTGAATAGAGTGTTGTACTATCTTACCTGGGTAAGTAGTACAACACCAGGCAACTCGTAGCAAAGGTGGAGCAAGATACCAACACTCCTGTCCCAGTATCTCACATAATGCATAACACATCTCCTTGTGGATATGTAAACTGTTATGCATTAAGGGTTGGCCACTACCTTGATTAGTTTCGACCTTTATTGAGGTGTTCAGTGGGAATATATTCAGTCCTGAAGATAATTTCAGGTGCAAACTTTGTTTGCTCTCACTGGGATAAAGGATTAAACTAAATTTATCATTGTCCAACCTAGTGAAAAATTAACTTTAAACATCTTTCTCTAAATCCAGAGTAATTTAATAAAAAAAAAGGTGGCAAACCTTTTGGAAACTCCTTTGGTAAAGATGACCCTGCTACTGCTTCTGCCTGGTATCTCCAACTCTGGGTCTGACTCCCACTGAAGAGACCTCAATAAAGGTCGAAACTAGTCTGGGTAGTGGCCAATCCCTTAATGCATAACAGTATACATATCCACAAGGAGATGTGTTTTGCATTATGGGAGATACTGGAATAGGAGTGCTGGTAGCTTGTTCCACCTTTGCTACGAGTTGCCTGGTGTTGTACTACTTACCTAGGTAAGATAGTACAATACTACATTCAATCTTGAAGATATTTTCAAGTGCAAACTTTGTTTGCTCTCACTGGGATAAAGGATTAAACTAAATTTATCATAGTCTAACCTAGTAAAAAATAAACTTTCAACACAGTTACTGCATTTTTTGCATTTGCATTTTTTAAGTAAAATCAAAATCGCGTTATAAAATTAATAATTTTGCTAAGAAATAATAAATGGTAAGCTATATGTAATTTTCAAACTTTCATTTCATTAACTGACGAGTTCAATCCAGTCCTCACATGATGTTGCAGATATCGAAAAAAAAAAAAGAAAAGCCATTTCCTTGGATATAAAAATTCAAATTTTAGATCGTCTTCAAACTGGGGAAGGTGCAACAGCTGTGGGTAAGCATTTTGGAGTCTGTGAATCAACTGTCAGATCTATAAAGAAAAATGAAGAGGCTATTAGAAAAGCGATATGTTCTGGTACAAATTCGAGTGCGAAATTATCATCATACACAGGAGATGTTGTTCTAGAAAAGGCTGAAAAAGCTTTACTGAGATAGAAGATAATGTGCAAAAAAGAATGACAGTTGACGGAAATTCCATCAAGCAATCAGCATTGAGATTTTATGAACAGATTAAAAAACTGCAGCCAGATACATCATCTCAATCGAGGAAAAAATATGAATTTCATGCAAGCAGTGGTTCGCTGGTTAAGTTTATTAAAAGACATGCTCTTTATAATATAAAAATTAAAGCTGAAAACGGCTTCTGCTGATGAAACAGCTGCTAAAGCATTTATACAAAAACTTGCTAAAATAATTGAAGATAGAGGTTACACTCATGAACAAGTTTGGAATATGGATGAAACCGGCCTTTTCTGGGAAAAAATGCCAAACAGAACTTGCGTATCAAAAATGCAAAAACCTGTTTGTGGGTTCAAAGGATCGCATAACACTCCTATTTTGTTCGAACACTTTAGGAGATCGGATGTTAAAACCACTGCTCATAAATCGATCATTAAGACCATGGCCAATAAAAGGCATAGATTTTCAAAAATTGCCAGTTCATTGGATGGCCAACAAAAAAGCTTAGGTGACCATTGATATTTTCACTGAGTGGTTCCACAAACATTTTTTGCCAGACAAGGGTCTGGCAAAAAATGTTTGTGGAACCACTGAAAAAATGACAAGGGTCTCGAATTTAAAGTGCTTTTGATTTTTGATAATGCACCCAGTCATCCTGCCATAGAACTCCCAAATGTGCAGTTTTTTTTTTTTCTGTCGCCCAATACCACATCATTGCTACAACCTCTAGATCACGGTATAATTGCAAGTTTTAAAACATATTATGTCAGACAAACATTTCAGTATACGTTTTCAACAAGCTAAATAATGATGAAACACTGTCAGTTATGGATGTGCAGAAAAAATTTTCCATTATTGATTGTATTGATCAGGCTCGATTATCTGAATTGAATTGAAACCAGAGACTATGAATACATGCAGGAAAGCTATTTGGCCAGAATGTGTTAAAGAGAATGCTCCTGTTCCATTCAATCATACTGCAGAATTCCCCAATATAATAAGTTTGGCATGTGAAATTAGCAGAGAGGGATTCGATGAGCTTACGTCAGCAGATATCGAAGAATTGTTAATTGGTAAACCTCTTAGTGAAGACGAAATAGTGGAGATTGTTATTGATTATTATTAATGATAATTATCAAGATAATCCTATTTTTACTGCTGATATAATTAAAGAAGGTCTTAAACTGGCCAGTAATTTAGGCAGTTATTTTGTCCGACATGATCCAAATGAAGAACGTGCTGGGAAGATTTCACGTGAGCTTAAGTTGTTAATGTCTTCATACAGAGAATTATATCACGACTTATCTAAAGCATCAACACAGCGATTAATAACTGAGTTCATGCCTAAAACTACTGAAACAACCAGTGGTACTTTTGTTCAAGACATGACAAGAAGAATTCCACAAGTTGAGATGGAAGTCGATGACGATAATACCAAATCTAGTAGTTCTAATGATATTACAATCTCACAGAAACGAAAGCTTTCGTGTTTATTGTCTGAAACTGATAGTGAATAACATAATTTTTTTATAGAATCCTTAGCAAACAACTGAAATGAATGTTTTTTTTTAAGTTATTAAAATTCATTATATGTATTTATGTTCTCCATGAAATGTAAATAAAAATCTTATGATCCTAACGAATTTCATGTTTTTTTTGTTTTTTTTTAATTTTGCTTATATTTCAGGTTTGGAACCAATCTTCACTTTTTCTATGGAGTCAGTAGTTCTTTTCACGCAAATTCTATTTACGTGTAATTTTTAGGAACGTGTCTATCGCGTAAAAAGAGCTTTAGGTGTACATATTACCCACTTCATGTAATTTTGCTGGTGCATGGTGAACTCTTTGAATATTGATATCATGGGCACTATTATATTGTAGTGCCTTGATGTTTATCTTCGCTACACTTAATAGATATATCAAAATATCTATGTATGTTTTATCTATACTTCATGTATCCCTCTCATACTGACTCACCTGAGATCTAAAATAAACACCAAATTCCTTAAATCTTAGAAAATTGTCAATGTTTGATATTGTTTAAACAGTTGGCTTTTTGCTTTTTTTATTTTGTTTTTAAATACTACAGTATTTAAAAACAAAATAAGTAAATAAAAATTTTTTTTTTTATTTAAAAACCAAAGTAGTTTTATTATAATTACAGCTATTATAGCCTGTTTTTTTTTAGGAGTGACCCTTATTTAAATACATTGGCTATCAATACTCAAAGGGATATATATATTTAGGGCATTATTGGTGAGTATAGAAGGCAATTAAGGTAGAATAAAAGAGGTGGAAATATTTTGGTACATACCTTTATTGATTCTACGATGTCTTCCACTTCCATGATCTCGCTGAAGGTTGTTTACAAGTGGGGGTGGGGGGTGACACGGGAAAATAAGTTTGGATAACCCGGGTTAATATTAATAATATATATATATATATAAATGTATACATGCATTATTTTGAATTAGGGCGCATTTTTTGTGGGGGGAAGGATAAAGACTATTGTGGCAATTGGGGCTGGATTAACGGGGTGTGGAACCGTTTCGGTCATGTGACCATCCTCGGAACTTTGTCGGAAATGAGTGTACGGCTATGTCAGGGCAAAGTTGCAACTGCCAAATAAGGGCATTAGTTTAGGTGGACAACTAATGCCCTTATTTGGCAGTTGCAACTTTTCCCTGACATAGCCGTACACTCATTTCCGACAAAGTTCCGATGATGATCCCACAACCGAAACGGTTTCACACCCCGTTAATCCAGCCCCAGTTGCCACAATAGTCTTTATCCTTCCTCCCCTTCCCCTCCACAAAAAATGTGCCCTAATTCAAAATAATATATGTATACATTTATATATATATATATATATATATATATATTAATATTAACCCGGGTTATCCAAACTTATTTTCCCACATCAAAACACCCCCTGCTTGTAAACAACTTCAGCGAGATCATGGAAGTGGAAGACATCGTAGAATCAATAAAGGTATGTGACAAAACTTTTCCACCTCTTTTATTCTACCTTAATTGCCTTCTATACTGACCAATAATGCCCTAAATATATATACCCCTTTGAGTATTGATAGCCAATGTATTTAAATAAGGGTCACTCTTAAACAAAAACAGGCTGTAATAGCTGTAATTATAATAATAGTTTTAAGAGGAGTAACATGGGTTTTTTTCCCAGAGACTATACTTAAGAGTAGTTTTGTTTTTAAATAAAATACTGTAGTCACTGAAAATTCGAGAATTTCATTTTTACTAGGATTTTTCAACTAATTTCTTGCTAAAAATTTCCTTCAGCTTTTGTCTGCTAAATTTGGTTCAAATTTAGCTTTTGTTGTAAAACTATTTCGAACTGTTAACTCTGAATTCTTTTAATTCAGAATTATCATGGTGAAGTTTGGGAAGTTTCAACCAGAATTGTCGGTTACTTAGTCTATGATTTACTCAGACTTTGAATTGAGGTTTCCTTCTTATGTGCAACTTATATAAACCTAACGTTTAAGGTTACTGTAAGGAAATGAATGCATTCAGGAAAGTCCTAGATATCATGTTATTTCCAAATTATGAATAAGATTTGTTAGCATGTCACTAGTATACTGTTAGATGCTTTAGGACAGTGGTGTTCAACCTTTTTTTACTGCGCGAGCTACTTTTCTATACAAAGTCATTCAGCAATCTACTCCCTTATATAGATCACGTTCCCCCAGTCTGATATCTGATTACACACAAATAAACAACTAAAAAAAAATACACAACTGAAAACTTTATTTGTCTATTTAAAATTTATTTATCACTTTTAATTATTTTAATACAACAAAAAAAACAAAACAAATATATTGGAATAAAATATTTATTTCTCTATTTTGGAAAATCAAAGTTAGAAAAACAACAGATTGATTACAAACTCACAAGTTACAGGAAATGCTGGGTGATTAAAAAAAAAAAGAAAAAAAGTTACTATGAAATTTGGCATTGTTTGGACCTCGCAATATTATTATTATTATTATTATTAAACAAGACCTCATGGAGTCAAAGACTCATCTAGGAGGACCTTTTATCTCACACACATCTCATCATACCGGGTCTTAAACACATTCAAACTCCTTGCAGACACCACACTCTCAGGCAAGGCATTCCAATCATTCACAACTCTGCACGAAAAAAACCTGCCTCTCACTCCCCTACTCACACCCTCTTTATACAGTTTCCAGGGATGACCTCTGGTTCTCCCCTGATCTCCCACTATTCTCTGTAGAACTTCTCCACCATTGATCCTATAACAACCCCTTACCAACTTGTAGGTCTCCATCATATCTCCCCTCTTCCTTCTCTCCACTAGACTCTGCAAATTACATCTTTTCAATCTTTCCTCATACTCGACATTCCAGAGGTCAGAAAATACCTTAGTCAGTCGCCTTTGGACCCTTTCCAACATCTCTTCATCCTTCTGAAAACCAGGTGACCAAATCTGGGCACAATAGTCCATGTGTGGCCTAATCAAAGCCTTATACAATGGAACAAGAATCTCCCTACTTCTACACGTCAGTGTCCTCCTCATCATTCCCAGAAGTCTTTCTGTTGTCTTCACAATTTTGGCGATGTGTCCCCTAAATTTTAGATCCTTATCCACTATCACTCCCAGATCTCTTATTTCTTCTACTTCCGACAATATATTCTCACCAAGCATAAATTCTGCATCCCATCTTTGTTTTCCAAATTTTAAAACCTTACATTTTGCAACATTGAACTCACATCCCCATCTGCTTGCCCAATCACTCAATTTATTCAAGTCTTCTTGCAAGGCCACAACATCTTCACTACTCTTTATGGTTCGTCCTCACTTTGCATCATCTGCAAACAACTGAATATCTCCATCCAAATCTTCGCCAGTATCATTAATATACAAGTTAAATAGTAATGGCCCTAAAACAGATCCCTGAGGCACTCCACTAGTGACTTTCCTTTTCCTGGATATTGCACCCCCATACACAACTTGTTGATACCTATCAGATAGCCAGTCTCCAATCCAATGCACTAATCTAATATCCAACCCCATCTGCTCTAGTTTGACTGTCAACTTATCATGAGGTACTCTATCAAAAGCTTTTGCGAAATCCAAGTATATTACTGTGTATCCTTCTCCTCTGTCCAAGGAAGCAGTCACTTTATTGTAATAAGTAAGTAGATTACTAAAACACGACCTCCCTTTAGCAAATCCATGCTGTCCATCAAAGATTATACCATTGTTGTCAACCCAACTCTGGATCCTAGTTCTCACAAGCTTCTCCAACAACTTAACCATAACACCTGACACACATATAGGCCTATAGTTTGATGCTTGAGTTCGATCACCTCCTTTATGAAGTGGCACAATCTTGCCCTCCTTCCACTCTTTAGGGACTTGACCAAGTGCAAGACTCATATTAAAAAAATATGTCAAGGCAGGTGTCAACTCTCTGGCACATTCCTTCAGAATACGTGGTGATATATTATCAAGTCCCACAGCCTTATTTACATCTAGTTTACTCAACTCCCCAAACACCTCTTGCTCACTTACAGTCAGTCTCTCCTCCCCATCATCAACTGCTCTTAATCTCTCCATGAAGTCACATTCACAAGATTGAAAGATCTTTATGAACTGCTCATTAAGTATCTCCACCACACATTCTGCAACAGCTGTCTTTATACCATTTCCTCCAATCAATGTCATCCTTCCATAATCATTCTTTCTTTTGCTGGCTACATATCGAAAGAACTCCCTAGGATTCTTTTTAGCTTCATTAGCTAACTGCTGTTCATACCTCTCTTTAGCTACTCTCACCAACCAAGTCACCCTCCTTGCCTGGTCTTTGTAGACCTTATGAAATTGGTTACTTCCACTTCTCTTATGCTGCCTCCACAATGCCCTTTTTCTCTGTATTGCATGCTTAATCTCTTTATTCATCCATCTCACACCTACCTTATTTAACCTTCTCACCCGTGGTATACATTTAGACATTGCATCCACTAAATATTTTTTGAAAATCCCCCAAGCATTGATCTCTTTTCCAGCTAACTCCTCATTCCATGCAAGCTGTCTCCTGAGCTCTTCATAATCACCCCCCCCCCCCTTATTGTTCCACATATACCCTTTTTTCACAGGGGTCCTTGCACTGCTGGCAACCACCCAAGTAATCACCTCATGGTCACTTTCACCAATTGGTGGATGATTTGATACCTCATTGATAATTACATCCTCCGATGAGATGACCAAATCCAAGACCCTTAATCCTCTTGTGCCCTCTGTTACATACTGTCTGAGGTAGTTATCCCTCAAAAACTCAAGAAACTCATTTTCTTTACTTCCAGTTGCTATCTCTTCATTCCAGTCTATATTGCCATAATTAAAATCACCCATAATGATCACCCTTTTCTTATTTGCTTGGCTTATTTGACTATACATTTCACTATCACCACCATCCACATTACCAGGTCTGTAACAACATCCCACCAAGTATTTGATTCTATTCACCTCTATCTCACACCATACTGCCTCAAAACCACTGGCCCCATTTCCCCCTTGCATCTCTACCTTGTATGGACATAACTCTTTCTCTATCATCAATAGCACTCCCCCTCCCTTTTTACCCCTTCTATCCTCACGAAACACATCGTACCTTTCCATCTCTATTCCTGTCAGGATGTCATCCTCATCTAACCATGTCTCACTTATTCCGACAATCTCTGGGTGCACAGACGCAATTAGTGCAACCGTTTCATCCGCCTTGTTTCTTATACTTCTAGCATTGGTATACAAACACAACAACTCATTTCTGGATCTACAGCTAGTTCCACTGATACCACTCATTCGATGTGATCTCTCCATGCTGGACTGGGGCCATTTCCCTTTCTGCTTCTTCATTTTAGAACCCTTTGCAATTCTATCTGTTTCCTTTTGATCCCTGATCATCCCATTACTTTCCTGCATACACATGCTCTCACCTCCTCGTGGAGCATCCACCTTTCTCACGCTGTGTACCCCTGTCCACCCTGAGCCTCCCCATTTCCCTGTTCCTCTTGCACACCCATTCTCTCATTTTCTATACTCATACCACTCACTTCCCCATTCATTTCCACTCCTTCAATCTCTCCTGTCTTACTCTCCTGCTATTCCACATCACTCCCCTCTCGATCTGATTCATTCTCTCTATTCACTTCTCCACTTTCCAGCAGCAGTCTCTCCAAGCGACTCACACCATAACCACTCAAATGCAGTCCATCGCTCCCATACAGCTCACTTCGTCCCTCAAACTCATTCCACACATTAACAAACTGTACTCCCATCTCCTCACACATTTCAGCCAGAATATCATTCATAATCCTTGCTCTCCGCCCCATTTCACCACAATCATACCTAGGCAACACACTGACCACCCTTCCTGTCACACTATTCTCCTTTATCTTTCCAAGCAGTCTCCTGACATTCATTTTGACATGCTCTTTGTTCTCTCTCAAATCATTTGTACCAATTAATGCAATTAACTCTTTTGCTCGTTCCCGCCTCATATTCAATGCCCCAATCACTCTACTCATTTTATCGCCTGGAAAACATACCTTGTGCATTTTATCCTCTAGCACACCTTTAATAATGGAGTCGCCATACAACGCCACTTGCTCATCTTTTGTTAACTCTTTCATGCCATCATGATTTATTTTAATAGTTTTGACCTGAATTCTCTTAATTTCATTCCGCATCCATTTCATTTCTTGCTTCATCCAATCCAATTCACCTTCCGAACCTCGCGACACATTCACTCTATCATTAAATCTTTCTAACTCTCGACCCCCTCTTCTCACTTTCCCTCTCATTCATCCTTCTTTGTTTCCGTACTTTCGGTCCAACATACGTCCAACTTTCACTATCATTCTTCTCACTTTCACTCTCACATATCTTTCTTTGTTTCCGTACTTTCGAACTAACATGCATCCAACTTTCGCTATCATTCTTCTCACTTTTACTGTTGTTCATCTTTCTTTGGTTCAGTACTTTCGTTCCAACATGCGTCCAACTTTCGCCATCAGTCATTCTTTTTTCGCTATCATTCATTCTTTCGATTTTTTTTACTTGCGATTTCTGCATCACGCCATTTCTACTTTCATTCGTTCTCTCAATTTCGTTTCTTTCCGCCTCACTTTCGTCCCTTTTAACATCCGTTACGGTTGTCAAATCGCTCTTTTTCTTTTTTCCTGATTTTTTAACATTTTTTCGCCTGTCTTTCTCACCATCCTTCTCTTTCAAACATGCACTCGCGACACAATCGGTACTAGCACTTTCTGTCATCAACTTCATATTCGCATTCATCAATTCCTTGTTCAGGTCACATTTCGCACACACCCTTCTTCTATACGCACTAAACATCCACAAATCATTTATGTAATCGAAGGAATACATATAACAGACCTCACACTTAACGAACCGACTGAAATCCAAATTAAAATCATGGAATGACAATGCCGCCGCCATTTTTTTTTTTTTTTCTCTGCAGGTTACTAGGTCTAATATTAACGTTTTCATATTTAGTTTAAGCAAGAAAAAAAAACCCACACTAATAATATCGGTAGCGTACAACGTTTACAGCCGCTCTTACTTAAACAATTACGCATATATACTTAATTATTCCTAGTAAAACTTATCTGAATCAGGAGCTCTTCAAAACACGTCCGTAGCCCTTGACCCACTAGCGCCCTCAAGTTGATATGAAGAAGTAGCCAATCGCAGACAATCATCCAAATGATCATTTGGTTTCTTAATTGATTTTTTATGATAGTAATATTTGAAAAAGCGGATTCTGACAAGTATGTTGATCCGAAACACAACAGAATTTTTCGCACAATAACAGTTAATATTGGGAATTTTTCATGTGCATACTTCCAAATGACTTCATTGTTTATTGATTTTAAATGTAAACTATTCTGAATGTTTATTATCTCAAGTTCTACTTCAGCTTCGTTTATATCCAACAGCCCACTTATTTTATTTGAAATTTCTGTGATGTTCAAGCTTTCTTGAAATGGATTATTGATAAAAGATACGATCATTTCAGTTTTATTAAAATCTTTAAATCTTGAATTTATTTCTTCCTCGACTAATTCTATTTCACGAATAAATTCTTTTAAATCATAGTGAAGCATTTCTTGATTTTGTTCAAAAAATTTTAATAAATATGGGAGATGTCTAAATTCTCGGTCATTTATATTTTTCTTTAATAATAGTAAGTATTGTTGGAAAGTTTTCTCTGAATCTTCTCCACTGCTTCCCCATCCCCAAAAAACCCAGGTGACCAGACTTGAGCACAGTAATCCAGTGTGGGTGTATCAAGGCCTTATAAAGAGGAATTACAACTTTCTTATTTCTATTTGTTAATTTGTTCTTCACTAGCCAAGTAATCTTATGGGCTAATTTAGCAACCTTAACAATATTTCCTCTGAACTTTAACTCTCTGTCTACCACTACCCCTAAATCTCTAGCTTCATCTATTTCTTGGAGTACAGTGCCATCAATGTGATACACAGCTTGTAATCTGTTTATCTCAAAATGCATAACTTTACATTTCTCAACATTAAACTCACACCCATTAACTTTTGCCCATACTGCCAGCCTATTTAAATCTTCCTGCAAGCTCTCCACATCTGAACCAGCACTGAACCTTGTGGCACACCACTAGTCACCTATTTTCTCTTCGATTCTGCCCCTACTATACCACTTTTTGGTATCTGTCCAACAGCCACCCTCTTATACTTAACCAGTGTCATATCCATCCCCATTTGTTCTAATTTGCATAACAGTCTTCCATGTGGTATTCTGTCAAATATCTTTTCAAAATCCAGTAAAATCATTGTATAGCCATTTCCTTTATCCGACTCAGCTGTTCCTCTGTTATAAAAAATTAGTAAATTATGGAGGCATGACCAACTCTTCACAAAGCCATGTTGACCTTCATACAGTATCATATTTTTATCTACCCATTCTTGAATTTTTTACCAATTTTTCTAGTACTTTGACCACCATGCCTGAGATATTGATTGGTCTATAATTCGTACTGTAGTCCTAGAACCTCTCTTATGCAAAAGAATAATTTTGCCCTCTTTCCACTCGCTTGGAACTGTACCAGATCTGAGACTTAAATTAAACAGTCTAGTCAAAGACATTGCCAGTTCCCTTGCACATTCTTGCAAAACCCTAGCTGATAACCCATCTAATCCGACAGCTGTATTTATATTGAGATTCTGCAGTATCCTAAGAACCTCCAATTCATCCACCTCTGTTCCCACATTAGTGCCTGTCACATAGGTTAAAGCAGTGACCTCAATGGGATGATACCCTTGCAAACTGAGATAAATCAACTATTTTCACTGCTGCTGTCTCCTCGTAACCATCACTCATTAAGGTTAATCTTCCATAGTTATTCTTCTTCTTCTAACTTCCCACATAATGAAAGAACTCTTTGGGATTTCTTTTCACCTGCCCGGCTAAATTTTTCTCATAATCTAATTTTTGCCTTCTTTGTCATGCTGGTCACCTTTCTTGCCTGAGCTTTGTACTGTTCATGAGTTTGCCAGTCACCTTTCTCTTTATATACCCTCCACAGCATTTTCTTCTTCTGTAGCTCGTGCTTAATGATATTACTCATCCATCTAATGCCTGCCTGATGAACCCTCCTTATCCTATATATACAATTTAATTTTAAATTGTATATATCCTATATATACAATTTTACTTCCTCTAGATGACCCTTAATTATATCCAATGCCACTACTAACATCCTTACCCTGGAGTGTTTTATGCATGGTGCAGATTTAAGTTTTTTCCAAAGCCTGTCATAATCACCTGCCTTATAGTTCCATAAACACCCATTCTTGATAGAATATTCCTTATGTTTTACAATCTCCCAAGTTAAGACTGCATGGTCACCAATTAAAGGCAATGTTGTCTCCTTGATAATGGATAGGTCTTCTGATCTTTTGACCAGCTCCAATTCTCTCCCACCCTTAGCCCCTTCCAGCATGTGATGGAAGGGGCTAAGGGTAATTTATACACACAGCAGGTGTATAAATTCTGTTTCCTTTCTGCCATGTGATCTTTCTTCCTTCCAGTTTATATCTCCATAGTTGAAGTCTCCCATAATAATCACTCAACCTGTACTCTCAAGGCAACAAGGTCTCTGGTCTTTGTTCCATCATCTTACTTTTTAACATGTAGTGTAGATAATGCCCTTCAGCAACATGCTAATGATACTATAGGGACACGGAATCCTCATTTAAGTTTACAGCAGAGTGGGCCTAATACTTAAATAGTAAATGAAACCTACATCTGAGAATAACAACATAGTGGAGGCTCCCCAACCAGCTGGTAAATAATTCTCCTGCTATTTATTCTGCCAGATTTTGTCTGGAAGTTGTTTTCTCGGTCTGTGTGGGACTCATTTTTGCAAGTTTTACATGTTCACACTGCATGCTTCTTTTTTAATTGTCTTCTGCATCACCAACTAGGAAAATAAAAAATAAATACAGTAGCACTGCATATCAGAAAACGTTGTAAATATATATATATATATATATATTAAATATACCAAGCAATTTTATAAACTTGGTTTTAATCCTTTTTCCCAAGTAAGCAAACAGACAAGTAAGTCAAGTTTGCACCTGAACTATGTTCAGGTCTGCGACAACTTGTGGTAAAGGTGGAGTAAGCTCTGATCACTTTCCCTTAGTATCTCCCCTAATGCAAAGCACATCCCCTTGTGGAGATGTATGATGCTATGCATTAAAGGAAAGGGCCACTACCCAGACCGGTTTCGACCTTTATTGAATGTTCAATTACAGGTCAAACCCCAACATTGTTCCCCTCAATAACAGGCTCACCCTGCCACTGAGAAGAGAACTCTCAGAACCGGTTGGCTCTACATTGTGGCAGGCTTACACCACCACTGAGCAGAGCTGCTCATATCTCACCCGAGGGGTAACAGCAACAGCCATGCCTCAGTTAACTTCATGCATTACAGCATTGCCATTCATTATCCCCCCCCCACACACACACCCAGGACCTGGTTGACAGCAATAGCCGAGCCTTGGTTAAAACTTCATGGACTATAACATTGCCATTCATCACCCAAGCTTCCAACTGGTTTTGACCTTTATTGAGGTCTCATCAGTGGGAGCCAGACCTTGAGATGCCAAGGTTGAAGTAATGCAGAACTTATAAATTTTACCTATAAAAGTTGCCACAAAGTGCTTTGACCTTATTAAATAAAAATCGCAGGATGAGAGAAAGATGTAGAAAGTTTTTTACCTTGGGTATACTATATGTTAAATGTACTAAGCAATTTTATAAACTTGGTTTTAATCCATTTTCTCAAGTAAGCAAACAGGCAAGTAAGTCAAGTTTGCACCTATACTATGTTTAAGTCTGAGGCAACTCGTGGTGAAGGTGGAGTAAGTTCTGATCACTTTATAATGCAGAGCTTATAAATTTTTACATATACAAGTTGCCACAAGGTGCTTTGACCTTATTAAATAAAAATCTCATAATGAGAGAAAGATGTAGAAAGTTTTTTTACCTTGGGTACACTGACAAGACCTCAGTAAAGGTCAAAACTGGTCTGGGTAGTGGCCCTTTCCTTTAATGCATAGCATCATAGATCTCTGCAAGGGGATGTGCTTTGCATTAGGGGAGATACTAAGAGAAAGTGATCAGAGCTTACTCCACCTTTACCACGAGTTGCCTCAGACTGAACATAGTTCAAGTGCTAACTTGACTGACTTGTCTGTTTGCTTACTTGGGAAAAAGGATTAAAACCAAGTTTATAAAATTTCTTGGTACATTTAATGTATAGTATACCCAAGGTAAACTTTCCACACACACACGCACACACACACACATGTTGAAGATACCAAGAAATTATATACTTGGTTTTAATCCTTTTCCGAAGGAAGCAAAACAATGTTTTGCATGTGAAATATATTCACTTCTGAACTACTCGTATACAGAGGCTATGGGATACATACTTAGGCAACTGATATGAAATCCTTATATAATAATGGGAAGGGCCACTATCCAGACTGGTTTCAACCTTTGAAGTCTCATCAGTGGGAGCCAGACCAGGGAGAGATACCAAGATTTAAGTAATGCAAAAGTCATATATATCTCATATACAAGTACATGAGATATATATGACTAAAAGGTGTTAAGGTCAAGCTACAAGGCGCTTGACCTTAACATTGACCAATACGTTGTTTTGCTTCCTTGGGAAAAGGATTAAAACCAAGTATATAGTTTCTTGCTATCTTTAACATATAATAAACCCAAGTAAAAAACTTTCTACACACACACACACACACACACACACACACACACACATGTATGAAAACAAAACAAAACAAAAAAACCTGACAAATTCCATATCTGTTTCAACAGTGATGCACAATGATTCACTGACTTCTGAACCCACTCTATAAATTCTGATGGACATCTAGCAGTCTCAAGTCTTTTCCACCCCATGTATTGAAATGGTGAACCAAATACTCCAATCACAGTTGTGATACTTATGCATTTGTGAGATCTGTTGGACATGTCAAGAATCCACTCTTTTCAATCTTTTCCACTCAAAATTTGCTTGTTGGATTTTGTCTACCATTCATATATTGTCTTTATTCACTGCTCTCCAAATTCTGATAACCACTAACACATTTTTGATTATCTCTGGAGCTTTTTTTTTTAATATTCCAAATACCAAAACATTGAAGTTGTTTTCTTGAGGATCTATGTCTAACTGGACATTGAGAACACCATGTTAAAATCATCCCAAAGTATCAGCTGTTGATAATAATTTAACATAAACTGTTAAATATTGGGCAATGATGTCTGTCCACCAGAATACCAGTTAATCCTCACTGTCATTTCAAAACTCTGACTATTCCTTAACTAGTTCTCCTCCCAAATGTACTGTAAATATCAGCTTTCCATTTGGAAAGTTGGTCACTTCTTGACCTTCCCACTCTATCATGTTCTTTCTATATAGATTAAGGATGATAAGTAGGATAGGAGTTAGATGGATGAGTAGCATCATTAAGCATTAGTTACTGAACAAAATAAAATTATGGAGGGTATATAAACAAAGGTGATCACTATGCTAAGGACGGCAAGAGATAATTATTAGAGGAAGCTAGCTGAGCAAGTTAAAGAAAATCCCAAAAAGTTCTTTTACTGTGCAGCAAGTAAAAGGAAGAAAACTGTGGAAGGATACAGGGGCCTGAGGCTCTATCTGGGATCCCAAAAATTAAGGCCAATTTAAAGGCCTCAAACAATGAGGGAGAGTTCCAGAGCACATTCTAGCACCTCGCGCCCTGCCTGCCTAGGGAAAAGTATAAGTATGACCCTGGAAGGAAAGTGCTGATGGTAGAGAGATAACAGAACCGAATGAGTTAGTTATTCAGTTATCATTTTGCAAGTGTTTCCCATTCAAGTGGAGATTAGTCAATGCCATATTTGGCAGTGCAATGTGAGAATAGAAATAGCTGAATTGAAGGTGCTTGGGATATTGCAGAACCTTGATGCAAATACAGCCATGGATTTGGAAGTGATATCAGCCTACATATTACATAAATGTGCAAGAGAATTGGCAGCTCAGCTGACCAAGTCTTAGTTCTAGAATAGTGCCATGAGAGTGGAAATAGAGCAAAATAGTTCTGCTGAATAAAAAAAAAAAAAAAAAGAGGAGGGGGGATCACTTTGGGGTCAAGCTACATAACGAAGGATACCTCCATATAGCCACTTAAGGAATGTATAGAACTGATTGGGGGTTTCTGACCAAATGCCTGGTCCTGATCATTTCATGAACTTAAAAGGATCTGGATACTGAATGAATGAAGATTGATTGACAATTGGAGATTTTGCTGAGCAAATTGTATTCTTCTTCTTGGCTTAAACCAAAATTAAATTATAGTACTGTAGTAATTAAGTTAAGTACAGGGAATCATGATTTGCAGACATACAGAAATTGCAAAAATTGGGAGAAAAGGGAAAAGCTAATAATAATGGTGAATACCTGCTGGATTTCTCTTCTGAACATTATTATTATCATCCCAAGACCCCATGGAGTCAGACTCATCTAGGAGAGATCCCTTTATCATACACACAGCTCATCACACCTTGCCCTAAACACATTCAAATTCTCTGCAGATACACACTATCAGGCAAGCATTCCAATTATTCACAACTCTGTATGCTAAACACCTGCTTCTCACTCCCTTGTACAGCTTCCAGGGATGACCTCTTGTTCTACTCTGATTTACCATCATTTTATGAAAAAATCTCTTCAACATTGATCCTATAACAACCCCTTACTAACTTGTCCGTCCATCATATCACTCCTCTTTCTTCTATCCACTAGACTAAATTGCATCTTTTCAACCCTTTCCTCATATTCAACATTCCAGAGGTTCAGCCTTCGTCAATTGCCTCTGAACCCTTTCCAACATCTCTTCATCCATTTGAAAATCAGGTGACCAAATCTGTGCACAGTAGTCTACATGTGGCCTAATCAAGGCCACAATGGAACAAGAATCTCCTTACTTCTAAAAGTCAGTGTCCTCCACATTATTCCCAGAATTCATTGTGGTGTCCTCATAATTTTGGCAGTGTGTCCTCTACATTAGAACCTTATCTACCATCATCCCAAGATCTCTTATTTCCTCCACCTACAACAATAAATCCCAAAAGTGTAAATTCTACATCCTATCTTTGTTTCCCAAATATTAAAACCTTATGTTTTGCAACATTGAACTGGCACCCCCACTTGCATACCCATTCACCAACTTTTCATAATCTGCAAACAACTGAATAGCCCCATCGAACATGGACTAGTAATTTCTAATGCATGTTCCAACATAGAGGTATGCACAAATTAACATGGACAGAAGATATAAAAAATTAATTCATTGAGTACATCATTCTAGATAGTGATATCTTTGCATTGGTTCAGGACAAGAGTGTACAGGAAATTTCGAATAGAAAATAATTACTATTTAGTTCTCATCAGCATAAAATTGAATAACATTGAAAAGCGTTTAATTTTTTTTTTTTTTTTAATGGAAATGGTGAAGCTTTCGGGGTTTATTGTGCACTCAAATACACGAATATCATTCAAGAGAAAATGAAAGAGTTTGAAAACAAGAACTGAACCTTGGAGTTTCAGTGGCAGACTTCACAAAAAACATTGATTCAGCCAGACAGATATAGTGAGACAATGCCATCTACTGCCCACCACCCATACTATTTTTTTTATCTGTAAATTGCATGTTCTCTTGGCCAATATACATGTATGCAGAATGAAAAATCTTCGTTTTTGGGAGGAAAAACTGCACCTTCATATGAGATCAGCTAACTGACCTTCAGCTGAAAAAGCCTATGTAAAGATTCTTCTCATCACATTGAGAATCAAACCCAGGTCTTTTCCAGTTGATGGGTACAGTGTCTTGTTGTTCCAAATGAAAGAAAAACAAGCTGTCATGTAAAACTTGCTTTTGATATTCTAATAATATTTTTTCGCTGTATATTATCAATTTTTCATTGAGTATTCTTCTATATATTTTGTAGCATATATTCAATAAACTAATAACTCTCTAATAAGTTTTCTTTTTCATGGAAAGACTTTGATTAGAATATAGGAGATAAATATAAGGCTGGTGGCAAAATGTTCCAGAGGCTATTTAAAGAATTGTTATCATATAAATACTCATGTAATATCCACTTGTTCTGTTCTGTCCGGCCTATATATTCCAAGTTGGTTTATATTTAATTAATTGTTTAGGATATTGAATTTTGGTTCAAATCCTGTAGCCTTTTGGCTGGAGAGCGGATATACATAACCACTTGGCCAGCCAGGCTGGCAAAAAAGAAAAAGCTTAGAAAAAATTTCTCTAGTTGACTAGAATCAAACTCATTATGCCCTTTTTTTCAGGCAGTTTATCATTGAGGAGTGTAACACCACTTCCACTGACCTACACATTCAACTATTCATTTATCAGTTCTGTTATTTTATTATTAACTATTTTACTTCTAGTTGGAGTTTGTCAACAGAATGCCAATGTTTTAGTTTTATCTGTGGATATTTTCATTCCAAACTGTTCCAAACTATATTGCTCTTTGTAAATTGTCTTCCTTATCAGATATTACTGATTATCTGCAAATAATAGCATATTTGTTTTGTTATTCTGAGAAATTTCAATACTTGGGTTTGTTAAAGTGTTTCACTATATTAATATTTCATTAATATAAATATTAAAAATTTATATTAAATTTTTATAGATTGTTTATCAGACATTTTTTTCATATATTTTTATTTCATCATCTTCGTATATGTTCAGTATTGCATTTAGTAAAATGTTAGGTATATTTATTCTTTGTAATATATCAAACAGTGTCTTTTTACTCTGTGAAATGCTTTTTCATAATCTATAAACAAAAGGTTAGGTTAGAGAGTCCTTTTCTAAATCCATTTTGATATTCTAATAATATTTTTTCACTCAATTTTTCATCAAGTATTCTTCTATATATTTTGTAGCATATAATCCAAAAACTAATAACTGTAATTAGCAAGTTTTCTTTTATCATGTTTTTTTTTAAATATAGGTATTACAATACAGTAAATCCTCAATTTAACGGACTAATAGGGGCTAAGGGGTGTTCGTTAAATCGTGAATTTTCATCATCATCATCAAATTCCTGCTATGTACCCTCAAGAGGTGTACAGGATATGATAGTACTACATGAAAAAAATTACATCATTATTAATTTCCTATCTACAATTTTCCTCCAAATCAGTCTGTTACTTGTCAAGACTCCAACATTATCAGATCTTATATTTCTATCGTCTAAGGCACTTTGTACCATATCAATCCACCTATATCTTGGTCTTCCTCTGGGTCGTTTTCCTGCCAACCTGGCAGAGAACACTTGTTTTGCTAATCTTTCCTTCCCCATTCTGTTTAAGTGACCATACCACCTGAGATTAGCTCTGCTAACGCATTCCTGGATGCTGACAATGTCGAGTTCTTGCCTAATATCCTCATTTTTAATATGATATTGCCGTTGATGCCATCAGTACACTCCTCTAATCTATCTCAGGACTCATATCTGCGGTCTCTAGTCTTTGGTCAAGTGTTTTACTTCTGACCCAGCTCTCAGATCCATAAGTTAAAACTGGTTTGAACACTGTCTTGTATACAGCTAATTTAGTGTTCCGACTAATTTCTCTTTTATTCCAAATGAATTTATTCAATTGACTTCCTACCATACCCGCTTTGTTGATTCTGTTGTCTATTTCCACATTTAATTTTACTATCTTCACTAAAATTCGTGCCTAAGTAGCTAAAATTTTTTAATTGTTCCACAGATTCTCCGTTCACAACACAGTTGACATTTTCAATGATTCTGCCTATTTTCATTGTCTTTGTCTTTTTATTGCTGACCATATTTATTACAACAGCTATTCAATTTAGTCAGAGAATTTTGCAGACTTGTAGCGGATTTATTTAGAAGTATAACATCATCCGCATAAAGCAAAGAGCTGACATTAACATCTCCAATTTTGATATCATGTTTAATACCACTTTCCATCATAATGTGATCCATATAGATAATGAATAACAGTGGGGATAATGTACATCCTTGTCTCACACCAGATTTAACATTTAACCATCGTCCTGTACTTCTTTCAATTCTAACTGCTGACTTACAACTCAAATAACTAAGTATTGCTTGATATAATGCCCCATTGACACCATATAACTGCAGCGTATGGAATAGCTTCTCTCTTGGCACCTTGTCATATGCCTTTTCCAAATCGACAAAACTTAAAGACAGATCTTTGTTATATTCCCATGCTTTCTCGACTATTTGTCGTAAAGTGAAGATCTGATCCTGACAGCCTCTATTTGGCCTGAATCCAGCTTGTTCTTCACCAAGCTTTTCTTTCACAATTCTTCTCAACTGTTTCTCAAGTATACTTGCATAGATCTTGCCAGGAACACTCAGTAGGGAAATACCTCTGTAATTCTCACATGCAGTTTTATTTCCCTTTTTATATATGGGTACTATGAGAGCTCTACTCCAGTCATCGGGAATTCGTCCCTCTGTCCAGGCTTTCTGAACTATGCAGTGCAGCCACTGTAAGACTCTTATACCACCATACTTCAGCATTTCTGGTTGAATATCATCTACTCCTGCTGCCTTTCCACATTTCAAGCCTTTGATGGCTTTTTCTACTTCAAGTATGGATATGTATTCCTGACTGCATGCCTGGTCAGTGTTTTTTACCACTATGCTGTCATCACTGCTTGTTTCATTTAGAAGTTTTTCAAAGTAATTACTCCATACTTCAAGGATATCTTCTCCTGTTTTCATGTCGCCTTTATCATCTCTAACTCCTTTTACAGCACTCTTTCCTCCATTCCTAAGCTTCTTCAACAACCTCCAGAATATTTTGCCACCTTCTTGATATTTATTTTCTATATTCTTGCCAAAGTCCTCCCATGACTTTTGTTTAGCTAGTTTTACACAGTGTTTTGCATTCTTTCATTTGTCTCTATATTCCCTAAGAGCACTAGCTGACTTATTTGACAGGAACTTTTGATATGCTTTCTTCTTTTCCTTCACTGCCTCTTTAACTTGCTGTGTCCACCAGAGAGTTCTGATTTTTTTTATCCCTACAGACAACCTCACCACATGCCTCTCTGGCAGAATCAATCAATGTTTTCTTCAGAGTTTGCCACTGAATCTCCAAGGTTTGATTCCTGTTCTCAAACTCTTTCATTTTTTCTTCAATAATCTTTGTGTATTTTAGTCTACAGTTCACATCTGAGAGCTGCTCAACTTTTATTCGCTTTAAAACTTTCTTACATGTTATTCTTTTCGATATGAAATTCAATTTTATCTTGCTCAAGACTAGATAGTGATCACTTCCAATTTCAAATCCTCTGTACACTCTGGTGTCCTGCACCAGGGAGAAAACATCACCATCAATAATAACATAAGTCAATGAGACTTTTCTTATTCCTTGCCTCTTCTCTCCATGTGAATTTGTGCACATTTTTATGTTGGAACATGGTGTTAGTAATAACCAGTCCATGTCCTGAGCAGAAATCCAACAGATATTTGCCATTATTATTAGCTTTGCTCTTCTCTCCAAATTTTCCCAAAATATTTTTGTATGTCTGACAATCATTTCCTACTCTGCTATTTAGATCCCCAAGAAGGACCAATTTTTCATTGTGTCAGTTGCTTTTTCTAAAGCATCAAAAAATTCCTCCACTTATACCTTAGTAGAACCTTCTGTGGGACCATAGGCACTAATAAGTATCATTGTCCAGTTCCCGATTCTCATATTTGCCCACATTACTCTACTCGAGACTGACTGCCATTCAAGAAGATTAGCCTCGTATTTTGTGTTGAATACTATGGCTACTCCTTCTTTTGCTCGATTGTCATTGCCTGAATATAACATTTTGTATTTATTGCTCAGAAAGATCTCACCAGTTTTGGTCTTTTTTATTTCAGTCACCCCTATTATGGCAATCTGGTACTTATCTAATTCCTCAGCTAGCTCCATTTCTCTGCCATTCAGGCTTCTTACGTTGATAGTACTGATCTTTAACTCTGGTGATGTTGAGTTGGGGTTTGTTTTCAGATTTGTTCCAGTAGCTGACTTTTCGCTGTTCTGGTTCCCTGGCGAAAACAACGGGGGCCATGTTTAACCGGGCGATGCCCCACCCGGCATGAAATTTTGTCATGTTGTGCCATCATTTTTTATTTTGGTTTAACCAATAAGAATACAATTTGGTCGGCTAAATCCCAAATTGCCAGCCCATCCTCGTTTGTTCAGTATCCAAGTAGATACCCAACAGGGTGCACCACGAGAAGGTGAGGATTGGACATTAGGTCAGAAGCCCTGGTCTGTTTTCCGCATTCCTTTAAAGGCTATGTGGAGGTCTCCTCTCAGTTATACAGCTTTGACCCTTAAGCATCGTGAATTTTTTAAAATAAAAATATCTGTAACATTATACTGCAATTTTATTGGTAGCCCTGTAATAACAAAAAAAATTGTTTTACACACAATTTTCACACATTTAGATAAGTTAATGTGAAGTTAATGTTTGTTGAGGTGCTTGGTTTAGGTAATCCTGCTTTGAAAAAACTATCAAGTTTTTTTTTGAACTTATGAATTCTTCTGTTTTTTTATAAATTACTCCCTAAAATTACAAAAACGTGTGTAATAAAACTGCCTCAGAAAGTCATGCACCCAACAAAAGAATTACAGTGCGATAGGTGTGATCATGTCCTAATCATTCACTGAACATGTTTTATGAGCAGTGACTCATTTATGTCGGCTAAATTACTACAGTGTTTTTCCAACTTATGATGGCCTGTTCGCCAAAATTTCTTAAAAATAAGATTAAATTAATAACAAAAAATAACCTGTTAATTTAATTATAAGGAAATCTTGGTTTTCCTTAAAATTAACAGGGTGTTAATTTTCACATGTGACATACATACATACCGGAAAATTTGTCCATTAAATCCGAAGTCCGTTAAATCGAGGGTTTACTGTACTTCTATTCTATTCTTTTGGTATGGGTCCATTTGTATATATTTTATTTAAAAATTTTAGTAATTGCCGATGAAATTTTTTTCTCGCAAATTTTTACAGTTTGGAGTTTCTTCCAATTTTGCCTTCCGATTTACCATTTTTTTTTACTTATGTAGTTTTAATTCTTCCACTGTTATTTTGAAGCATTTTTGGTGTCTAGATTACTTTACATATCTTTGGATATGTAAAGTAATCTAAGACTTCTTTTAAATCTACTTTGCAATTTATATTTGCAGTTTCTTTTATATCTGCATTCATGTGCTTTAGGATTTGTTAGGCATTGGGTCATATTTTGCATGGGGGTGGAAAGTTCTGACCTAGAACAAAAATTATATTAAAAAAATTGATATAACCACAAGAAAGAAAATATTGAGCCGAGTTATGAAGGTAACTTATATTCTTATGGGTCCTCATATGTTATTTCTTGTGGTTATATCAGTTGCTTTATTATAATTTTTGTTTAAGGTGTTTATCAGAGCTTTCCAGACCATCCCCCTCATATATATATCGTTTTCTAGTTATGAAAGAAAATTTTATCAGCTTTCTGTCTCTCTCTTTCTAGTTTCTCTTTTCGCTATTGCTTGTATCTTTTTATATTCAATTTCATCTTGTTTTTTTACTACTTAACCATCTTATAAAGGCCAGCTTTTTATTTTCAATTATTGTTTTTATTTCATTGTTCCATACATATACTTTTTTATTTATATTCTATTTTTTATGCATTCCTGGACTCACATATGCTGGTGATGTAATTTCTTTCATATTATTCTATTATTTCTTGATTTTCTTGTATTTTTTATAAATAGTTACGAATCCTCTGTTGTTTCTCTAGTATGTTTATTATTATTATTATTTGTTATTTAGTTTGGTGGAAACCTTAATTTTGCCTTCACTAAATTATTATTATTATAATTCTGGCCTCCATTTAGTCAATAAACTCATCACAGGAGGTCCTTCCTAGGAAACACAAAGTCTATTATACCACTCCTTAAAATCATTGTTCGTTCTCGCTCTCACCACTCTATCAGGCATTGCTTTCCATGGTTCAACCACCCTCTTGGTTATAGTTTCCTTTCGTAACTTCCAGGGATGGCCCCCTTGTCATCACTCCTTCCTGCTGTTCAACCAAGCGAAAGAACTCCCTGGTGTCAACCTGTAACCACCTCTCAACAGTTTAAAAGTCTCAATCATATTACCTCTCCTTCTTCTATCCACCAAACTCTGCAGTCCACATTCCCTCAGCCAATCCTCATAACTGACATTGTACAGTCATGAACCCATCTTTGTTATCCACCCTTGTATCCTTTCCACAGTTAATTTATCCCCTTCAAATCATGGGAACCAAATCTGAGAACAATAGTCTAAGTGTGGACTGATCAGGGTCTTATACAACAGAATGATAACCCTTTTATCTCTGCAGGTCAGTGTCCTTCTCATTATTGCAGCAGTCCTCTGTGTTACCTTCACTACCTTTACAATGTGTCCCGTAAATTTCAGTTTCTATCAATCATCAACACCAGATCTCTTGTCTCCCCTACTTCCTCCAGTTTAACTCCTCCCATAGAGTATGCAGCATCCCATCAATGTCCCAAACCTCAAGACCTTACATTTTGCTGCATTAAACTGACTCCTCCCCCCATTCATTTGCCTCTATCTAGCTTATTCAAAACCTCTTACAAGGCTACCACATCTGCACTATTACTAATGACCCTTCCCAGCCTCACATCATCTGCAAACAACTGAATATCCGACTGCAATCCACTGACAATATCATTAATATAAATGTTAAACAATATAGGTCCCAGTACTGAGCCCTGTGGGACTCCACTTTTAACCTTCTGCCTCCTTGAAACTGCCCCATCATACACAACTGTCTGATACCTATCAGACAGCCAATCCTGAATCCAGATGAACAACCTGACATCCAAACCATGCAACTTAAATATCAGCTTATCATGTGGCACCCTGTCAAATGCCTTCGCTAAATCCAAGAAAATGGCAGTATATGCCTTTCCCTCATCTACTGCTCTTGTAACTTTATTATAAAAGGCTAGCATATTACTAAAACAAGAGCACCTCTTCACAAATCCATTTTGACTCTCACAGATAACATTACCCTCATCTGCCCAATGCTATATACGGTCCCTAACTAATTTTTCCAAGATCTTAACAACTACTGAATGACACACAAAGCGACCTATAATTAGACACTTCCAGTCTGCTTCTGCCCTTATGCAATGGCACTATCTTACCTTCCTTCCATTCTCTGGGCACCTTTCTCGTAGCCAGACTTTCATTGAAAAGCCATGTCAAAGGAGCTGTCAGTTTTTTTTAGCACATTCTCTCAAAACTTGTGATGAAATACCATCCAGTCCCACAGCTTTACTGACATCCAAAGTACTCAGTGTTTGGAACACTCCAATAAAGTGTTCATTGAACAATTCCACTATATCCTCTGCATCAGTCACTCTATTCCCATTTTTATCCCACAATCGTTTCTCCTCCTGTTTGCCACATAGCTAAAAAATTCCCTAGGATTTTCTTTGGATCTTAGGGCCAATCTCTTCTCATATCCAGTTTTGCTTTCCTTACCATATTAGTCACTCTCCTTGCCTCTGTCTTATATTCTTCATGCATCTGATCTTCACCTGTCTCCTTATATCTCTTTCATAGCCTTATTTTTGCATGCAGTTCCTGTTTAATATTGTTTGTCATCCACTTTACTTTTGAATTATATGGACATAATTCAGATGACTTCGTCAGAGAGTTGAAATCAGATGATTAGAGCTCTCATAGTACCCATATATAAAAATGGAAGTAAAACTGGGAAAATTACAGAGGAATTTCTCTACTGAGGGTTCCAGCAAAGATTTGTGCATTCATATTTGAGAAAAGACTAAAAAAATTGTAATGGAAACTTGTTGAAGAACAAGCTGGGTTCAGGACAAATAGTTGTCAGGATGAGATTTTCACTTTATTTTTGGAATATAATAGGAATATAACAAAGATCTGTATTTAAATTTTATAGATCTGGTAAAGGCATCTAACAAGGTTCCACTAGATAAGATGTTCAGAATGCTGTAATTATGTGGGTGTAAATAGCGCATTATATCGAGCAGTATATAGTCTATGTTTGAATTGTAAGTCAGCCATCAGAATTGCACAAAGTATAGGAAGATGGCTTGATATAAAATAAGGTATGAGATGAGGGTACAAGCTATCTCTACTGTTATTCATCATCAACATAGATCCCTATTTTGAAGGAAAGTGACATTGTACCTGATGGATTATAGTGCTCTCCTGCAATGAGACTTTGAACTCCTTGGAGGTGGCATATAATAATATGTAGAAATTTATTTTCAGCTACTTGCTTTGTGCAGATGATGTTATATTCCTAAATAAATCTGGTTAGCTCATTTCTCAAACATCCACCATCTGCCTGTACCATACACAGATTACTGTAGATTATCAGACAAAAACGTCTATCCCAATAGCAGCTATCTTGGAACAGAGATAGAGAGAGAGTAATAATAAGATCTACCAAATTAAGCCTGAACTTAAATCATGGCAGTCTAGCATATGCAGGGTTTGAACAGAGGAGGTCGTTCGTACTTGGCTATGCATAGATGACCTGTGTCATCTCACCCACTCCTTCCTTCTGAAGGGTGATGATGTGCATGTGTATGTGAGTTTTATGACTGACTATCCATCAGTCATATTTTAATTGACTGCCCTCATTTTGCCAATGAGCATAGGCATTATTTTAGTCACTTTCTATAATTTGTCTGAGTCATACACACCAAGACAGATTTTATCAGACTCATCAATTATCAACCTGGATTTTAAGTTTTTACAGAGAATTAATCTTTATCACATTATTATTATTATTGCACCCTCCATGGAGTTGGCAGACTCATTGTGGGAGGTTCATTCAACTGACAACATATTTATCGTGCTCTTTGGGTTCCATCTCCTATCAGATGTTGGCGACCACCTTGTCAAATTTTGAGAGATCCTCAGCCACTCCGAGTAGTCCCTCAGAGCTCATGCCGTTTGGATAACCTCTGGATTCTCCATGGCCAGCATTCCAAAGTTGTGATATTTTTTTAGTCACTCCTTTCTGGTCCATCTTCAGTGTTTCTTCATTACACTGAAAACCAAGTGACCAAATTTGAGCACAAAAGTCCAAGTATGGTCTGACCAGTGCTTTATACAGTGGCACAACCACTTCCTTATCTCTACATGTTAGTGTACTTCTTATCATAGCAGCACTACAATGTGCAGTCTGCAACACTTGCAATATGCCCTCTAAACTTCAGTCTATTGTCAACAGTGGCTCTAAAATCTCAAATCTCATCCATCCACTTCCTGCAGTATGGTACCATCCGTATAGTACACAGACGGTACCATACTGGTACTGTCTGTGTACTGTACACAACTCTGGTATTGTTTACAAGTTAAACAGCAGGGGCTCAAGAACTGAACTCACTCTGGGGCATTCCACTGGTTACCTTCCTTTTTCAAGACACTGTATTTCAATACAACACCTTATATTTCTGCACTCCAAAATGCAACACCTTGCTCTTACTGAAACTACATTAAAATGTTTTCCAGGTCAAAAGTGTATTCAAACTTTTTGAAAGGAATTAACATCAGCAGTGCTACTTATAATTCTCCCCAACTTTGCATCATCAGCAAACAACCGAAGATCCCCAGTCAGTCCATATGATATATTATTTACAATATATCATATGGACTGACATGTTAAACAGCAGGGGCTCAAAAACAGAACTCTGGGGGAATTCCACTGGTTACCCTCCTTTTTCAAGACACTGCTCCATCATACACAACTCTGGTATTGTTCAGAGAGCCAATCTCCGATCCGTCTAGCCAAAATACTGTCTATTCCCATATTCTTTAGCTTGTACACCAACATATCATGTGGTAATCTATCAAATGCTTTTGCAAAGTCCAAGAATATCACTGTATATGATTCTCCCTTATCTGACACTCTCATTACCCTATCATAAAATGCAAGTAAATTGCTAAAAACAGGACCTACCCTTTACAAATTCATGAAAGCCTGGACACTGTTGTGCACATTCCTTAAGCATAGGTGGTAATATATTATCCATTCCCAGTAATCTTTTCTTGTTTCACCACTTCCCAAACAAGTACCTCATGATCAGTCTCACCAACTGGCAGCAGTGTGAACACCTCATTAATAACTACACCTTGTGAAGTTACCACCAAATCCAAAATATTAGTGTTTAGTTGCTTTAGTCACATGCTTCTTACGATATTTATCTCTCAGAAACTCAACAAACTCACTCACCTTGTTTCCATACGTTATCTCCTCCTTCCATTCTATATTCCTATAATTGAAGTCTCCCATCAGCATCATCTCCTTTTTACATTCCCAGCCAATTTACCTAACATTTCACAATCAGTATTCTCTACATTCCCTGTCCTATAACAGCATCCTATCAGATATACTAGCCTGTTAATTTTTACTTCACACCACACAGATTTAAAATTCTGTGCATGCTCAACTTCCACACTTCGTGGACACAATTTCTCTGCAATCTTTAACCACACTCCCCAATCTCTTTTCAAATTTCTGTCCTTCCAGAATATTATATATTCTTTCATTTCTATTCCTGACATCTCATCCTCCTCAGACATCAGAGTTTCATTTGTTTCAATTATCTTTGGGCCTGACTCAATCAATGCAACAAACTCAGTTCTCTTGTTCAAATACCGCTTACATTTGTGTACAAACGTAACAATCTCTGTGTCTTTGAGTATTATATAATGTATTATATTATATAATATATATATATATATATATATATATATATATTTAGTTTAAATTATTGTAAATATGTTTTTCAAAACTTCAGATTTATGTTCATGTTATGAATTTTAATATTTTTTTATACTTTTTTACATGTTTTATACTTTTCTTTTACATTTGTTCTTTCTACACTGTTTTTATGCTGTCTTACTTATTTATAAGACAAATAGTATAGTATACTTCTAAGAATTGTTTAATTTTTCATTTTTTGTTGCTATTTCAACTTTTATATATAGTTTTTAGACCTATATAAATCCTTATTTATTGCACGTTTTTGGCAGTATGACGATAGCTGTCCTTGCACCATTAAATCCAAAAACAAACAAACCAAATAAGTCCACTCCAAGTCTTCATGATTCCTTAACTAGTAAAACTGGTAAAATAATTTACTTAAATATAAAGAGCCAACAGGCTTCATTTCGGCGATATAAACATTAATTAAATTAAGGGGATATTAGATCCCACATTGTTTTAAAACTGAATAAGAAACTCAAAGATTGGAATCAGAGTTTCATACCGAATATGGTATAAAAACTATAAAAGTATCGGCGAATACTAGCGTGAGCCAAATGCAAGTAGTTCTGGGACTACTTGCATTTGGCTCACACTAGTATTCGCCGATACTTTTATAGATTTTTATACCATATTCGGCATGAAACTCTCTGATTCCAATCTTTGAGTTTCTTATTCAGTTTTAAAACAATGTGGGATCTAATATCCCCTTAATTTAATTAATGGTAAAATAATAAATTTGGTATGGTGTAATTTGGTATCAGAAATAAAAAGGCAGAAGACTGTGAAAATAGGCAGGAACATTAAAAACATTGTCTGCATCCTGAATGAAAATCTGCAAGGAAAACGTTTCAGCTATATAGGAACAGTTTTTAGTGAATGTGGTAAATTTAATATGAAAATAGACAGCAGAATTAGAAAAGCTGGTATCATAGGAAGTCGTCTGAATAAATTTATATAGAATAAGAGAGAAATTAGTCCAAGCAGTATCTTAGCTGTATACAAGACTAACAAAATCAAACAAATGTTCAAACTAATTTCAACTTGCAGATCTGATGACTTGGTTAGAAATACAGCACTTGATTATTCAAGTTTGGAGACCACAGATATGAGAATTATAAGAAAGATTAAGGGAGTGAATGGATGACATCGATGGCAGAATCATATTAAAATGTGGATATTAAGAAGTAACTTGATGTTGTTGGTATTTAGGAATGTGTGAGCAGAGTTAATGTGGTATTGTCACTTAAATAGAATGGGGGAGGAAAAGTTAGCAAAACAGACATTTGTTGTTGTGGTGCAGGAGAAAGACCCAGAGGAAAGCCAAGATATAGGCTGGTTGATATATGGTAAGAAGTGCCTTAAGAAGACTGAAATATAAAATCTGGGTATATTGGAGTCCTCATAGTTAATAGGTTAATTTTAAGGAAAATTATTTATAGGATGTTAGTAATGATGTAAACTTTGCATGTAGTGCTATTATAATATTCCATATATTCTTGGATGGTGCACATCAGGAATTTGATGATGATGAATAAAGGAGGCTCCAAAGCAGTGGTAACAAATTATAAACCAGTGTCTTGGAAGTGGTGGTTATTGGGGAAGTGGGTAAAAGACAAAATTCAGGACTGTGTGAATCAAGAATATGGTACTCTTTGGAAAAAGGCTTTGTAAAAAGTAGGCCTTGCCTTAACTTTTTGAGTGGCTTAGTGTATCAAATTCATCGATGAAAGTCATATCTCATATATTATGACATTTTGATATAATCCTAAATGTCAGCTTCAGACCGCCTGAACATTCTCAGTCCCCTCACCACATCCGTAGAAGACACCCATTTAGAAATTAAGATTAGGCATTTTGAATTCAGTCTCAGTTTACTTTCCTGCAGTTGTGCCTGCATGTGCATATTATATTATTAATACATGGCACCTTCAAGTCTAAGAACTCATCATGAGAGTTCACTCCATTCCACATAACCATAGTCTATACTGCACTACTCAAAACAATTAAGGGATATTTTAGTTTCTGTCAGATAATTATAAATTTGTGCAAATAATTATAACTACTGGGTACTTTATACATGAATAAATATTTCTTACTTATGGATTAGGTGTAATTGATGAGATATTGTTTAAATAATCAATATTTATTACAAATTTAACAAATTATACATTTTGGTGTGAAATAATTTTAACAAGAATAGCCAAAAAACGCTTTTATTCATTTTTAATAGAGCATATGGTCTCTATTAACAGCCAAAACAGCAGTACATCTTGATTGCATGGACTGAATAAGATGATCAAACACTTCTTGTGGGATATTTCCCGACTCTTCTGTGAAAGCAATTTTGAGCTCTTGAAGCGATTGGGATGGCATCAGTTGAGCAGAAACATGCCTACCTAAAGCATCCCAGGCATGTTCGATTGGATTACAATCCGGTGAACAGTCAGGGCAGTCCATTCGTTCAGTACCTTCTTCCTCAAATCACTCTTGTACCAAAATGTGCACAGTGTGGGCGAGCATTATCTTCCATAAAAATGAATTTTTGGCCAATTGTAGCAGCATATGGATGAACTATACTCATAGGCTCCAAAATCTCATTATGATAACTTTGGACTGTTAAGGAACTGTTTCTGATAAAATAGAGATCAGTATGGCCTATACTTATTCCAGCCCATACCATCAAACTCCCAACTTTATGTTGAGGTCTTTCATGGCATATCAAGATATGTCAGTTATCTGGTTGCACACTGAACCTGGACTCGTCACTAAAAAGTACACAAGCCCAATCCTCATTTGTCCAGTTGTGGTGTTCCTGTGCCCAAATTCTTCTGACTCTTTTGTGATTTGCAGTAAGTGAAATGCAAACCATTGGTCATTGATCATATAAATCTATCGCATGAAGACAATTTTGTACCGTCTGTGTCGATACCAGCCTCCCTGTTGCTCTGGCAAGTTTGTTTCAAAGTTGCTTTGGGTTAAATGTTCCATTTCTTCTGGCAAGTAATGACAAATACTGATTGTCTGTTGGAATTGTTGATGGTGGGCGACCTTGAGCTTGTCTTTGGTAAACATTTCCTTTCTCCAGAAAGCGATTTCAAAGTCATGAAATTTGCTTCGAGATACACGACACACTTGAGCGACAACTTGCTGTGTTTGTTTTTAATTGACCAATGACTCTCCATGCCATGAATTCTGGGATATCATGTTGCTCTGCCATTTTTAACAAAATAATGGGTGGTAGGTGACACAAGTTTACAATTGAAGTGATAATTATGCACTGTGGAAGTGAGCGCAACAAGCCACGCTTTAATACCCTCCACATGCTAATACGGCTAAGACACGTTTCAAAAAGTCTAACATTATTTTGTATGCAGCTGCATGTTCTACACTATTGTACAGGGTGTTCGGGATAAATTTGACATATTTATAATTAATTATATTTTTCCGTAAGTTACATGTATTAACACACACTTCTCTTCATTTAAAAGTTTGGACCCTTCTTCATTCATATACAAGATGTCAGAAAGGATGGATAGCTGGAACCCACCTGAATCATGGAAGAGAATAACTTGTATCATGATGATTCGTGCCCGCCATCAAAATAAGGATATTACGACTGCTGCCCAATGCTCCCTGAATACAGTAAAAACAATCAGGCATGAACTAGAGACTTGCAATGGTGACTACGAGGATGTAGCAAGAAGAAAGATCCCTAGCAGACGATCTGATTGCGTTCGTACAGCAGAATTCCTCGCAAATCTGCAGGAACAGGTGTTGAAGAACCCTGGCATTGGAATTCGGGCTTTGTTGGTGGAGTTGCTAACTGTAGTCAAGCCCTGGATAACAAGGGTAGCCAATGGTAGACCGTATGTATGGCAGCAGAATTCGGCCCCTTGCCACACCTCTGGGAAAAGTCAAAAATGGTTGTCTGAAAATTTCTACGACTTCACCAGTCCAAATGTTTGGCCTCCAAACTCCCCAGACCTTAACCCCATGGATTATTTTGTATGGGGCGCAGTTGAAAAAGACACCAATCGCACTTCCAGTAATACAAAAGCCCAGTTAATGGATAAAATTAAAACAGTTTTTGCGGCCCTTCCCAGGGAGACTGCAGCATCAGCTTGTTCGAGGTTCCGAAGCAGAATTGAAGCTGTGATCGATGCTAATGGTGGTTATTTTGAGTAAATCTTGTTGATAGTATTGTAATTAACTCTGCCTGTAATGTTTTTTTGTCAATTCATTAAATTTAATAGATACAAAGAAGATTTTCTTTTTCCTTACGAAACTGTCAAATTTATCCCAAACACCCTGTATATTAAGAATATTTTAAAATAAATGTTACATTTGTAAATTATTTTTATTACTTTATGATTTATAAGAAAACCAAAATATCCCCTGAATCATGGAAGAGAATAACTTGTATCATGATGATTCGTGCCCGCCATCAAAATAAGGATATTACGACTGCTGCCCAATGCTCCCTGAATACAGTAAAAACAATCAGGCATGAACTAGAGACTTGCAATGGTGACTACGAGGATGTAGCAAGAAGAAAGATCCCTAGCAGACGATCTGATTGCGTTCGTACAGCAGAATTCCTCGCAAATCTGCAGGAACAGGTGTTGAAGAACCCTGGCATTGGAATTCGGGCTTTGTTCGTGGAGTTGCTAACTGTAGTCAAGCCCTGGATAACAAGGGTAGCCAATGGTAGACCGTATGTATGGCAGCAGAATTCGGCCCCTTGCCACACCTCTGGGAAAAGTCAAAAATGGTTGTCTGAAAATTTCTACGACTTCACCAGTCCAAATGTTTGGCCTCCAAACTCCCCAGACCTTAACCCCATGGATTATTTTGTATGGGGCGCAGTTGAAAAAGACACCAATCGCACTTCCAGTAATACAAAAGCCCAGTTAATGGATAAAATTAAAACAGTTTTTGCGGCCCTTCCCAGGGAGACTGCAGCATCAGCTTGTTCGAGGTTCCGAAGCAGAATTGAAGCTGTGATCGATGCTAATGGTGGTTATTTTGAGTAAATCTTGTTGATAGTATTGTAATTAACTCTGCCTGTAATGTTTTTTTGTCAATTCATTAAATTTAATAGATACAAAGAAGATTTTCTTTTTCCTTACGAAACTGTCAAATTTTTCCCAAACACCCTGTATATTAAGAATATTTTAAAATAAATGTTACATTTGTAAATTATTTTTATAACTTTATGATTTATAAGAAAACCAAAATATCCCCTAATTGTTTTGAGCAGTATACTTAATCATCCCTCCACATTGCTATCTACACTCTACTACATGATCTATCATTATCTATGCACAATGTCTAGATAATGATGGACCTACCACCACCTGCCATCTACCACCCACAAATTGTATTTTTATTGTCTGAAAATTTCATATGTACTCTGACCAGTTTGACTATATGCTGGATAAAAATCTCAACTTTTCATTAGGAAAAAAAACCAGCTAGTGTATGAAAATTATCTCGGTGACCAAGGCAAAATATAGGCTAATAATTGAATGAGAAGGTATTATTATTCCTACATGTCTTCTTTGAAGCAAAAACCTGAATTATATTTTAATTACACACACATACACACTCACTCACACTCTCTCTCTCTTTTACATATTTTTTTTGCCCTCTTCCTTTTAATATCTGGACAGGATTGCATTTATACTTTTGGAGACCCTAGGGGCAACATCATTATTATGAGGCCTCAAGTCTATTTCAGTTAATCAAATTTATATGCATTCTTTTTAGTTTATTGAAAATAAAAGTCAACATTTCCATAATAACTCATTTTAATGAAATAAAAATAACACAGCATTGGTATACATATATTTGCATTTAAAAAAGTATAAAAATAAATCGGTTTAAATTTAAAAAAATAATAATAATAGCTAAAAGTTTTTTTTTTTTCTGGCTTTGGTTTTAGCAAATATATATATATAATGTCATCATAATTAATCGAGTCCATTACATATGATTCAATGCATAATAATGACAGGTCACTTTTTTTTGGTGAAAGTTGAATGTTAAATAATTTTTTATTTGTTTCACACACTGAAAATGAGCGTTCAGCACTTGCATTTTAAATAGGCATCATCAAAAATATTTTTAAAACTGTTTCCACCTTCGGAAAAGTAACCCATGACCCAAGTAACCTTAACCCATCGTTTATAAATTTGTGCATATTTTTAAATGAAGAATTTTCTTCTTATAGCATTATTAAAAATTGCTTAACTTCATCAATAATTTTTTCTGAGTTAATATCAGTCCCATAAGTTTTTAAAATTTTGTTAATACTAGTCTTGTACTTGTCTTGATCTAATTCTTTCTTCAAAAAATGTCAAACATATCTAATATGTCTAAATAGTTTTTTTGCTCTTCCATTAATTTTCAAATTAGCTTATTGCAAATGACATTAAAAGTATTAACAATGAAATTTTCTTTCCCATGTAATATAATCTCATCGTTAGATTGTGAAACTTCGTCACACATTTTTTTTCGTTTTTTTCACTCTTTCCTTCTCATCTTTAAATTTTATCTCATCTGATAACAAATTCGCTTCTTCATTTAAAGCAGCAAAATTATTCCTTATATCATAAATAAAACCAACTAAAGACTGTAACAAATTATTACTAACAACAAATCCATATAGGGATCTTGAAGAGATTTACTAGTAGCATTTATTCATTGTAAAATTTTGTCCCACACGTTAAAATTTCTGTTTCTGAATTGTCAAAATGTTCAGCCAATGATGAGCTCTCTAATTCAGAAATAGGTTTTTCAGGAGAAGAAATGAATAGTTCAAGTAATGCCTCTTTAACATTTCAATGTCAATATAGCATCAGCTCTTGTGGACCACCTCGTTTCACTTAATCTTTTAACTGTTAAAAATTTTTTTTCTAAATGTTTAAGAAGTATACCCCATCTTGTTGAAGATGAAAAGTAATTATATATGTTTTGAATAAAACAAAAATATTGCACTGCCTCCGGACAAGATTCCACGGCATAATTGTCAATTAAATTTAAGGAATGACTAGAGCAGAATTTCTCGAACTTCTCCTATGATGGAACACTAGATTGATCATACTCGTCTCTAACCTTGGTTAGAGTCGAGTATGATCAATCTTGTATTTAATGTAAAGCTAAGTGCACACTATCACTGCAGCAGGCTGTATCACATCATAAAAATGCGACAGTGCACACTACAGTTGTGCCGGGTCGCATCGCATCACACTGACCTTGATTGTGACTTCACGTTTCCTAGAATAGATACCTCCGTACTTCACTCACATTCGGAGGTGTCAACAACCGAGGGTGGCTGTTAGCCAGCTGCTGAGTCAAAGCCAGCACTCTCTGGCCTTAATAGCACAATCCACATGCAAAGTGAGGAGCGCCTGATTTTTAAACATGTTTGAACTTGTCGCAGCATTTAAAACCATTCCAGGCTCATATTAATTTTGATAATTTTTCACGGAACACTTATTCACTTTCTGTGGAACATAGTTTGGGAAACGCTGGACTAGAGCATGGTATATAATGTGCAGAGGGACTATGTTTTTTCAGCCTGGCTTGTAAATCTGTATAGACACCTTTCATATTGACAGCGTTGTCATAGCTTTGCCCTCTGCACATTTTTAACTCCAAAGATAATTATTCTAATTTTTTTTAATACTTCCTCTTCTAAATATAAGGAATTATGTTGTGTAATACTGGTGAACCCGATAAATGTTTCTCTAATGTCAGAATTTGCGGTAACGTATCTAAATATAATAACTAGTTAGTCATTATGGGCAACATCTGACGTTGAATCGAATATTATTGCAAAATAAGCAGCTTGCTTAATTTCTGATATTAATATTTCTTCTGTTTTATTAGCTATTAATGCTATGAATTTATCACAAGTGTGGTAAGAAAGATGATTTGATCTTCCAGAACCACAGTTGGCATACAGTTTCATGTGATGTTTTAAAAAATCATCAAATTCACTTAAATAATGTAAACACGACTGGTAATTAATTTACGGAATTAACAATGCATATAAAGTATATTAATTAAAGATAACTTTAATGAATCACTTCTATATTTCGGCAATGTCACATTGCCATCTTCAGGAACATAAAGATATGGTATGTGCACTAAGGAACTAACACAGCAAATGAGGAAGAAAGTAAGAAACTAATTTTGTTCCTAAAGTCCTAATGGTGCCCTCTTGTGGGCTAATTTGGTAGTCTTGACAAGAGGGCACCATTAGGACTTTAGGAACAAAATTAGTTTCTTACTTTCTTCCTCATTTGCTTTGTTAGTTCCTTAGTGCACATACCATATCTTTATGTTCCTGAAGATGGCAATGTGACATTGCCGAAATATAGAAGTGATTCATTAAAGTTATCTTTAATTAATATACTTTATATGCATTGTTAATTCCGTAAATTAATTACCAGTTATGTCTAACCAACGTATAAGTCTTACTACTAGAATGTAAACACGATAAATAATTTCCCCCAAAATCAGAAAAAATATAATTTGTATTGCCTCTAAATGCTAGCCCTAGTTTACTCAGTAACTTAATGGTAGCTATTATTCTTTTTAAAACCTCTCTCCAATAATTTTCTTCAGATTATATTTATTTCATTAATTCAGAATCAATTCGGAATATTTACAGAACTTGATATTCTTTTGCGATATGTGCACATTGCTCATATGCTCAATAGAAATCTCGTGATCACATAAGGTTTGTGTTATATTTCTCCAGTCATTAAAACCCTTCGTTAACCTATTATTGACCACTCTCCTTTCTTGTTTGTTCCATTCGCCTTTTCACATTAAAAATGTGATTCATTTACAATTTTGACATATATTCTATTGCGTTCTGTGTATTCTTTTTTTTGTTTGTTTGTTTAAATTTTCGATGTTACCAACATTCTGAGGCATATTTATTAAAATATACTTGATAAAATGTTCATTAATACTAATTGGCCACACTGCTATATCGGTAGGATAAGATTGCTTGCTGGTAAGTACACTCCAATTAAATTTTCTTCAAAATCCTCTTGATTTGTTTCATTTACTTCTTTCTCACCTTCTATGTTTTCCACATTATTTTGATGGTCTTCATTTTTCACTTTCGTCTCCTCCTGAGACTGATACCAATGTTTCACTTTCATTCCAAGAAATATGAGGTGGTACAACTTCAGTTCTATGAAATTCTTCACTTCCTTCATTTTCAAAAGAACGTAAGAAAGACAAAATTGGTCCCTTTTGACTATTTAGCTGTTTTTCCTTTTCTCTGAGTCATTTTCTTTTACTAGCTCTGGATTCAAAATTTCTTGGCATCATTATGTGTATTATACTATCAAAACTGAAATAAATATTTATTAAATCCAAAATAAACATATAAATAAAATAAAAGCTAAAATATACAAAAAATAGAAACAGTGGTATCATGGTTTTGTTAAAATAAACGAGTATCAGTACAATAACAATAATAAATTCATTGAAAAATATATTCTTACTGATTGCGACAACTACTTTAACCTTATAATTAGGTATATACACTTGCATTCTCTTTTACAAATACTAGCCAAGCAACGGTAACTAAACTATCAGTTGTTACGCGTGCGTACAAACGACACTTAATGACCAGTCGGTTATGGCAATGTGATAGAACTTTAGAATAGAAAACTAAGGAATAGCGATAAGCTTAAAAAAAAAAAAAATCCACAATTCTATTTTTATTCTCACTCTTCTATGGTTGTGTGAAATATGTTTTCCACATACTTCGCAATGCAACAGTTCCCGTTAATTTTATATTCTAAGGAAAGAACAACGTATTTCAGATGGAGGCAGGAGGCCTCAAAAAATTTTCAGCAGCCTCTAGTGTTTATATTATGAATTTAATATTTAAAAATAAGTATTTTATTTTACAACTATAACTAGGCCATTTTTATATTGTTGTTTGTGAGGAGTAAGGTTATAAAATGTGGCCCCATAGAGAGTGAGGCCCCATGTGCCTTATGGTAAATGCGGCCCTGTATCTAGACATCTGTGGAGGTATGCAGTTACATGGAGACCATATTGATTTTAATTTTTTTCATGTCCTCAACATTAGTTAAAATAAAAATACCTGAGTGCATCATTAAGGTGAATTGTAATACATAGTGAATGAGTTTCAAATGTTTAGGATATTCTCCATCCCAATACATCCAGAAAAGGTTAAGAAATTTAGTCATCTACTGAATTATGATTTGGAAATTTTGTAAGCTATATGATTTTTTGTCATTGTGTTTGCTGTGGGAAAAGGGGGAATTACATAATATTCTTAACAATTCTTTTTACACGATATACTTTTTTGTTTAATTAAGATGAAGAACAGGTGTGTTAAATTTTGCAGCTCTATTTTCATATTTGTTTTAGCTTCTTTTTTTTATATTTTTTATTTTTAAGGTGCAGATGTTCACTTGTGCGATCATAATTTCAATACTCCACTTCATATATGTGTTCAGAATTCACTGGTTCATAATAATGCTGACACAGTGAGATCCATAATCCTTGCTGGAACAAGAGTAAATGAACCTAATCGTTTTGGAAAAATTGCTTTGCATTATGCAGCATTGTGGGGATTAGGAGAGATAACAGAAGTATTAATTAAGGTAAAAGTTTTAAACTGGTTTCTAGATAATCATCAATGGAATATGTAGTAGTTAATTTGTTGATTTTCAATCACGTTATTTTGTTTTCAACACACACTTGCAATGTTGTATTAAGAACCATGCGAATCTGTTATTTTTTGCTTAATTCAAACCAAAACGATGAAGCACAAAACTGCTTTTCAGAAATAGAAGGCCCCAGAAACAAATATATAGCAGGAACAATTCAAAATTGTAATGGAAAAATTGAGAACTTAAGTCCCAGCTTGCACCATCTGAAGATTGAGATTTGAGGTAACTATGGCTTTAGGGATGAAGGTGATCTTAGAATTTCAGTCTCCAAACTTTTGCAGAACTGTAAATTAATGCAGCCATACTTTATGTCAGGGTTTCTCAAACTGTGTTCTACGAGAAGTTCTGAAATTTGTCATTTTAGTTTTCTAAGCATTTTTCATGAATAAATATTTTATAGTAAAAATATTCTGAGGAGAATAATATTAGTGAATATGGAGAAGGCTCAGACCATTATGACCCATGCTCAGACCCTAATGACATCTGTATATCGTTAATTTTCACACATCGAAACCTTTCAACATTTGGGAAAGGGAATATCGCTGTTTATGACAGGTGATAAAAATTGCCTGCAAGCCCATTACAACAATTGGTGTTATATCTTCTGTTCTCAAAACTGAAGGAAATGACATCTGTGTTGCAAATGTCAGTGACCAAGCAGCATATTTTTAAACATGGAAGTATTCATGAATTATTTAATTTTCACACATTGAAATTTTTCAACAATCGGGAAAGAGAATACTGCCGTTAATGACTGATCATAAAAATTGCCTGCAAGCCGATTACAACAATGGGCAGCATGTTCTCAAAACTGAACGAAATAACATCTGCATTGCAAATATCAGTAACCATTCAGCAAGGAAGTATAAAGAAAATTTTTCCATTCATATTGAAGATCAAGGTAGTCTGCATCCGGTTCTCAAATCTACTGAATACTTTCTTCGCAAGTTTGTATTACAATATGTAAGTGCTTGTTCTGAAACCGGAGTGCCTTGATTTTTTTAAAAGTAATAGGAATACAGAGTTAAAATTAATATGAATAAGAGACAAGGCACTTTGTTTAATTTTCGTATTAAGAAATCTCTTATTGAAGGTGTTTGTGACGGAACATACAGTGAGTCTACCTCAAGCCTACAAAGATCTCCAGGATGTACAAAAGGAGGGGAAAACTACCAGTACACAGGAGAAAAAGTCTGCATTCACTCGTAAGTACTTATAATAATATTATAAATGTATCTGGTGATCAGAATGGGATATGTCAATGAAAATCAGCACAAATTAATTTAATGATGTTTGCCTGAAGAAACTACGATATGCTACAACATTTCATTAGTCCAGTGATTGATAACTAATTTAAATATAATTTATATTTGTCAACATGCCACACCATATACATAAGTATACTAATACTCTTTATGATTATTCCATAATTAATTATTAATACTTATGTTAATATATGAACTTTAAAAAAATTTGGAAAGGTATTTACGAGTAAATTTCTTGGGACCGGGTTTTCGGGGGGGAAAAAAAAAAATCATCTAACGCCTTTTTATTCCCGTATATAGGGAGTAGGCGAGGTGACTTTTAAAAAAAAAAGAATTCTTCTTACTCTTTTAACTAATTTTATAATTAATATCTGATTTATTTCGAACTGTTTCATTTTTGTTACTGAACATTTTATCAAATCATTCTTATTACAATTGCTTTTACATTATTTGATACGGTTTAGTACTTTTCTTACAAGTATTGTTACAATTCATATTTACTTTTGTGTGTTGCAGTCTTTTTTTACTATTTTGCATTATTCATTTACCTTTATATTATTCGACATTTCTTATTTATAATCTTGTTGTTTTTCATACTAAAGTTACCTTTACAACACAATTCTATTTGTTTTTATTATAGCTCTGACAAATATTGGAATTTGAATATTATTCAAAAAATACCCATGGAGTCTTGTTTAAAGACAGGAACTTTAACACAAGGAGGAGCAAGTACTACTGCTGACACATCTATTCGTATGATTGGAGAAGATATGGAATTGCAAACTGTGGTTTCTTCAAATGCTAATATTAAAGAACAAGAGTCATCTAAGAACAGACCAAAACGGAAGTACCATGAAAGTTATTTAAATTATGGATTTACGTGCATTGGCAATACACATGCTCCTGATGTTTTGTGTAATGAAATACTAATAAACAGTTCTTTGGCTCCAGCTAAATTTCATAGGCACTTCGAAAGGAAACACTGATTACAAAGGAAAAGATATACATTTTTTTAAGAGACGACGTGACTCGCTAGAAAAATCTAAACTTTAAATGGCTACAATTGCTACAACTGAAAATGCAACAGAGGCGTCTTTTCGTGTGAGTTACCGCATTGCACTTCATGGTGAAGCTCATACAATTGGTGAGACGCTCATTAAGCCTTGTGTGAAAGACATTGTATCATGCATGTTAAACGAGCAGGTTGCTAAAGAAATAGATGCAGTACAATTATCAAATGATACTGTTTCACGCTGACATAGAAAAAAGAGCTAATTCATCGACTTAGACTTTGCAGTGAATATTCATTGCAAAAAATGAATCTACAGATGTCACAGGACTCGCTGTATTACTAGTGTTTGTTCGTTACATATTTGATAAAAGTATTGAAGAAGATTTACTCATATGTGAATATCTACAAGAAAAGACTACCGTGGAAGATATTCAACTGTATTAATAATTATATTACAAAACAGAAAATCGGTTGGGAGAAGTGTATTGATATTTGTACAGATGCTGCTCAAGCAATGGTAGGAAAAATGAAGGGAGTTGTAACACGTATCCTGCAAGTAGCTACAAGAGCCACCAAAAGTCATTGTGTTTTGCATAGACAAGCACTAGTAACAAAAATAATTCCTACATATTTAAAAACTATTTTGGATGAATTCGTAAAAATGATCAACTATGTAAAATCTCGACCACTTCAATTCGGATTATTTAAAATTTTGTGCGATGAAATGGGTAGTGCACATGACGCACTTTTATTACATACTGAAGTGAGATGGCTATCCAGAGCAAAAGCATTATTGAGGCTTTTTGAACTTCGTACTGAGTTAATGGTCTTCTTGATGTCACATAATTTAGGACAAAATTTTATTGAATTATTAAGAAATTATTCATGGTTGATGAGTCTTGCGTATCTGGCAGATATTTTTACAAAGTGCAATGAAATTAACTTGTCATTACAAGGAAAGAATATTACAATTTTTAATACAATAGATAAAATTGCATCTTTTGATAGGAAGTTGAAATTCTGGATTTCTACAGTTGAACAGAATAATTTTGATTGTTTTCCCACCTTGCATGAATTTTTAACTGAAATAAATTCTAAAGTAAATGAAGAAGTATCTAACGTAATTTTAGAACACTTGCATGAGTTGCAATCAATCCTTTTGCAATATTTACCAAAATCTAGTGAGGATAATTCCTGAGGTTCTGAATCCATTTACAGTGACAGCTAAGCCAGCAGGCTTCAGCGCAAGTGACTATGAAAATCTAATTGACTTAATTAGTGACTCTGATTTAAAACAAAAATACAAGGAACTGCCAATAAATGATTTCTGAACAAGCGTATCAAAACTAGCTATTCTTGTTTTACTTCCTTTTACAACGACATATTTATGCGAGGCAGGATTTTCATATTATGCTGCAACCAAATCAAAGTCCAGGAACAGATTCAACGCTACACCAAATATGAGAATTCAACTTTCTAATATTGTGCCTGATATCAAAGGAGGGGTGCTTAAGGGTCAAAGCTGTATAACTGAGAGGAGACCTCCACATAGCCATTAAAGGAATGCGGAGAACCGACCAGGGCTTCTGACCTAATGTCCAATCCTCACCTTCTCGTGGTGCACCCTGTTGGGTATCTACTTTGATACTGAACGAACGAGGATGGGCTGGCAATTTGGGATTTAGCCGACCAAATTGTATTCTTATTGGTTAAACCAAAATAAAAAATGATGGTACAACATGACAAAATTTCATGCCGGCTGGGGCGTCGCCCGGTTAAACAAGGCCCCCGTTGTTTTTGCCAGGGAACCAGGGCGAACAGCGAAAAGTCAGCTACTGGAACAAATCTGAAAACAAACCCCAACTCAACATCACCAGAGTTAAAGATCGGTACTATCAACGTAAGAAGCCTGAATGGCAAAGAAATGGGGCTAGCTGAGGAATTAGATAAGTACCAGATCGACATAATAGGGGTGACTGAAACAAAAAAGACCAAAACTGGTGAGATCTTTCTGAGCAATAAATACAAAATGTTATATTCAGGCAATGACAATCAAGGAAAAGAAGGAGTAGCCATAGTATTCAACACAAAATACGAGGCTAATCTTCTTGAATGGCAGTCAGTCTCAAGTAGAGTAATGTGGGCAAATATGAGAATGGGGAACTGGACAATGAGACTTATTTGTGCCTATGGTCCCACAGAAGGTTCTACTAAGGTAGAAGTGGAGGAATTTTTTGAGGCTTTAGAAAAAGCAACTGACACAATGAAAAAGGAAAAGTTGGTCCTTGTTGGGGATCTAAATAGCAGAGTAGGAAATGATTGTGAGACATACAAAAATATTTTGGGAAAATTTGGAGAAAAGAGCAAAGCTAATAATAATGGCAAATATCTGTTGGATTTCTGCTCAGGACATGGACTGGTTATTATTAACACCATGTTCCAACATAAAAATGTGCACAAATTCACATGGAGAGAAGAGGCTAGGAATAAGAAAAGTCTCATTGACTATGTTATTGTTGATAGTGATGTTTTCTCCTTGGTGCAGGATACCAGAGTGTACAGAGGATTTGAAATTGGAAGTGATCACTGTTTAGTCTTGAGCAGGATAAAATTGAATTTCATATTGAAAAGAATAACATGTAAGAAAGTTTTAAAGCGAATAAAAGTTGAGCAGCTCTCAGATGTGAACTGTAGACTAAAATACAGAAATATTATTGAAAAGAAAATGAAAGAGTTTGAGAACAGGAATCAAACCTTGGAGATTCAGTGGCAAACTCTGAAGGAAACATTGATTGATTCTGCCAGAGAGGTATGTGGTGAGGTTGTGTGCAAGGATAAAAAAATCAGAACTCCCTGGTGGACACAGGAAGTTAAAGAGGCAGTGAAGGAAAAGAAGAAAGCATATCAAAAGTTCCTGGCAAATAAGTCAGCTTTTACTCTTACAGAATACAGAGACAAATGTAAGAAAGCTAAACAGTGTGTAAAACTTGCTAAACAAAAGTCATGGGAGGACTTTGGCAAGAATATAGAAAATAAATATCAAGAAGGTGGCAAAATATTCTGGAGGTTGTTGAAGAAGCTTAGAAATGGAGGAAAGAGTGCTGTAAAAGGAATTACAGATGATAAAGGTGAAATGAAAACAGGAGAAAAAGATATCCTTGAAGTATGGAGTAATTACTTTGAAAAACTGCTAAATGAAACAAGTAGTGATGACAGCACTGTGATAAAAAACACTGACCAGGCATGCAGTCAGGAATACATATCCATACTTGAAGTAGAAAAAGCCATCAAAGGCTTGAAATGTGGAAAGGCAGCAGGAGTAGATGATATTCGACCAGAAATGCTGAAGTATGGTGGTATAACAGTCTTACAGTGGCTGCACTGCATAGTTCAGAAAGCCTGGACAGAGGGACGAATTCCCGATGATTGGAGTAGAGCTCTCATAGTACCCATATATAAAAAGGGAAATAAAACTGAATGTGAGAATTACAGAGGTATTTCCCTACTGAGTGTTCCTGGCAAGATCTATGCAAGTATACTTGAGAAACGGTTGAGAAGAATTGTGGAAGAAAAGCTTGGTGAAGAACAAGCTGGATTCAGGCCAAATAGAGGCTGTCAGGATCAGATCTTCATTTTACGACAAATAGTCGAGAAAGCATGGGAATATAACACAGATCTGTATATAAGTTTTGTCGATTTGGAAAAGGCATATGACAAGGTGCCAAGAGAGAAGCTATTCAATACGCTGCAGTTATACGGTGTCAATGGGGCATTATATCAAGCGATACTTAGTCTTTATTTGAGTTGTGAGTCAGCAGTTAGAATTGAAGGAAGTACAGGAAGATGGTTTAATGTTAAATCTGGTGTGAGACAAGGATGTACATTATCCCCTCTGTTATTCATTATCTATATGGATCACATTATGAAGGAATGTGGTATTAAACCTGATATCAAAATTGGAGATGTTAATGTCAGCTCTTTGCTTTATGCGGATGATGTTATACTTCTAAATAAATCCGCTACAAGTCTGCAAGATTCTCTGACTAAATTGAATAGCTGTTGTAATAGATATGGTATGAAGGTCAGCAATAAAAAGACAAAGACAATGAAAATAGGCAGAATCATTGAAAATGTCAACTGTGTTGTGAATGGAGAACCTGTGGAACAAGTAAAACATTTCAGCTACTTAGGCACAATTTTTACTGAAGATGGTAAACTAAATATAGAAATAGACAACAGAATCAGCAAAGCTGGTATGGTGGGAAGTCAATTGAATAAATTCATATGGAATAAGAAAGAAATTAGTCGGAACACTAAATTAGCTGTATACAAGACAGTGTTCAAACCAATTTTAACTTATCGATCTGAGAGCTGGGTCAGAAGTAAAACACTTGACCAAAGACTAGAGACCGCAGATATGAGAGTCCTGAGAAAGATTAGAGGCGTGAACAGATGGCATCAATGGCAATATCATATTAAAAACGAGGATATTAGGAAAGAACTTGACATTGTCAGCATCCAGGAATGCATTAGCAGAGCTAATCTCAAATGGTATGGTCACTTAAATAGAATGGGAGAGGAAAGATTAGCAAAACAAGTGTTCTCTGCTAGGTTGGCAGGAAAACGACCCAGAGGAAGACCAAGATATAGGTGGATTGATACGGTACAAAGTGCCTTAGACGATAGAAATATAAGATCTGATAATGTTGGAGTCTTGACAAGTAACAGACTGATTTGGAGGAAAATTGTAGATAGGAAGTTAGTAATGATGTAATTTTTTCATGTAGTACTGTCATATCGTGTACACCCCTTGAGGGTACATGGCAGGAATTTGATGATGATGATGATATCAAAGGAATTTGTAATTCAAAGACCCAAAAACATCAGAGTCATCAAGAACTTAATTTGCAATATACGTTTTACTATTTTTATGTGTTTTGTTTTTACTAATTAACATTTGACAATAAATGATTGTTTTTTTCTTAACGCTTAGATTTACTCATTTATTTTATTTATATTTACCTAACCTACAAAACCAGCACACAGGAGAAAAAGTCTGCATTCACTCGTAAGTACTTATAATAATATTATAAATTTTTCGTGATCAGAATGGGATACATCAATGAAAATCAGCACAAATTAATTTAATAATGGTTTAATTGATGTGTTATTAATTAATAACACATCAATTGATGTTAATAATTAATTATTAATTAATAATTTATAATTATTAATTATTAATTAACAATTATTAATTAACAATAAAATAAGCTAAATTACCAATTATTTATTAATTAATACATTAGAAAATAACCAAGGTGTTCCGTAAACATTTCAGGATTTGTGAAGTGTTCTGTCATAGAAAAAGTTTGAGAAACCCTGCAGTAGAGCATAACCAGGTGGAAAAGAAAATCAAGTTATGAACATTGGTATCTCTAAGAAAGATGTATTTCCTATTAGGAAACTTGAATTGGAGAAAATCATTTGCAGTAAGGAAATTAGAAAGCTCAAATTGGTTGTGACCATGTTAGGAGACTGATACAGGCAAGTTTAATACATTGATGCAAATAGATTTTTAGCCAAGGAACATCAAATTAGGATATTGTAATATGGGGAACCTCTGATATTTTCAACCACACATACGTCCTTGAGGGAAAAAAAAAGTAATAATCAAAGATTAACAACTGAAGAAGCTGAAATTATGAATTGCTGTTAGAATTCCAAGCTGTACAGCTAGGAATCGGCAATAAGCTTCATTGAGATGAACACACGCATTTCTTAAATGGATCTTGGAAACCTCTAGAATTTTTGTGTTTTTCTGCATGTAATCTCTTTGCTTGACTTTTGACTGCTGTTTGAGTTTGAAATTAGGAGAAATATAATTCACTATATGTATAGCTTAGTGAAGAGATCAGTAATATGAGGGTGGTCTGAAAAGTTCTCAGCCTAAGAATGAAAAAACGAATTTATAATTTAAAAATTATTTTTCTTTTTCAACATAATTTCCCTTAAGACTAATACATTTATTCCAGTGATGCTCCAGCACCATTATCCCGTCCCTTTAGTGGTTCTCAGTAAGATCTGCAAAATACCCGACTACAGCTGCAATCACCTCTTGATTCGAAGAAAACACTGACCAGCGAGAAAGAGTTTTAGTTTTGGGAAGAGATAGAAGTCAGAGGGAGCCGAATCTCGGAAATAGGTGGATGTTCCAGTAATTCATAGTGCAGATTCCTTAATTTTCCCATTGCCAAAACACCTTTGTGGGTAAGTGCATTGTCCTGATGAAAGAGGATTTTTTTCTTCTGCAAACTGGGTCTTTTCTCATGAATTTTTCATCTAGTCTAGTTAAAAGATCGGAATAATATTCCCTGGTTATTGTTTTACCCTTTTCAAGATAATTAATAAACAAAATGCCTTTAGCATCCCAAAACACCATGCGATGACTTTTCCTGCTGATGGAACCGACCTTGTCTTCTTTGGCACTAACAACTAGATTCTTTCCACTGTTTTGACTGCTGTTGGGATTCTGGTGTAATGGTGAATCCAAGTCTCATCCATAGTAATAAATCGATGCACAAAATCAGTTTTATTCTTATTAAAACGCTCCAAGCACTATTCAGAGATTTCATGCGAGTGTGTTTTTGATCTGCTGTGAGCAAGCACGGCACCCATCTTGCACAGAGCTTTTTCATTTGCAATTCTTCATATAAGATATGTCCTACACATTCTTTCGAAATGCCTATAATCTCAGCAATTTTACGCACTTTGACTTGCCGGTCATCCAACACCATATCGTGAGCTTGATCAATGATTTCTGGTGGTGTTACACTTTTTGGATATCCTCCATGTAGGTCATCTTCAAGTCTGGTACAGCCACGTTTAAACTCGGCAGCCCATTTCTTAATTGTTGAAAATGAAGGAGAAGAGTGCCAATAAAGTTTTATGAGCTTCGAATGAATTTCTTTTGGCGTTAAACCGTTGTTTTACAAAGAATTTTATAATCGCACGATACTCAATTTTATCCATTTGAAGGGATACAACACTTTTGCTTCAGACAGCTGTATAAAACAAACTACTTGATAGAATGACTTGCATTTTCACATGGATGCTTATGACAGATGTACCAACTTAGATAAAAAAAAATCTTGCTGATAGTGTTGCCATCTATGGTCGAGGCCGAGAACCTTTCAGACCACCTCGTAGATATCAGGTTAGTGGATTGGTAACCGACTTTTTGATAGATACCCAAGTTGTATATATATCAGGGAGTAGGAAGGTCGTGTGTATTTCCTCAGGATTTAGTACTTTGACCATTGCTTTTCAATCTTTATGTTAGTGATATTATCACTGGACTACAGGGAGATATTCAGTTGTTTGCTGATTATGTGAAGTTGGGAGGGTTATTATTAATAGTTCATATGTTTTAGTTCTTCAAGACAATTTGAATAATCTGGAAAGGTGGAAAATGAAGGGAATATCAGTTTAATGCAGCTAAATGTAAGGTTTTTAAATTTGGATCTGCACGTCCTTGTTGGAATCATACTGGAAGGGGGAAAAAAATTTTTTTTTTTTTTTTTTTTTTTGCTTGAAATGTTATGATTGAAGCAGGAGTAGATGATATTCGACCAGAAATGTTGAAGTATGATGATATAAAAGTCATGCAGTGGCTGCACTGCATAGTTCAGAAGGCCTGGACAGAGGGACGAATTCCTGATGATTGGAGTAGAGCTCTCATAGTACCCATATATAAAAAGGGAAATAAAACTGAATGTGAGAATTACAGAGGTATTTCCCTACTGAGTGTTCCTGGCAAGATCTATGCAAGTATACTTGAATAACGGTTGAGAAGAATTGTGGAAGAAAAGCTGGGTGAAGAACAAGCTGGATTCAGGCCAAATAGAGGCTGTCAGGATCAGATCTTCACTTTACGACAAATAGCCGAGAAAGCATGAGAATATAACAAAGATCTGTATTTAAGTTTTGTCGATTTGGAAAAGGCATATGACAAAGTGCCAAGAGAGAAGCTATTCAATACGCTGCAGTTATATGGTGTCAATGGGGCATTATAACAAGCAATACTTAGTCTTTATTTGAGTTGTAAGTCAGCAGTTAGAATTGAAGGAGGTACAGGAAGATGGTTTAATGTTAAATCTGGTGTGAGGCAAGGATGTACATTATCCCCTCTGTTATTCATTATCTATATGGATCACATTATGAAGGAAAGTGGTATTAAACATGATATCAAAATTGGAGATGTTAATGTCAGCTCTTTGCTTTATGCAGATGATGTTATACTTCTAAATAAATCCGCTACAAGTCTGCAAGATTCTCTGACTAAATTGAATAGCTGTTGTAATAGATATGGTATGAAGGTCAGCAATAAAAAGACAAAGACAATGAAAATAGGCAGAATCATTGAAAATGTCAACTGTGTTGTGAATGGAGAACCTGTGGAACAAGTAAAACATTTCAGCTACTTAGGCACGATTTTTAGTGAAGATGGTAAATTAAATATGGAAATAGACAACAGAATCAGCAAAGCTGGTATGGTGGGAAGTCAATTGAATAAACTCATTTGGAATAAAAGAGAAATTAGTCGTAACACTAAATTAGCTGTATACAAGACAGTGTTCAAACCAGTTTTAACTTATGGATCTGAGAGCTGGGTCAGAAGTAATACACTTGACCAAAGACTAGAGACTGCAGATATGAGAGTCCTGAGAAAGATTAGAGGCGTGAACAGATGGCATCAATGGCAATATCATATTAAAAACGAGGATATTAGGAAAGAACTTGACATTGTCAGCATCCAGGAATGCGTTAGCAGAGCTAATCTCAGGTGGTATGGTCACTTAAATAGAATGGGAGAGAAAAGATTAGCAAAACAAGTGTTCTCTGCCAGGTTGGCAGGAAAACGACCCAGAGGAAGACCAAGATATAGGTGGATTGATATGGTACAAAGTGCCTTAGACGATAGAAATATAAGATCTGATAATGTTGGAGTCTTGACAAGTAACAGACTGATTTGGAGGAAAATTGTAGATAGGAAGTTAGTAATGATGTAATTTTTTCAAGTAGTACTATCATATCCTGTACACCCCTTGAGGGTACATAGCAGGAATTTGATGTTAATGATGATAACCAAATTCTCAAAGTCTTACATTATTATTATTATTATTGTTAACACCAGACCTCCATGTAGTCAAAAGACTTATCGTGGAAAGCAAACACAGTTACACGTAAACGCCATCGAACTATGCTTTAAAGTCATTCACGACAATATCAGACAGTGCATTCCACTTACCAACCACTCTCCATGCAAAGAACCTACTCTTATTGTCCCTGCTCACATCCTCCTTATACAGCTTCCAGGGATGTTCCCATGTTTTACTCCTTTTCCCATTCCATGAAAAATTTCTTCCATGTAAATGTCTCAATCATATCCCCCCCCTCTCCCTTTTATTTAAAAGGCTTTCAAACAGCATTCCCTCAGTCTTTCCTCATACCTCACATCCCAAAGACCAGTTATGATCCTAGTCAGTCTTCTCTGGGCTCTTTCCAGCATATCCTCATCATCATGAAAAACAGGGTACCAAATCTATGCACAATAATCTATATGCGGCTGTTACGAGGCCTCATATGGATTATTGTGCATAGATTTGGTTTTAATTTGCCAAGTATACATAGTGTACTCATGACATCATACTGAGATACCATGGTATTTAGTGACTGATTAGTGACAACCATGCAGGAAGAAAGAAGGGGGAGGACTGTACAGAGACAATAAACAAAGGAATTGTTTTCTGTACAGTTATATGTATGCATCCCAATGGTCCACCTGAAAGATTACTTTGGAATATTTTTATCTTACAGCATATTGGCATTGAAAACCCAGGTAAGGAATCATTTACAGTTTCATATATAGCCGTCTGTCACTTCCTTTGGGTTTCCTTTGGAGAAAAAAAAATCTCTAAAAACAATAAAAAAAAAATTTTTCTTCAGGCAGAAAAACCTCAAGTAACTAACAGGTAATAAAAAAAAAGTAAGGAAAACAATTGGAAAGGAGGCACAGGATATGATCAGCAAAATGCTATGTAATTTGCAGATGACATAAATTTTGGCAGTAAATTTAGAACATAGTGTACATGGAAATAGTGTTAGTATGCCATTAAAAAATAACTTTGTAAAATGTTTTAAATCTGTAATTAAATTATTTCATCCTGGTGAGTGATTTTTTAAAATAGTTAGCCATAAAAAATATATGGATAGAAAATTTTTAATGGTTAACACATGCAAATACAGAAATCATATATTTGTCATACACAAGCATTTAGATACTCTGGATCTAGGTATCTGTAGAAAGTCTTTTCGCTTGGTTATCGAGTAAATTGTCATGGACAAGAAATTATATTCTTGGCTTACTACCGTATCAAAGTGGAATCAAACAAAGTTTGCATGTGAAGTATCTTTATGACTGGACTAATTTCTATATAGAGGCTAATGGCTTTGTATCAATTGCCTTAGTATCCCAATAATGCAGAGCATACATCAGGCGATTGATGTGAAGTTATTAGTCTCTATATACATGTAACCTAGTCGTGAAGATACTTCATGCACAGACTTTGTTTGCTTGCACTTGGATAAAGGATTAAACCAAGAATATAATTTCTTGGCATCTTTAATTTATAGCATAACCAAGTGGAAAAAACTTTTGGTTTTATTATTGCTGTTATATTCTATTATAAGCTGCCGTCATAGTAGCTGCTTTGAGCAAAAGCAAGCCTCAGCTAGGACTCCACAAATATATTTGTAAGGCATACATAGACAAAACCTTAATGCATTGATTAATGGTTAACACATACAGAAGGCCTAGCTCTCTGTTGATTGTGTTTTGATATGTACAGTGGCGGCTCGTGGGTTGAAATCGTGGGGGTCCTGCAACTTTCTAATTTACACCAGACTTAGTCTAATTTACACCAGAATATAACTTCTGATACAGTTTCTTACAGCACTGGTTTTTATTTTGTTCAAAAAAAAAACAAAAAAAAACCAGCTTTTGGGAGCATTCTAAAATGCAAAGCTACTACTTTTGCATCTCTTGTTATCCTAGCCAAAGGTAGACCTGATTAAAAAAGTATTGATTTCTTGGTTTCATGCAGAGTGTTGGGTCTACCTCTCCTGTGATGACCCAATTCATCATGGGAGAGTGTTTTTGTATGTATGTATGTATGTAGTGTTCAGAGGCACATTCCAGGTCATTGGTGTCTTCAAACTTCCTTCACTGAGGTGGTAGTGCATTATGACCTAATTTTAAAAGCAGCATTTCATTTAATATTGTAATATTCAAAAGATCACTAGACAGGAAATGTTTTTTTTTTGTCATATTTAATTTCTTCTTGTTAACTTAAGATGCGAACTAAAATGTTCACGTTCACCCTCTGCCATTGAGTGAAGGAATGTACTGTGTTTCCTAATGTTGAATGAATTATTACAGGATTGTATCAGCTTCAGAACTCTTTTTTTTAAACACAGAACTTAATCTCTCTTTCTCTCTAAGCTAGAGTCCTTTCCTTCATGAGAGAGAGAAGGAGAAACTAGTCTCTATCAGCTTTATCTGTCTGTAATTTTCTTTTTGAAATAATTTGATTTTGCATGGTATGGTTCCTTTTAGTCACTAGATCATAGCCATTTTTAATGCCTTCTTTCAACTTATATATATATATATATATATATATTCATATTTATATATACTGACTATAACCAAGACTAGAATAACAATTAAATTTATTCAAAATGCAACATGTTTCATCGGATTGTCCGACTTCTGCAGGCGTGGGAACATAGAAAGCAAATAAACACTATAAGAAACATCGTATCACTATACAAACGACTATTATAAAATTCAGTTAGTTTTGAACTGTAGCTACAGTCCCTGTTGAAGTTCTGTTGTTAAGCAGCTGCATGCGTCTGGTTTCACGAGTGTGCCAATATCGGATAGCAGAGACAAGTAATGGCTACTCGTCGTAAACTATTAATAAGCATCTATACCGCCGCCATCAAAACAACTCAGAAACACAAGACAATCCCAAAGGTTATCTCCTTACCATATATCAGCTTGCTCTCCACGAAACAGATGAATTTTACGAAAGTTCAACATAAAAATCTGTTTCTCTACTCTTCCTAAACCAAGATCAATTTTAAGCAAATTCAAACAAGCTCACAACCATCTACAACACCAGAGGGACATTGCCTATAAAAGAACTAGAGCAAGTGCCCTGTCAAGCCATGTACTGTTTTCAGTAAACACAAATGATGAAAGCCATGAGATAAACTGGACAACAACCTCACACCTTCATATATGCCGTAACGAGGTGAAGCATCGCATGGTTGAGTCTAAGGAAATTGTTATGGACCCTCATCACATAAATAATAACCTTAGCTATAATCTACCAGACTCTTTCAGCTCTGCTATCCAATATTGGCACACTCGTGAAATCAGATGCACGCAGCTGCTTAACAACAGAACTTTAACAGGGACTGTAGCCACAGTTCAAAACTAATTCAATTTTATAATAGTCGTTTGTATAGTGATACGATGTTTCTTATAGTGTTTATTTGCTTTCTATGTTTCCCACACCTGAAGAAGTCGGACAATCCGATGAAACATGTTACGTTTTGAATAAATTTAATTGTTATTCTAGTTTCAGTTATAGTCAGTATATAAATATGAAGTTATCCCAATACCGAGTTAATACAACAAATTGTTATATATATAATTTTTTTTTTTTTTTTGGTGAAGACTTTTTTTTTTCCCTTTTGTGTACTAAAGGAATTTTATTAAAGCAATAAGTTTGGTTAGGTATCTGCCACTGGAACCCTCAAGCATGTGGTTATCTGAACAAAGAGACTGTGTAAACCATCATTAGGCATTTATTATGCTTTCTGACATGAGAGCTCAAATGAAACTCTTGCAGATTTTAATCTAAGTAAAAAGGAATTGCCAGATTTCATATAGTGCACTGTTATCACAACTCAAAGTACAGTAATGATTTTTGTGCATCGGTGCAATTTTGAATCTTAACTCTTGTGGATTTTATCTGAAGTAAAACAGCTACAGTCTCCAATTTGAAATATAACCCACTAATAATTGTAATTTAATCCCCTTCCAAAAAAAAAAAAAAAAAAAAAGATAAGGGACTCCAGCCTGAACTGTTACAAATTCTATCAAATCAATCAAAACAAGCTCTAATCACAAATTTGGAGTACATCCTACCTTTGTTTAACTTAAAGCATCACTAGCATCTGGCCCTTGGATTCAATTAAATTCTTAAAGATTTTAATCAGATAAAATCAGCTTCAGCACCTAATTTGGCATACAGCTTCCTCATATTGTAATTCTTGTATGGTTCCACTCAGTAGCCCAAACTTAAAATTTTGTGAACTTTATCTAAACAAGCACTGTATGCAATTATGAAATTTGATATAATGCTTCTTATTACCATATAACAGTAAAGCACTATAAGACTTTAATTTTCTCCTATTCTGAAGTTTCAAATCAAACACCTGAAATTTTATCTAAAATAAACAGCTACAATCACTGAATTTGGTAGTATAAATGATTGTTCAAAGAGTTATGGGACTTATTATAAAGAAACTGGACATGCTTTCATGTAAACAGATATGTATATAGCGATGAAAAAACAAGCCCAAAGTCATTGCTTTACCTCAGTCACCCACAACACCTTGATGAATGAACAAGCACAAATTTTTTTTTGTTGTTGTTGTTGTTGTTGTTGTTTGGAGTGTCCTGATGTCAGGAATTAATAAATTGTGTATATTCATCAAATTTTGTGTTAATTTAAAGCCATTGAACTTTATCAGATGCTTGAAACAGCTTTCTGGAACAATGCCTTAAGGTGCTCAAAGAGATTCATGTGGTTCAAAGATGATTGAGCCTTCAATTGAAGATGAACTTCACTCTGGTTGACCATCTTCCTGCATCCATGATTTGGTGGCTTGTGTTTGCAAAAAAAGGGTCATCAACAATTAGCAAATTATTGTTTGAGAAGTGTTCTGTGAAAGAATGTGACAGTACATTTGAGCATGCTAAAGAAAAAGTGATTTTATTCAGTATATTGTGTGGCTTTTTCACAAATTGTGATACATTTTTTTCAGTGTTAAAATTATCCTTCAATGATGTTGCTTTTGGAGTTTAGTTGTTGTGTATATTGTATTTATTTTTGGCTTATTCTTACTGAGAGGGTGAGGTCAGAGTCAGGTGTTTTCTGTGGTAGAAGAGATAAGTTTTTGTTATTTAGTATATTTTCTTTATTTAGTATAGTATAGTTTATGGTTGGTTAAGTAAAGTTTATACTTACAGTATCGCATAAGCATAGCTTATAGTAGAGCGTTTAGTATAGTTGTAGTAGTTCCTTAGTACTCAACACTATTTGAATGATGGCAGCAGCCGCAGCTCATATTACAAATGGCATGTCACCAAGTGCTCCCTCCCCCATTTAAGGACTACATTTTGAACAGCATACCACTGGATTTTGCAGTATGCTGTGCTTGTGGTATGTACACATCCCAGCAGTTGGGTATGTGGCACTTGTGAGATGAGAGTACATATATGCGGCAAATGTAGGAAATGGGAAGAACTTTGAGTTAGAGATTACCATAACCGACCTCGGCAACATAGCATCAAAGTTGGGAGAATATCGACCAAGAGAGACGAGGAATATGATAGAGGGTGAGAATAATGAGCAAAATATAAATGAAAAAATAAGAGTGGAGAGTGTGGAAAGGTTGAATAATTGTGAAGTTTTCGAAGATAGTCTTAATTGGGAGGATGAATGGTGAGCAAGAGATAAACTGAAAGAGGAGGTGGAATGTCTCGGGAATGATTTGAGAAGTGCGAAAGATGAGATTAAGTGAATGGAAGAGATGAATACAACGTGAATCAGAGTAGGATTGAGAGAGAGTTATGGGAATGATAGAAGAGGAGAGAATAGAACATGAGGAGGGGAATGAGAAGAATGAAAGAGAGTGCTGGAACAGGGATAGAGATATGCCAAGATGGCAGGTAAGTATGCTGACCCGGTAAGATGCCGAGTGGTTAGTGTATCTGCTCTCCAGCCAAAAGGCTATGGGTTCGAATCCCACCTTGGGCTTGGATGTTTGTGACTGTCTGTGAAAATACTAGTGGTGTAGTTGGTGGATTGTGAGTGGTGGAGACAGAGTTATAGAGTAGATGCCCTTCCTTGATGAGTCATTGGACTCCCTGGAGGTGTCACGTAATAATAATAATAAAAGTAGGGGAACAAGGAGAGAAAGTGTTAGAGGGGAAAGAGTGAGGAATGCAGTTGAGCAATCAAGGAACAGTGTGTTAAGAGGTGTGATGTATGAAGACTATTATCTGTGGTGTGCAAGATAGGATGCCAGAGGAGTGTTTGCCTGGAGGAATGATAGAAAGTGTGGCTATGGCAATTAAGCAGGGTGAAAGGGTGGATGAGATGATTGTGATGGTGGGCACAAATGACTTGAGAGGCAGTGTAAATCGGGTGGTGACAGATCTGAGATTCATGCTTGAGGTTGTACAGAAGAAAACTCAGAGAGGGAAGATAGTGTGTGTTTCCCAGGTATAATAATGACGAGCCAAGTAGAAGTGCATTAATAATGAATAGCATGATAACCAGAATGTGTCAGAAGAGAGGCATGGAATGTATGAATGCTTGGAGGAAATTTGAGGACAGAAAAGAACTGTATGTAAGGGACCATTTCCATTTGAATGAGGAAGGACATAGGCATCTGGAGAGATTGCTGTTCTCTGAACGAGTCGGTGTGTCAATACAGGGAAACTAGAATTATTGTAGTGGCAGGTAGCAGGGGATGGCCTCTTGTGGGAATACGTGCTTGGGAGAAGGGGAAATACATCAGTTAATGCAGAGTTGAGTCAGGAGGTATAGGTATAGAAACAGTGACATTTTTATGCTTTATAGTATGCCAGGACAGTAATGTATAGTAATATATAATAATATATACAGGGTGATTCAGCACTCTTGGGCCAGACTTTAATGGATGATAGAACACACCTAAACAAGCACTTTTCGTTATACAATGCATGGTCCGAACTCAGGTGGTGAAGCGCTAGGGTTTAGCAACTACTGTGTCAGGAAATGAAGAAACACAAGAATGACAGAGGAGATTTGAAACAATTGCAGAAATTATTACAGAACATAAATTACAGAATTTTATTGAACAAATTACAGAAACTGCTCAAAAGAGCAACCGCCAACATTAATGCAGGCTTCACACCTTCGACATAGTGATTGGTGTACATTGGCGAAAACACCAGGTATTTCTCGTACAGTGGTAGCAGCAATAGAAATCCTGGCAATAAGGTCTTCGTTGGAATCTATGTGGCTATCATTATTTGAAGAAACACACGTATAAACCACAGTAAAAATTATTTAGTTGTAAATATTTCATCCTAAGTATCTTAGGACATCATCAGTACAGTATTAAAACAAAATTAGGAATAATATACAGTTAGGGCGCATGATTACAATAGAATCTCATGAAAATGTGCATAACGTGCTAAAGTAGTACAACAACAACAAATAAAAAAAAAAAAAATCGTTAATTATTTAACACAGTTTTGTATGATAATTTCCCATACTTTAGGAATAGTAAGAACGTCGTTACGGTTTAGGTTTGGTCTGTGTAGTAGGGCTTCAGAACTTCCTTTGTATAAACGTTCATGTTTAAATAAAGATCTATGTAAAAGTTTAGCCTTTTCCCAATGGATCCTATGGTTTGGATTTTCAATTCCGTGTTGAGAGAGGCCAGATTTCTGTGGTTTAAGAAGACGAATGTGGTCTTGATGTTCTGAGATGCGTTTCTGAACAGACCTACCTGTCTGTCCAAAGTAAGATAATTTGCATGAGCATGGAATCTCATAAACACCAGGTAACATCAAGGGTGAGAATTTGTCCTTAGGAGAAGGTAATAAGTTGTAAATTTGGTTGATAGGTTCATAAGTAGTGGCAAAATTGTATTTCTTCATAATTTTAGAAAGACGTTCTGAGATGCCTTTAACGTAAGGTATGGGAATCCTATGCACTTCTTCCTGTCTGGTTTGATGTAGGCAGAATTGACTGATGATTTTTTGAGTTGTTTTGGGATTATATCCATTTAGGATGGCTGTATTTTTGATAACTTCTAATTCCTGGTTTAAAGATTCTTCAGAGGAGCAGAATTTGTGTGCTCTGGAAACTAGTGATTTAATAATGCCAGATTTCTGAGATGGATGATGAGCAGAAGAATTGTGAATGTAGCGACCTGAGAATGTAGGCTTGCGAAAGACGGAAGTTGCGATGGAACCGTCTTCTTTTCTTTTGATGTGTAAATCCAAAAAAGAGATACCCTGTGGAGATTCTTTTTCCAACGTAAAGTTGATGCGATGATGAAGAAGGTTAATTTTATCTAGAAACAGTTGTAATTCAGGTTCTGGATGATTCCATACTGCAAATACGTCATCGACATATGATTTACAACTAAATAATTTTCACTGTGGTTTATACGTGTGTTTCTTCAAATTATGAACGCACCACAGGTTTCTTTATTTAAAAAAATATGTGGCTATCGTAGATCAGGCTTTTCATATGGCTCCATAGGAAAAAGTCCAGACATGAGAAATCAGCATTCGTGGCAGCCAAGCAATGGGACCACCCTGACCAATCCATCGTCCTGGAAATGTTGCATCCAAGGCATTCCCCACATCCATGCTGAAATAGGGTGGCACTCCATCGTGTTGGAACCGCATACGTGTTTGAATGTTTGCGGGAACAGGGTTCAGTAATTCTGACAAGATCTCTTGTAAAAACACGAGGTACATTCTCCAATTCAGTCGTGCTGGCAGAAGATATGGGCCAATTAAAAGTTCATGTAGGATTCCAGCCCAAACATTTATGGAGAAACGGCACTGGTACAAATGTGGATGTGTGGCGTGTGAATTTCTGCTCGCTCACATATGATAATTGTGGGTATTAAAAATGCCCTCACGTGTAAAGGTGCATTTGTCAGTGAATAAGACATGTGCATCAAAGTCCGGCTGCTGTGCAGTCTGCTGATGGAACCACTGTGCAAAATCCACACGAGGGTAGTAATCTGCAGGTGTCAAGGTGTGCACCCTCTGTGCAGGTAGAGGGTGTAATCGTTCGTCTCGTAGAACACACCACACCATTAATTGAGGCACACATACGGCATGGAAAATTACTCGCGTGCTACATTCAGGATGATCTGCAACACTACGTAGAATTTCCTCTGTAACACATGGCATCCTCACACTCCTTGCACGCCCTGTATCCTGCATGCCTCTGACAACGGAGCCCATTTTGCACAGATACTGGTGCAATCACTGAAAGGTTTTACGATCAGGCAAGCGTCTGGTTAGAAAGCGCTCTCGGTACAGTCTTTGGGCTTCCCTCGCATTGCTGTTCACAGCTCCGTAAATGAAATGCATGTCAGCCTTCTGATCTGTGAAAGAATCCATCCTTTTTGCTCTACGGTAGAAATAACGATGACTGCAAAAACCAGCATTTATAAGTGTTCACTGGAAAGCATCCTCTAGCGCTTCACCGCTTGAGTTCAGACCATGCATTGTATGATGAAAAGTGCTTGGTTAGGTGTCTTCTATCACCCGTTAAAGTTTGGCCCAAGAGTTCTGAATCACCCTTTATATAGTAGTGGCAGTGACACTAATGGTTTTGAAAGCATGTGGTGTGAGGTAGAGGTGGACAAGACAGGATATTTAGTGGGGTGTTGCTACAATCCAAGGAGCACAGAAGGTGAGGAGTTGGAGATGTTTAGGGATTTAAGGTTGACAAGTGCAAGAAAAAGAATGATTGTTATACGAGATTTTAACTACAGCAGAATAAATGGGGAAGAGGAAAATGGAATAAGAGAATGGAATTTATAGATTTCTTGAGGGACAAATGTCTTAGGCAAGCAAGTAATAGAAGGAACACAAGGTTCTGAAGTTTTGGATTTGGTCATAGCATCAGAAAAGCTGATTATAACTCAGATTGCATCTCATCCCCCAATTGGAGAGAGTGACCATGTGATTTTGACTTTGAAGATGAACAGACATGCAGGAGTATGAAAGAGAAGGGAACACATAAGCCAGGTGATTATAATAGTCTTAGATATCAACTTGGGGCAGTTCCCATGGAGGGAGGAATTGAAAGGGCTAGATATCATTAGTGCTTGGGAAATTGTGAATAATACTTGTTAGCAGCAATAGTAAGTTGTATTTCACGAGTGATGAAGAGGACATAATTTCGTGTTAAGCAGATGACCAAAAATATCAAACAGTAACTGCAGGTAAAAAGGAGAAGAGACATAAGGAGAGAGAAGTGGAGAGCAGATGCATGAAAAATATGAGAATTAGGGCAGGAGAGTGATCAGTATGGTAAGGAAGGCAAAACTGCAATATGAGAAGAGATTGGCCCTAAGATCCAAAGAAATCATAGTGAATTTTTTTAGGTATGTGGCTAGTAGGAGGAGAAATGATTGTGGAAGAATGACATTCTGGGATATAAATGGGAATTGAGTGACTGATACAGAGGACATAGTGGAGTTGTTCAGTGAACACTTTATTGGAGTATTTTATCCTGAGAAGTAAGTTTTAACACTAGAAGGATGGGGCAGGTTCGAGATTTAGAAGTGCATGAGGAGAGTGTGTTTCAAATACTGAGTACTCTGGATATCAATAAAACTGTGGGACTGGATGGAATCTCACCACAGGTTTTGAGTCAATGTGCTGAAGAACTAACAGCTCAGTTTACCTATCTTTTCAATGAAAGTCTTGCTATGGGAAAGGTACCCAAGGAATGGAAGGAAGGTAAGATAGTGCCATTGCATAAGGATGGATGGTAGCAGGCTGGAGGTGCCAAATTATAGACCAGTTGTTTGTGTTTCGTCAGTAGTTGTTTAGATTTTTGGAGAAATTAGTGAGGGATACAGCATTGGGCAGATGAGGGTAATGTTTTTTGTGAGAGTCAACATGGATTTGTTAAGGGGCACTCTTGTTTTAGTAATACGATTGCCTTTTATAATAACGTGACAAGAGCGGGTGATGAGGGAAAGTCTTATTCTACCATTGTATTGGATTTTACAAACAATTGACAAAGGCATTTGACAAGGTACCACATGATAAGCTGATATTTAAGTTGAAGCACATGGGTTTAGATATCAGATTAGTCAACTGGATTGAGGATTGGCTGTCTGATAGGTATCAGCGAGTTGTGTATGGGGAGCAATATCAAGGAGGAAGACAGTTACATGTGGGGTCACACAGGGCTTAGTACTGGGACCTGTATTGTTTAACCTATATATCAATGACATTGTGGATTGCAGCACGGTTTGCAGATGATAAAGCTAGGAAGGGTTATTAGTAATCTTGCAGATGTGGTAGCCCTTCAAGAGAATTTCAATAAACTGGACAAATAGGCAAATAAGTGGGGGGTTTCAGTTTAATGCTGCAAAATGTAAAGTATTGAACTTTGGGATACATCAATGGAAGGCAGTAGGGAGCTGTACAGAAGGAAATAGGAGAGACAAGAGATCTGGGGATGATGATTAATAGAAACCTGAAATTCAAGGAACATATTTCAAAGGGTGGTGAAGGTAACCCAGAAGATTGCTGCAATACTCAGAAGGATTCTGACTTGCAGAATAAAAGAGTTGTCATTCCATTGTGTAAAGCCCTCATCAGACCTCACTTGGACTGTTGTTCTCTAATTTGGTCCCCAGCATTTGAAGGGGATAAATTAACTGTGGAAAGGGTACAGAGATGGATAAAAAACATGGTTTCAGTACTATACAATGTTGATAACGATAGGCTGAGGGAATGTGGACTACAGAGTTTGGTAGATAGGAGAAGTGATATATTTGAGACTTTTAAACTGTTGAGAGGTACATGCTGGGTTGACACTGGGGAGTTCTTTCGCTTTCTGAAACAGGGAAGGAGCGAGGACAAGGGGCCATTCCTGGAAGTTATGAAAGGAATCTGTGAGGAAAAGGGTGAGGGGTGGTTTCTTTGCATGGAGGATGGTTGAACCATGGAATGCATTGCCTAATAGTGTGTTGAGAGCACAAACGGTCAATGAGTTCAAGGAGTGGTATGAATGACTTTGTGTTTTCTAGGAAGGACTTCCCACGATGAGTGTTTTGACTACATGGAGGCCTGAATCATAATCATAATAATGATAATAATAATACGAATCTCAGTTGGATCCTGCTACCAGTTTTTGAGAAAGATTTGGAAATGAGGAGCATTGTTTCAAATTTTGTGCTGAGACTTCTCACCCAGGACCAAAATGATCATGAAGTTGCAGTTTGTGAGGAGCATATAGGATGCACTTTTCTTTCCCTAAAATTTGGCTAAAAACCAGGTCTTATATGCAAAAGTTTAAATTTCAGTTACAATTTCATTTCAGTTAGGGTTTTGAGAGAATGTGCTATAGAACTGACAGCTCCATGACCTGGCTTTTCAGTAAACGTCTGGGTGTGGGAAAGGTACCCCAGGAATGGAAGGAAGGTAAGATAGTGCCGCTGCATAAGGGCAGTAGCAGACCGGAAGTGTCTAATTATAGGCCTGTTTGTGTGTCATCAGTAGTTGTTAAGGTCTTGGAGAAATTAGTGAGGGATTATATACAGCGTTGGGTAGATGAGGTTAATGTTATCTGTGAGAATCAACATGGATTTATTACGGGCCGCTCTCGCTTTAGTAATATGATCGCCTTTTACAATAAAGTGACAAGAGCAGTTGATAAGGGAAAGGCATATACTGTCATTTTTTTTGCACAGGCATTTGACAGGGTGCCACATGATAAGCTGATATTTAAGTTGCAGCACATGGGTTTAAATATCGGGTTAGTCAAATGGATTCAGGATTGGCTGACTGATAGGTATCAGAGAGTTGTGTATGGTGGGGCAATATCAAGGAAACAGAAGGTTATAAGTGGTGTTCCACAGGGATCAGTATTGGGACCTGTATTGTTCAACCTATATATATCAATGATATTGTCAATGGATTACAAGGGGAAATTCAGTTGTTTGCAGATGATGTGAAGCTGGGAAGGGTTATCAGTAATAGTGCAGATGTGGCAGCCCCGCAAGAGGATTTGAATAAACTAGACAGATGGGCAAATGAACATAGGTGTTGGTTTAATGCAGCAAAATATAATGTCTTGAGGTTTGGGACACATCGATGGGACGCTGCATACTTTATTGGAGGAGGTAGGGGAGACAAGAGATCTGGGGGTTAATGATTGATAGAAACCTGAAATTCAAGGGACATATTGCAAAGGTGGTGAAGATAACACAAAGGATTGCTGCAATGATGGGAAGGATGCTGACCTGCAGAGATAAAAGTTATCATTCTGTTGTATAAGACCCTGATCAGACCACACTTAGACTATTGTTCTCAGATTTGGTCCCCAGGATTTGAAGTGGATAAATTGACTGTGGAAAGGGTACAGAGGCAGATAACAAAGATGGTTTCAGGAATGTACAGTATGAATTATGAGGATTGACTGAGGGAATGTGGACCCCAGAGTTTGGTAGATAGAAGAAGGAGAGGTGATATGATCGAGAATTTTAAGCGGTTGAGAGGCAGTTACAGGGTAGACATTGGAGAGTTCTTTCACTTGGTGGAATGGCAGGAAGGAGCGATGACAAGGGACCATCCCTGGAAGTTACGAAAGGAAGCTGTACACAAGGGGGTGGGAGTGGTTTCTTTGTGTGGAAGGTGGTTGAACCTTGGAATGCATTGCCTGACAGAGTGGTTGGAGTGAGAACGGTCAATGGGTTCAAGGAGTGGTATGATAAACTTTGTGTTTCCTAAAAACGACCTCCCACAATGAGTCTTTTGACTCCGTGGAGGCCTGGATTATAATAATAATAATAATAATTTTGTTTGGTCAAAATTTGCTATTTTATGCTTCTATTCTCGCATGTATTTTATACGTGATTTTGAGTTAAATACATAAGAAATTTAAAATATACATCTCTATAGCTAATATAAGAAGACAGTGGATATATTTGATATAGTGAAATGGAACTTCATGAATCCGGTTTCATTTAAAACAGTGCTGACACTCAACAGTTGCTGATTTGTGCACAATAGTTTGCATTCACACTGTTTCATGACAATTGACAAATCATGCATCCAATGATCTTTTAATTGCAATAGAATTAGTGATATTCTAGTGTTTAAGATTATTTTATTATTAACCTATGGCTTAAAAGCAACATACACATTGCTATAATATTGTTTTCAAACTTGGGGTCATTGCATATGCAAAAAAAAAAAAAAAAAAAAAAGGCAATAGAACAGCAGTGTGGTATTTTGGGCTGCCCCACTGAAAAAATGATACCAACTTGGGGAAAACAAGAACAGGACTTAACCACCCAACCGTCTAGGACGTATATATATATCCAAGTTACGATGAATGTGAAGTGCATATTAAAATTGTAATACCATTGATATTACATTGAAATATGTGATGGATACGAAGTGTAGAGGAGTCATGTATTTTATCCATATCGACGGTGACGTGGTTAAAAGAGACTAAATATAATAAACATGATCTTCATAAAAGAATTGTAAAATAGCTAGAAATTGAGGAAGATTTAAAAATGTGGGTATTAGACAACAGATAATCTGATATTTCAGTATCCACATTATTTACCAATCAAAACAAATAGCAACAGATAGAGGTATCATTGAATTTACAGGTTCAACATCATCATGCTGTAGGTTTATGAAAAGAAATAACCTATGTATGCAAAAGAAAAAAAAAAAAAATAGAGAGATGCTGGATGAATATGAAAATAAAGTTATTCACTTTCATGAGTATGTCATTAATGCTACGAAGCAAGAGAACTTTGAACTATCACAAATAGAAAATATGTGGTACCTGTGACATTTGATGTTCCTTCACACAAAACATAAAATGTTGCAGTTGCAAAAAGCATTATTGTTAAAAACGTTTGACCATGTGGGAAAAAAACAAACTCATAATAATATTTTTGGTTTACAGATCAAGTGTTGATCAATTTTATTAACGTAACCAACTAGTTTAGCCAGACTTTAACTGTTGGCGTCTTCAGGGCACTTACATAAAGGTTGAAACAATCTCACAATTATGTGTAACTATAAAACTGCTATAAAAACTGACTAGAATAATTACAAATAAAATAGTATCGAATGTGCATGAAAACACGTATCGCGTGTACAAGATTAGCTAGCTGTTGCTGAGGAACTTTCTGAAGTTTGTATTAAAGTTCATTTCTTTTGTTTTTAAAGATTTCATTAGGGTTTTCCATATCTCTGGGAGTATTAGGCCTTGATTTCTGTTAAGGTTGACAGTAGAATAGGCGACTGTGGCTGCTGCTTTGAAAATTCTTGAATGGTAATCTTCCTCTAAGTAAGGGGAACAACTTTTGTCCCACTCGATGACATGGTTAGTTGTGGAGAAATGAGACGATAGGCCAGAAATGTCCTGTCTGTTATTTTTGACATAGCCAATGTGCTCTTTTTGCCTGATTTCAAGGCTTCTCGAAGTCTGTCCGATGTAACTAGAGCCACACGAGCATGGAATATTATAAACTCCAGCATATTTATAGAAAGGGTGGTTTGGAGATCTTAGTAGCTTACGAATAGATTCTATTGGTTTAAATATTACTCTTATTTTGTGTTGTTTGAGGAGGCTGGAGAGTTTGTAGGAGATGCCACTTACAAATGGAATTGCAATAGTTTTTATATATTGAATATCTTCTTGTTCTTTTTGTGGTGGTTCAGAGGAAAGGACTTGATTGACGAGTCTTCTTGGATAGCCATTCAAGTACAGATTGTTGGAAATTAATGTTAACTCATCTTGAAGGGTCTCATTGTCTGTTGTGATGCGAATCGCTCTCTTCTTTAACATGTGAACAATGCTGAGTTTATGTGAGATGTGGTGAGAGGAGCTGAAATATATAGCGACCTGTATTGGTCAGTTTTCTGTACACCGATAGATTTATACTGCCATCAATTTGTTTTTTGATTAAGATGTCTAAAAACGGTAGTTGTTTTTCTCTTTCAAGTTCCAGAGTAAATTTAATAGAATGATGGAAGGAGTTGATTCTTTTGAGAAAATCATATAGTTGTTGTTGTTGTTCCACACGATGAAGATATCGTCCACATATCTGAACCAAATTTTAGGTTTGGGAGTAATTTGATATAGGATTTTATTTTCTAAGTCTTCCATAAAGAGGTCAGCACATGAAGGTGAGAGTGGGCTCCCCATCGCCAAGCCTGTTAATTGTTGGTAGATCTTATTTTTCCACGTAAAGTAGTTAGAATTTAGGCAGTGAGCGAACAATATATCTTGTGGGAACAAGGTACTTAAGATGTCAATAACATCCACTACAGCAACGTTTGTAAAGAGAGAGAGAGAGAGAGAGGTGACGTCTAGGCTGGGTAGAAGATCATTATCCGATATGTTGATGTTTTTTAGCTTTTCCACAAAATGTTTGGAGTTTTTAATGTAACTCTCTGAGTTGTTTTGTTGCATCAACGATTGGGCGTAAAGGAATACCATCTTTGTGCACTTTTGGAACGCCATAGAGTCTCGGAGTTAAAGGATGCATGGAGTTTAGTTTTTTAATCAAGTCTGTTGGCCAGTTGGTTAAATTACGTAGTAATTCATTGGTATCATGGTGGCTTTTTAATGTCGGATCTTTCGTTAAAAGACGGTAAACGGGCAAGTCAGATAGTAGATGGTTTACTTTGTCTTCATAGTCCTTTGAGTTCAGTATTACAGACCTGTTTCCTTTATCTGCTTTAAGTATTATGATGTCGTTGTTTTTTAAATTACGAATAGTTCTTCTATCTAATGTGGAGAAGTTTTGTTTTGTGGAATAGGGAGAGGAAAGTATTATACAACTTTTTAGTCTTAGATGATTTGCTGTGTGAGCCGGTAATAATGAGATTCCTTTTTCTAGACTACAGATGAAATACACCTTAGGAATCTGTTGAGGAGCTATTGCATAGTTGAAACCTTTCTTGAGAATAGATTTCAGGTTTCTTTAAGATGTGGTTTGAGAAATTAAGAATAACTTGGTTGTCCGGTAGAGAAGGTTTAGACTCATTGTGGATGGTATAAAGGTAGTTGAATTTTTTAATCTGGGTCTGTCTGCTTTTGTTGAAAGCTTTGGCGAAACTGTTATTAATCATTCTATCTAAGACTTGCCAAATTGCCTCATCTAAAGAGCTGGAGAGATCCATGAACACTTCATAGCATTGTGAGTCAATTTAATTAAACACAAATCTTGTGTGATGTAACCTTTTACGAATGAGTAACATCGATGTTTTGAAATAAATATTTTTAGCTTGTCTAGTATTGAAAAGAGGTTTAAGAAGTAAAAACTTAGGAATTATACAGTTATCTCGGCAACGTTTTAAAAAAGTGAGATGGTTTAGTAGCCTTGCCTTTTTACATTTTAGGATTTCAAAATGGCGTACCTTGATTTTCGTGACACCATTGACTTTATTCATAATGAAGGTTTATTTTCTTGATCCTGAGAATTAGTAATAATATTTTTGGTTTACAGATCAAGTGTTGATCAATTTTATTAACTTAACCAACTAGTTTCACCAAACTTTAACTGTTGGCATCTTCAGGGTGCTTACATATAGGTTGAAACAATCTCACAATTATGTGTAACTATAAAACTGACTAGAATAATTACAAATAAAATAGTATTGAACGTGCGTGAAACACTTATCATGTGTACAAGATTAGCTAGCTGTTGCTGAGGAACTTTCTGTAGTTTGTATTAAAGTTCATTTCTTTTGTTTTTAAAGATTTCATTAGGGTTTTCCATATCTCTGGGAGTATTAGGCCTTGATTTCTGTTAAGGTTGACAGTAGAATAGACGACTGTGGCTGCTGCTTTGAAAATTCTTGAATGGTAATCTTCCTCTAAGTAGGGGGAACAACTTCTGTCCCGCTCAATGACATGGTTAGTTGTGGAGAAATGAGACAATAGGCCAGAAATGTCCTGTCTGTTGTTTTTGACATAGCCAATGTGCTCTTTTTGCCTGATTTCAAGGCTTCTCGAAGTCTGTCCGATGTAACTAGAGCCACACGAGCATTGAATATTATAAACTCCAGCATATTTATAGAAAGGGTGGTTTGGAGATCTTAGTAGTTTACGAATAAATTCCATTGGTTTAAATGTTACTCTTATTTTGTGTTGTTTGAGGAGGCTGGTGAGCTTGTAGGAGATGTCATTTACAAACGGAATTGCAATAGTTTTTATATATTGAATATCTTCTTGTTCTTTTTGTGGTTGTTCAGAAAAAAGGACTTCATTGACTGGTCTTCTTGTATAGCCGTTCAAGTACAGATTGTTGGAAATTAATGTTAACTCATCTTGAAGGGTCTTGTCTATTGTGATGCAAATCGCTCTCTTCTTTAACGTGTACAATGCTGAGTTTATGTGAGATGTGGTGAGAGGAGCTGAAATATGTAGCGACCTGTATTGGTCAGTTTTCTGTACACCGATAGATTTATTCTGCCATCAATTTGTTTTTTGATTAAGATGTCTAAAAACGGTAATTGTTTTTCTCTTTCAAGTTCCAGAGTAAATTTAATAGAATGATGGAAGGAGTCGATCTTTTTGAGAAAATCATATAGGTCATCTTTGTTGTTGTTCCACTCGATGAAGATATCGTCCACATATCTGAACCAAATTCTAGTTTTGGGAATAATTTGGTATAGGATTTTATTTTCTAAGTCTTTCATAAAGAGGTCAGCACATGAAGGTGAGAGTGGGCTCCCCATATCCGATTTCACCACTACAGCTACTATGGGCTTGCAGACCATGCTCTGGATATACTCCATAAAATATGGTGGAAGAAATCCACAGTAATACACTGCAGCAAGTATAAATTTGAAAGTCTATTCATAGAATCAGCCTCAGCCCTAAGAAACATGCCAAAACCTCAACAAATTTGGATGCATGAGACTGCCCCAAATTTGGGAGACGTACATCTTGAGAACTTCAGCCCAATGGCCAAGAATACCTAATATAGCCTGCTAGGGGGCACCATCAGGACTTTAGAAAAAATAGTAGTTTCCTCGCATCTAAATCATTTGCTGTTTTTTAGTGCCTGCGTGCACATGTCTTAATTTAACATGAAAATTACAACGTGACATTGCCAAAATATAGGAAGTATATATTAAAGTTTATTTTAATTTATACCAGTATACGTTTCACAACGTATACTGGAATACTTATATTCCAGTATACGTTGTGAATTCCTTAAGTTATTTGATAATCATGTGGAACCAACGTGGAAGGCCTTTCTACGAGAATTACAGGCCATTGTACATAACACAATTAAATGCGTGATAACAATAATACAGTGCTAATTTAAATTTTTAATACAGATTTAGTTAATTTTTCTCAACATTTGCATAACTGTAGAGCTATTCGCAAACAAATTGCGTATAAAGCACAGATATTCAGTTACATCCTTAACCAGAACTTGTTGCAGGAAATGAAAATGATAAAAACAAAGAATTCAAAACTGTATAGCACCTTTTCAACTCAAAGGTAGTTCATAACACTTAATTGCACTACCCATATGTGAATGCTTACCCTCCCCATAATTACTCTGTAGTGCACAAGTAGGTTGCATGGCAGTAATATTTTAAATAAGTAATTGAGATGTAATAATGTTTGTATCTTATTAATACAGTAGTCCTGCCTTGTCCGCAGGCAATACGTTCCAAGATGCGTAGTGGATGCCTGAAATCTCGGATAGTACTGAATCATATATATACATACCTATGATAGGCACAGTAAGAGATTAACAACAGTAACTAATAATACTGCAATAAAACTTGTGAATGGAATCTTAGCAACTTCAGCATACAGTTTTTTTTTTCTTATGAAGTCAAATGTTCACCTTTTCACTTAAAAGAAGCATTTTACGGCTTCTCTTTGGCATATCTGAATTGCCAGCATCATTTCTTCATTTCAATATCATTACTCATCATTGCTTTTACTTAATTAAGACCTTAATTTACTTTACTTACTTTACTTAATTAAGGTCTTCATTAAGTATAATAAGGGTTTACTTGAACAGAAGCACTGCGATACTGCAACAGCCAGTCTGATAACCAAGATGGCTACTAAGGGACTAGCAGGCAGATAGCGTATAGAGTACAGCATGGATACGCCTGACAAAGGGATAATTCATGTCCCAGGTGGGACAGGGCAGGATTTCATCACATTACTCAGAACAGCACACAATTTAAAACAAATGAATTGTTTATTTCTGGAATTTTCCATTTAATATTTTTGGACCAGGGTTAACCACAGCAAGCGAACCAATGGTTAAGGAGGGACTACTGTAAATGTTTTAGCAGTATTACACAATACCAAAAGAATAAATGATACTTATTAACAGACTAACATTTTGCTGGATTTTTAACTACCATTTTCAGAACATAGCTAGAACCTCTATAGCTCAGTTGGTATAGGCAAAGCCCTATATACCAGCTGAGCTATAGAGGCTCATGGACAATCGAATCCTGGGTTCGATTGTCCATGATATGAGGAATCTGGTCTCTTTTGACTAAAGGTGAGTTAGCCAGTCTCATTCTGAATTAGAGGGTTTTTTCACCTCTAATCTCTGGTTTTTTGTCCCTTAGAACAGGCACACTGGCCCATGAACACACAGATCTTCAGTTATAAAATAAATACTTAATCCCTCACTAGGAGAGCTCAACCAGTCCTGAGGGAGGGTTCCCATATGAATAAATAAGGATCATAGCTACTTGTCACAGAACCTGTGCATCAGTGAGTGTTGGAAACAGTTCAGATTGTAACAGACAAAAAATGCAAAGTTTAAATTTGGCACCCTGCCAGTCTATATATATGATGTTAGGAAATGTATTTCTTGTATTCCACCAAAGTTGATGATAACAGATCTTCCTTTCTGTTCTTGCTTGGCCTAGTTAGCCACAGTGCATGCACTCCAGCATATGGTAGCAGATGGACTTGTCTTTTGTTTGAGCAAAGTGAAGTGGTTTGAATGTGGTGTAAAGGATACTGGCTATCTTTTCAAGTATATTTCAGATATGTGGGATAGGAATTTTTCCCCAAACATTTAAATTATTCATCATTACAATATATGCGGATTACTTTACATAGAAAGGAAACAGCTACAAAGGAATTGATGTAACCACATTGAGTTTTCCCCTCCCTTCCTTCAGCTAATTTCTGTGTGGAATATTTGGACAACAAGGTACTTATCATAGCTACTCCCAAACTTTTAGTCTGGCTTCTTTACTGTGTTAATAATGGGTTTGCCATGTGGTCCCACAGATGAAATTCTTCAGATGCTAACTCATCTAACCAGCACCTTAAAATATGCAATTTACATCAGAAAAATAATCAAATAACTGCTCTGCCCTTTCTTGACACACTAGTCAACATCTTTCAAACAGTCCACTGTTTTCTCTTTGGCATATCTGAATTTTTTTTTTATTATTATTTATAGAAAGCCAACACATACTTGAAGATACTTGCACAATCATTCACCACCAACAATATGGAATCCTCACAACTCGTGGAGTCAGGGTTGTTTGTTCTAATGACAGATTTCTTGCTGCAGAACAACTACTTCTGCTATTACTTTTTTAGTCAATGGCTGCCACCACTATGAAATATCTAAAATACATTATGTTCCCCTAACGCATAAGACCAAAATACTGCTATTCCTAACCAATATATTCTGAGTACATCTGAAATGATACCTAAAGTGATAAATAAATATAACCTTGGCACTTTGCATTTAAACCACACTTCAAACTAGCAACGCTGATATACTCACTAATGGCTTGGTTTGCTATGGTTAAGGATTAGTGTGCAAGGACAGCTGAGGTCATACTGCACTAGTACAGGTCATAGCATTACACAAGGTAATAATAAATAAAGTAACAGAAAAAAACAGATTTAGAGACAATTGTTTTTTTTAAAAAAAAACACAGTAAAAAGTGTAAAGCAGTTCATAAATAGATAAAAATAACCAGGTATAAAAAAACCTATAGAGGCTCATGGACAATCGAATCCTGGGTTCGATTGTCCACGATCCACTGTATACAGATTATCTACAATCTGTATACAGTGATAAATATTGAACTTATGTAAAAGTAAAAGAAACACTTAATGAATTTGATAAAATCTGCCTGAGTGTCTAGGACTCAAATGAAATATGAAATAGGGACCGTACTCATTGATGAAATCAGGGCAGTCAATAAAAATGTGAATAATGATTAGACCTGTATCTTTGAACTTGCACATAGGCATGTCATTGTTCTTCAATAGGAAGTAGTGTGTGAGATGACTATGACCAATTCAAGAACAATTTTCTCTTTACAGTTCCTGGACTAGACTCCATAATTTGATTTCAGGCTAGAACTCATTGTTGGTCTTTCTGTTTCATAATGTGACTGTCACTGAAATAAGTTTGTCTTATGATCTCCTGTCTCAGTGAAGGGGACAGGGAAATGGTAGCTTTTTCTTTTTAATATATATATATATATATATATATGTTTTTTTTTTTTTTTTTGTTTTATGAAGAATTAAATGACTAGAACCAAGATTTAAGTAAAAAGGTTTTAATATAAACACACTACTAGTTTCGGCCTGTAACAGCATTCTTCAGGTGACATTATAAAAGAAAAAACACTAAACATTGAGGGTTAAAAGACTATGAACAACATAGACGGTCTTTATACATACTCATCATCAACTCAAATACCCTGGTGTATATAAAATATTATGTGATTGCGATATTCCTTATTTTGGGCAGACAGACAAATATGTCGAAATGCGTATGGAAGAACACATGAGAGACATTACTTACGAGAGACAGCGAGCGAGTGCATTATCAAGTCATATCCTTTTCTCAGCTAATCCTAATGATGATAACCAAAGTCTGCTGGGAAAAATCTACTAACAGCTTCTGTTGCAGTGACGAAATAGAGAGAAAAATTGTGGAATCTAGAGAAATCATCTTCAATCGTGTTCATCTAAATAACAACTTAAGCTACAACCTCCCAGATCATCATTCAGCTGTAATCATGTACTGCCGTTCACGTGATGCAACAAGCACGCACTCTCCCAACAATGCAACAAACGAAAGAACAGCTTCAAATACAACTACGTTTTCATGCTAATTATGTATAAAGACTGTCTATGTTGTTCATAGTCTTTTAACCCTCAATGTTTAGTGTTTTTTCTTTTATAATGTCACCTGAAGAAGGCTGTTACAGGCCAAAACTAGTAGTATGTTTATATTAAAACCTTTTTACTTATATCTCGGTTCTAGTCATTTAATTCTTCATAAAACTATGTATGTTAACCGAGTCAATGATCATTCTGTCATATATACACACACATAACACATGAGAAGTACAAGAACCTGTAGCATATCAGTGCTATGTGTGTGAGGTGCAAGTAAAGATTGAACACACTGTGAGGAAGGCTGTTCCAGAGGATGGAGGTATTGTAATTAAAGAGGAACAGGAAATCTGAGAAGCAGGTCTGATGTGTTTGCATTTGTACTGAAAACAGATGTTGAGCAGCTGCTGCTTGTGTTTTGATAGGACCAACAGTAAGCAGAGGAATGTTTGCCAGTTCACTGAAGCAGTGATTATGGGAATACATGTAGAAGAGACACAGAAATGAAACACATCTTTAAGATAGAGGCTGAAGTGGATCTGTGAGGGGGGGGGGTCATCTATGAGCCAAATTGCTTTCTTCTGAACAGCAAAAATGAATTTTTAGGGAAGTTTTAGTTGCACCCCCCCCCCAAGTTATGCAAAAGTACTCTAAAGATGGGTGGGTGTAAAATGGCTTCTTGAGTGGAAAAGAATGTATAATTTTTAAGAGGCAGAGGAGGAGGCTATTGATGTGCTGTGTTTATGCTAGGAGAGATCTGATCCTGTCTTGTGACATATTACTGAGAATAATGGAAGGTGAGCTGAGATCTCTTTTGCAAGAGGAAAAGGTAGGACTATGTTTTGGTGGCATTGAAGGTGGCCAAGTTACCCTTGTTCCACTGAACGATGCTATGGAGATCGGGGTTTAAGGCACTTGGTGAATGATTTTGATGCTTGGGATGTCTGTGTGACAAAGCTATAGATAGAATTGGTGATGATTTAAGAATCAGTCATTTAGCTGGCTGGCTCTACAATTACTGAGTGGCAGGTAGACTGATGAAATGCAATTTGCAAGGCAGGCCTCGATACCAAACATGATCAAAGGCCTTGTAAATGTCAAACGCACATACACGTTTCTTTAAACTTTTCAATGGCACTTGTCCAGTGGTAGGTGATGTAGGCTAAGGAATCAGCTGTGGATCTGGATTGGTGGAATCCACACTAGTGGTTGCTAACTGGTGTGCTTCTAGATAGTGAAAAAGTTGACCTGTAATCACTTCCTCCATTATTTTAGATTGGATTGCTATGATGGCAGTTGTCATTAGTTGGACTGTAGGCTTTTATCTGTTTTTTTGCAATGAACTGATTATATGTTTACTTCCATGTGCTGGGATAACTGGACAGAGTACAGCATTAGAATACAGTTGGAGAGATACTATTGAGACCAGAAAACTTTTTAGTGTCTGGGTTGTTTAGTATTTTTATGGTGTTTTTTTTTTTTTTCCCAAAGACCATAAGAGGAATATGGTGCCCAGTTACTGGCATGGAAGGAGGTGATTTGCCTTCATCTGTGCAGGAGTTGGAGTCAAAGAGTGATGCAAGGAAGTCAGCTTTCTTTCAGTGCTATAGTGTTGTCATCTGGATTGATCTGGAGAGAGAGAGGGGATTGGAAGCACAGGTGAGCAGGAGTTGCATCTGATGTACTTTAAGAAGGCATGGCTTCCAATTGGACAAAATGTGAGTTTTTTTGCTATTGGTCTTTATGTTACTTACTGGTAGTTGTTTTACATTTATTGCATGCTTCAGCATAGGCTGAATATGAAGCTGGTCATGCTGCAAGCACCTGCACTAATCTTGAGTTTTTTGTTTCAGCTGCTTTCATGCATCTTCCTTTAAACGAAGGCTTGCAGTGGATGAGAATTTTGGATTGAATTTGGGACGAAGACTTTCATGCCAGTGATGATAATTTCTTTGACTCACTCAGCACAAGAGCAGAAACAATAGTGAGACTATATGACAGGAAGAGTAGTAATTGTTCTGGAGCATCCCACTTGGTACTTTTTTTTTTAGTGCCAAAAGACATGAGAATAGGTGTGGTCAGAGGAGGAATGTTCTAAGAGTGTGGAGACTTACACAAGATGGTTATCTGATTTGCTGAGAGGAGAAGTAACCTCTACAGCATATTTCAGAAGGAAAACTGGTTAAAACAGAACAAGGATCTTGGGAAAGAGTGCTCTCAGGAATTTGAGGAGGTAGATGTACAATTTATGTTAGACTGTTACTTATATTAAAGTAACTTGCATGGCTTACTCATGTAACAAAAACTATATAGAATGTATTCAAAATCTCCATTATACTTCATGTAATGTTACATTGACATTCTCAGGGAGATAAACCATTAACTACATTGAAAAGATGAATCAAAATAATGAGTCATAAATCATGTGTATACTAGCTTGCGTCTCAGTCTTAGCCTGAAATATATGATATCAGAGTTCAAAGGAACATCGTACTAAGTTGCATAGATTAAAAAAAAAAAAACTTATGAACAATTAATAGTGGTCACTTCAAGTTTGGATGATTTCTTAATGTTTCACATGGTTCAAGAAAAAGATGATCAAATTTGAACTTGCTGGAATGAAGAAGTTTTATCAGATTCCAAAGAACTCGGTATCTAGTGTCAGTAGCATGAGAAGCATGGCTAGATTTGTCTCATTTCAAAAATGCAATATAGTCTTGATGTTCTTCAATTCTAATCAAGGCAGAATGGCCAGTCTGTCCAAAATTGGAAAGATGACATGAACAGGGTACTTGATAGACTCCTGGTAATGTATACTTTGTTGATAGGTAGGAAGGAATGAATGAAGCATATAGATTGAATTTCTGAAAAATCCTTACTGTACGTTCCAAGGCTACTTTAAGGTAAGGTGTAGGATATTGAGAATCTTTTCACATTAGGTAGTCTGGTAGAAGGAAGGAATCAGCTGGTTAGAACAATTGATCAGTAATATACTAGGGATTTTCAATCCTTCTCTGGCTTAGAAAAGGTAGAAATAATCACCTTTTCCCAGGTATCCAGAAAAGTGTTATCACAGAAAATGATACAAACAATACAAAATAAATGATATCAAATTGAACAGATACAGCAATTGATTTTTGGCAGATGGTGATAGATGTTTGATCAACTCACTGAAAGACAAACTTCATCCTCCCTACACATCTTGTAGTGTATGAAGTGCCTTGTGACTAACTTGGCCTATTATGGAAAAAAAACCCAGCAAGATCTGTTAATATCCACTTTGGAGAACACGAGAAATACATTTGTTGCTATCATTGACAAGTCATGGAAGAAAATCAGTTCTGTATATAATTTATTATTACAAGACAGCGAGAGTGTTTTTAGAATCAGCAATACCAATAAAATACTCTTCTAACCTCAAACGCTGTATCTGCATTAATTTGCCTAAAATGTGGGAGACAGTTATTTTAGGATCACCTCCAACTCGACAACTCTAAAAACTTCTGTCAGTCAGAGGGTGCCAAGCTTGGACTTCGGGGTTTTGTCCATTACAGTTTGAATTATTTCTTACACATATATGCGACGAATAGCTATGCTCTGAAGATGCAGATTAAAAATCAGCAACAAACATATTAGCTACTTGATAAATACCACATTGTTTTGGTGTTATGTACTACTGTAAAAACATGATTGAATATAAGTTTCAGTAAGGAAATACCATGAGTAGACATATTACTAACTATTATAATAACAGAATTAACTCACGTAAATTATTCTTTATTCATAGAATTTTCACCTGAGTATCACAGGCATCATCAGTACAGGTACAAGACTAATTAAACAATAACTGTTATATTCACAAAGTGCCACCTAAGTAGCTAAGATTAAATTTTCTAAATGTATTTGATTATTATTTTTTTTTTAATTTTTTTAATTATTTAAATTTAATTATTTAGTTATTTAATTATTAAATAATTATTTAATTATTCAATTATAATAATTTAAAAAAAATTTCTTTAATTTTTTATTTTTTATAAATATATATATGTGTATGTTAGGAAAGATTTGCTGCTTTATAAAGTACTATCTCCCACAAGGGGGAAAGACATAGACCATCAGATCTGTTTAAGTTAGGGGAGTGAAGTAATGTTTCACATGTTTTTTTGTATAGCCATTCCATTAGGAACCGACTTTTGTGAATGACTTTTGTCTTGTTCCACTTAACTCTGTGTCTGGTGTTGATGGCATGTTCTGCAATTCCAGATTATTCGGGTTCAGGGTACTGGATGTACTACTGGTGTTCTTCTAACTGAACCTGAGCAGATCTTCCTGTTTGTCTGAAATATGATAATCGACATGAGCAGGGAATCTGGTAGACACCTGGATAGCTGAGATGTGGGAGCTTGTCCTTTGGAGACATTAGGAATGTGGAGATTTTTCTGATGGGTAAAAAAGCCACACAGATATTTAGTGGTTTTAGCACCTTAGTGCGTTCACTAACATTGTGTGCACTTCATCCAAGGATCCAGTTCACCCAAGAAGTAGAAGTAAATAAGCAGTTAGCCTTTCTAGACCTCTTGATTCTTCACCAACCAGATGGTTATCTACAATTCACAGTCTATAGGAAAGGGACTCATACAGGCCAGTACATCCACGCTGAATCACATCACCATCCCAGCCAAAAGGCAGGTACTATAAAAACACTAGTTCATAGAGCCAACTCCTTTTGTTCTTCAGAAGAACTTTTACAAAAAGAATTACAGTATATTAATTCCTCCTTCATATCCAATGGCTATAAGAAGTCTTTCATAAAAAGAGCTTTAAGTAGTCGTGCTCCAGCATCCTCTTCAAGTACAGAAGAACCTACACGTATACTTATGTACACGGGGTTAGTGAACGCATAGCTAAGGTGCTAAAACCACTAAATATCTGTGTGACTTTTCAACCCGTCAGAAAAATCTCCACATTCCTAATGTCTCCAAAGGACAAGCTCCCACATCTCAGCTATCTAGGTGTCTACCAGATTCCCTGCTCATGTAGATTATCATATTTCAGACAAACAGGAAGATCTGCTCAGGTCCGGTTAGAAGAACACCAGTCGTACATCCAGTACCTTGAACCCGAACAGTCTGGAATTGCAGAACATGCCATCAACACCAGACATAGAGTTAAGTGGAGCAAGACAAAAGTCATTCACAAAAGTCGGTTCCTAATGGAACAGCTATGCAAAGAAACATGTGGAACATTACTTCACTCCCCTAACCTAAACAGATCTGATGGTCTATGTCTTTCCCCCTTGTGGGAAATAGTACTTTATAAAGCAGCAAATCTTTCCTAACATAGAAGTGTATGCACATATATATATTTATAAAAAATAATAATAAATAAATAATAATCATTAAATAAATTTAGGAAATTTAACCTTAGCTACTTAGGTGGTGCTTTGTGAATATAACAGTTATTGTTTAATTAGTCTTGTACCTGTACTGATGATGCCTGTGAGTGAAAATTCTACGAATAAAGAATAATTTACATGAGTTAATTCCATTATTATAATAGTTAGTAATGATTGAATATCTTCCAACATCTAAGCCTGTTCACAAGCTTGCATCTTAAAAGTTCTTTTCTGTTTTGGAATTAATTATTATGAAATTGTGTTTCTAGGCAAATTCTGAAATTGATTACATGGATCTGAAGTGGAAAACACCACTTTTTTGTTGCATTCGTGCAATTAATGTGCCTGAAAGAAAACGTGAGATGTTTCAGCAGCATTTGCCATCAATTAAGGTTAGTTTCCGTAATATTTAATTCATTTCAGTTAAAAATGATTTCCTTGATATATTCCTAGTTCTCATTTTAAAATGTTTATTTTTTAGATACAAGAAAAGTTTGTATGATGAAAGTTTGCTATAGTGAATTTCAGGGGAAAAAAAATCTTTGTCAAGTGTTCTTTTCATATTCAGTATAACAATTATGATTCAGGACCTCTGTTGAGTCACAAGACTGATCGTGTGAGACCCACACTAGAGAACATAGTCTATCATACAACTCCTTGAACTTATTCAACATTCTTACTCCTACTACCCTATCAGGTAGTGTATCTCACAATTCAATTATTTCATGCAAAAAAATACTGCTCACCCTCTTCCTCAAGACATCCTTCTACAACTTCTAGGGATGGTTCCCTTGTCCTTCCCCCTGTTCCACCAGCCAAAAGAACTCCTCATTGTCAACCCTGTAACTGCTTGCTACAGTTTCATCATCTCAATCATATCACCTCTCCATATTTCCTCAATACTAGCATTGTACAGTCCTGATATAATTTTTTTTATCAGCTTCTGCACTGTTTCCAAGGTTAATTTATTACCTTTCAAATCCTGAGGACCAAATTTAATCAGAATAGTTCAAGTGTGGTCTGATCAAGACACTATATAATGGAATGACAACTCTTTATCTCCTGGGCAGTATCTTTCTCAGTATTGCAGCAATCCTCAATGTTACCTCCACCACCTTTGCAGTAATTGTTCCCTGAATTTCAGGTTTCTATCAATCATCACCCCAAGATCCCTTGCCTCCCCCACTTCCTACAACAGAGTATGCAGCCTCCCATTAATGTATCCGAAACTTCAAGACCTTACTTTAAGCTGAATTAAACTGACATCCACATTCATATGCCCATCTGTCCAGTTTATTGAAGTCCTCTTGAATGGTTACCACATCTGCACTATTACTAATAACCCTTCCCACTTCACATCATCTGCAAACAACTGAATATTCCCTAGCATTCCACTGACAATATTATTTATATAAAAGTTAAACAATCTACATCCCTGTACTGAGCCCTGTGCGACCCCACTTGTAACCTTCTGCTTCCTTGATACTGCTCCCTCACAACTTGGATATCTATCAAACAGCCAATCCACAATCATTATAGTCTTGGTAAAATCCAAAGAAATGGCAGCATATGCCTTTCCCTCATCAATGGCTCTTTTTACTTTATTATAAAAGGTAATCAGATTACTAAAACAAGAGTATCCCTTAACAAATTCATGCTGACTCTTAAAGATAACATTATCCTCATCTGCCCAGTGCTGATCAGGGATGTCAAACTGGTGGCCCACAAAGTAATTTTGTGCAGCCCATGATGCCTCAAAGAAAGATACAAAAAAAAAAAGATGGTTGCTTTTTATAATAAAACAGAAATATCGATTTAAACATTCGATTTATTCGTTTTCATATGACATTTATAGTTACAATATGGATGCAATGACCTGCTATAATATAATTGCAATAATAACAATTTATATCGCAATTTCAATGTCAGATCTGATCCTAATCAATCGTAAACTATATTTATGCTTTCATTGTTAATTTATAGCACGCTGGAAAAAGTGAATTTTATCGGCTAGGAGTTGTTCATGTGACCAAATTGATGTGCAGCATATGCACCTGTGAATCTAGGCTGTGCAAGTTTATAATTGCTTGCTACAGTCATCAGCGATCTCTGAAGCACATGTTAGTGTGCGAACATGATCTAACGACATGAGCAACGTAATCAAGCTGTGAAGGATTCCCTTTATTATTTTTTATTTGCAATAGTATCGTGCACTGGTCTACAGTTTTGTGTGTTATTATTATTATTATGTAACACCTCCAGGGAGTCCAAAGACCCATCGAGGGAGAGTGTGCCAACAGCATCAAACTATTTACTCCCTTCCAACTAATAAATAAATTTAATTTTCATAATGTAAGTAATTATATAAATATATTTTTATAAAAATTGTTATTAATAATATATTTATTAACCCAGACAATGTTGCTTTCTAAGACAACAAGAAAAAGAAAAATTGCTGATGAGGGGAGAAAATTCTAAAAAAAAAATTGGGGAATTGAATTACTTCTGCACTGAAACAAAGCACAATATTGTGAGCATTATTTGTAATGAAACAATTAGTGTCTCCAAAGAATATAATATAAAAAGACACTGCAATAAAATTCACAAAGAACAATATTCATGCTTTGAGGGTAAACTGAGAGAACAAAAATTAAAGTATGAAGAATTCGCTTCCAAGTCAACAAGTATTTTCACAAATTATGAAAAACAATGAATCAGCAGTCAGAGCCAGTTATGAAATCAGCGATTTATTGGCATAACATTCCAAACTTTTGTTGATGGTCCCTTGGTTAAGGAATGTATTATAAAAAGTACCCAAAAACGTCTGTCCCAAAAATGTGCAAGTATTTTGCAACATTTCTTTGTCCAGAAATACTGCGATCAAAAGAATAACCGAAATGGCAGATAATCTGTGTGACCATTTGCAAGAAATATCTGCAAATGTACAGTGCTTTTAAATTGTACTTGACGAAGTTTCAATATTCATGACATGGCTCAAGTTGCTCTGTTTCTTTGGCTTGTGACGACAATATGAATATTACTGAAGAGTTCTTGGAAATGATTCCCATCCATGGAACCACTACATGGGAAGACATTTTGGTTGCTGTGTGGAACATTTTTGGAAAAATACCAACTTCCTCTGAACAGGCTCATGACTCTGACAACTGATGGTGCACTAGCTATGACAGGCAAAAATAAAGGTTTGGTACCAAGACTTGCAGCAAAGTTAACGGAAATGCATCCAGACATTCCAAATCTGCAATCTTTCCACTGCATTATTCATCAGCAGGTCCTGTGCTCCAAAGTATTGGAAATGAGCAGCATACTCAAGGCCGTGACAAATACTGTGAACTTCATCTGATCCAGAGGTCTCAATCACCACCAGTTTGCACAATTTTCTTAGACTTGGAGAGTGAATTTGAAGAGCTTTTTTTTTTTTTTACTTTTTAGAGGAGATAAAATTGTTCCTAGGAATGAAAAATTATGATGTTGTATTTCTTAATGATCAGACATGGGTACAAGTACAAGATCTAGCATTCTTAGTTGATATTACAGGACATTTGAATGATTTAAATGTCAAACTTCAGGGGAAAGATTGGATAATAACACATGTATGATTCACTGGCAAGTTTTAGATGTAAATTGGTTTTGTTTCAAAATCATATAAAAGAGAATATTCTAAATTACTTTCCTATATGGGAACAGTTAAACAATAAAAATCAAAGCTTTACCTTTTCTCAATATTCTCCTAAACTAGAAAAGATCAAAGAAGAATTTCATAGGCGATTTAAAGCAGGAAGAAGATATTTCACTTTTTACAGATCCTTTTTCCTTTAATTTTGAAAAATCTCCTATTTGTATTCAAATGGAACTTATTGATTTCCAAAATGATTCCATTCTGAATGAGAAATACTAAGAGGTCAGTATTCCAAAAATATACACTTATTTAGGTCAAAAACCTGGAAATAAAAAAGCTTTCAGCAAATATTCTGTTATTTTGGAAGCATCTATTTGTGTGAATAATCATTCTCGTGTATGAAAGGTAACAAAACACAGATCAAGGCAAATCGACATCAATCTTTCTACCATAATGAAGGTCTAATGCTCTCAATCTTTAAGTCCAAAATGTCAAGCTGGTTAACGATAAATGTTGTCAAGTGTCAGGGAAAAAATAAAATACTACAATTAAATTATTTAAAATTACTGTAATTATATTATGCAAGAATATATATATATATATATATATATATATATATATATATATATATATATATATATAGTAGTCTTGAGCAGGATAAAATTGAATTTCATATTGAAAAGAATAACATGTAAGAAAATTTTAAAGCGAATAAAAGTTGAGCAGCTCTCAGATGTGAACTGTAGACTAAAATACACAAAAATTATTGAAGAAAAAATGAAAGAGTTTGTGAACAGGAATCAAACCTTGGAGATTTAGTGACAAACTCTGAAGAAAACATTGATTGATTCTGCCAGAGAGACATGTGGTGAGGTTGTCTGCAAGGATAAAAAAATCAGAACTCCCTGGTGGACACAGTAAGTTAAAGAGGCAGTGAAGGAAAAGAAGAAAGCATATCAAAAGTTTCTGTCAAATAAGTCAGCTTGTGCTCTTAGAGAATACAGAGACAAATGCAAGAATGCTAAACACTGTGTAAAACTAGCTAAACAAAAGTCATGGGAGGACTTTGGCAAGAATATAGAAAATAAATATCAAGAAGGTGGCAAAATATTCTGGAGGTTGTTGAAGAAGCTTAGGAATGGAGGAAAGAGTGCTATAAAAAGAGTTAGAGATGATAAAGGAGACATGAAAACGGGAGAAAAAGATATCCTTGAAGTATGGAGTAATTACTTTGAAAAACTGCTAAATGAAGCAAGCAGTGATGATAGCACAGTGGTAAAAAAACACTGACCAGGCATGCAGTCAGGAATACATATCCATACTTGAAGTAGAAAAAGCCATCAAAGGCTTGAAATGTGGAAAGGCAGCAGGAGTAGATGATATTCGACCAGAAATGCTGGAGTGTGGTGGTATAAGAGTCTTACAGTGGCTGCACGGCATAGTTCAGAAATCCTGGACAGAGGGACGAATTCCCGATGATTAAAGTAGAGCTCTCATAGTACCCATATATAAAAAGGGAAATAAAACTGAATGTGAGAATTACAGAGGTATTTCCCTACTGAGTGTTCCTGGCAAGATCTATGCAAGTATACTTGAGAAACGGTTGAGAAGAATTGTGGAAGAAAAGCTTGGTGAAGAACAAACTGGATTCAGGCCAAATAGAGGCTGTCAGGATAAGATCTTCACTTTACGACAAATAGTCGAGAAAGCATGGGAATATAACAAAGATCTGTATTTAAGTTTTGTCGATTTGGAAAAGGCATATGATAAGGTGCCAAGAGAGAAGCTATTCCATACGCTGCAGTTATATGGTTTCAATGGGGCATTATATCAAGCAATACTTGTCTTTATTTGAGTTGTAAGTCAGCAGTTAGAATTGAAGGAAGTACAGGAAGATGGTTTAATGTTAAATCTGGTGTGAGACAAGGATGTATATTATCCCCTCTGTTATCCATTATCTATATGGATCACATTATGAAGGAAAGTGGTATTAAACCTGATTTAAAATTGGAGATGTTAATGTCAGCTCTTTGCTTTATGCAGATGATGTTATACTTCTAAATAAATCTGCTGCAAGTCTGCAAGATTCTCTGATTAAATTGAATAGCTGTTGTAATAGATATGGTATGAAGGTCAGCAATAAAAAGACAAAAACAATGAAAATAGGCAGAATTATTGAAACTGTCAACTGTGTTGTGAATGGAGAACCTGTGGAACAAATAAAACATTTCAGCTACTTAGGCACGATTTTTACTGTAGATGGTAAATTAAATATAGAAATAGACAACAGAATCAGCAAAGCTGGTATGGTGGGAAGTTAATTGAATAAATTCATATGGAATAAGAGAGAAATTAGTGGGAACACTAAATTAGCTGTATACAAGACAGTGTTCAAACCAGTTTTAACTTATGGATCTGAGAGCTGGGTCAGAAGTAAAACACTTGACCAAAGACTAGAGACCGCAGATATGAGAGTCCTGAGAAAGATTAGAGGCGTGAACAGATGGCATCAATGGCAATATCATATTAAAAATGAGGATATTAGGAAAGAACTTGACATGTCAGCATCCAGGAATGCATTAGCAGAGCTAATCTCAGGTGGTATGGTCACTTAAATAGAATGGAAGAGGAAAGATTAGCAAAATAAGTGTTCTCTTCCAGGTTGGCAGGAAAACGACCCAGAGGAAGACCAAGATATAGGTGGATTGATATGGTACAAAGTGCCTTAGACGATAGAAATATAAAGTGTGATAATGTTGGAGACTTGACAAGTAACAGACTGATTTGGAGGAAAATTGTAGATAGGAAGTTAGTAATGATGTAATTTTTTCATGTAGTACTATCGTATCCTGTACACCCCTTGAGGGTACATGGCAGGAATTTGATGATGATATATATATATATATATATATATATATGTTTTTTACCCCAAAATATATTTTGGAGAATTTTCCCCAAATATATATTTTTTCCCCAAAAAACAAAAGTATTTTATTTCAACACAAGCACAAAAAATTTCAAACTAATAGTACTCCCTGTAAATTTTTGCGATGGTTATTAATGAGACTTTATACTTTTTTAGACTGTATAAATGTTTGATTTGTTCAAATAATATTTTCATTTCAGTTTAATTTTTTTTTTAAATGCTGATTATTGTAAATATTAATATAATAAAAAATATTATTTATTTTTTTGAGTTGCCATAATCTTTATATTATTATTTTATATATCTTGTAATGACTTAGAATGGTTTGAAGATATAAGATCATGGATAAGATCACATTGCTATGCAGAAACAAAAAGAAAAGTCACCAACAGAGAGAACTGGAAGAACATGTTGCTGCATCCTCTCACTGAGGATGCTACATGAAGAAAGAAGGAATTGTCTTAGAATAAATTAAATTTTCATCATTAATTTTCCAGTTTATTTATACTTATTCTTTCACTTCCTTTTGATTCTAATTAGTGTAGCTTTTTTTAGTCAAATTTTTTTGCAGCCCACTTGAGATACGTTTTTTGTGCCAAATGGCTCACAATCCAATTGAGTGTGACACTCCTGCTGTGGATGACTCCTCACGTATTTCTCCAAATCTGAACAACTACTGATGATATACAAATTGGTCTGTATTTTGACATTGCCATTCTAATACTGAGTCTCCATAGCTCTGTCAGTATAGATGAAGCCCTTTGGTTGGAAAGACCTGGGTTCGATTTCCATCCATTACTTGAGAAACCTTTATCTGGTCTCTTTCAACTAAAGGTGAGTTAACCAGTCTCATACAGTGTGGAGGGTTTTCCCTCCCAGTAACTTGGATTTTTCATCCCTCAAAACAAGCAAACTGGTCCTGTGAACACACATGGCTACAGTTATAAATACTTATGGCAAGGAAGCTGACAGGAAACCACTTTGCATCATATCTCCCTAGTAATCAGTTACAACTCTCTCAAAGAGAGGAGACAACAGGATTAGAATTCTAATACCATCCTTATGCAATGGCTCTAAGTAACCCTCCTTCCACTCCTCGGTCATCTTTCCCGTGACCATTCCATGGGAAGAAATAAGATTCCCCTTAGCCATTCATGTGAATGCACTAAAGATAAAAAAATTAATTTCTTTAGTGCATTCTTTCAAAACCCGTGGTAAAATCCCATCTGGTCCCATTGCTTTATTGACATCCAGAATACTCAGTATTTGATAGACAGTCTCTTCTTGCATTTCTAAATCCTGAACCTGCCCAATCCTTCTAATATTAAAACTTACTTCTCCATGATGAAATTCTCCCAATAAAGTGTTCATTGAACAAGTCCACTATATCCTTTGCATCAATGGATGGAAAGGATAGTCGAGTTGTTCCACAATCATTCTTCCTCCTACTGACCACATAGCAAAAGAATTCCTTAGGATTTTCTTTGGATCTCATAGCCAATCTGTTCTAGTATTCAAGTTTTTCCTTCTTTATCATGTTAGTCACGCTCCTGGCCTGATTCTTATATTCTTCTTGCATCTGCTCCCCACCTGTCTTCTTACATCTCTTCTTTTTCACCTGCAGTTCCAATTTGGTATTATTTTTCATCTACTTTATACTAAATTGTGTTATCATTTTCACTTGCAGTATACAGTTTGCCATTGCTACTAATATATATTTCTTTACCAGTTCTCGAGCACTGATATCATCTTGCCTTTCCAATTCCTCCATCCGTAGAACTGCCCCAAGCTGATATCTAAGCTTATTATGATTCTCATTACATGCCTAGTCATCTCAGTTACAGCCATTTCTGATAGTATGACCAAATCCCGAACCCTTGAACCTTGTGCCTCTTCTACTACTACATGTTGCTTAAGACATATGTCCATCAAGAATTCCATTCCTTTACTACTACTACTACATGTAATTTCCTCTTCCCAATTTATATTGCCATAGTTAATTTCTCATGACAATCGTCCTTTTTGCACTCACCAATATCAACTGCCTAAACATCTCTAGATCCTCTCCTTCTATGCTTCCTAGCTTATAGTAATACCCCACTCCTCTCCTGTCCTGTCCACCTCCACTTCTCACCATATGACCTCAAAGCCATTAGTTCTCTTGCCCTCCAAATCCTCCAGCCTGAGAGGACACAACCCCTCACTTATCATAAGCAGTACTCCACCACAGCATTTGCCCTTCCTATCCTACTGAAAAATGCTATTCCTATCATTATATCGTCTTCTGACAACCATGAATCATTGACCCAATAATCTTTGGACAGGCCAAGGCCATCAGTACCACAATTCATCTCCTTTATTCTGATGAATATTCCTGGCATTAAAATAAAGACTCACTAACACATTGTCACTGTTCCTATACCTCTCTTCAGACTCCAGTAGCTTCTGCATTACATGAGGTATTCCTCCTTCTCTCAAGCTATTCCCACAAAAGGTCATCCCCTGCTTCCATCTACCTTGATAATTCTTGTTTCCCTGCATTGACATTTGGACATTGTTTGGAGAACCACATTCACTCCAGATGACTAGATCCTTCCTTATTCAAATTACAAGCCTTTATTTGTCCTTATTTTTGTCCTCAAATGCCCTTCAAGCATCCACATAATCCAAGTCTTTCTTTGTGCACATTCGTGTTATCATACTATTCCTTATTGATGGTCTTCTCAGCTCTACATTATCATATATGGCAGCACACTCACTATCTTCCGTACAACCTCAGGCACGAACCTCAGATCTCTCATGACCCAATTAATACTGCTTCTCAAGACATTAGTGTCCACCATCGCAATTATCTCATCCACTCTTTTCCCTTGCTTAATTGCCATAGTTACACTGGCTATCATTCCTCCAGGAAACACTCCCCCTAGCATTCTGTTTTGGCATGCCATGGATCATTGAATCTCCATACATCACATCTTTTACTACTATGTTCTTTCCCTGCTAACATACATCCCTCTCTCTCTCTCTCTCTCCTCTCACTTTCTCTCTTTGTTTTCCCACTTACCTGCCATTCTGTCATCTCTCCATCCCTGGTTCCTGAACTGTCTTGCCATCCTCTCATTCCTTCTCTGGTTTTCCTATTTTCTTCCCTATATCATTCCCATAATTTTCACTCCTACTCTGATTTTCTTCGCATTTGTTGTTTCCATTCTCATAATCTCTTCTTTCACGTTTCTTAACTCATTCTTCAATCATTTCCCTCCCTCTTTCAGTGCACTCTACAAGCTACCTACTCTCATCCGACATTCATCCACGCAACCAGCACCATCCTGCAAATTACACCATCTTTTAAATCCACTACCCTCCCTAATTTTATATTCTCATTCTCATTCTCATGCTACTTGTTTTCCTCTTCCTCGATTACACTACTCGTCTTTCTCAATTGGTATTCATCCATTTCTGATATAATACTGCTGAAGTATGCTATGCTAATTTCTATATTGCAGAATTCTTCCTATTTTCTACCTTTTACGCAGACATGCACTTTCTGGTCTCTCATCTGTCACATTTCTAACTTCTGGGATGTGTACATTCTGAGCACTGCACACTACAAAAGCGCATAGTATGTTGTGCAAAATGTAGTCCTTAAATTATGGAGGACTCGGCGATAAGCCATTGGCAAAATGAATTGCAGTTCTCACCATTATTCGACCACTGCACAAAGAATACTAATGAAGTATTCTAAATATTATGTTCAAGTACAAATTCCTACAAGTGCAAACTATCCACATACTAAATGTTCTATCTGGCTTAGATTCCCTGTAAATTTAAAGTAAAACTAATAAATAAAAACAAACATTTTTTTCACTGCTATCTCATAACATGTCTGACTATTATTATTATTATTAAGAGTCATCAAGAGAGGCCACATACTGCATGCACCATCTATCATACTTGTTCTTGAATTCATTCACACTGCTTTCAAGTACAACATCCAGTTGCAATCCATTCCAATCACACACTACTCTATGAGAGAAAAATCTAGATCTCATGCATTTCTTAGCAGCATTCATACTCACCTTTCAAGGATGCCACTTGTCCTTTTCCCACCCTCCATAAAATTAAAAATAAAAAAATTCCATCGACTGAAATCCTGTATAACCCTTTCAGAACTCTGTCATATCACCCCTTTTCATCCTGTTTTAAAAATTTGCTAGTGTTTGCAGTATACAAATTCTCAATCTTTCTTCATAATCAGTATTCCACACTCCTGATATCATTTTTAGCACTTTCTTTGCATTGTATCAGAATCACAATGGAAACCAGGAGACCAGACCTGTGCACAATCTTATCAAGGTCTTGTAAAGAGACAGTAATGACATCCTTATCTTTATACATATCAAAGTTCATTCAGCATTACAATTATCTTTTGAATTGTATTTGCAGTCTTTGCTACATGGCTCCTGAACTTCATCTTCCTATCTACTAACACTCCAAGATTCCTAGCCTAATCAGTTTAGCATAATCCCACCAATGTAACGTGACATTTGATATTTAATCACACCAAAGCGCATGACTTTACATCTACTGACATTGAACAGACATCCATTTTCCCACCCACAATTCCAGCCTATTCAAATCATTTTGCAATTGCTGCATATCGGCTGTATTCCTGATTACCCTATTAATCTTTGTATCATCAGCAAACTGTATGTTGCTTGTCAAATCCTTCCCAATGTCATTAATATACAGATTGAATAACAGTAGACCAAGGACTCCTTATGGTATACCATTGGGTACCTTAAATCTTGCAGACTTGCCTTTCTCATATCCCACTTTTTGACATATCAGTCAGCCAATCCTTTTGTCCATGCTAATATTTTATAATCCAAACCTATATTCTTCAATTTATACAACAATCTTCCATGCTGTATCCTGTCAAAAGCCTTAGCAGAATCCAAAAGTATTATGGTGTATCCATTCTCCTTGTCTAGATCAATGGTAATATTATTATAGAATGTGAGCAAGTTGCTAAAATATGAAATTCTCTTGGTAAACCCATGCTGTTCATTGCAAAGTAGAAATTCTCCATCAACCCATTTCTGAATGTGAGCCCTAACCAATTTTTCCAAAATCTTCACCACCACTCCTGAGTTACTGAGTGGTTGATAGTTGGATTTGTTGGTCTTTGCACCACTCTTATGCAATGGGATTGCCATATATTCTTTCCACTCCTGCAGAATCTTCTCTGTTCTGAGACTCAAATTATATTGCCTGGTTAAAAGAATAGCCAGTTCAGCTGAACACTCTTTTAGCACCCGTGCTGATATCCAATCAGTCCCTATTGCTGAATTCTTATTCTGTTTGTGAAACAGCTCTAATACCTCCTCTTCATATACCAGAGTTTCTTCATCCAGTGAAGAGATAGCAGTGAGATCAATGTTGCATACACCAGGTTGATAGCTTTTAGCAAAATAGGCACTCATTAGTTGAACAACTTCTTCTGCATCTGTTATCCCTTCCCCCTCACCATCTGCATTAAGTAGAGTTATTCTTTCATATTCATTGTTTCTTTTACTTGCAGCACATTGATAGAATTCTTTGGGGTTATCTTTAGCTTGGTGAGCCAGTTTCTTTTTATACTCAAGCTTAGCTTTCTGTGCAACAGTTGTGACTTTTCTGGCCTGCTGCTTATAATATTCATGACACATATCATCCTTATGCACATCATATTTCTTCCACATCATCCTTTTTTTATGAATCTCTTGCTTGATAAGATTACACATCTATCTGACTCCTACTCTATTTATTCTTTGAACTCTCAGAACAGATTCATATATGTCATCATTTAAGTATTTTTAAATGCTTCCCATCCACAATCAATATTTTTTCCATGCTGCAATCGATACCATTGTGCTGAACTCAGTATGCTCCTCAGTTGGTCATGATTCCTGCTTTGTAGTTCAGCATTACTATAGCCTCACTCTCTGGCAGACTTCCTTAATTAATTACAGCTATACCAGATTAGTTGATGCCTATCAAAATTCTATTATAAGTGCGATCCATTCTATCCTATGTATGGTTTAAAATTATATTTTAAACTAAAATTTAAACATTAGAATAGTTCTTATTACACTTGTTAACAGTTTCATAAAATCTCATTCTATTAATATGTGCTTAATTTTTTGTTTGTATTCTTTACTTGCTGTTTCAGATTCTTCTCAATGAAAAATAAATTTAGATATTAATTTTCTGCTGTCTGATATGATCAGCTCTTATTTTTCTGTCTCCTAGAATACTACTAACGATAACAACTTACTTATAGTTTGGACTTCGTTAGGTCTGTTTTCCTTGCAAATTTTGTTAATATGTAATTCTGTTTAAGCGATTGTCTTAAATTAGCTCTGTAGTCTTTGACTCCACAAGGTCTTGGGTAATAATAATAATATAATGCCATGTTGTTTTCTGATATCCTAATTGTTAATAAAGCTCTGAGATTAATTCCATCTCTTTCCTTATTTTCTTCAGTATTCTTATTTTTGGCATGGGACATCAAGACCAGCATTCACACTGAATGAATATCCTTATCTTGACTTTTTCAATCACCTTTTAAGATCTTTGATTTCTTTTGTATATGCTGTTTATCTTATTTCTAGTTTTTGTGACTTGCTCACTTTGTGATCTTCATTTTCTGCGTTGCTTCCCACAGATTTTATTTAACTGCTTTTACATGCAACTTCCATTTAAGGTGAATTTACCCAATCTCATATGGAGGTAGCAGGGTTTTTTCTTCTGGAAACTCGGGGGTTTTTCATCCTGCATACAGACAAACTGGCCTTCAGTGCACATGCAGTTTACAGACAAAAAATACTGTTGTTGGTGATGTAAGATAGATGGCATTGATGGTAGTAGGTCCTGTAGTAGGAAAATTAAGTAGTAGTGGAGAAGGTGAGATGTACTTAGTGAAGTAGAGAAGATTGCCCTCCTGTGATGACTCCTTGGACACTGGAGGTGTCACGTAATAATAACTTTTCTTTCATATATTGGTTCATATTCACTGAGAAGCACCTGCTAACTAGTTAGTAAGGATATATTTTCAGTGAGAGCTTTTGTTCACATAGCATTTTTATTATTTTGTCCATGTCAACTTTAGCATGTGCTTCTCAGTCAGGGAAGCATATGGTGGATGCTGTTTCCTTCAGATTTTCCTCTATAATAATTGTATAATTTCTTCTATGGTTAGCCTTTGATTAGTGCATTTTCTTTGAGATGATACTTATTGATATTACATATTTCTATTTTAAAACTACTGTATCCCTTGAAATAGCATCATTTCTTGATGTTTACCTTAAAGTTGTTTTCAACTTTGATCCCCATCCATTATTGACATTCAGAGTACTTAAGGCTTAAAACACATTCTCCTCATGTTTCTAAAACTTGAACCCTCCTACATCCCTCCAGTAACATACATCCAGTATGAAAGTCCTGGACATTTTTTTCACCCCTGTAATAAAGAATTAGGATAATTCATCATGGACATTGATGAATGTCCAGGGTGAATTGCCCCAATAAAGTGAACATTAAACAGTTTCACTGCATGTCATCTCAAATAGTCACTCTACCTCCATTTTCATCTAACTTTCCACAATCATTTCTCCTGCACATAACAACAGAAGATCTCGGATTTTCCTTCACTCATAACTACCGTATTTTCCGGTGTATAAGACACACCCAAGAAATTTAATACAATTTTCTGGAAAAAACCTAACACAAAATATCTCAACACGTCAACTCAATACTGATAAACATCTGTAACTGATTACTCAGATAAGATATTATGAAACTTGAATAGGGACTCCACGCACTTTGATTGCACCATTAACCGCCTACAAAGATCTTGGAACATAAAAGGGAGTGCGTATGACTTTGAAAAGAGGAAACAATCTTTACCTTCATTATATAAGACGCACCCCATTTTTAAGATGAATTTTTAAGGTAAAAAAGTGCGTCTTATACACCGGAAAATACGGTAATCTCTTATCATATTTCAACTTCTTCCTTGTTATACTAGTGTTTCTCTTGGCCTGAGTGTTATATTTCTCATGCAACTACTCTCCACCTTTCTTTTTATATTTTTATCATGACCTGTTTTTCATCTGCAAAAAATTATGTTAGGGTTAGGTACCAATAAATGACAGCACTTGTTTGCCTCTCTCTTTATCGGTTGTTGCTGCTTATAATTAGAGATAGTCTTGAGCCAGGTATCTCTGATTCGCTGCTGCCTGAGTGGGCAGTTGAATCTCAGTTGCCCACTCAGTCTCAAAAGCTAGATAGGGTTAAAAGGCCTCGCCTACTCCCTATAAGTAATAAAGACATTAGCTGATTTATTTTATTATTATTTTTTTGTTTGTTTTTTTGCACTTCTCCAAGCTGGTTTCTAAGATAATTACCTGCCTTATAATTCAACATAAATGCCTTTCTCCTTGAAACTTCTATATGTATATCCTCCCAAGCCATTACTACATGGTCATTCTCTTGAACCTGGGGCAAAGTTGACATCTTAGTTACAACCAAATCCTCTGATGCAAGACCCAAATCCAAAATTCTTCGTGTTCCCTCTGTTACATGTTGCCTGAGACATTTGTCTATCAAGAATTGAGAAATTCCATTCTCTTATTATTATATGCTATTTCCTCTTCCCAATTTATATTGCTGTAGTTAGTATCTCCCATAATGATCACTCAATTTGCACTTGCCTAACTTCACTGCCTAAACATCTTCTGCTCTATGTGTGTCTTGGCCTATAGCAACATCCCACTAAATATTTGATTCTTCACATCTCATGCCATACACTCTCAAAACAATTAGTATTATCCCCCCCCCCTCATAAATAATACTCCCACCATTCCATTCACACATTTTATTTTGCCAATATATGCTAAATTCCTGTATTCAGAGCATCATCTTCTGTCAGCCATGTTTCAGTGATCCTAATAAACTTAGGACAGCTCAGACTATTAATATATCCAATTCATTCCCTTTATTCTCAATACATTTGTATATAGAAGCATTAGTGCATTAACATTATTCTCACACCCACTATTATTATCCCCCCCCCAAAAAAAACTCTACTTGACTCTGTGATATACCATGTATTTTCCCATCCATACCACTATTCTGACTAGCAACTCTCTAGATATCCTACCCTGATGCCCTTACTTGCCCAGTAAACAACAGTCTCTCCATGTGCTTATGTTTTTCCATGTTCATATACAGTCCATCTCTTGCATACAGTTCATTAGCTGCACTACAAGCATTTAAATAATCCAAGTCTGTCTTTCAAAACATGTTTTTGCTATCATGTCATTCGTTATTGTTGATCTTCTTTTGAACTCTCATTATCGTATCAAAGCTTGCTACCTTCTCTTTCACACTTATGCTGTACAGCTTCTAACATTAACCTCAGATCTCTCTCACCACAAGATTCACTATATCTATTGAGTCATTTGTACCTGCCATCACTGTCATCTCGTCCACATGTTCACCTCATTAAATGGCTATATTAACACATTCCTCCTGGCAAGCACTCCTTTAGCATTCTATTTGTATACCACAAATCATTGAATCTCCGTACATCACACTTCATTTATCCATTCACTCTCTTCTTGCCTGCATCCCTCCTCTCCCCCCCTCTCTCTCTCTCTCTCTACCCCTTCCAACATTCTCTACTTCCCCTCATTATCTCTCTTTATCTGGTAATCACATTCTTTCTCTTCTGTCATTTCCTCAAATCTCTCTCTTACTCATTTGTCCCACATCAATTAGCACAGTCTTCTATTCTCTCCCTTCATACATCTCAACTCATTTTTCATGCCTTCCAATTCTTCTCTCAGTACCTCTCTCCAAGTATTGTACCCAATCAACCCCATTTTCCATATCTGTTACACTTCCTAATGATATATACACATCAGACTCACTTTCCTAATCCTCGATCGCTCTTGTATCTCTCTGCCACCGCTCATTCATTTCTAATGAACTGTTTCATGCCTGGTCTTGCCAAAACTACTGGGATGTAAACACACTGCAGGCATTGCATGCTATAAAATCTTGTGGGATACTATGCAAATTGTAGTCTATAAATGGTGGCAGGGTGGGTGATAATGTACCAGCAAACTGGCTTATGGCTTTTCTTTTAAACTTACACGGTGATCCAAATGCATTGAAAATTATGGAGACAACTACCATGTTTGAATAAAAACTTTAGTTTAATATAACTAAAATCTACATTCGACGTTTCGATCTTTACGTCAAGGTTATCTTCTGGAGCATACAACTATACACAGAAAACAAGCTACACTACAATCAAACTGGTTTGTTAAAGATACTGACCAACCGCTACAACAATTGTTGGCCTGACCTCTGGTGAAAATTTCTATTGATGTATAATTTTTTTTTATTATTTTATTTTTTATTTTTTTTTTCACCAGAGGTCAGGCCAACAATTGTTGTAGTGGTTGGTCAGTATCTTTAACAAACCAGTTTGATTGTAGTGTAGCTTGTTTTCTCTGTATAGTTGTATGCTCCAGAAGATGACCTTGACATAAAGGTCGAAACGTCGAATGTAGATTTTAGTTATATTCAACTAAAGTTTTTATTCAAACATGGTGGCTTATGGCTTCTACCATTAATGAAGCACAGTACAATGAACACAGAGAAAATACTCTAAACAAATATGCTAAACAGGAAAAATTTAATGTAAATTTTGAGAAAAATCCTAATAATTTATATGCAAAATTTACTTATTTTTTTCCCTTGGCTGCCTTACTATCATCACTGCAGCAGTAAACTTCAACCCTAGCAGAAACTATTCTTGTAATTTCATACTGGTTTGTTCCTTTGTTTTGTATCCAGCAGTTCTTATTGTTCTCTCTGGCCTTCTCAAATAATAATGGCTATAAGATGCTGGCAATGCACTGGTTTTTCTGTATTCAAATGCAAGGAGCAAGAGGAATAAAGGGAATGAGTTTCTGCTATTGATTGACTCAGTCTCTACAAAATTGTTGCTATCAGTGAAACTTAACTGAGGAGGATGTTCTAGCAGAAATTACAATCGAAGGGTATAACATGTATTTTCAGGACAGCGAAGGTAAACATGGTGGTGTAGTGTTACTCTTGATAACAGATGAAATATGCTCTCTCAGAATGAAGAATGACAGTGGAAATGATACAAACGGCTTTGAGAGTTTATGATGCGAGATAGACGTTAATACAACAAGATATAACATGACTTATAGGAAAGTAAGACGTGATAATTAGTAAATAGCATAAAACGGATGTACCTTATATATATTTCCAATTAGTAAAATTCACCTTAGTATCAAGGGCTTCTTCAGTATATCTTTCAAATTAAACAACCAGAAGAGAAACCAATATATTCAACAGAATGACATGCACGAACTGGACATACATGATGTAGGGCATCATGGTTTTATATTAATTATATTAAGGCTCTAGTAAAATTAATTTTAACAAGGTTTTAAAAAATAATAATAAATGAATAAAAATAATTAAATAAATAAAATAAAAAATAAATAAATTCACAGACAAACATAATATATATATATATATATATTGTGTGTGTGTGTGTGTGTGTGTGTGTGTGTGTGTGTGTGTGTGTGTGTGTAATTATATGTTTCAACTCGGTTTGTTGTGATACATTTTTAAAAATAGATTTAATGACTTAAAAACCGAGATTACTTATAAAGATTTAATAAGATTAATACAACTAGTTTCGGCTTATAATAGCCTTCATCAGGTATTCTTAAAGGAAGAGAATAGTAATAAACATTGAAGTATCTAAAAACTTGAAAATACAGGTAAAATATCGCCACACATAATTGATACATAAAAAACGTTTTTTATGTATCAATTATGTGTGCCAATATTTTACCTGTATTTTCAAGTTTTTAGATACTTCAATGTTTAAAAAACGTTGTTTTTTATGTATCAATTATGTGTGGCAATATTTTACCTGTATTTTCAAGTTTTTAGATACTTCAATGTTTATTACTATTCTCTTCCTTTAAGAATACCTGATGAAGGCTATTATAAGCCGAAACTAGTTTTATTAATCTTATTAAATCTTTATAAGTAATCTCGGTTTTTAAGTCATTAAATCTATTTTTAAAAATATATATATATATATATATATATATATATATATAATTCATATATATGTATAATTAAATTTTAGTTATGTGTGGAATTTGTGAAGACCTACTTCCCTTCAGAGGAATAATTTAAATACATCATTTCTATTTAGATTCAGTCAGTGGAGCAAGGTCTCACAACTCTTTTTGTATAAACTTTCCAAGAGATTTTTACTTTTATGAAGAACCTTAATTTTCTTCCAAAGAATACAGCATCTGGTGGTGATAGCATACTCTGCAAGTTCTGATTACTCTGGCTCATGGAACTTAATGTAATCTTTAAATGTTCATCATCATGCACAGCTGTAGATCTACTACCTGTTTGGCCAAAATACAATAATCCACACTTGCAAGGAATTTGATATACTCCAGAGTATTCTAAAGGCAGACTTTTATCTTTAGCTTTACTTAGATATCTTGTGTATATGATGGAATGATGTTCCTAGGCCAATGGGTATAAGTAGTTTGGCTATACCTTCTGAAATATGCCTTTAATGTAGGGAATGGCAACAGGGAATCAAACTGTAGGCTGGTTTGATTTCTTCCATAGTTAAGATTTTGGAGAAATTGGTAAGTAAGAATATGGGAGTGGGGGGGTGGCAGTATCAGGTTATAGTATACAAGTGGAGTTCTACAGGTTCAGTACTGCGACCATTACTGTTCAGTCTTTATGTCAATGATATTGTCACAGGACTACAAGGATGGGTTCAATCGCTTGCAGATAATGTGAAGCTTGGGAGGATTATTAGTAAAATAGTGCCAATTTGGCTCGTAATTGAAACACAAAAAAATAACATAAAGAAATAAATAGCAATTGATACCTAAAAGATACCTAAAAAAAAATTATTATTATTATTATTATAAATAGTAATTAGCCAATTAGCAGTAAACAAAACCAAACATGGAACATTTGTAAACCACTTTCAGCCGCCATTATTCAGGATAGCATCTGACTCTGGCATCTACTAACCTTAAAGACTCGCAGAACATCCCTGAACATAATTGGTTTCAAATACACAGTGTGTTGGATGGAGAGTAAAGACTATCTGTGAGGATATCCATGTGGTGTAATAATGACAAGAAGCAACTAGAAGTTTTTGCTGAATGCAATACAGAATGCACAGAAGGAGAGAGAGAGAGAATAATGAACTTGAGCAACAGGTAAAAACAGACAGGATGGTGGATACAAGGATGAAAAACAGTGCAGAGTGAAAGAATTTGAGAGAAAAGAAGGGGATAAGTGAAAGGAACAAGAAAACTAGCAGTCACAGTGGGAAGAAGAGAGGAAGAAGAAGTTGGATTGTCTCACATGGTGTGATTAAAAGGGAAGGGTGGTTAGGTTGTCGACTGGTGAAGCAGATCAAGAAAATAATGATAACTTATGAGATATTGTGGGCTGTTATATACATATACTAAAGTGAGGACTATCTAAAGTAAGGATTCTTGGTATATGATATTGATAGTTATTTTGTTCCAGGTTTATTAGCATATGCAGAACTTGGTTAACTGAAGTATATATGAATGTAAATAAAGCGATAGGCAATTCCCTAGGAAGATACAAAAAAGAGAAAAGTGGAGGGGGGAATGCTGTGCACTGATAGCTGAGGAATTATGGCTGTTGCTTCGAGGCTGTTTTTTGGTCGAGATCACAATAAATAGAATAGTATATATATCTACTATTATTAGGAAGTTATTATAGGCCTGGGATATAAACCAGGCACGGTTGAACAGTGGTAAATTGGTTGGGTACATAAAAGCCTGACTGTTATGAAGAAATTAATGAGGCAAATAAGGATAAAGAATATGGAAAGTAAATTAATTAAATAATTGATTTGCTGGCCCTCTAGGCCAAGTGGTTATGCTCATTTTCCAAGTGGCTGTAGGATTAAATTCTGCTGCATTGGATGTTTGTGAATATCTTTATTTGAGAGATGCATTTCATTGACCAATGTGAGAGCTCTGCCCTGCATATGAGAATTCTGAAATGATTGGATGAATGCATTAGAAATTTAGCAGGAGTCCAAGACAAGTAATTATTATGGGGACATAGATTAAAAGAAGAAATGGTCACTGAAGAGAACCACATGAAATTTATATTACTAAGAGATAATTACCTGATCCTATATGTGATGGAGGAGACGAGGTTTGAGAATACTAGATCTGGGATCAGAGAATTTGTCAGTAACTGAAGTTGCCAAATGGAATTTTCATTTTAAGAAAAGGTGTGGAGCTATAGAAGCTGATTATAGCAAGATAAGAAGTCAGCTTGGAGCAGTTTATGGAGGATGGTTGAGGAGAGGTTACAGTAAATAGTAGGATCTATGTATACAGGATCAGGAGGATAAATCTATTAGAAATTGCATGGGTGAGTAGTTTCATTATGCAGGAGCTGTAAAAAAATAAAAAAAAAGAAAAGAAGTGGATGTTGTGTTGTGTTGGATGTAATAGTGGAAAAGCAATCACCAAGCTCATGAGCAGTACAAGCCAGAAGGGTTACGCATATGATAAAGAAGACAAAATCAGATTTTAGCCAAATTGCCCAAGAAAAGCAAAGAACTATTTCTTTGTGTGGCGAGTAAAAGGAAGAATGACCAATGAAGGATCATTTTAATGACTGGTGATGGTTGGAAACTAACAATTATTATTATTATTTGACACCTCCAGGGAGTCCAAAGACTCATCGAGGGAGAGTGTGCCAACAGCATCGAACGATTGGTTCCCTTCCAACTACTAACCGCACTCAAACTTACTTAACCAAGCCATCAGTAGCAGAGGTTCTACCAATCGACCAACCTTTGCCAACAATAGCAAACAAAATAGTTCAGTTACTGAGTAATAGCATTTGCAGGTGTATACCATCCAGGTGGAAGTATTGCTGTGCCAGAGTCACAGGAATTAATGTTACATTTTAAACAGGTGTTTAAAATGTAACAGATTCTTAATGTCCATGGAATTAGACATATCAGCCCATCACAAGAATGTGCAAGGAAATTGGTCATAAGGCAATCCAAGAAAGTGAAAAGAGGGCAAAATAGTTTCTTTGCATGAAGGAGACTCTAAGAGGTAACAAGCCCAATTAATATCTTAGGAATAGTAGTTAAGGTATTAGAGAAATTGGTCAGCAACAAAATTTAGTAATGGGTAGATGGAAGTGCTCTTATGGGACAGCATGGGTTTTTGAAAGATTCATCATCACGAACCATGGGCTCACTACCCGTTGATGTCCGATGCCTGTTTCACTATCTTCTTCCACCTTTCTTTGTCCAGTGCACAGTGTCACAGCTTTTGTACACCCATTCCACACCAGTCTTTTATATCGTCTATCCGTTCTCTGTATGGTCTACCTCTTCTGTTTAAACCATCCAAAATACCAAACATAAATGTCTTTATCTTCCGGTCCTCACTCATTCTACAGATGTGTCCAAATAATTGCAGCTTCCGTTTTATAATCTTCTGCATTAGATTCTCTTTTGGTTGTATCTTCTGATAGAGCTCTTCGTTGGTGATTTTCTGTACCCATGCTATTCTTAGAATCTTCCTGTAACAAGCTCTTTTATATGCCAAAATTCTTTTTCTTGATTCTTTATTTATTATCCACGTTTCAGATCCATACAGTACACTGCTGAAGATGCATGTTTCCAGTACTGTTGGTTTTGTTTGCAGACTGATCATTTTACTTTTCCAGATGTTATCCATGGCCTTCAGATTTGTTCTTCCCTTTGCAATCCTGATCTTTATTTCTTTTTTACAGTCCAAGTCATATGTCAGTTTACTTCCCAAATATGTGAATTGTTCTACATTTTCTATATCAGTTCCATCCACTTGTATCTTTTGTTTCATGTTCTTCTCACCAAATACCATTGTCTTTGTTTTTTCCAAGTTCATAACAAGTCCAAATCTCTTCCTTTCCTCATTTAACAGTTCCAGTGTTTTTTTTGTAGTTCTCTTTCATCTTCTTCAATAATAACAATGTCGTCTGCAAATCTCAGATTGTTAATTCTCATTCCGTGTACAGATGTTCCTTTGGCATCTTCCTTCAATTTGTCCATTGCTCTTTCTAAATGTGCGATGAAAATGCTTGGTGATATTGGGTCTCCCTGTCTAGTACCTCTGCTTGTTTTAAAACCATTTCCCCAAATCATCACCTATTCTAACTGCTGCAACTGCATTCTGATAAACATTTTTTAATATAGCTATTAGTTTTTTATCAATTCCATAGGATTCTAGAACTGCTAATGATTGGTCTTGCCTTAATAATTGCCTTTGCCTACTTACTTTTAATAAGAAAAAGACAGCGAGTTGGATAAAGGAAAGAACTACACATTGTTAATGCTGGACTTTGAAAAGGCATTTGACAGGATCCAGCTAATCCAGAGACAGTGTAATATGCTGGAGAGTGAAATCCAGAAGAAGGCAGGAAACTAGTGGTGTACTGCAGGGTTCTTTACTTGGACTGCTATTATTATTTAATTTATGCATCAATGATTAGTGTGGATCTTCTGTTATGAGTCTTTGAACACCATGGAGATCCCTCTGCAATAGTAATAATTATACATAAATACACTTGATACTAGTCCAATGACAAGAAGCCTATATTTCTGAAGGAAACATGAGTTTATAACAGTTTATAGGTCTTAATGGACTTGTAAACTCTTGGATCTCCATTCCAAATGCTAGGAGTTTCAGCAGTGTGCGCTGGATCTAAGAATATCAGGTTTCTTTCCCATGTCTACCATCCTAGTTGGCTAAGTTGCTCGCATATCCATTGTTCAACAAACCTGATTTGAATTCAACCTGATTTGAATCACAAATATCAATGCCCACTGTGGGCATTGATATTTGTGAATGTATTTTAGGTGGGATCTGAATTTCATCTTCTGGTGTGAAACCACCACTTGCTTATTGGCAACCTGAAGTGGTTTGGAAAAGTTCCATGTTTGGTCTCTAGACTGGATTCTGGACTATGGAAAAATAAATAAAAATACAAAATAAAAATTATTTAATATTAATACATATTAATAAAAAAAGAGAAAAATACTTAGCTCAGAGTACAAATGTACTACTATAGGTGTAAAAAAAGACTTTCATGTGGTGGGAATAGGAGTCACATAAAAGGATATGTGGCATTTTTTTTTTTTTTGTATCTTTATGGATGCAAAACAAAACTGGCACATATGCCACTTTTGAGGTTGGGGACATGTTTTCCAAGGCATATAAGAAATATAAAAAAAAAAGTATCTTTCCAAGATATTATTCTGCAATATGCTGGAAAGATACCATTTACTTATTATTATTATTATTATTATTATTATGATTCAGGCCTCCATGGAATCACAAGATTCATTGTGGGAGACCCATCCTAGAAAACCCAATCTATCATACCATTCCTTGAACTCATTGACCATTTGTGCTCTCACCACTCTATCAGGTAATGCATTCCAGCATTCAAACACCCGCCATGCAAAGAAACCACTCCTCACCCTCTTGCTCACAGCTTCCTTTCGTAACTTCCAGGGATGGCCACTTGTCTTCACTACTTCCCCCTACTCTACCAAATGAAAGAACTCCCCAGTGTCAATCCTGTAACTGCTTCTCAACAATTTAACACGTTCACTGCCATGCTCCTCAGGCATAGTTTGTTACCGCACGCCAAGCACTTATTCAAGGTCAGTACGAGTAATTTCGTTGCCAGCGGTAATCGACATACGAGTATATTCATAGTTGGCTTGTGAGGCTCATATACCAATTACGAGTATACTTGGCAGCGAATGTGTTAAAAGTGTCAATCGTATTACCCTCTCCTTCTGTCTACCAAACTCTGCAGTCCACATTCCCTCAGCCTGTCTTCATAAATAACATTGTACAGTCCTGATACCATCTTTGCTATCTGCCTCTGCACCTTTCCACACTTAATTTATCCCCTTCAAATCCTAGGGTCCAAATTTGAATAATCCAAGTGTGGTTTAATCAGGGCTTTATACAATGGTATGACAACTCTTCTCTCTGCAGGTCAGCATCCTTCTCAATATTGCAGCAATCTTATGGGTTACCGTCACCATCTTTGCAATATATTCTCGAATTTCAGGTTTCTATCTATCATCACCCACAGATCCCTTGCCTTCCCTACTTCTTCCAGTACAGTTCTTCCAACAGAGTATGCAGCCTTCCATTGATGTATCCCAAACTTTAAGACTTTACATTTAGCTGCATTAAACTGATTCCCATTCTTTTGCCCATCTGAGTAAATTCATCCCATCCATGACTCTCCAGTTATTCAAATCTTCTTTCTGTGCTACCACATCTGCACTATTACTAATAACCCTTCCAAGCTTCACATCTGCAAACAACTGAATATCCCCTTGCAATCCATGAAGAATGCTCCTTAACAATTGTAAACATGGAGTGCTCCATGTTCATTCTCACTGAGAATATTACACTCATCTGCCCAATGCTGTACATATGATCCCTCACCAATTTCTCCGAGAGCGTAACAGCTACTGATGAAACACAAACTGATCTGTAGTTTGACACCTCCAGTCTTACTCTCCTTCCACTGCTTGAGTACCTTTCCCTTGGCCAGTCTTTCATTGGAAAGCCAGGTTCATTGGAGCTGTCAGTTCTTTAGCACGTTATCTCAAACCCGTGGTGAAATTCCATCTAGTCCCACTGCTTTATTGATATCTGTAGCACTCGGTATTTGAAACACACTCTCCGCTTGCAGTTTTAAAACTTGCTTTATCCCTCTAGTATTAAAATCTACTTCTTCATGATGAAATACCCCAATAAAGTATTCATTGAACAACTCCACTATGTCCTTTGCATCAGTCAATTTATTGCCATTTTTATCCAATGTCATTCTTTCATAATCATTTCTTCTCCTACTAGCTACATAGCTAAAAAATTCCTTAGAATTTTCTTTTTCATTCAGTCTCTTCTCATATTCAAGTTTTGCCTTCTTTACCATATTAGTCACTATCCTGGCCTGTCTTATAAGATGATTCTTATTCTTCATGCATCTGCTCTCCATCCCTCTCCTTAAATCTCTTCTAAACCTCTTTTTTACCTATAGTTCGTGTTTAATATTGTGTCATCCACTTAACACCAAATTGTGTTTTCTTCTTCACTCGCAGTATACAGCTTGTTGCTGCTAATAAATATTCCTTCACAAGTTCCCAAGAACTAATGATATCTCAGCCTTCCAATTCCTCCCTCCATGGAACTGCCCGAAGTTGATAACTAAGACTGTTGATCACCTACCTTATAATTCCATATACATTCTTTTCTCTTTGATACTCATGCATGTCTATTCATCTTCCTAGTCAAAACCATATGGTCACTCTCTCCAATTGAGGACAGAGAATGCCATCTCAGTTATAATAAGTTCTTCTGATGCTATGACCAAATCCAAAACTCTTGAACCTTGTGTTCCTTCTACTACATGTTGCCTAAGACATTTGTCCCTCAAGAATTCTAGGAATTAGGTATCACCACCGAGTTTTCCCTTCCTATTCTGTCGAAAAATTCTGTACCTCGCTACTTCTATTACTGTTAGTATATCATCTTCTGTCAACTGAATCTCAGAGATCCCAGTAATCTTTGGAGAGGCCAATGCTCTCAGCACCACCACTGATTCATCTCCTTTATTCTGGATACTCCTGTCATTAGTATAAAGAATAAAAATGTCACTATTTCTATACCTGCCGTTATCTCCTCTAGTCTCCATTTGATTCAGCATTACCCGATGTATTCCTCCTTCTCCCAAGCACCTATTTCCACAAAAGGCCACCCTGCTACCATCTATACTGATAATTCTAGTTTCCCTGCATTGACAGACAGACTCATTCAGAGAACAGCATTCTCTTCAGATGCTTTATCATACCCTTGGCAACACACGCACTATCTTTCCTCTCTCAGTGTTCTTCTGTACAACCTCCAGCATGAATCTCAAATTTCTTGTCGCCAAATTCATACTGCCTCCCAAGTCATTCGTGCCCACCATCAAAGTCATCTCATCCATCCTTTTATCTCATTAATTGCCATAGCCACACTTTCTATCCTTACTACAGGCAAACACTCCTCAGAGCATTCTATCTTGCACACCATGGATCATTCAATCTCAATACATCACACCACATACCACTGTTCCTTCCTTGCTCACGTGCATCCCTCACTCTCCTCTGACACTTTGTTTCTTTTTTCCTCTACTTACCTGTTGTCATTCCTGGCTCTAGCACTCTCTTCCATTTTTCTCATTCCTACTCTTTTACTGGTTCTATTCTCTCCTCTTCCAACATTCCCATAACTCTCTCTTGCTTGTACTCTGATTTGCTTTGCATTCATCATTTTCAGTTGCTTAATATCTTCTTTTATGCTTCTCAATTCATTCCCAAGACATTCCATCTCCTTTTTCAGTTCATCTATCTCTCTCTGCAAGCTACCAGCTCTTGCTCAACATTCATCCTCCCAGTTAACACCATCTTCGAAAACTTAATAATGATTCAAACTTACCACACTCCCCCATTTTATTTTTTCATTTATGTTCTGCTCATTATCCTCACCTCTGTCATGCTACTTGTCTATCTGGGCAGTATTCTCCTCCCTCTGAGACAACACTGCCAAGGTCCATTTTACTAATCTCCAACTTTCAAAGTTCTTCCCATTTCTTACATTTCCTGCATATATGCACACCCTAAACTCTCACCTGCCACGTATCTGACTGCCAGGATGCATACATGCTGCAAGCACCACATACTACAAAATCTCATAGTATGCTGTGCAAAATGTAGTCCTTAAATTGGGGAGGATTTGATGACAAGCCATTGGCAAACTGAGCTGTAGCTGATGGCATCATTCAAATACTGCATTAAGAACCAAGCACTAAGAACTGATTCAACTATACTAAAATATTGTGTTTCTAAGTACAAATTCCAACAATTCAAATTACCTACAGATATTGTGTAATTTGAAGTAAAATAATTCCAATAAAAATACAGAAAATACAAATACAAGCAGTCCTTGGGTTACTGATGAGATACATTCCTGAGAACGTCTTTAGATTGGATAGGTCCGTAACTCGGATTATTATTATTATTATTATTTTGTGGCACCTCCAAGGAGTCTGAAGACTCACCGATATGGTGATAGTAGTAGTAATAATAATAATACTATAATGGCTCATATGTGGCTGTAATAATAATACCCCTGTACTGTAATAATAAGTTACAGAAACTATTGTGCTCTTTCTTTTAATTCAAACAAACAGAACATAAAAACAAATGCATTCAAAAAGTTTAGACAGGAGAAATTTCAAAAAAAGAATATTAAAGGTTAACATTTTGTTAGCAGAGGTATTTCCCTACTGAGTGTTCTTGGCAAGATCTATGCAAGTATACTTGAGAAACGGTTGAGAAGAATTGTGGAAGAAAAGCTTGGTGAAGAACAAGCTCAGATCTTCACTTTACGACAAATAGTCGAGAAAGCATGGGAATATAACAAAGATCTGTATTTAAGTTTTGTCGATTTGGAAAAGGCATATGATAAGGTGCCAAGAGAGAAACTATTCAATACGCTGCAGTTATATGGTGTTAATGGGGCATTATATCAAGCAACACTTAGTCTTTATTTGAGTTGTAAGTCAGCAGTTAGAATTGAAGGAGGTACAGGAAGATGATTTAATGTTAAATCTGGTGTGAGACAAGGATGTACGTTATCCCCTCTGTTATTCATTATCTATATGGATCACATTATGAAGGAAAGTGGTATTAAACATGATATCAGAATTGGAGATGTTAATGTCAGCTCTTTGCTTTATGCGGATGATGTTATACTTCTAAATAAATCCGCTAGAAGTCTGCAAGATTCTCTGACTAAATTGAATAGTTGTTGTAATAGATATGGTATGAAGGTCAGCAATAAAAAGACAAAGACAATGAAAATAGGCAGAATCATTGAAAATGTCAACTGTCTTGTGAATGGAGAACCTGTGGAACAAGTAAAACATTTCAGCTACTTAGGCACGATTTTTACTGAAGATGGTAAATTAAATATAGAAATAGACAACAGAATCAGCAAAGCTGGTATGGTGGGAAGTCAATTGAATAAATTCACATGGAATAAGAGAGAAATTAGTCGGAACACTAAATTAGTATACAAGACAGTGTTCAAACCAGTTTTAACTTATGGATCTGAGAGCTGGGTCAGAAGTAAAACACTTGACCAAAGACTAGAGACTGCAGATATGAGAGTCCTGAGAAAGATTAAAGGCGTGAACAGATGGCATCAGTGGTAATATCATATTAAAAATGAGGATATTAGGAAAGAACTTGATATTGTCAGCATCCAGGAATGTGTTAGCAGAGCTAATCTCAGGTGGTATGGTCACCTAAACAGAATGGGCGAGGAAAGATTAGCAAAACAAGTGTTCTCTGCCAGGTTGGCAGCAAAACAACCCAGAGGAAGACCAAGATATAGGTGAATTGATACGGTACAAAGTGCCTTAGACAATAGAAATATAAGATCTGATAATGTTGGAGTCTTGACAAGTAACAGACTGATTTGGAGGAAAATTGTAGATAGGAAGTTAGTAATGATATAATTTTTTCATGTAGTACTATCATATCCTGTACACCCCTTGTGGGTACATGGCAGGAATTTGATGATGATGATGATGAGGTTAACATTCGCCTAATGTTGCATTAATGTCTTGCTTACTCGATTTGATTCTCCAGCTGGAGGAGGAGGGAAGCTTACCACTGAAGTTGGTTTCTTGAAAAAGGTATCTGGGGTGGTTTGCACAGCCTTTTTCATCATCATCATAACAGTAATTACGGGTGTAGACCATATTGGTCTTTTCCTGTCTCATTATCCATCCAATATCCTTTTTTGAGGTCCACCCTGCCTTCTCATTTTAGTTGGCTTATATTTTAGCCTTCTTCTATTTTTCATTATAAATGGCCTTGTAGTAGCTGATATTCTCACTAACTACACAGTAAACCTTTGTAAAACACTCGATGTTAGGAGTGTTTTGCAAATCTTACTCCTCAAGCTTAACAAGTCCTACTTTAATCAGACAAAAGGTGTCAGCTAATTCTTTTGTTATAAACTTTTTTGGTTCTGGCAATTCTGATTCTGCGTGTTCTTGTGCTTCTATCAGTTGCTTCTCTATCTCCATAAGGTCTTCATTAGTTAATTTTTGTGAATGGGACTCGAGTAAGTCAATGACATAATTTTTATTGATATCTAATTGGAGTGCACATTGCCACTATCTACCACAACTTTTCTAGTTTTGGCAACGTCTTTTTCTGTGAAGTCACGAAAGTCATCGCAGAATTGAGGGCACAGTTTATTTCACACCCCTTTCATTGTTGATTGCTTCGCTTCCTCCCAAGAATCAGCAATGTTTTTGGTGGCATAATTCTTCAAGAACTCTCTCAAAGTCATCACATCATCTTCCCTAGCCCTGACTGCTTGCAGGAATGTATGGCATAGTAATGAGCCTTAAATACAGAAATGACTGTCTATTGGCATGATCCATCACAGACTCACAAAATCCAATAAAAAAAGTTGAGACAAAAGTGATGCTGTGCAGAAGCGACCATATAAACAATGAAACTAGCCACTAGCATGAACCGCTTACGCCATGCAAGTTTGTTTACATGTGCGGAAGAAACTAGTTTCCGAATGATTAATTTAATGATTTAATTATTAATGTCTGTGCGGTTAGTCGAGTGGCTATGTGCTTCGCAACCATATACCTAGAAAAGGAGTGTCCTGGGTTTGATTCCCGTTGCCAATGTGAGGAGTTTAAGGATCTTTCTCAGCCATAACCAAATTAGCGGTCTTGGGCGTGGACTGCAGGGTTTTCATCTCACAAGCAGGCAAACCGGTCCTGTGAACACATGCATCTACAGACATAGGCCGCACCAGGAGGCATAGGGCTAGCCACCTTATCCTTGGGGTGGGTGCGGCTTAGAAAGGCCTAGGATAGCCCCGTAACAGGCTACTAGGCCTAATATGTGAAGGGAAGAATTATTAATTATCCTTATAGAGAGCTTGGAAGTCCGTTTGTAAGTACGGAACGGCATAAGTCTGGTCATCCATAACCCAGGGACTGCCTGTACAATACAAATTCCCCAACTGCAAATTGCCCACAGACTATACTTTATGTTGTGTAATTTAAAATAAACTCCAATAAAAAAACAAACTTATTTTTTTTCTTCACTGCTACCTCTGACCTTGTGTTCTTGGTAAGAATAAAGAAGCAACAAAACAGTATAAACAGCAACAACGACAAAAAAAAAACTCCAACGGTAACACTACTGAAAGACACCTGTATCAAACTGGAAAAAAAATGTAGCACAGTTTGTGACAAGAAGCCAAACTATATACTGATTAAAAACACTTTTTTAGCACTGCTCAAATCTACCACTTATGTCAGCTATTTTTCCAGAATGAGCAAATTTATACCTACTAGGCACATGGCAATTTAATAACGAAAACTTATTTTTTTCTTCACTGCTACCTCTGAATGCATCCGACTCTGACCTTGTCCTCTCCATAAGAATAAACAATCAGCAAAACAATATAATAAACAAAAAGCTCCAACAATAACACTACTGAAGGACACCTGTATCAAACTGAAAAAAAAAGTAGCACAATTTGTGACAAAAAGCCACACTATATACTAATTATAAACTTTTTTAATCAGTATATATTGATTACTTATTGATATGGGGGGTCGCCGCAGGCAGCACTTTGAACGTTTTTTAACTTTTGCAGTTAATTCTAAAATACAGTCTCGAGAACTTAGTTCAAAATATTGTAATACTACTACGAATTTTCCTCACAACTGCTGTAAGTGTTACTAGTTGTGAGAGGAGTTTTTCTAAATAAAATTGATTACGAATTACCTACATTACTATGAAATAGACTTCGCCAATGTCATCGACGATTTTGCTAACAGAAAAGCAAGAAAAATAGCATTTTAGAATGTTGAAATTAAAGTTTAACTTCAAAAATAAACATAGTGTTTTAATTTATTTTCTTATACGTCATTTTGACTTTTTGTAGTATTTTTGGTGTGTATTGAGAGGGGCAACAAAAGCTCTAGCTACATCACTGCACTTAGATCAGCTATTTTTCCAGAATGAGTGAATTTACACCTGCTGGGCACATGGTAAATTGCTAGTGGATCTTTAGAAGAGCTATTAAAATATATATAGTAATTGTCTTTGTGGATTTTTTAAATTAGTACACTGAATGGAAAGAAAGGTGCAGAGCAAGAAATAAACTTAACATTCGATTTGAAAACCTGTAATTTCACACCTTAGAAAATGTACAAAGGAAGATAGTTTAAAAAAAAAAAAAAAATCAGCAGTTGAAGGAATGAATAAAGAGTAAGAAAATTTTGTTTTCTTAGTTTATAGATGAACCTTGAAGGGGTGTTGCTGTCATTAGTGAGAAATGGATCATTAATCAGCCTTGCTTGCTTTATTATTGACTACAGTATTTTTAGAAAAGTATTAATAATAGCACCATGCCAAATATAAGAACAGTGTTCAATGATTGAACCAATTTGTGATTTGTATAAAGTTAATAGTTGTTCAGGGCTAAAAATAACATCCGGAGTAAACGAGAGCCTGATTTTTTTATATGATGAGGAGGCAATATGTGTAATATGTTTATGCAGAGAGAAATTTCAGATCAGAGTAAACTCGCAAACAATAAATCTCACATCTTGTCAAGGGGTTTGAATGTTGTCCAAAGTAAGACCACAAGAAAAGAATTTTTGCAAGAAATAAATCCTATTTTATTTCTCACAAAAATCCTTTTCTACAGCCCTGTTGAAGAATGGTTTGGAGATTACAATTTCAGATTTTAGCAATTGATATTCTGGAAGTTTTAGTGATTAGTTTAGTGCAAGGTTTGTCAAAAGAGGAGTGCACTATACTTCCATTAGCAAAACTGTGTATTGAATTTACAGTCTGCTTCTGAAGATTATTGATATATAGAGAAAAAAAGAAGAGAAAGTTTTTTAACTTGATTATAAATTATATTAAACTTAACAAGAAATTACCTTTTTGTTTATTTCTTTAAACAAGTGTAAACAAAGTTAACACATGAAGTATCAGTACAACTAGGCTACTTGTATATAGAGGCTAACGACTTCATGTTAGTTGCCTTAGTATCTTATAATGCAAAACATACATCCTCTCAGATGTGTATAATGGATAGTATTATACACATCTTAGGGATGGGTTGGATATGAGCTAATTTGCAGGCTGTAAAATATATACACAATTGGAATAGGAGAAAATAAAAAGGCAACAAAACGAGTTTTTTAATGGTACTGGTGACATAGTAATGTTTAGTAGAAACATATTGGCACAAGAATTAATTTATTATTGGAAATATTTCAGCCACTATCAGTTCATTTGCATAGTGGAGAATGAGTGGGGATTGTTTTTCCCTTTTTACACATGAACCACATATTACAGTGCCATTATGCAACAGATGGTTAAAAAATTAAGTAATAATAATAATAAAAAAATGACAAGGAAAATAGGATTACATCTTGCCATTTATTATTATTATTATGTGACACCTCCAGGAGTCCTAAGACTCATCGAGGGAGAATGTGCCAACAGCATCAAACGATTGATTCCCTTCCAACTACTAACTGTGCTCAAACTTGCTTAACTTTTTGCTGAGCCATTAGTAGCAGAGGCGCTACCAATCGACCAACCTTTGCTCATATTGACACTCCTAAATCTTTGCTATGGATAGATGTTAATTCTACATAAAGTTTGGTCTGTGTGGAAGTACTTCAGCTTTCTCTTTAAACAACAACCAAACATAAAATGGCACTAATGTAACAGCATGTATTCAACCAGAAGATACTGTACTCAGTGTCCACTGCATGTTCTGCTAGGCCTTCTTATTAGATTTTTCATGCTTATTGTGGGCGATGTAAAATAGTCATTTGTCAACTGGACATCCTGTTTGTCCAAAGTATGAGCAGAGGCAATCACATTGAACCTGGGATACACCAGAGAGGAGTGTGCTTATCTTTTATAGGGGGTAACAAGATTTGTTAACAGGGCAATATGCATCTTTTAAAGTTTTTTTGAAATTGCTTCAGTATTACCTGTAATGTATGGAATTAGAACTTGCTGTACAGGAGCTGGGTTCCTATGGACCAGCTTGTGTCATAGATGTGTGTAATGTTTTTTGAAGCAGAGCCATTTTGTAGCATGATGCTTTGGATGGTGTCAAATTCTAGTCGAGGATCCTTAGGATTGGAACAGACATGTGCTCTTTAACTGAGGGTTTGATGAAGTCCATTTCTTGAGATGGACAGTATCCTATCTTGTTGTAAGAATGGCCTCTGGTAAGATGGCATTATGACAAATAGAAGTTGAAACTTTTTTCCCACTTGGTTAGACTATAATAAATTTAGTTTAATCCTTTATCCAAGTGTAAGCAAACAAAGTTTGCACCTGAAGTATCTTCAGGACTGAGGCAACTCATGGTAAAGGTGGACCAAGCTCTCATCACTCCTTGTCTTAGTATCTCCTATAATGCAAAGCACATCTCCTTGTGGACATGTGTAATGTTATACATTAAGGGAAGGGCCACTATCCAGACCGGATAATGGCCCTTCCGGTCTTTATTGAGGTCTCGTCAGTGGGAGCCAGACCCAGAGGTGGTGATACTAAGGTGGAAGCAATGGAAAAGTCATATTTATCTATACGAGTTGCCAAAAGGTGTCTCACCTTATTATTAAATTACTCTGGATTTAGAAAAAGATGTTGAAAGTTTTTTCCACTTTGTTAGACTATAATAAATTTAGTTTAATCCTTTATCCAAGTGTAAGCAAACAAAGTTTGTGCCTGAAATATCTTCAGCACTGAGGCAACTCGTGGTAAAGGTGGACCGAGTGTAAGCAATGGAAAAAGAAAACAATGAGAAATTAGCCTTCTTGGACATCCTCCTTTCCAGTATCCTATTTCGATTATTTGCAACTTCTGTTCATTGCAAACTCACCTTCAACAGACCACTGCATACAACAAAATTCAGCCCATTGTCCATCTAAAAAATGGATATTATTAATTGGTAGCTCCATATCTCTTTTGCTAACATACTGACAGTATGTTAGCAAAAGAGACATGGAACTATCAATTAATAATACCCATAATTAAAAGTTGTTTTGCAACTTCCATTTTAATTAAAAGTTGTAAAATTATTGAGTAAATTACTATTCCATTAAGAATAATCAAAAACATTTTGAATGTTTATAATAATAGTGTAGAACCAGTATTATAAATATATCATAAATATCAGCGATATTATTGCATTACATATTTAATGTTGTAATATTTTTAGGTTCTTATTATGAATGGATGTGACTCTTTAAACCTGTCCTCATGGCTTCATCAGCACAAAATTCTATCTCCAAGCTATCACATGGATGAGGACTTGTATACGTGGTACATTTCTACACAGCCAGAATGTTTAAAGCAACTTTGCAGAAAAGCCATCCAACAGTACCTCCATTATCATGATGACAATGCAGTTCGAATTCAAGCTCTTCCTATTCCAAAAACATTGAAAAATTATCTTTGTAGAAAATTGTTATGATATGAAATATATAATACTTCATATGAAATACAGCAGATAGTAATTTTTAATCAACAAGAGAAGTTGATGAATTTTGTGATGTAAATAGTTTTTTAAAAAAGTTAGTTTTATTTATTTATATACAGGTTTCCTGTTTATCATTTGCGTGATACCCTTTTTAATTATAAATTAAAAAGTGATTATAATCTTTTAAATTGTTTTTACTCTTTATCTGCATTAATTTTTTTTTTTACCTGTTGGCTTCTAAAAACAGGCTGGTGGTTATCACTTGGCAGAAATATATTCATGTCTTTATCTCGAGATTATTATTATTATTTTTTTATATACTTATAGAATCTGAGAACTGTGTAATCCAATGGAAATGGTATTTGCATTCATAGCACTAAGCCTCTCAAACAAGACTGGGCTAAGTACAATTCTGTTACCAGTTATAGGAAATTTTTCTAATCCTTTTTTTCAACTGGTTCCTAAGTTAGTCAATCTCTGACACAGACAAACAGAATTTTCCTACAGTCAGTCACTTATCAAGAATTTTCATTTTGATAATTATTCTCGATGGAGTCAAAAGACTCATCACAGGACACCCACACTAACCATTATTCACATAATATCTACATAATTAAATAATATCCATATGGATTTTGCCACTTCAATTATGTGAATATTACTACTTCCATCACTATAGTATACACCATGTCATCTATCTCTTCTTCCCATAATCCAGATGTAAGAAAGCATTATTATTATTATTATACAGCACTTCCATGTTGTCCGAAGACTCATCACGGGGAGACCCAATCTATCCCTACAATCTATCATACCTCTTCTTAAACCCATTAACAGAAATCTGGACCACACCCTTATTCAACTTCCAGGAATGATCCCTTGTTCTGGTCCCTCTAACCAAATGCTGAAACATTTCCCCTGCATCCATCCTATAAAATCCTTTAAGCAATTTAAATGTTTCTATCATATCCCCTCTTTTTCTGCTGTAAACCAACTTCTGGAAATCCACAAACCTTCAATCTATTCTCATAGTGAGCATTCCACAGGCCATTCACCTCCTTGGTCGCTTGCCTCTGAATCTTCTCCACCGCTTCCTCATCCCCAATAAAGCCAGGGGACTAGACTTGAGCAGAGTAATCCAGTGTGGGTGTATCAAGGCCTTATAAAGAGGAATTACAACTTCCTTATCTCTACTTGTTAATGTGTTCTCCACTATCCAAGTAATCTTATGGGCTAATTTAGCAACCTTAGCAATATGTCCTCTAATCTTTAACTCTCTCTCTATCTTTGCCCTAAATCTCTAGCTTCATCTATTTCCTGGAGTACAGTGCCATCAATGTGATACACAGCTTGTAATCTATTTATCCTAAAATGCATAACTTTACATTTCTCAACATTAAACTGACACCCATTAACTTTTGCCCTTTCTGACAGCCTATTTAAATCTTCCTGCAAACTCTTCACATCGCTTTGATTAATTACTCTACTATTATTCTACCTAATTTTGCATCATCAGCAAACAACTGAATATTTCCTTTCAGGATATTTCCTGTATCATTTATGTATAAATTAAATGGCAATGATCCCAGCACTGAACCTTGTGTCACACCACTAGTCAACTATTTTTGCCTCGATTCTGCCCTTCCATATACCACTTTTTGATATCTGTCCAGCAGCCATCCAATTAACCAGTGTCATTTCCATCCCCATTTTTGTTCTAATATCTAATATGTGTAACAATGTTCTATGTGGTATTCTGTCAAATGTCTTTGCAAAATCGTATAGCCATTTCCTTTATCCAACTGAGCTGTTACTCTATTATAAAAAGTTAGTAAATTACTAAGGCATGACCAAGCCTTCACAAAGCCATGTTGACCCACATACAGTACCATAATTTCATCTATCCATTGTTGAATTCTCTTTTTTACCAATTTTTTCTAGTACTTTGACCACCATGCCTGAGATACCGATTGGCCTATAATTTGTTACTGTAATCTTCGAACCTCTCTTATGCAAAGGAATAATTTTGCTCTCTTTCCACTCCCTTATAACTCTACCAGAGCTCTAACCACATCAATTCCTGTCACAGGAATTAATGTGGTTAAAGCAGTAACCTGACTTGGATGATATTCCCTTGCAAAGTGGTCACTCAGTGACTCAACTATTTTATCTGCTTCTGTCTCCTCCTGACCATCATCACTCATTAAGGTTAATCTTCCATAGTTATTCTTCTTCTTCTAACTTCCCACATAATGAAAGAACTCTTTGGGATTTCCTTTCGCCTGCTTGACTAAATTCTTCTCATAATCTGATTTTGCCTTTCTTGCCATGCTGTCACCTGTCTTGCCTGGGCCTTGTACTTTTCATGATTGCTGGTCACCTTTCTATTTATATACCTTCCATAGCATTTTCTCATTCTGCAGCTCGTGTTTAATGATATTACACATCTAACTCCTACCTGATTAACCGTCCTTGCCCTAGGTATTCAATTTAATACTACTTCCTCCAGATGACCCTTAACTATATCCCATGCATTACTAACATCCTTACTCTGCAGTGTTTTATGCCATGATACAGATTTAAGCATGTCATAATCACCTGCCTTGTAGTTCCACAAATACCCTTTCTTGATAGAATATTCCTCATGTTTTATAATCTCCTAAAAGCATGTTACTGTGACAGTGTAAGGTTCATGAATGTACATTTTACCACATTACATTGGCAACCATTATCCTTTGCCTATAATGGCAGCTGCCAGCATCACGATACTCGTGATGCAGGCAGCTGGTCACTTTTGCACGATAATGCATCATTGTTACATTTTCTTTGCGTGTGTCTCTCACTACCATTGTTATGTATCGCCATGTGCACCATTTTATGTCGTTGCTCTTCCTATAATATTTTACTTCCTTTACCTTATGATTTTAACCTCTCTACTTTAATTACAAGACTTACAAAATTTCCTTGACTCTAACATCTGTATCACTTCTTACGTGTTCATTCTATAAGGAAAGCAAATTCTATATCTCTGGGCGATTCCAAATTTTACTCATGTGCTTACCCTGACTGTTAAGGTTATTCCTTGCTAAAAGAAACGAATCCTCTAATTTCTTTCTGGGGTCGTCTCCTCTTCAGATATTGACAAATTTATTTTTTTATGCTGCGCCAGCCAGTATCTTAGAATAGAATGGACTCTTATTCAGGGAGACTTTTCCAGACCTTTGGGGCACATAGGTGAATAAATTAAATGCTCTACTGCGGCTAAATAAATTCTGGTTTGCAGTCATAACCTCTATAACAACATGTTATACCTTTCTTTCAATTCCTCCCTGCTATGGTTCAGATTAATGAGTGGTAGTTTTGGTTCATATCACAGGCAAATCTCAGGTATAAAAGAAAAAACATATTTATTGGAATCTAAAGACATAATATACACTTAGACCAATCTCACTTTCAATTAGTTCAATGACATGCTAAATCAGACCTTTTCAAACTGATTAATACTCTAATACATGAACAATAAATCCTTCTCTTAAATTAAAGACTAAACACACATAATTGCAAATGAATGGGGGTGTCAGTTTAATGCAGCAAAATGTAAGGTCTTGAGGTTTGGGAAACATCGATGGGATGCTGCATACTCTATGGGAGGAGTTATACTGGAGGAAGTAGGGGAGACAAGAGATCTGGGGTTGATGATTGATAGAAACCTGAAGTTTAGGGGACATATTGCAAAGGTGGTGAAGGTAACGCAGAGGATTGCTGCTATTATGAGAAGGACACTGACCTGCAGAGATAAGAGGGTTATCATTCCGTTGTATAAGTCTCTGATCAGACCACACTTGGACTATTGTTCTCAGATTTGGTCCCCAGGATTTGAAGGGGATAAATTAACTGTGGAAAGGATACAAAGACGGATGACAAAGATGGTTTCAGGACTGTACAAGGATAGTTATGAGGATCGGCTGAGAGAATGTGGACTGCAGAGTTTGGCGGATAGAAGAAGGAGAGGTGATATGATTGAGACTTTTAAACTGTTGAGAGATGGTTACAGGGTTGACACTGGGGAGTTCTTTCGCTTGGTTGATCAGCGGGAAGGAGTGATGACAAGAGGCCATCCCTGGAAGTTACGAAAGGAAACTGTGAGCAAGAGGGTAAGGAGTGGTTTCTTTGTGTGGAGGGTGGTTGAGCCGTGGAATGCATTGCCTGATGGAGTGGTGGGAGCGAGAACGGTCAGTGACTTTAAAGAGTGGTATGATAAACTTTGTGTTTCTCAGGGGGGGACCTCCCCTTGATGAGTCTTGACAGAATTTATGTCTTAGGAAGGACCTCCCTCGATGAGTCTTTTGACTCCTTGGAGGCCTGAATAATAATAATAATATACATATTATACTCTTCTAATCAATATTCTACCCACTGTGTTAGTCTTGCATATTAAACTAGACACAATCATCTATAATCATTCCTAGCAATTTGTCTTATGGACATTAGCCACTGCTAAACAATGACTTAAAGTTCTTAAATACTGTCCACACTCATTTAATACACTACAACGATCTTTTCCTTTTTCCTACTGGATAGTTATACAACAAAATCTGTACATTACCATTTCTTGGGGTAGGGTCTCCAGGTCCGTCGGAACTGTCCTTCTTTGTTTGAATTACCTTTCGAATCTGCCATAAGCCTGCGTCCACGTGGTGGGTCCTTATGGTCCTCAGTTTCCCTCTCTATTCTCGATCTGTTTCGGACCATCCTCAATTCTAGCTGCCGGTTAATAATGTACGTATGCGATAGTATTCCGTTGGTACTTTCAGCGAAGGAGCGAAGACAGATATGCTGACATCTCACGCTTTTGTACCGGCGGAAATTCCAACATCTAAGGGAAAGGTGCACCCTCCAATATCGAACTATCGCCATGAAACATCATCAGGAACCACTGGTCCACGAGAGAAGTCAAATCATCTTCCAGGAAAACAGGCGAAAAAAGCCTTGAGAAAGGGGTGCAAACTCTTTTTATTCTCCATTCACTTCCCCCCTTTTTGCACCCTGTTCTTACCACAATAGCACCCTCTTACTTTTTTTTTTCCTGCGATCTTTTCCTGCCTGCTACTTTTGTCGTCCGCGGCAACTTCAGTACATCGCGAGATTTCTCGCAGTGTCTGCCGAGAAACGAATGTGCATCACTTTTCCGAGATTAAAAATGCCCCAGGCCTGCCCATGACCTTTGGACTATTGTTTACATCTGATTTACCCATTCATTGTATACATGATGCATTTCATATAATACTAATTTATACACGAAATTCTTTACATGGTATTACAATTCTACTAAAAGGAAGTAATTCTATTTCCATTTACAGTTAGTACCGTAGTTCTTCTGCTCCAGTACAAGTTTTTTCTCTCAGCTGATTTTTTCTGACTTGTTAAATCCTGAATGAATCATTTCTTTAATAAAGTTCTTCACTCAGGATGTAACACCATCTCATCGTTCGAACATTATGAGACAGTTTTTGATCAAAAACCAAGTTTGTGTGTTAGATCACTCACCGTATTCACTTGATTTAGCACCCTGTGACTTCTTTCTCTTCTCCCGACTTCATTTGCCGATGAAAGGAAAGTGATATGACACCATTGAAAATGTTCAAGTGACGGTAACGACGATCCTAAACAGTATTCCAAAAACCGATATAAAAAAACTCATTTAACGAATTAATTGACCGTACCAAATGCTGTATCGAAGCTGAGGGAGAGTATATTGATTGTAATAAATTATTTGAATAATTATAATTGGCCTGTGTTTTATTTTCTATCTAAAGTTCAGTTTCTTTTTGGACAGAAGGTGTTACTTGTCATGTGGCAGCCTATCAAAGGTCTTTGAAAAATTAAAATACACCACCTTATATGCATCTCCTTTATTGAGTGAATTTGTCACCTTGTTGTAATATGTAAGCAGATTGCTTAAACATGACCTACCCCTAACACACCCATGCTGACCATCATAAAGAATACAGCTATTATCAACTCAGTTCTGAATCCTTGTCCTCAACAGCTTTTCTAATATCTTAATAACAAACTCAGATATACAGATCGGCATATAATTTGTAGCCATAGTCTTATCCACCCCCCTGCATAGTAGAACAATTTTTCCCACCTTCAAATCCTTTGGGACTCACCTTGTTGCAAGGCTCATGTTAAATAGTTGTGCAAAGGTGGCATTAATTCCATAGAACTTTACCTCAAGACATGTGGTGATATACATCAAATCCTATTGCTGTTATCGAGTATATTTAATTCCTCATATACTTCCTGCTCATTCACCATCAGTCCTTCTTCTGTCATACCCTCTACACCCCAGCTTTTCCTGTTGTTGCATTCACAAAGATGAAATACACTGATAAACTGGGCATTGAATAATTCAGCTATATCCTTCGCATTGGTTACTAATCTGCCAGTCATCTAGCATCCTTCTCTTCCCATAGTCATTTTTCTTTCTACTTTCTGCATATCAAAAGAACTCATTAGTTCTTTTGATATGCAGAACTAATTAGTAGGATTTTTCTTAACTTGATTGGCTAATTTCTTCTTATACTGCATTTTTTCTGCCTTTACCAACCAATAAATTAAAGATGCCAAGAAATTATATTTTTGTTTTAATCCTTTATCCAAGTGTAAGAAAACAAAGTTTGTGCCTGAAGTATTTTCAGGACTGGCAACTCATATATAGAAGCTAATAACGTCACATCACTTGCCTTAGTATCCCATAATGCAAAGCACATGTACCTTAGACATGTATAATTTCTTGGCATCTTTAATTTATTGTATACCAAGTGGAAAAACTTCCAACAACTATCTCTAATCCAGAGTAATTTAATAATTAGTTGTCAAACCTTTTGGCTACTGGTATATGAAAATATGGATTCTGCATTACTTCGACCTTGGTATCACCTCTTGGTCTGGCTCCCACTGATGAGACCTGAATAAAGGTCAAAACCAGTCTGGATAGTAATCCGTTCCAATAATGCATAACGTTGCCCATCCTGTAAATACTTCAGGTGCAAACTTTGTTTGCTTGCACTGGGATAAAAGATTAAACCAAGAATATAATTTCTTGGCATCTTTAATTTATTGTATAATCAAGTGGAAAAACGTCCAACTTTACCAATAAAGTTACTTTCCTGGCCTGCTCTTTAAACTCATCATGCAATTGATCATCACCACCATTCATCTTTTGTTCCCTCCACAATGCCATTTTTTATTTCTTACAGATTTCACACTTAATTTCTTCATTCATCCATTTCACTCTTATCTTGTGTCCTCTTTTGAATATAGTCACATTTTGCTGCTGTTAAATAGCTCTTGATCAATGCCCATGCAGTGTCTGTATCCTTTCCACTCAACTCCTCTTTCCATGCTAGCTATCACTTGTCTCCTAAGCTTTCCATAATCACCAGCCTTGTAGTTCCACATATGTCCCTTCTTTGTAGAAGTTCTCATGTGACTGACTGCAACCCAGGTAATCACTTTATGGTCACTCTCTCTCTCTCCAACTAGGTGAAGATTAGACTTTCCATTTAAATCGTGTCCTCTGATTATATAACCAGATCTAGGTATCTTAATCTCATGTGCCTTCTGTTATATATGCTCAAAGAGTGTTGTCCCTTACAAACTCAAGCAATTCATTCTATTTATTCCCTGATGCTATCTCTTCATTCCAATCAATATTGGCATAATCAAAATCACTGTTTGCTTGCTAATAAGTAAGCCAAAGTCGCCTGTACATTTGTCTCCACCTTCTGCATTCTCTGGCCTTTAGCAACATCTCATCAAATATCTCATTTTATGAGCCTCCACTTGACATCATGCTCCTTCAAAACCACTGCCATTTTTATAATTTTAGATATAAAGAGATAATAAAACTTTATTTTTATGGAATACCCTTGGATCAGGTGTTTTTTGACAGTAGCTGGTTTAAATTTTAAAAAGTTTTAAGTCAAAATTCTAGATGGTGATGAATCAATATAATATTAATGTTAAGTCAAATAGTGAGATAAAACATTTAATCTTAAAAATTTAAAACCTGAGATATAAGTAAGAACGCCTACAAGTCTAAAAATAAAGGATATGATTTAAAGATACAATATGAACAAAGAATAGATACAGTAATGAATGATGTGAAGTTAATGATAAATATCACCATAAACTTGTAAAGATTAAAAATCAGAACTTTAAAACTGTAAAGGATGAAAAAAGACTAATATAAAATCCTCAGTAGAAATATTTAAAATATATGATGAAAGATGAAATACATTTGCACTATGAGAAAAGGTCATTTCAGGAATGCTGTAATCAGAATCTGAGATTCTGATCAGAGCTGCCCTTTCTTTTTGAAGATGAAATTGCTTTGCCACATGAAATAACCTGAGCCTAGCATATGGGCAAAGAGGGCTGTAATGTCAGTCAAAAATTTGTTTTATGGAGAATTGTCACGGTCAAAGATGTTTGTTAAGAGGGTAGTGATGTCAAAGCTAAGAGATTCTGTTAATCTAAAGCAGTGTGTTTCAAAGTGGGGGTATGCGAAGGTCTTCGGGGGATACGTGGCAATTTTCGGCTATGCATCATTAATGCACGGAATCATTATTAAGAAAAAGATAATTATTTTAAATGTATATATTTCTCAATAAATTATATATTATGTATGAATTCTCTTACTCAAATTCTCTTACTGGATATATAAAATGCACAAAAGTGAGCAATATAGCAAATACAAGTAGCTGTAGGCAACAAGAAAACATTCATATTGTATCTGGATCAAATGAAATTGATAAGGGTGTGTCATCTGACATCTCTAGAGAACCAACTAGGAAGAAGATGATAAATCTTCATAAGTATGATATGAATTACTTGAAATGTGGATTTTCATAGACGGGAAATGAAGAGGAACCTACTCCAAATTTTGTTCTATTAAAAATAAATCATATTTTTTGTTTACATGAACATATAAATTTAAATGAAATATTCTTTATTTATTTATTATTATTTTGATAAGGGGGTACTTGGTAATAATGAAAATTTAAGAAGGGGTACGTGGATATCTGAAGTTTGAGAAACACTGATCTAAAGTGTAGTCCTTGGTAACGAAGTGTTGACTATTAGTAATAGTCAATGGTATGTTATCTTTGTAGAGTTTGTTGACTCAAAAAATTCAGATGGGCTTAAATAGTGTGGTATTACTTTTTTTCACAACCTAAGCCAGGAAGTGACATTTTCCAGTAATTTTTTTTTGTTTTTGGATCTCTTTGTGGGATAGCATTTGACTTTGTAAGTATTGCTATCTGATATCAGACGTTCATCTTTTGTGATGAGTAGATTCTTATTCACTTTTAGTGACTTTATTGCTTCTTGATCTTCCTTGATTAAATTTCTAGGAGGAGTTTTGATGTTTCCTAATAGGCTACTCATATTCTGTTTGATTTTGTTAGCTAAGTAAGAGATGAGGATTTTAAACCTTTTCAGTGCAATAAGCATGTATGTAATTTGTCAGCTGTTGAAAGAGCAACTGCAAAAATTAAGCCTTTGTTGAATATTGAAAGTTTGCCTTCATTAAGATTATGGCTTGACAAGTTCACAACATAGTTGATTTGTGTATTACTGAGTGATTGTTAATCATATGTCTTTGTTGTTGTGGCTTGCTAAATTTGGTATGAGATGTTCTTTGGTTGTTGGTAATTCTTTCTAGTATTTTTCATGTGAAAGAGCAAATGTTTGGATTAAGTAAATAGGCTAACATCTCTTATAGTTCTTTTGTTTTGTTCTTGACAGTTGGCAAATTCTTTTTTTATTTCTTGGATCTGTTCTCTTAGTAGAGCTTTCTTCATGTGCAAACAAATCCAAAGGGCTCTGTCAGAGCCAAACGTTTTTTTTCTCTACTTTATGCTATTTACAATTATGCTACTATCGTGGCATCATTTTAGGAACAGATGGTTTACAAGCCTAGAAATATGAATTTTTTGCTTACTGTAGTAGCTGCATTGCTTTTGGATTCTCATTCCATGAATGCTGTACATAAATTCTATATATAAATTCTGCATTCCAGCAACTAACAACATACCATAGTATACTTAAAACATTTATTCAGTGCATATGAAGATCAAGAAGTATACCATAAATGTACATGTAACCTTGTGTACACTGGTGAAATTGGACACACAGATGCTATCAAAAATAAATAAGATATCCAGCTTATCTAACAAGAAATAAAAGGCCTTTCCAGCCATGTTCTGGAGACTTCCATAGAATTGATTGGAAAGGCAATAATATGGTATAAAAGAAAATTTAAAGAGGCATGCAAAACATAAAACAACCTTATTTAAACAAAAACGATGGGCTAAAAATCCCCAAGTTTTGGAAAACGTAACACAACCTTGAAAAAAAAAAAAGCATATTCTCAGCTTGCCTAGATTATCTCACATAAGTGACACTGATCTCCACACACACACACACACAAATTAACATCAGATATTGGCAACATGAAAGTAAGCTAATGGGAAATCCTAGTGAAGGTGTATGTGTATCTATGACAAGGATCTCTACTTCAGTTTTGTAGATCTGTAAAAGGCTTATGATGAGGTGTCCAGAGAAAAGCTTTTCAAAACACCACAACTATGTGGAGTAAATGGAACATTATACTGAGCAATACATACTGTTTTTACTCAAATATAACTCGCCCTCACGTATATCTCGCAACCCTGATTTTACTTTAAGAAAAAAAATTAAAAAGTTTCTCATATACCTTGCACATGAAAAAAAGTTTAAAATGTTAAGAAATAGATAGTGAATGTTATGATAGTTTCAGATATTTTCAAATTCTGTTGAAGAGAATCAGCATTTTAGCTCAACAATCATCAGTTTGCCTATGTCGTTGAGTAGTGCAATTTTTTGTTAATCCGCACCAATCATATGCACGTCTTCATAGCTGCACCATCTCTACTGGCCTACCGTTGCTATCTGTTTCATGCTCTGCTTTCAGTTCTCATTGTTCATAATGTATCTCAAGTCTTGTAAATTACTGGTAATTTTTGCTTGATATATGGAGAAGCGTTCAAGTTACAGTGCTGGTTTTAAATTCAAAGTTCTTATGATTTTGAAATGATAAAAGGATGAGCAATAATGAAACTGTTTGTTTTAATTTAATTACAGAAGCATTGTCGTTAAAGATTCAAATATATCTCGTGAAGAAGGTGAGTGGCCAATTGCATAAATAACATAGTTAATTAAAATTGAAATTCATTCATTTTATAAATAATTTGAGCAATTATAATGAATACTTAGGGTTTAATTATAAATGTCAATTTAGTTTTTTCCTGAAAAACTTAGTTTGTGAAAATCCCTGCATATATCTCGCATCACAATTTTTTAATTTTAATTTCGGGGGAAAAAAGATAAATTATATTCGTAGTATACATATATATTTATATTCTATAAATATATATATATTTATTTAAAGATGGTTTGATGTTTTTAAATCAGGGTAAGATGACAATGTGATTATTGAATAAAGTGTGTTAAAGTCGATATTAAAATCTAAGATATCAAGCTTAACTCTTCTCTTTATGCAGATCATGTTGTACTCCTAAACACATCTAGTGCAAGTCTCCAAGATTCTCTAACTGAATTGCATACAGCTGTAACAAATTTGGCATGAAAATCAGCAATAAAATGACCAGAACTATGAAAATAGCAGGAACATAGAATATATCACTCTCAATAAAAAAACAAGTGAAATGTTTCAGCTATTTAGACACAGTTTTTAGTGAAGGCAAAGTTGGTATGGTGGACAGCCTGTTGAATAAATGAGAAATTAGCAAAAACACAAAACTAGCAACGTGCAAGGCAGTGTTCACACCAGTTTTAAGTTCACACCAACTTTGCCTTCACTAAACTGTCTCTAAATAGCTGAAACCTTTCACTTGTTTTTTCTTTTTTATTGAGAATGGTATTTTATGTGTTCCTGCTATTTTCATCGTTCTGGTCATTTTATTGTTGATTTTCATGCCAAATTTGTTACAGCTGTATACAATTTAGTTAGAGAACCTTGGAGACTTTCACTAGATGTGTTTAGGAGTACAACATGATCAGACAGTTGGGTTAGAAAAATAGAACTCGATGAACTACTAGAGACTACAGATATTCAAGTTCTGAGAAAAATTAGAGAAGGGAACAGATGGCACCAATGGCAGAATCATATTAAAAATGAAGATATCAGAAAGGAACTAGACATTCTTAGTATTCAAGAATGTGTGAACAGGGTTAATCTAATTCTAGTAGCAATGCTTATACGTTGGTCATACATAACTGGTAATTAGTTTACGAAATTAACAACGCATATAAAGTATATTAATTAAAGGTAACTTTAATAAATAACTTCTATATTTCGGCAACGTCACACTGCCATCTTCAGGAACATAAAGATATGGTATGTACACGCAGGCACTAACAAAAGCAAAAATGAGGAAGAAAGCAAGAAACTAATATTGTTCCTAAAGTCCTAATGGTGTCCTCTGGCAGGCTAATTTGGTTGTCTTGGCAGTTGGGCTGAAGTTCTCAAAATGTAAGTCTCCCAAATTTGGGGTAGTTTCATGCACCCAAATTTGTTGAAGTTAGGAATGTTTTTTAGAGCTGCTGATGATTCCTTGAGCAATCTTTCGTATTTAAACTTGCTACGGTGTATTATTTTTGTTTTCTTCCAACGAATTCTATGGTGGGTATCTAAGGCATGGTCTGCCAGCCCAGAGCGGCTGTACTGGTGAAACCGGATATGGTCTTTGTGTTCTGAAATCCTGATATTTGTTGTTCTGCCTGTTTGGCCAAAGTAGGACAATTTGCAGCTGCAAGGGACCTGGTATACACCAGGTAGGTCTAGGGGAAGTGGTTGGTCTTTGGTAGAGCGGATAAGGGATGCCAACTTTTTATATGGTCTGTAACAAGAAGTAAGGTCATATTTTCTGAGGATATTGGTTATTTTCTCAGAGGTGCTGTGGATGTAGGGGATAGTGATAGATTTGGTGTAATCTTTATTGTGGAGGGGGGGGGGGGATTGTGGTTTACTGGTTTTAGTATTTTTTGGATTTTTTTGGTGTTATAGCCATTGGCTAAGAAAGTGTTGTGGATGTGGTTTAATTCAGTAGTTAGGGCCTTGTCATCTGAGCAGATTAATTTTGCCCTGTTATATAGTGTTTTTATAACCCCATATTGTTGTGAGGGGGGGGGGAATTACTGGTGAATGTATCTGCCAGTATGGGTGGGTTTTCTGTAAACAGAGAAAACCAAAGATCCATCAAGCTGGCGGGCGATTAAAGTGTCTAGAAAGGGGAGAGTGTTGTTTTCCTCTTTTACTAAGGTGAACTGGACTCTGGGGTGTTGGTTGTTTAAGTGTGTTAGGAAGGAGTGGAGTGAGTGTGAGCCATGTGGCCAAATAGCGAACATATCATCCATGTAACGAAGCCAAATAGTGGGTTTTTGTTGGGCGGAGTTTAAGGCTTTCTCTTCAAAGATCTCTATAAAGAAATTGGCCAAGGGTGGGGAAAGTGGTGAACCCATGGCTCTCCCCTCTATCTGTTTGTAGAACTTTCCTTGCCAAACGAAATAGCCTGAGTTCATTGTGAACTGAAATAGGGCTGAGATATCGGGAGGAAACTTGACTTGGATGAGCTCTAGGGTTTCTTTGAGTGGGACATTAGTAAATAGGGAGGAGACATCGAAACTGACCATTATGTCAGTGTATTGGAGTGAGAGGTTGTCTATACTGGCTTTAAAGTGGGCTGAGTTTTTTATATGTGATGGTGTGTTGCCAGTATAGTGTGTGAGCGTTTTGGCTAAATGTTTGGCTAATTTATATGTGGGGGGAATCAATGCCATCCACTATGGGACGTAATGGCACATTTTGTTTATGTATTTTTGGGAGTCCATATAATCGGGGGGCGGGGTAGAGTTGTAAGGTTTTAGTTTGTTAGTGACTTCCACAGGCCAAGAAGTGACTTTCTTAAGGAGTCTGTGGAGAGTTCTTATCTGAGAGCTGGTAGGATTATATTCAATAGGGAGGTAAGTAGTATGGTCTAGTACTAAAGCATTAAGCTTACCTTTGTAGTCCTTTTGATTTAGCACCACAGTGGCTTTTCCCTTATCCGCTTTGGTGATTACTATTTTTTTGTTATTCTTCATTTCTTGTAGGGCTGCATATTCATCTTTGGATAAGTTGGTTTTTGGAGGTTTGGCTTTAGTGCGAACACAGACTACATCCAGTCTGACGTTGTTGGCAATATGTTTAGGAAGGTTGCGAATCCCATGTTCTATTTGGATCATGATTTTCTCGGCAGGTATTCTTTTAGGAGCTAGGGCGAAATTGTGACCACGTGCAAGTGCGGTGAGTGCTTCAGGCTTTAAAACTGCCAATGAGAGGTTGACTACAGTGTTGAGTATAACCCAAAAAAAATCCAAAAAATACTAAAACCAGTAACCCACAACCATGACATGTTGCATTGCTTTGTTGAAGGATACAGTGGAAACATCATAATAGGATGCATTGCATTGTCCAAAATGTCTGGTTACCTCTCAGAGTTCAGTATTTGTGGCACCACAAACAGAGATCTGAGGCGAAACCAAGAAAAACAGGACCATACATGATATAGGAAATAACCTGAAAGTAGCGAAGTTGGTTGATTGATAGAGCCTCTGCTACTAATGGCTCGCAAAAAGTTAAGCAAGTTTGAGCACAGTTAGTAGTTGGAAGGGAAACAATCTTTCAATGCTGTTGGCACACTCTCCCTCGATGAGTCTTTGGACTTCCTGGAGGTGTCACATAATAATAATAATAAATATTCAGTTCTTTGCTGAGGATGAGAAATTATAAAATTGTTACTCAAAGTGATGCAGAGAGCTTGCAGGATGATTTAAATAGGCTGTCAGTATGAGCAAAAGTTAATGGGTGTCAGTTGAATGTCGGGGAAATGTAAAGTTATAGATTTGGGGATAAATACATTACAAGCAATGTATCACATTGATGGCACTGTATTCCAGGAAATAGGCGAAGCTAGAGATTTAGGGGTGGTTGTGGACAGAGTTAAAGTTTAGAGGACATATTGCTAAGGTAGCCCATAAGATTACTTGGCTATTGAAGAGCACATTAACATGTAGAGATAAGGAAGTTGTTATTCCTTTTTATAAGACCTTGATATGCCCACATCTGAATTACTGTGCTCAAATCTGGTTTCCCTTGGTTTCTTGGAGATATAGAAGCAGTGGACAGGATTCAGAATCAAGTGAGCAAGGTGGTGAGTGGCTTGTGATATGTTCCCTATGAGGATAGATTGAAGATGTGTTGATTGCAGAAGTTGATTGATAGGAGAAAAAGAGGGGATGTGATAGAAACATTTAAGTTGCTTAAAGGGTTTTATAGGATAGATGCAGGAGAAATGTTTCAGCACTTGGCTAGAGGAACTAGAACAAGGAGTCATCGTGGAAGTCATCCCTGGAAGTTGAATAAAGGTGTGGTTAGTAGAGGTGTGAGAACTAGGTTTTTTGATTGGAGAGTTGTGAGTGAGTGGAATGGGTTGCCAGAGTCAGTTGTGAGTGCTTTTTATGTTAATGGGTTCAAGGAGATGTGTGATAGGTGTGGATAGATTGGATCTCCCACGATAAATCTTTGGACTTCATGGAGGTGCCCGGATAATAATACCATCACACTGCCACTTTCAAATTTCATAGTTGGAGTTATGCACTATGGATAGATGTTCGCTGTACATCTGCCATACCCACAAACACATTCATCTGCTTAGTAGAGAAAGAGAGAGAGAGAGAGAGAGAGTGTGTGTGTGTGTGTGTGTGTGTGTGTGTGTGCAGCGTGATTTGTTTCTCTGTAACACAGCTTTCTAAGCTTCCACGTCCCACTATACATGCTCTGCTCTTTGCAGTACTGCATGTTGGTTCAGGATGGGGGAGAGGGCTTGCATATTGCTATCATACCATAGAAACCCGTGTTGTGAGCTTCGGTTCTGAATGTTTTCATGTCGATTCATGTTCCAGTCGATGCCCTGAAGTCTGCATTCAATGTATCAGCTGACATATGTCTGTTTTTACACATTATCCTTTGTAGCGCCCTACGATCATGTTTGGTGAGTGTGGCGGGTTGTCCACTGCAAGTAGCATTTGCAGTAGACTCCCCGTGCTTCCATCTCAGTATAGTATGACTGATTGCTGACCTAGGATGGTCCAATTTTTTAACAATTTGATGAACAGATTGGCCCGCAACATGGTATCCTATCACAAAACCTCTTTCAAAGTCTGTCAGTTCCCTTCTCATAGCCATTTCATCTGGACACAGTCACATTGACTTGGGTGCATCATATTCCTCCATTTTATACTGACTACAAACACGTGACTCATTATATGGCATGAGATGCCTTTCCCATTGTGTATTTTCTTTTTAAAATGTTTCTAATATTGAGCGATGAACTGTGGCATTTGTTACTTTGATTTTGAAATTTATTTAATTCACTTTTAGAAAATATTTTTTGGCTAACCTCTTCATTCAACAGTACACAGTTCACTACATAGAGATGTTCAGATAATACTAACTTTAGTATTATCATGAAACACTAGTTTGCCATTTTACCAAGTTTTCCCCTTTAAATGTGGCTATTTTATTCATGTAGAATTCTAATCTTGTAGATAAGCAACATTTGAAGAGTATTCTTCAAATGTTGCTTCTCTACAAGATTAGAATTCTACATGAATACAAAGCACATATATTATAATAGAATAGTTCAGCAACTTTTGAGAAAAATTCTTATTATACAATTATTTTAGTGACTTTTGAAGAACCTCAGTTATTTTTGGGCATACTGACTCATACATGAACTCAGCCTCTTTATTTCTGATATCTCTTATATTAGCATACAAACAGAACAATTTTTCGCTCTTCGAAGCTGTCTCACCAATACCATTACTAAGATAGCAAGATACCAAGAAATTATATACTTGGTTTAATCCATTATCCAAGTGTAAACAAACAAGTTTGTGCCTGAACTATTTTCAGGACTGGGGCAACTATTATATAGAAGCTTATGACCTCACTTCGCTTTCCTTAGTATCCCATAATGCAAAGCACATATTCTTACGGGTATGTATAATGCTATGCATTATGGGAAGGGTCACTACCCAGACCATTTTCGACCTTTATTGAGATGCCATCAGTGGGAGCCAGATCCAGAGGTGATACCAAGGTTGAAGTAAAGCAGAAGTTTTATTTTCATATACGAGCTGGCAAAAAGTGTCACACCTTATTATTAAAATACTCTGGATTAGAGATAGTTGTTGGAAGTTTTTCCTGGCTCTGACTGATGATACCTCAATAAAGGTCGAAACCGGTCTAGGTAGTAAACCTTCCCATAATGCATAGAATTATAAACCCATAAGGTTATGTGCTTTGCATTATGGGATACTAAGGTAAGTGAAGTGAGGTCATAAGCTTCAGGTGCAAACTTGTTTGCTTACACTTGGGTAAAGGATTAAACCAAGTACATAATTTCTTGGTACCTTTAATTTATGCCATTACTGTGTACTCTGACTGCTGTAGTAGACATCTCTCTCTCTTCAATCTGACCATCCCTGTTTCCATGATTCTGCTCCAATTTTCATTGGTATCCCTCTTATTTTTCTTACTGCCACATTTTTATATAGTCAGCTATCACATTAATACAAACAACAATCCCTCTTGCCAGCCAAACTAAAATCACAATGAATAGCACAGTACAACACCTACATTCATTCTGGCTGTTACCCAAAAGCATTATTCAAAAATCTACATAATGTAATTAAAAAAAAAAAAAAACTTAGCACAGTTTGAATACAACTGCTACTTCTCGTCACTGCACTAGCTAAACTACATGGTAAGTATTGTGCAACTGCAGATGCAAGATCCCCTCGACACTTCTGCGCATGTCAGAAGGAGGTGAATCCATTCTGATAATAGGGTAATCAATGCATTTTGTGGGGTGAATGTTTATTATTATACGCTGGAAAATTAGCTTTTCTTTTATGGAAATTCTAGTTTTTAAAGTGGTAACTATTTTGCTTGTACAAAGATTGGAAAATTTTAGGTATAAAGTACGTGATTTTGCATGTTGGTGGTGAATTCATACATATCGCCTTATTCTTTTCTCCCCTTCAGCATGAATTGACTTCTTGGCACATTGCCAACCGAGGTTCTCGTATATGTGGTCAGACAGTAGGTAGTTCACTCAATAAGTTGAACATCTTTCAGTCATACTTAGGTTGATCAAGTATGACCAAAGCATTACTCTTGTCTGCTTTGATTATATGATATTCTTGTTTGTCATAGGTTCTTTAGTGCATGAATTCTAGGTGAGACATTCTTCCTTTTTTGGAAGTTTTGCATCATTCAGGATATTGGCTATGTCAAGGCAGATATTATTGGCAATATGGTAAGGCAGGTTTTAGATTCTGCCAGTCCTTAATCTTGACTGATATGACATATCAGTTATTTAATTATTATAACCCTTAGAAGCAACAATGCAAATGAGTAGAAGATATATTTTTTTAAAATAAAAAACACAGCATTAATAATAATGTAAAAACAACAGCTATAGAAGAATAGAAAAATATGATTGAAATTTAAAGATTTAGCATGAGATAGATAAAATGAGAAGTAATGTCCCTGAAAGCAGAACTTAATTTTTAAAGTACATATTGGCACATAGTAACAGTATCAAGTAAATTACTGTTTTGGACTAGTGCATATTATTTTTTTTTTATCCTGAAAACATTTTTTTTTTTTCTTTAATATCCTGAAAACATAACATAATGTATATTATGTTTTCAGGAGGAGGGACAACAAAGTGTCTTGCCCCTCCTTATCCAAAGTATCCAACATGGAAATTGAAAAATAAAACTACTACTTCTCCTCTCTTCCATCATCTGTGTGGATGATGATGAGGCCGAATGAACTTTTTCCACTTCCGTCTGTCCCAGGAGAGTCCGAACAATTCTGTCCTGTTTGGTGTCGCTTGTTGTGATTTGGTTTTCAGGTCCTCTTTTATTTTGTCTATCCATCTAATTCTGGGCCGTCCTTTGGATCTTTTACCTTCCATCGTTGTATTCAGGGCTTTAGATGGTAGTCTTTCTGTTCCCATTCTGGTCACATGGCCAAACCATTGCAGTCTTCTTCGTTAGATTTTGTCTATTATTGTTATTTCTTGTTTTAGTCATTTCCTTATGTCTTCGTTTCTTAGTTGATGAAACAGAGATAATCCAAGTAATCTTCTTAGCCAACCCATTTCAGTAATTTATAATTTTTTCTCTTCAGCCTTTTTGAGATTCCAGCATTCACTTCCATAGAGGAGTATTGGGAGCACCATTGTTTCATATTCTTACTTTGGTTACTTGCTTGATGTCTCTTGCCTTCCATATTTTATTAAGTCGTCTAAAAGTTTGGGATGCTTGACTGATTCGTCTGTTTATATCTTTTATAATTTCACCATTGTGCTCAATTACTCCTCCAAGGTAGGTGAAGTTTTCTGCCTGCTCTAGATTCTTACTATCAATTTCAATTTTCAGATTGGTGCTTCTTTTTCCTATTTGCATAATTTTTGTTCTATATTTACAGGGTGTTCGGGATAAATTTGACATATTTATAATTAATTATATTTTTCCGTAAGTTACATGTATTAACACACACTTCTCTTCATTTAAAAGTTTGGACCCTTCTTCATTCACATACAAGATGTCAGAAAGGATGGATAGCTGGAACCCACCTGAATCATGGAAGAGAATAACTTGTATCATGATGATTCGTGCCCGCCATCAAAATAAGGATATTACGACTGCTGCCCAATGCTCCCTGAATACAGTAAAAACAATCAGGCATGAACTAGAGACTTGCAATGGTGACTACGAGGATGTAGCAAGAAGAAAGATCCCTAGCAGACGATCTGATTGCGTTCGTACAGCAGAATTCCTCGCAAATCTGCAGGAACAGGTGTTGAAGAACCCTGGCATTGGAATTCGGGCTTTGTTCATGGAGTTGCTAACTGTAGTCAAGCCCTGGATAACAAGGGTAGGCAATGGTAGGCCGTATGTATGGCAGCAGGATTCGGCCCCTTGCCACACCTCTGGGAAAAGTCAAAAATGGTTGTCTGAAAATTTCTACGACTTCACCAGTCCAAATGTTTGGCCTCCAAACTCCCCAGACCTTAACCCCATGGATTATTTTGTATGGGGCGCAGTTGAAAAAGACACCAATCGCACTTCCAGTAATACAAAAGCCCAGTTAATGGATAAAATTAAAACAGTTTTTGCGGCCCTTCCCAGGGAGACTAGCTTGTTCGAGGTTCCGAAGCAGAATTGAAGCTGTGATCGATGCTAATGGTGGTTATTTTGAGTAAATCTTGTTGATAGTATTGTAATTAACTCTGCCTGTAATGTTTTTTTGTCAATTCATTAAATTTAATAGATACAAAGAAGATTTTCTTTTTCCTTACGAAACTGTCAAATTTATCCCGAACACCCTGTATGTTTAATCCAGATTTTATACACTCCTTTATTTTATCAGAAAATCACTGTAGATTTTCTTCTGTGCTTGCAAGTAATGCAATGTCGTCTGCAAATTTTAAGTTTGTCACATTTTCCCCATATATTTTGATTCCTGAGTCTTCATTGTTTAAGGCCTTATTGGTTGCTTCTTCCAGTGTAAGATTGAACATGTCTGGTGACAGATTGCATCCCTGTCTTACTCTGCTCTGTGTGGAACTCGTTGGTTAAGGTGTCCTCCATTCGTACTGCACTTTCAGATTTCTCATATAGATTCTTTATTAATCTTATGGTTTTGTTGAGAATTTCAAATTCTTTCATAGTTTTACATATCTCTTCTACAGATTGAATCAAATGCCTGACGAAAGTCTATGAAATTTATGTAGCAACTTTGGTTGTACTCCAGTATCTTTTCTATTAGCTGTCTTAAGGTGAATAGTTGATCAATTGTGCTTTGCCCTGGTCTGAAACCTGCTTGTTCTTTTCCTAGTGCCAGTTCTATATATGGCTTAATTTGTTTTTGGAGTACTTTCGTAAAAACTTTACTTGGAATACTGAGGAGGCTAATGCCTCTGTAATTATTGCATCCTGTTTCATCTCCTTTTTTGTATATAGGAGTTATGACCGATTTGGTCCAATCAGTAGGCACTGCTTCGTTTTTGTAGATCCTTTCAAATAATGTTTTTAATGGTTCCAAAAGTTGTTCCTTTCCTGCTTTTAAGAATTCTGCATAAATTTGATCAATGCCAGGTGCTTTCATAGTTTTGAGTTTTTCTATGCTGTGTGCTATTATTTCTTTTGTAAAGATATTTGTTTCCTCTTCCATTTCAGTAGCTGGAATTGTAATATCCTGGGAGCTGTTTTTATTATATAAATCTTTGAAGTATTCTTCCCATCTGGCCATTCTTTTTGCTTTACTTTCAATTAGTTGTCCCTCTTTGTTTTTGTTCATTATAATTTTTGTTGTCTGTGTCTTATTAATTTGGTCTATTTGTTTATATAATCCATGAAGGTTATTTTCTTTTGATAGCTTTTCTGCCATTTTGCATTTTTCTTCTAACTAGTTTTCTAATTTTTCTGGCTAATCTATTATATTCATTTCTGTTATAGTTCTGTTTTAGTTTCATGCTTTTCCTTTGATTGCTTAACCTTTTTACTTCATTTGAGATCCAATCCTTTTTACTTTCTCTTTCTGTGTAACCTATTGTTTTTTCTGCCGAATTTAATATTATTTCCTTTAATTTGCACCAATGTTCTTCGATGTTTATATTCTGCTTTGGTAGTTCCATCAGGTTTTTATCTAGTTCTAGTTGATATTTTCATAGAATATTGTTGTCTTGTAGTTTTTTTACATTCAGTCTCCTTTTGACTCTAAAAGTACTTCCAGATTTTAACTTTATTCTTAGGTTTGCTAATACTAGCTTATGGTCTGATCCACAATCTGCAGAGAAGGATTTGCAATTTAGGATACTTGATTTCCATCTTTAGTTTACAATAATATAGTCTATCATAGTCTTGGTTTGTCTGTCTGGTGATATCCATGTCCATTTTCTTTGGGGTTTTGGATGTTTAAAGAGAGTGTTGGTTATTGTTAGTCTATTATTTGAGCAGAAGTTTAGCAGTCTTTCACCACATTCATTGCTTTCTCCATACCCGAACTTTCCGATTACTCTTGGCCAGGTATCCCAGTCTTTGCCTACTTTTGCGTTTAAGTCCCCCATTACAATTAGGAGATTTTGACTTGATGTCTGCTGTACTGCTTTTTGCAAATCTATATAGAACTCCTCAATGTCTTCTTCTGATGACGTCGAAGTTGGTGAGTATGCTTGAATAAATTGATGTTTTGAATCTTGCTTTAATTATCCTAGGTGAGATAGGATTGTAGGACAATAGAGAGTTTTGAGCCTTTGGTTTTAATATAAGTGCTACTCCTTCTTGGTGTTTGTTGTCCTCCCTGCCTGAAGTTAAGATTTTGTGCTGTCCATGGTGGAGTTATCCTTTTCCAGTCCATCTGGTTTCGCAGAGTCCAGTCACTTCCCATCAGTAGTTGTCTAATTCATGCACTAGTATTTCCAATGCTCCTTCCTGGTGAAGAGTTCTTACATTCCATGTTCCTATGCTTGCTATGTTTTTCCTGTCTATTAGGTGATGTTTTGTTCCAATAGCATATTTTTCGCCTTCACTATCTTGGTTCCCTAATAGTGGGTGTGACCCTTGTTTGACCGGGTGACAGTCGAGCTGGCATGTATCTTTAGGTTGGTTAGAGTTTATTCAGTTTTAATGGTTAAGTTTTCGTCGTGTCAACCACCATCCTTGACCTGAATTCAGCTGCTTTTTTTAGTAGATAGTGGAAACTACAGTTTGAGAGGAAAGAGTCACCCCCTTTCCCTCGAGTTGCTCTAATAGCACTGGGGGGGGGGGGGAGTAAGAAGTAAGAGAGAGTAGAGGGAAAGAAGGGTAGAAGACTGGTCTCCAGATATGATATACCAAGTGTATATTGTATGAAGTAAGATCAGGTCTAGCTGATAATGAAAAAACAGTAGAAGAAATGTCACAAATGATAATTGACCCTGAGTTTAGTAGGTCATGATAATATAGATACTTAAACTGACTAGTTTTGCCACTTATGCTAGTGACTTCTTCTGGGTTAAGAAGAACGAAAAAAAAGATGAGTGGTAAACATGAACCATTACATAACTAAAACTGATCATGTTGGAATCTTTACACAAAAGTAAAAAAAAAAAAACGTTGAGCATGGAAGGTGGCAAGGGTCAGTTATTTTTCAGTAGATATGCATGACAGTTGATAAAAAAAGTTAGTCTGATGTATGCAAAGACCTAATAAATGACTTGCAAATATTACAAAATCATTACCTGGTTTCTGTTCAGTGTGCATTGTGAGTGGATAACCATCGTAGACTCTTGGATGTTGCAGCCACTTAAGTTGTCTTCAATGTAAATCATGGAACTCTTGTCCCATTCAGTATTGTGGTGAGTGTTGGAGAAGTGAAAAGCTAGGCTGGCTTATTTATTGTAATTGTCTCCAATATGCTCTTTTTGTCTAATTTCCAAACTTTTAGATGTTTGCGCTATATAAGTAAAGCCACAAGAACATAGAATATTGTAAACTCCAGGATGTTTGTTGAAACAGTTGTGTTCCTTAGGTGAATGTAACAGAGCTTGTATGATCACATTGGGCTTGAAAGCCACTCTTATGTCATGACATTTCAGAAGATTGACAATTTTGAGAGAAAGTCTGCCAATATAAGGGGTGGAAACTGATGCTTTGTAGCAAATGTCAGGAATTTTTTCTGGAGCAGGAGTAGAGAATGTAATTCTTCTTTTAGTGTTTCTTCATCTCCTGTGATAGAGATTGCCCTTTTTTTTCAGTGTATTCAGACTAATCCTCTGGTTTCTCCATGTTTTCTGTGGTGAGAGTTGACTTTATGGGAGCTCCATTATATACTAGTCTTTGAAAATTTGAAACATTTAATCTTCAGTATTTCTTTATAGAAAAATATGAACTGTGCGTATACTACCAGATCACAATCATTTGTGTCTTTTATGTGTAATAACTGTCATCCATTTTAATTGATGTCTCCTAATGTTTAAATCTGTTGACTATTTTCTCATTCTCTCTCTCTTGATAAGTATTCCCAATAGATCAAGTGGTGTAGCAACAGCGGCTGCTGTGCTCAGACTTTAAAAAAAGGTCGAAGATAAGAACATTTGGAAGCCATGGGTTGAAGACAATTAAGTGGTTTCATTTAAAAGAAGAGAGTGTGAGGAAACACTTTAGGGAGATGGTGTTAGGATTGCGGATAGACTAAAAAGTGTACAATCTTTGTACGCTTTGTTTCTAATTTATGATTAATTAGAAACAAAGGTAGGACAGAGAAAAATTTATCAGTTGGCAAAATGTAGAAATAAGGTATCAAAAGGACATCTTACATGCGAGGCAAATCAAAGACTCCGGAGGAAGAGGATTAAGGAGGGGCGTGGATATAAGAAATAAATGGAGAATATACTTTGAAGGACTTTTGAATGAGGAAAATGTGAGAACTCACAGAGAAGATGGGTAGCCTTATGAGGGGATGATGCAGAACATCAGTAGAGTGGAAGAGAAGGAGGCTATGAAGAGGATGAAGATCCTCTTCATAGCCAAATTGACCTGCTGTGGGACCTTTTGTTTACCAACAGAAAAATATACCCAAGGAGTGGAGGGAAAGTACTCTTATCCCCATCTACAAGGGTAAAGGGGGATGCATAAGACTGTAAGAATTGCAGAGGAATAAAGTTGATGTCCCACACAATGAAAATCCTAGAAAGGGTTCTTGATGGAAGTTGAGTAAGGAGGTGGAGAATGCAAAGGAGCAATTTGGCTTCATGCATGGTCGATCAACAACAGATGTTATCATTGGTTACGGCAGATGATGAAAAAGTTCCGAGAGAAACAATGGGTGCTACATCTGGTGTTTATTGATCTGGAGAAAGCGTACAATAGAGCACCAAGGAAAGCAGTCTGGTGGTGTCTGAGGGAGAAGAAGGTACCGTAGAAATATGTCAGGTTGGTGCAAGAGATGTACAGAAATGTGAAGACGAGTTCGGACCTGCCTGGGAGAGACAGGAAGTTTTCAAGTGATAGTTGACTTGCATGAAGGGTCTGCATTAAGTCCGTTCCTGTTTAATATTGTGATGAAGGAGGTGAGAGAAGATGCGCCTTGGAAAATATGTATGCAGATGACATCTTGTTGTGTGCAGAATCAAGAGAAGAAGTGGCATCTAAGCTGGAAAGGAGGAGGAAATTACTGGAAGAGAGAGGTATGAGGATGAGCAGAAGTAAGACAGAGTACATGTGTTGCAAAGTGGATGGCACCTAAGAGACAGATCTGGAGCAGGAAGGAAATGTCATCAGGCAAAATCTATAGGACAGTAGTGAGACCAGCTATGATGTATGCTATGGAAAACTTGGCCCCTGAGGAAATATTATTATTATTATGGGTGACTCCAAGGTGTCCTTAGACTCATCGAGGGAGGCCCTAAACATCATGTCCATCACAACTATTCGACATTCACACAGTATCTATCATACTTTGCCCTGAACTCATTCACTGTCATAGCACCCACAACAGACTCTGGCAGCTTATTCCACTCATTCACAACTCTAAAAGTAAAAAACCTAGCTCTAACACCCTTACTAACCACATTCTTGCCCAGCATCCATGGATGTCCCCTAGTCCTCCCACCACCAGTCCTGTTCTCAAAAATATCCTCTGAATTAATCCTATAGAAACCCTTCAGCAATTTGAATGTCTCAATCATATCTCCCCTTTTCTGCCTATCAACCAATTTTTGCAGCCCACAAATCTTCAACCTGTTCTCATAAGGTTCATTCCATAGACCTACTATCACCTTGTTCACTTGCCTCTGGATCCTCTCAACCTCCTCCCCATCAAGAAGAAACCTAGGTGACTAAATCTGGGCACAGTAGTCTAGATGGGGTCTTATCAAGGCTTGATACAGAGGAACAATAACTTGCTTGTCTCTGTTTGTCAAAGTATTCTTCAGCATCCAAGTGATTTGATGAGCTGATTTAGCCACTTTTGCAATGTGCCCCCCTAAACTTCAACTCCCTATCCACCAACACTCCCAAATCCCTGGCCTCATCAATCTCCTGGAGTACAGTTCCACCAATGTGATATACTGCTACTAATCTTTTCACCCCAAAATGCATAACCTTACATTTTGCCACATTAAATTGCCATCCATTCTCTTTAGCCCAGATCTCCAATCTATCCAAATCATCCAGCAAAATTTTGACATCTTCTACATTCACTATTGTCCTACCCAACTTTGTATCATCAGCAAACAAATGAACTGTTCCTCTAAGATCCTTCCCTATATCGTTAATGAACAAATTAATCAGCAGTGTCAAAGAACAGAACCCTGCAGTCACAGGCCATCTTTTGGACTCTACTCCTGAGTAAACTATTCTCTGATATCTCTCCATCAACAACCCTATATCCATTCCCATATGTTGCAGTTTATGGATTACAATTCCATGTGGTATCCTGTCAAGGCCTTAGCCAGGTCCAGCAGTATCACTGGAAACCCATTACCCTTATCCAATTCAGCCATCACTGTGTTATAAAACCTGAGCAAGTTACTGAGGCATGATCTACCCTTCACAAAACCATGCTGTCCCCCATACAGTATCTCATTTTCAACAGTAGTCATGGAATTTGCAACATTAGTCTTGGATCCTCCTTTATGCAGTGGAACTATTTTCCCCTCTTTCAACCCCTTTGGGAGTAAACCAGACCCGAGACTCAGATTAAACAATATGGTCAAGGGCACTGACAATTCTTTAGCCGCTTCACATAAGACCCATGCTGGTATACCATCCAATCCCACAGATGTATTCACATTAAGGTTCTGTAATAGACTATTCACCTCCACTTCAATCACCACAATTCCCTTATAAACTAATGGTTCCTTCATTCCTTCAATGTCACCAGCTGGATGATATACTCTTGCAAAGTGCCCACTCAGTAATTCCACTATATCTACTGATTCAGTGACATCCCTGCCATCAGCATTCCTTAAAAGCATTCTGCCTTGTACAGTTTTTCTTTTACTTGCAGCATATTGAAAGAACTGTTTGGGATTCTCTTTAGCTTGCATGGCTAATTTCCTTTCATAATCTGATTTTGCTTTTCTTACCACACTTGTTACCTTTCTGGCCTTGCGCTTTATACCATTCATGTGCCTACAGGTCACCCTTCTCCTTAAATTCCCTCCACAGGTTTCTTTTTTTTGCAACTCAAGCTTAATGGTGTTATTCATCCATTTAACCGCTACTTGATTTACTATTCGGACTCTAGGTATACAGTCAGCCATAATCTCCTGCAAATGCTCCTTGACCACTTCCCATGCACTATCAACATCCAGCCCTTGCAGTTTTACATGCCATGGCACTGAACCAAGCAATCTTCTAAGCTTGTCATACTTGCCAGCACGGTAATTTCACATGTACCCTGTATTAATCGAAAATTTCACACAATTAGCCGCCTCCTAGGTCAAGACCTTATGTTCACTCTCACCAATAGGTGGCAACATGGTCATATTCATTACAGTCAAATTCTCAGATGCTATTACTAGTTCATGCACTCTCGAACCCCTAGTATTTTCCATTACATGCTGTCTCAGATAGTTATCCCTTAATAACTGAATAAAATCCATTTCCTTCCTCACGTGTGTCCTCTCCTCCTTCCAGTCAATGTTACCATAGTTGAAATCCCCCATAATAATTACCCTCATTCCACTCATTTCATCAATTTGTTTATGCATACTATCTCCACCATCTATTCCATCACCTGGTCTATTGCAGCACTCAACTGTATATTTTGTTCTGCTAGTCTCAATCTCACACCAAATAGCCTCAAATGAGCTCTTTTCTCTATCCTGCAATGCGACTTCTATTCTCTTTGGCTGCAGTTCATCAGCTATCATCAATAACACTCCTCCCCTCCATTTTATTTTCTCTGTCCCTCCTAAACACACAGTACCCTACACATTCTATGCCACTGTATCATCTTCTGTCAGCCATGTTTCTCTAATGCCAATAACCTGTGGCCAGGAAGAACTGACCAAGGGCAAAAATTCTTCCTTCTTGTTCCTAATACTCCTGGCATTAGTATACATGAAATGCAGAGGTCCATTTGTCCCACCCCATCTTGATGCATTATACTAACCATTCTGATTTCTTGTCCTTCATACTGGTTCGGGCACATTTTATACATTCTTACACTCAACTGCCTCACTGATGTCTGCATATCCACTCCCCCCCCCCTCCTCCTCAATAGTTCTAGTTTCCATGATTTTGCACATGCACTTTCACTTCATTCAGCAACACTTTTTCCAGTCTTCACACACCAAATCCATTAAATGCAAGCCGTCCATCTTGTACAAATCCTTTCGCCCATCCAACTCACTCCACACCACACCATTTGCATAACCTGGGCATAAAGTCATTTGCGATTATGGCCCTCCTTCTAAACTCTTCTCTGTTATACTGCAGCAACAGACTCACTATCCTAACTCTGTCACTCTTTTCTTTCGCTACCTCTAATAATTCCTTCAAGACCTCTCTCTTATCAAATTTATCTCCTTTCAAATCATTCGTTCCTGCTACAACTATCATTTCTTTTACTCTCTGCTTTGTCACTCTAATACTGTCACTTACATCCTTAATTTTCACACCTATATGTATATATAAATATATCAGCAGGATGGAGGTTGTGGAGATGAGAATGCTTAGGTGGATGTGCAGTGCGACCAGAAAGGATTTTCTAAGAAATGACTATGTGAGGGGAACAGTGAAAGTTACGAATTTAGGAGAGAAGATACAGTTGGCAAGGTTGAGATGGTTTGGTCATGTGATGAGGAGGGAGAATAAATATGTTGGAATAAATGTCATGCAGATGGATGTGCAGGGCAGGGGGAAGCACAGGTGGCCAAAGAAGAGATGGACGAAGCTGGTGGAGGAGTTGAGGATGAAGAACTTGAATGTGGTTACAGCCCAAGACAGGAGGATGTGGAGGAGACGTATCAAAAACAGCGACCCCACTCAAGTGGGACAAGCTACAGAAGAAGATTCTGACCTTAAAATATTTATATTACCTTTCGATTAATGTTGTATACCAAATGAATCAGCCAGAAATTTGGCTTTAAGAAACCTAATTAAAATTATAATAGGGAATTTACTCCTGTCTGTCATCTGTCAATTGTGGTATATTCTCTGGTTAGTTTGCTTGCCAGAATTTCTGAAAGCAAAAATCACTTTGCCTCCATTCTGTCAAAACTGGTTAACTTGCTTTCATTTGAAAATCCCTATAAAGGTACTTCAGCATCCTGGATGGGATTGTTTGTTTTTAGAAGGAAACACTATCTTTTGGAGACCACAAAAAACCTTCAAGGGTCTATACTGGTTTAAATATGGTTCTCATATTAGCATTTTTAAAATAACACTATTATTATTATTAATAACATCTGACCTCCATGTAGTCAGAGACTCGATCGCACACAATGCTCATTCCACCATGCCTTAAACTGATTCAATGTGTATATATATATATATATTCACAACACACTCATGCAATGCATTCCATTAACCAACTACTCTCCATGTAAAGAACCAACTCCTCACTCCCCTGCTCACACCCTCCTTATACAATTTCCACTGGCATCCTTTTGTTCTACCCTCTCCTTGCTCATGCTATGAAAAATACCTTCCACATCAACCTGATAATAACCCCTGACCAACTTATATGTCTCAATCATATCGCCTATCCTCCTCCTATTCATGAGGCTTTACAATTTACATTCTCTCAATCTGTCCTCATACTCCACATTCTAAAGACCACTTACTACCTTTTTGGATCTTCTCTGGATCCTTCCTAACATATCCTCATCACAATGAAATCCTGGATATCAAATCTGTTTGCAATAATCCAAATGATGCCTGATCAAGGCCTTACACAATGGTATTATAACCTCTTTATTTCTACACGTTAGGGTACTCTACATCATTGCCAATATTAAATGTAATGTCTTCACAACTTGTGTAATGTGGTCCCTGAATTTCAGGTATTCGTCCACCATCACTCACAGATTTATCATCTCTTCTACCTCTTTTAAAGTTTCCTCACCAAGTGTACAAGGTGTGCTGTGAATCGTGTACTCGTAGAAGTGGGATGCAGTTCAGCTGTGAATGAACTTGAAGGTTCTAGAAGCAGTTGAGATGAGCATTGTTTGCTGTCACTCATAGTTAGTCTGTAGGTCATTATAAAAGAAACACGTGTGAATCCTTTCTTTTAGGCTTACACAGTGATCTGAATGCATTTTTGAAAATTATGGAGACAACTACCGTGTTTGAATAAACACTTTAGTTTAATATAACTAAAATCTACATTTGACGTTTCGACCTTTATGTCAAGGTCATCTTCTGGTGCATACAACTATACACAGGAAACAAGCTACACTACAATCAAACTGGTTTGTTCAAGACACTGACCAACCACTACAACAGTTGTTGGCCTGACCTCTGGCGGAAGTGAAAAAAAAAAAAATTTATACATCAACGCTAGAGTCCTATTATTAGTGTTATCTGTTGGTTGTAGAAATACATTGGGCACAACAACAAGTATCTATATACATATATTAACATCATGTACACATTCCAGCCATTTGGTATGGAATGGTTTCTAATACTAACTGAGGATTGGCTAGAGACCTGACTTATGCTGGATCTTATATATTAGGTAGGCTGAATGTGTGCGATCTAGATCCTTGCAATTTTCATGCCATGTTTGTTGTTGATATTTGGGTGGTTGATCAGGATTTCACAGGCTTCCTTAAATTTCCTTTCGTACCAAGTTTTTGTGTGGCGTAAAGAGCAGGTGCTTTTCCAGTTGATTTGGTGTAAGGTGTTGAGTGTGTGGTCTGAGAGGCCTGCTTAACCATAATGGTTATATTTAATGTGTCTAATGTGTTCTTTCTTGCGTATAGGGATTGTCAGTCTTGTTTCACCAATTACGGTAAGTTACAGGTACAGCGGATGCAATAGACTCCAGGATGTGCTAATGGGAGGAGAGGATCCTTAGAGGAGTTGAATATGGTTTTAAGTTTAGTGGGTGGTTTAAAGGTGGCATTGAGGTTATAATGTTGTAGGATTCTGTTAATTTTTTCTGATAACCCTTTAATGTATGGGATGGCTATGGTTTTACTGTAATCTAGATTCATTTTTGTTTGTAGTTTTATGCAGTATTTTATTAATAGTATTTTTGTTATAGCCATTATTTATGAATGTGTCGCTGATGATTTTTAGTTCTTGTTTCAGGGCTTTCTGGTTAGAGCAAATTGCTGTAGCTCTGTTTTTAAGGGTGTTAATGACTCCATATTTTTGTGATGGGTGATGGTATGAATTAGCATGCATGTATTGGCCAGTGTGTGTTGGTTTTTCGGTAGACCGTGAAGGATAGACTGCCTGAAGGAAGACGTGTGACTAGTGTGTCTAGGAACGGGAGCGAATTTTGGTTTTTGATTTCGATGGTAAATTGTATGTGTTCGTGTTGTATGTTCAGGTGGCTAAGGAATGTGTTTAGCATTTGTTGCCTGTGCAGCCAGATCACAAACACGTCGTCAACATATCTAAGCCAGACTGTCGGTCTTAGCGTGGCAGAATCAAGAGCCCTTTGCTCAAAGGTTTCCATGTAGAAGTTTGCGATTGGGGGGGGGGGGGGGAATAGTGGTGAGCCCATGGCTGTACCTTCTTTTTGTAGGTAGAATTTGTTTTGCCACACGAAGTAACCGGACTGTATTATGTGGGCAAACAGGGCCATAATATCAGGCAGAAATTTGTTCTGTAGTAGGAGAATTTTGTCATTGACGGGGACATTAGCAAAAAGGGCAGAAATGTTGAAACTGACTAATAAGTCGTCTTAGTCTTGTTTTTAATTTTGTTTATAAAGTGTTGTGTTTTTTATGCAGGAGGGGGAATGACCTACCAACTCCTTGAGTGTTGCCGCTAATTTCTTGGCTAAGTGGTAATTGGGACTGTCTATTCCTTCCACGATTGGTCGAAGGGGCACATTTTGTTTGTGTATTTTCGGAACCCCATGTATTCTGGGGGGGGGGGCGTAGTGGGGTTTGAGTTTTTTTAACCGTGTCTGGTGGCCAAGAAGTGACTGACTCGAGTAGTTTCTCTGTTTTATCCTTTATCCTTTTTGTTGGGTTATAATTTACCATTTTATATGTGTTGTTATCGGCTACTAGGACAACAGTGGCAATGCCTTCATACGCTTTCGTTATTATTATGTTTTGTTTGGCTTTTAATGATTTAATTGCTGGTAATTCTGTTTTTGTGAGGTTGTTCTGTATGGTTCTCTTAGTGTTCGGGACATTACTAGTTTCTAGTCGTATTTTATCTGCTATATTGTTAAGTAGGGACCTGATGCCTCTTTCAATGTGGTAGATAAAATCCAATTTGTTTACCTTTTTAGGTGTGCTATTGCGTAGTTCAGTCCTTTATTCAGTAGCGTAAGTTCGCCATTGTTCAGGGTGTGGCTTGATAGGTTAATCACGTGGTTCTTGCTTGTCGGTTGTTGGTCGCTCCTTGTCTCCCTTGTTTGTTGTTAATTGTTGGTGTTTATCGGGGAGGAAATCCTCTGATTGGATGGATTCCTGTGATTGGCCGCCATATTTTGCCATTGTTTCAAATTGTGGAAATTTGTCTTGAGTTTTTCTCTATTCTTTTCCAGGGTATTTTTGGCCAAATTGTCAGTAATTCTTTCAAGTACTTGTAGAATGTCTGGATAATATAGTTCGATAGTTCGGATTGTAATTTTGAAACCAGATTTTGTGTTGTAGCTAGGTTTTGACGGGCTGTTTGAATCTGTTCTCTAAGCATTGCTTTTTTCTGTGCAGTCATAAATACAGAGTGCCTTAGCGGATGTAAATTTCTTTTTTAGCTTGATGCAGATCGGAATAAGGTTATTGTCTCTGCATCTCTTTAAAAAGGCCAGCCGATTGATCAAGAGAGAAATACGAATCTTTAGCTACGTATCATTTCATTTCGGTTGATCTGAATCCTTTCTTTTAGGCTTACACGGTGATCCGAATGTATTTTTGAAATTTATGAAGACAACTACCGTGTTTGAATAAAAACTTTAGTTTATATAACTAAAATTTACATTTGACGTTTCGACCTTTATATCAAGGTCATCTTCTGGAGCATAGAACTATACACAAGAAACAAGCTACACTACAATCAAACTGGTTTGTTAATGATACTGACTAACCGCTACAACAATTGTTGGCCTGACCTCTGGTGGAAGGGGAAAAAAAAAAATTTATACATCAACGCTAGAGTCCTATTTTTAGTGTTATCTGTTGGTTGTAGAAATACATTGGGCACAACAACAACAACAAGTATCTATCTATATACATTATTCTTGTTGAGAGGCTTATACGCTGGTTAAACATGATAACTAATATTTAAGGAATTGACGGCGTATACTAGAAATATAGATTAAATAAACTTTAATATATACTTTCCGATATTTCGGCGAACGTCACGTTGCCATCTTCTTGGGAACTTACTACAAAGACACGTGCACACAAGTACTAATAACAGCAAATGAGACTGAAGCTAGGAAGCTAGCGTTTTCCTAAAGTCCTGATGGTGCCCCCTGGCGGGCTATATTGGTAGTTCTTGGCCTTTGCGCTGAAGTTCTTCTGATAAAAGTTTCCCAAATTTGGGGCAGTCTCATGCATCCAAATTTGTTGAGGTTTGGCATGTTCCTAAGGGCCGAGGCTGATTCCATGAATAGTCTTTCATACTTGAACTTGCTGCGGTGTATTACTGTGGCTTTCTTCCATCTTATTCTGTGGCGAGTATCCGGAGCGTGGTCTGCAAGCCCAGAGTGTTCTGGGCTTGCAGTAATACACCGCAGTAAGTTCAAGTATGAAAGACTATTCATGGAATCAGCCTCAGCCAGAAATGGTTGTGAAGTGTTTATGCCAGGGGTTTATACCAATGCCACAAGAACGAATGATTCTTTTCCAAAATCATTCATTCAAAAGCTTACACAAGTGGCAGAGGAGAGAAACAGGGTGAAAATTCTTCAACTCTGTAGGTTCCTTTCCTGTTTTAAGTAAAGCTACCATTTGAGCTTTCCTCCATAATTTGGGCAACTGTACAGATTCTGTGCACTTATTCATCAATTTCACCAGCCATTGGATGGTTACCGGACTGAAACGCTTTATCTGTTCTGTCTGAATGTCGTCCAGGCCAGCAGCTCTATTCTCTTTCAGGTGACATATAGCTTTTCTTAGTTATTCTTCGGAGAATGGAGAGGCTAATAAATTAGTTTCAGCTTCTTTAATACGCATAAGATTGGTTTTCGGTATCTTCTTGTCTGTCCTGTCATTCAATAATAACTGGTGAGCAATCTGGTTTGGCGTGACCTCTGTTACATGAACTGGAATTTTAGTTGGGTCGTTGCTTAAATTCTTCACCAGTTTCCAAGCTCGTCTGCAGTTCTGTTTCATATCCAAATCCTGCAGTAGCTTCATCGATCTTTTCTTTCTACCATCCGTGAATTCATGCATCAGTGTTTCGCCTGCCTCAATTATGTCTACAGCGAAAGGATCCTCGTCATATCTGATTTTATATTCTTTTAGTTGTTCCGTCTGGTCTTCATTAAGCCCATCGATGTATTGAGTTCTGCACCATCTAAATTAAAAAAGAAGATGGCAACGTGACGTTCGCCGAAATATCGGAAAGTATATATTAAAGTTTATTTAATCTATATTTCTAGTATACGCTGTCAATTCCTTAAATATTAGTTATCATATCTATATACATGTATTAACATCATGTACACATTCCAGCCAGTTCGTCTGGAATGGTTTCTAACATTAGCTGAGGATTGGCTAGAGTCCTGACTTATGCTGGATCTTATATATTAGGTAGGCTGAATGTGTGCCATCCAGATCCTTGGAATTTTCATGCCATCTTTGTTGTTGATATTTGGGTGGTTTATCAGGATTTTGCAGGCTTCCTTAAAATAAAGTGGATAAAGGCAATGCCACTGTTGTCCTTGACAGGTCAACATACGTACTTCAAATGAATCAACTAGTAGCCGATAACAACACATATAAAATGGTAAATTATAACCCAACAAAAAGGATAAAGGATAAAACAGAGAAACTACTCAAGTCAGTCACTTCTTGGCCACCAGACACGGTTAAAAAAACTCAAACCCCACTACGCCCCCCCCCCCCAGAATACATGGGGTTCCGAAAATACACAAACAAAATGTGCCCCTTCAACCAATCGTGGAAGGAATAGACAGTCCCAATTACCACTTAGCCAAGAAATTAGCGGCAACACTCAAGGAGTTGGTAGGTCATTCCCCCTCCTGCATAAAAAACACAACACTTTATAAACAAAATTAAAAACAAGACTAAGACGACTTATTAGTCAGTTTCGACATTTCTGCCCTTTTCGCTAATGTCCCCATCAATGACAAAATTCTCCTACTACAGAACAAATTTCTGCCTGATATTATGGCCCTGTTTGCCCACATAATACAGTCCGGTTACTTCGTGTGGCAAAACAAATTCTACCTACAAAAAGAAGGTACAGCCATGGGCTCACCACTATCCCCCCCCCCCCAATCGCTAACTTCTACATGGAAACCTTTGAGCAAAGGGCTCTTGATTCCACCATGCTAAGACCGACAGTCTGGCTTAGATACGTTGACGACGTGTTCGTGATCTGGCTGCGCGGGCAACAAACGCTAAACACATTCCTTAGCCACCTGAACATACAACATGAATGCATAAAATTTACCATCGAAATTGAAAACCAAAATTCGCTTCCGTTCCTAGACACACTAGTCACGCGTCTTCCTTCAGGTAGTCTATCCTTCACGGTCTACCGAAAACTGACACACACTGGCCAATACATACATGCTGATTCATACCACCACCTATCACAAAAAATATGGAGTCATTAACACCCTTAAAAACAGAGCTACAACAATTTGCTCTAACCGGCAAACCCTGAAACAAGAACTAAAAATCATCAGCGACACATTCATAAATAATGGTTATAACAAAAATACTGTTAATAAAATACTCCATAAAACTACAAACAAAAATGAATCTAGATTACAGTAAAACCATAGCCATCCCATACATTAAAGTGTTATCGGAAAAAATCAACAGAATCCTACAACATTAAATGCCACCTTTAAACCACCCACTAAACTTAAAACCATATTCAACTCCTCTAAGGAGTCTCTCCTCCCATTAGAACATCCTGGAGTCTATTGCATCTGCTGCACCTGTAACTTACCTTACATTGGTGAAACAGGACAATCCCTATTCGCAAGAAAGAGCACATTAGACACATTAAATATAATCATTATGGTGAAGCAGGCCTCTCAGACCATGCACTCAACACCTTACACCCAAATCAACTGGAAAAGCACCTGCTCTTTACAATGCACAAAAACTTGGTACAAAAAGAAATTTAAGGAAGCATGAGAAATCCTGATAAACCACCTAAATATCAACAACAAAGATGGCATGAAAATTGCAAGGATCTGGATGGCACACATTCAGCCTACCTAATATATAAGATCCAGCGTAAGTCAGGACTCCAGCCAATCCTCAGCTAGTATTAGAAACCATTCCATACCAACTGGCTGGAATGTGTACATGATGTTATTATATGTATATAGATAGATACTTGTATCTATCTATATACATATACTAACATCATGTACATGCTCAATGTATTTCTATAACCAACAGATAACACTAATAATAGGACTCTAGCATTGATGTATAAATTTTTATTTTTTTTTTTTCTTCCTTCCACCAGAGGTCAGGCTAACAATTGTTGTAGCGGTTGGTCAGTGTCTTCAACAAACCAGTTTGATTGTAGTGTAGCTTGTTTCCTATGTATAGTTGTATGCGCCGTACAGATCCTTGAGGTTCTGGCCAATCTAAGATATCAAGTGAGGAAGAAGAGACCCGATCTGTGCAAGAACTATCTTTGGATTCTCCATCATAAGAATGCTCCAGCCCACAGTGCACTGTCTGTAAAGCAGTATCTGGCTGATAAGAAGATCCCAGTGTTGGGCCATCCACCTTACTCACCGGACTTAGCTCCTTGCGACTTTTATCTTTTTCCAGAATTGAAATCCTCATTTAAGTGCACCCATTTTCAGTCAGTGGATAAGGTAAAGGAGAAAACTGAAGCGCTACTGAAGCAGATAACACCTGATGACTTGCAGCACTGCTTCCAACAACAGAAAATTTGTATACAATGGTGTATAGATAGAGGAGGGAAGTATGTTGAAAGGAATAACAATTAAGTTGTACAATTGTAATAATAAACCACATTTTTGCAACCAGTCTCATTATTTAATAGCCACACTTTGTATACTTTGCATCCCATTGTTGCCCATTCATACAATCTATTCATGTCCTCCTATAAGGCCATAACATCTGCTTGACTCTACATTGCTCTCCAGAATTTTGCATCATCTGCAAACAGCTGCAAATCACCTGTTAAATGCATCCAAATATCATTAATATACAAATTGAATAATCCTGGTACCAAAACTGACCCCTGCAGCACACCACTAATGACCTTCCACTTTCAGGAAACTGCGCTCCTCGTATACAACCGTGGTATTCCATACAATAGACAATCTCAATACAAATCAAGGCATTTGGAAAAGCTTAATAAATTCACTATTTTTAGCAGAAATGAATTACGCGAAAAACTATAAGACGCGATCTACTAACAATGATTAATTCTCCATGTTTTATGCTCTTAATGTTGCACGTCCTTTTCAATTTTTTTAACTGATTTTAAGGTCATTACTGCATTCTTCTGTTGTAGCATTTAATGTTAGTGTACCCATTCTAGTCCTGAAGAAGCCAGGTAGACCCAAGCTGGTGAAACTGGTTGACGATTGTATACATATATTTATAAAGAATCATGGTCCAATAAAATTGAAAGAAAATGTCTCATATTTAGTATAAAAGGACCAAATATTAACAATCGAAATATTTTATCTTTCTTCTGTCAGTATCCTTAAGGAGCCTTAAAGTTCTGCTGATCTTTTCTAACACCCATTCATTTGTACTCCTTTCAGTATGTGATATCCTCAACAGCTTTCCACATCTCAGAAGCAGATATCTGTTTCTTATCTGACTTCTTCCAAGTTCAACTTATGGATGTGAGACTAGGTTCCAAGTCTCACATCTATAAGTCGCTGTTGGAAAAACAACTGCATCCAAAATCCTCAACTTTGTTCTCATGGAGATAGATCCATCCTTCCAGATTTTAGACAGGTCTCTGACTGTTGTTTTAGCCATTCCTAACCTTTTTCTGACATCTTCTGAACAGCAATTCTTTACATTAATAATGGATCCCAGGTACTCAAACTTGCTGACGTCCTCAGTTCTTTCTCCATTAAGGTACACTTATTTCTCAAGAGCTTTTCGGTTTGTATTTCCTTTGAGAACCACAATCTTTGTCTTGCTAGGATTGAGTTGAAGTTCTCTGTTATTACTGATCTTGTTAACTTTGTCAAGAATTAGTCCTAGTTCTTCCATGTCATTACAAAGGAGTACTGTATCATCACCATCTATTCTAATTCCTGTCCTGAGCTCATCCAATGCTTCACGCATGATGCCTTCTGCATGTATACTAAACATATATAGAGTTGTCTCTCAAGAACTCAAATTCATTTTCATTATTCCCAAATGCTATATCTTTATTCTAATCTACATTGCCCTAATTAAAATCACCGATAATAATTACCCTTCCTTTGTTCACTAATCCAAGTTGTTTATACATTTGATCATCACCATCCTCCACATTCCCTGGCCTCTAGCAATATATAATTATATATCTCTTCTTGTGAACCTCCACCTCACACCACACTACCTGATTTCCCTCTTTTGTGTTTACCTTATTGTGGACATAATTCCTCTGCTTTGTCAGCAGCACTCTCCCTTCTCCCTTCTATCCTTGCAATAAGCACTGTACTTTTTTATTTCTATTTCCATTAGGATATCATCTTCATTCAACCATGTTTCACTTATTCCAGTGATTTTGGGGTGAATAAACCCAATAAGTGATACCATTTCTTCTCCTTTATTTATGATACTCCTGGCATGTGAAAGTAAACAGCAGTTCACATTTAGGTCTATAACCAGTCCTACCCAAACCACTTGTTGGTTGTGATTTCCCCACACCTGTCCTTGCCCAGTCATCTTTATCATTGTTTACCACATATTTCTGCTCAATCTCAACTATCCCACTTACATCCCAATCTATTCCATTTCTGTGCTGATCATCTCCATACATACATACATACATACATACATACATTCCAGTGGTGCTCCATGCCCATTTATGATGGATGTGCTGTTGTGTGGCTTATGCAATCCCCAGCACAGAATTCATGTCAATGTGACCATATGATTGTATTGTTGTTGATGTATGAAAGTTTCAAGAGTTCATAGTGCATCAGCGCTCATCTTAATTGGTCCAGTGCAATTAATTGAAGGATAGCTTTGGATACTTTAATTTGTCAATTAATATAATTTTAAATATGGAAAGCATAAAGGTCAAATGAATAATAGCTATGCTACATGCATACCGTTTATGTGAGAATCACAAAGGGTTTATGCTTCATCATAAGATTAGATTATTATTGGCAAATACTCTAGTATTTGCCAATAATAATCTAATCCTCAAAATTCAAATATCAGTGAGACACTGATATTTTGAATTTTGATATTATTTTTAAATACAACCATATAATATGCACAGAAGTCAAAAAAAGTAAACACTTAGAAAATTATTTTTCTGGATTGAACCAAAGCTCAAATAACTCATTTCACTTACTTATTTATACAGTTCCAACCGCCTTCAACTATAATGAATCATACAATCCACGAAAGCTTTGCCAGAAAACGGGACAAGTTATGAATTATTTATAGAAAATTACTTGTCTATATCGGCATCTTAACCCATCAGTTCACACTTCACACACATAAAATAGATCAGAAAACAAAACCAGCAACTCAATTGAAGGTTGTCATTTGTCATATGACAACATTCATTGGGATTGGTTTCAGAATAACCAATCATTATAGATGCTATTGTCTCGGTGCTCACTCTTCCTTGCCTTCTGGGCACTTTAAAACAATTGGAATGCTAAGAATTTGACCTGCTGCACCATCTGTACGTCTGTTCAAATGGCTCAAATTTGTATGTATTTGTTACCACATACACGAGCTGTTAACGTGAATGTGATGCAATATATTCACATCAAAAAGTGTTTTTTTTTTTTCATGAAGCATTGGTATATTGTGTTTATATTACGAATCACGCAAAGCCAGGAAACAATTAGGAGAGTCTCTAATGGAAATAAATGTTAAAATATAATATAGGTGCTATTGCTATTACATGAATGTGCACCACACACCTACATTCACTACTACTTCCAACATCCCTGTTTCTCTGTTCTCTCTTCATCTCTCCCACTACCGTTTTCATTGCCAGCCACTTCTGTTTCTTCAATATCATTCTCCTGATCTTTCACTCCACCTCTTACTGCAGATCTCTTGCTTACATCACACACTGCACTTCCATCTTCTCAAGTCACTTGTCGCATCTTTACCCTTTTTTCTTTCATTCTATTCTTTTGCACACTTTCATTTGTTTCCACCAAATGTCTAGTATCACTCCACATGCTCCTCTTTTCATTTCGAATAAATTGTTGGAATGCAAATCTTGCATTCCAACAATTTCACTCTGTTTCATACCACCTCTTGTTTTGCCACATCCATCTTACTTCTGTTTCCTCATTTACACTTCCTTTAGCTCCCTTATCACTTGCTTTTGCTTTCTTGTGTTCCTTCACTCCCTCACTAGCTTTGGTTCCATTTCCTTCATTTATACTATCTTTCATTTCTTCAGTCTGTTTTGCATTTGTTAATTCATAGTGTAACAAAATATTGCACTTCCTATAAATCCACACTTTCTTTTTTCTCCTGTTCAGTCTCTCCGCAAATGCATCTCTCGCATTTTGCCACTTGTGACATTGAACCATTATTAAAAATCCACATCATTAATGCCACTTGATTTTCGTGATGCTTGTCTAGTTGCACCAGTTGACACCTGCATTTGACCTATGAGTGCCATCACTGTGTTCTGTTCAAGAAAGCAAAATTCAAAAATTTCAATTAATAAAGTTAGCAACAATTCCCTAAGGCGAAAAATCACTCAAACTCACTAGGTTATCAAAAAATAAACAATAGTATACTAAAATTCAAGCAGTATCGCTATTACACACAATAGCTCTTATCTTTCTTTAGCTCTTTACTAACACTATGCATGTTGCAGCCCTGTAGTAGCTGAAGCCCATACATCATGGTGGTCTGTGTGTATATGGTAGGTAGTAGAGCCTTTTTCTGGCTTCAGGCAGTACATATAGGTTTCTCAGAAAAATGATTTTTGAGTACTTTTTTAGAATAATCATTTTGAAAGAATTATTTGAATAGAGGGTTCAGTTATTTTCTTTTTTTTTTTTTTTTTTAACCACAGCCTTTCCATATTGATAATACCAAACTTTCTGTGAACAACTAAGTGAACAATGCCAACAATGAGGATACCAGTATGAGTTGGTTTCCTTGATATTTAAGAGTATGATTTGAAACCCAGAGCATCTACACATCAGAAATATTCTGTCCTCTGTGTTTTATCAGCAAAACACCTGGGAATGGAATTTGTTTATTTCTATAAAGAACTGAATTTTTGGAGAGGAATTTTTATAAAATATAGAAATACATAAACGAGTTAATACTTGAAATATTTCATAATTAGAATGTTGATTTTCAAATGGAATTTCACTTTTTTTTTTAGAGGGGAATGAGAGAAAATAAAAAGACAACATACAGCAATTGTCACATTTGAAGTATAAACCTTTTTTTCAAAACATTTGGAGAAATGCCACCACAATAAGGAGACTTGTTGAACTTTTACCTGGTTCTAATCTTTCAACTTTTGCATATTTCTTGGAAAACCAAGGCTTAGTTAGATAAGAAATGAAGATTTCAAGTGAAAAATTGGCATACCTGATAAAGAAATGTTTCAATGATGTATTCAATGCAAATGTTTGAATCAGAAGGCTGAAAACAATAATTTGGCAAGGTTGTCCAAGTGGTTAGTTTATCATGTCTCAAACCAACAAGCTACAGTTTTTTTTTTATATCCTGTTCCTGCTCTGCAGATGAGGTTGATTTTTCATCTTAAACTTGGACATCCACGGTCTCTTCTTCCATTGGTTTATATTCTAGTGCTAATTTAGGAATCCTACTCTTACGATAAAGAGCCAAGAGACGATTTTTCTGGCTGCGTAAATTAAGTTAAAGGGATAATAAATCCCTCATTATTTTAAAGCTGGATACGAAACTCGGAGATCGAAAACTATCGAAATCTAAGAGTTTCATGCCAAATAACTATCAGCGAGTCCAAGCGTAAGTCAACACTTGGGGAGTGCAACTCGGAGCAAAGGTGGAGCAAGCTCCATCACTATCCTTAATATTTTCTCATAATGTAAAATGCAGCTCCTAGGAGATGTATTACTGTTTTACATTATGAGGAGAGGTCACTACCCAGACCGGTTTCGACCTTTATTGAGGTTTCATCAGTGAGTAGGTAGACCTGAAATACCAAGATTTAAGTGAACCGAACTTACATATACCCCTACTAATGAATTGCCAGACCGGTGTAACCATATATTATTATTACTACGATAAAGAGCCAAGAGGATATTTTTCCGGCAGCATAAATTCAGTTAAGGGGATAATAAATCCCTCATTATTTTAAAGCCGGATACGAAACTTGGAGATCTAAATCTAAGAGTTTTATGCCGAAGAACTATCGGTGAGTCCAAGCGTAAGTCAACACCTGGATCAACACCAGGTGCTGACTTATGCTTGGACTCACCGATAGTTCTTCAGCATGAAACTCTTAGCTTTTGATAGATTTCGATCTCCGAGTTTCGTATCCGGCTTTAAAATAATGAGGGATTCATTATCCCCTTAACTGAATTTATGCTGCCGGGAAAATAGCCTCTTGGCTCTTTATCGTAGTAATAATAATATATGGGTACACCGGTCTGGCAATTCGTTAGTAGGGGTATATGTAAGTTTGGTTCACTTACACCTTGGTATTCCAGGTCTACCTACTCATTGATGAGACCTCAATAAAGGTCAAAACTGGTCTGGGTAGTGACCTCTCATCATAATGTAAAACAGTAATACATCTCCTAGGAGCTGCATTTTACATTATGAGAAAATATTAAGGATAGTGATGGAGCTTGCTCCACCTTCGCTCCAAGTTGCCCTAGTGTTGTACTCCCTCATTGTTGACTTACGCTTGGACTCGCCAATAGTTCTTCGGCATGAAAGTCTTAGATTTCAATAGTTTTCGAACTTAAAATCCTACTCTTATTCATTCTTTCTATGTGGTGTAGCCAATTTTGCTGGTATTCTTCTGTTGTATAATATTTTTTATATGTAATCGTTATCTTGTTTCTGTGTTTTTCTTTTTATCTAATCTAATGAGTCTCAGGAGAGGTCTTAGAAACTTCATCTGTGCTGCTTCCAATCTTTGTCTGGTTTTTTTTCTTTTAGAATCCAAGTTTCACTTCCAAATTTAAGAGATGTTTTAGAGGTCATATTATGCAATCTTAATTGAGTTTCTTTAGTCATTTATTTTTCACGATTTCTTTTAATTATGCCATTCATTCTATTGTAAAGTTGTGGTCTCTCTCTTCCAATTGTGAATCAGTATTGAACCCAGGTCTTTTATAATCGAAAAGCACATGTTCCAGTATCTCTGCTTGTTGGATCATTGCAGTTGAAAAAAAAATCCAGTTGCAGTTGTGAATATAAAACATCTAAGGAAGATGTTTTGTGATCACAAGAAATGGTATGGTGAAAAACCACCAGAATAGTTGGTGGCATTAGGAGAGCAATAGAGGCAACAAATGGTTTTGATAGAATGAAGTGAAAAGAATTTTAGTCAGTAGAAGATGAAAAAGAACAAATTCCAACATGAAACTCTGACGTAATATATCACATCAAACATATGCACAAAATGCTGTCTCCAGCAGAGTCAAAGCTGAAAGAATTATTTGAAGAGAAGGTTCAGTTGATTTTCTTTTTTTATAGTAATTTTTTTTTTAATCACAGCCTTTCCATATTGATAATACCAAACTTTCTGTGGACAGTGAAGTGAACAATGCCGACAATTGAGGATACCAGTATGAGTTGGTTTCCTTGATATTTAAGAATATGATTTGAAACCCAGAACATCTACACATCAAAAATATTCCATCCTTTGTGTTTTTATCAACAAAACATCTGAAGAGGGGAAACTGCTTATAGTATGCTTGACATTTGACGTTCTTTTAGGAAAAGTAGGTATGGTTTTGCAGAGTGAGTATATTTATGTAGTATATCTGGAAAGATTTGTGAGATTGGCCTTTTTTTTATTCATATAATTTATTTCTCTTTGTCTTTACAACTTACCCAGCTTAAATTTAGACTGAATCCCCTTTCAAAGTAGTCTTGTTCTGAGTTCATGCAGTGATCCCATCACTTTTAGCATGCTCCAAATGCTTCCTGGAAATCTTTTTGTCGAAGTGCATCAAGCACCACTTGCAATTCATCTTGGATCTCCTTAACAGTGTTGAACCACCACCCCTTCAGTTTCATTTTTGGAAACAAAAAGAAATCACGACAGGCTAAATCTGGAAAGTAAGGAGGATGTGTGATGACTGTCATGCTGTTGGCTGTCAGAAACTCTCACATTGTTAAGGCACTGTGGGAGGGTGCATTGTCATGATGATGGAGCCATTTGCAATAGTTCTGGTCTTTTGTAATGAACACCTTCTCTCAACTACCTTAAAACATTGTTGCAGTAGAATTCTGCATCAACCTTCTGACCGGGTGGGACAAATTCTCAGTGCACAATCCCCTTAATATCGAAAAAGACAATCAACATAATCTTTGTCACACTCCTGACTTGCCTTGCATTCTTCGGTCTTGGGGAATGCAGACTTTTTCACTGTGGCAATTGCTGTTTTGTCTCTGGGTTGTAGCCATAAACCCAAGTCTCATCCCTTATGATCTCCCTTGAGATGAAGGTGGGATCATCGATGGCCTTTTAATGAAGATCTTAACAGATGTTCACATGGTGCTCCTTCTGGTCAGAAGTTGAGAGACTGGAAATGAACTTGGCAGTGATGCAATGCATGTTCAAATCTCTTTCGATTATTACTTGATCTGCTCCATATGAAATCCCAACTCTGTCAGCAACTTCCTGGATGGTGGTGCATCGATCTGCATAGATGATCTGTCAAATTTTTTTGACATTTTCATGAATTGTGCTGGTGAATGGTTGTCCTCCAAGGTAGTTCTGCACTTCTTAAAACGCGAGTGCCCTGCAAAACACTGCGTTTGGCTCATAGCTTCATTTTTGTATGCCTTACGAAGTAATTCAAGTGTCTCTGTGGCAGATTTTCCCAGTTTCGTGCAAAATTTTCCATTTGACCTTGTGTTCTAATTCGCATTCATGGTGAAATCACAAAACATCACAAACATGTGATAAGAATAATGCACTTTACATGAGTTCCGGTGCACAGCACAACGCTACATAGCAGGATGACTCAGCAGTGTCTATGCCACTGACACCTGACAGCATGAGACTGTAACTCAATCTGCTGCTGAGTATCCCGCACAGTCCAGTTTCTTTTTTATGGCACCGGAGTCATTGGTAAAGGAAAGTTGAAACCTGGAGGAACATGGAATGGATTATTTACTTAGAAGTATGGAAAATTTCAACCATGACCTTGGTGGTATCCTATGCTCACTGCCACTTGAATCCTTTCAGGTCTACCTGAGAGAACAGTATTAGCAAGTCATTTCATATGAAAGTCTTCTATAACATACAACATTATTGTTAAGTTCAGTCCAACATATTATCTTATCTACACTTTAAATCATTAAAACATCACCTTAAAAAAAAATCTTTCGCTTATCAACAATGTTTAGTCATATCAAATGTCACTCATATTGCATTGTGCAATGGGGCAAAAGTAAACCAGGAGCTTACATTTCAAATGTGGATTTTTGATTACTTACAGCAAGAGTTTTCAAACTTTCAGACAGTGTGGGCCACATTAAAAATTTCAATGGAGCCTGCGGGCCACTAAGCTATACTGCGGTATTTTGAATTGTAAGATGCTTTTCAGATTCACAAGGAACGCTGTGTATACTTGACATAAAATCCTATGAAAATAAACAAACTCAGCTTTAAGAGCATATAGGTAGAAGTCGGGTTCATGATAAGTAAATACAATCAATACTTGAAAAAAGATAACTTAATAAAGAAAACATTCATTTTTTACAAATGTCAAAGGGCAACTTAGCAATGTTTTTCCTTGATCAGCTTGTCAATGTTGGAAGTCGCCATGCGCAGAGTATTCTCGAGGTGTTGGTCCATAATCTGAGTTCTTTTCTTGAACTTCACATGCTTCATTCTGGAGAATAACTGCTCACATAAGTATTTGCTTCCTAAAAAAATGCACATCTTCAAAGCATGCCAGCCAATCTTAGGGAATACGTCCTCAGAAATGTAGTCTTTGTAAAATATAGGCAAGGGCATATTGAATAATTTTTCTCTCAAAGAAGAGTTATTTTTGGAGTTCAAACAGCTCCATTTGTACTGAGCCTGGCATTTAGGCAGCATTGACACTGAATGGCATTGAGAATAAATCTAAAGAAGACTGTTGGTTATGAAAATCACTAAATCTCTTTTCGAACTCACTTCGCAACACAGCTAATTTTGTAGCGTATTCATCAAGAGACAAACAGTTAGACTCAGTGAGAAGCTGGAAATGAGTTGAGTCTTTTTTTGCGAGTGGTGCCTCCCAAAGCTTGAGCTTGGCCACAAAAGCGTTGATGTGATCAAACAGAGTGTGCACCAGTTGATCTTTGGATTGGAGCCATGTATTTAGGTCATTCATATGCAATGATATGTCGGTCACAAAGGCAAACTCGGTCATCCACTTCGGATCATTAAATTCTGCAATCGGATTACCCTTGTTTGCATGAACTGCTGTATTTCGCTCCTTGACTCTTTTAAGAAGGTTCTTAAAAGAGTCCTTAACTCTTTTAAGAAAGAGTTAAGGACTCTTTCTTAAAACCAACCAATGCACATCACTATAATAAACCACGTTGTAATGATCGGCTTCACACTCTTGGGTCAAAAACACTTGGAATTGACGATGATTCAATCCTCTTGCCCTAATTATGTTGACGACAGTCACAATAACTTTCATGACATTCTCAAATCCAATAGTTTTCGCACACAAATTCTGGTGGATTAAACAGTGGTATTGGACGAAATCTTTTCCTCTAGTTCCGGTTATTCCAATAGCAACACAACAAACTCATCATTCTTTCCCACCATAGCAGGGGCACCATCAATTACCACACCCTCGGGGTTGGTTAAGCTGAGGTTGAAATGGTTGGGGTGTTTTCTTGGCGCTTCGAGAATATCAGTGCTTTTTGTCATTCCTTCATAGGTACGAGCACTAGCAGTTCTTCTGTCATGTTGAATTGTTGATCAATGCCATGGACAAAGATAGCCAGTTGTGCTGTATCCTTCACATCTCGCTCTCATCTAAAGCAAGTGAATATGGCATAAATTCAGACGACTATTTTTTTAAAGTTCCTTCAATGTCATTGGCAAGTTCTTCGACAGATCGTGCTACAGTTACCCGAGGCAAACTTGGTTTTTTAAACACTTATTTATTATTTTGGCACAGAATATCCCCAGCAGCAATGAGACACTCTTTCACAAACTTGCCATCCAAGAAGCTTTTGATTTTTTAGCAATTTCTTCAGCTATTACATAACTTGCCTTGATGCGTGCTTCGCTCTTTTCCCTCTGCCTTTTAAACGTACCCTACTGGAATTTTAAATCAACTTGGAGACGGTTCACTTTGTCCACACGAAGCCACCCTTTGAAGGTGATCGAAATTGGACACATGCTTTGTCTCATAGTGTCATTTTATATTGTATTCTTTTGATACTGACATGACTCACGACAAATTAAACACACTGGTTTATCATCGATCGGCACAAAAAAGTACAAATTGGTCCACTTTTCATTAAAAACCCGAGAAGAATCACTTGATTTACGCTTTTTACTTGTAGACACCAAAGTGATGGAAGGTGAACCCAAAAAATGATCCAAAAAGGCTGTGTAATTGTTATTATCCACTGAATGGGTCTCACACTAATGAAAAAAGACTTGAACTGTTCACGACTGGCTGACTGACTCTGGATGAGATCCTCTTATTTATATGAAAATGACAAAGTATCGAGAAACTTCAAGATGTATCTGGAAGGCACTAGACAGCGCACTCGAACGAACTACTGCTTCAGCCATCTACCTGCGAAGTTAGTAATAGTACTTAAGTTCCGCTTGTCGCTGGTAGATGGCTGAAGAAGCATGTCTATTTAATGATTATTATTATTATTATTTAGGCCTCTAAGTTGTCAAAAGACTCATCTTGGGAGGTCCTTCCTAGCAAACACCAGTGTATCAAGACTCATCGTGGGAGGTTCCTCCTAGGAAAAGCCTATCATACCACTCCTTAAACTCATTGACTGTTCTCACCACTCTAGCAGGCAATGCATTCCATGGTTCAACCACCATCCATGCAAAGAAACCACTGCTCACCCTCTTGCTCACAGTTTCCTTTCCTAACTTCCAGGGATGGTCTCTTGTCATCACTCCTTCCCGCTATTCAAACCAAGTGAAAGAACTCCCCAGTGTCAACCATGTAACCATCTCTCAACAGTTTAAAAGTCTCAATCATATCACCTCTCCTTCTGTCCACATACCTTCAGTCGATCCTCATAACTAACATTGTACAGTCCTGAAACTGTCTTTGTTATAGGACTTTATACCATTTCCACAGTTAAGAGACCATCCCTGGAAGTTAGGAAACTGTGAGCAAGAGGGTGAGGAGTGGTTTCTTGTCGACGAAATCTGAGAACAATAGATTTGGTCCCCAAACTGGTGACTAAATCTGAGAATAATAGTCTAAGTGTGGTCTGATCAGCGTCTTATTCAACGGAACGATAACGCTTTATCACTGCAGGTCAGCGTCCTTCTCATTATTGCAGCAATCCTCTGTATTACCTTCACCACCTTTGCAATATGTCCCTTGAATTTCAGGTTTCTATCAATCATCAACCCCAAATCTCTTGTCTCCCCTACCTCCTCCAGTATAGCTCCTCCAATAGAGTATGCAGCATCCTATCAATGTGTCCCATACTTCACGACCCTACATTTTGGTGCAATTAACCGACACCCCCATTCATTTGACAATCTGCCTAGCTTATTCAAATCCTCTTGCAGGACTACCACATCTGTACTATTACTAATAACCCTTCCCAGCTTCATATCATCCGCAAACAACTGAATATTCCCCTGCAATCCACTGACAATGTCATTGATATAAAGGTTAAACAATATAAGTCCCAGTACTGAGCCCTATGGGACCCCACTTGTAACCCTCTGCCTCCCTGAAACTGCCCCACCATACACAACTCTCCGATACTTATTAGACAGCCAATCCTGTATCCAGTTGATCAACCTGACATATACAACCTGGCACTTCCAGTCTGCTACTGCCACTATCTTACCTTCCTTCCATTCCTTGGGCACCTTTCCCATAGCCAGACTTTCATTTTAAGTTGCAACCCATGTGCTGCAACTTAAATAACGGCTTATCATATGGCACCCTGTCAAACGTCTTCACTAAATCCACGAAAATGGCAGCATATGCCTTTCCCTCATCTACTGCTCTTGTAACTTTATTATAAAAGGCTAGCATATTACTAAAACAAGAGCGTCCCTCCCCCTCACAAATCCATGTTGACTCTCACAGATAACATTACCCTTATCTACCCAATATTGTATACAGTCCCTAACTAATTTCTAGGTCAAAGGAGCTGTGAGTTCCTTCGCACATTCTCTCAAAACTCGTGGTGAAATACCATCCAATCCCACAGCTTTACTGACATCCAGAGTACTCAGTATTTGGAAGATGCTCTCTTCCTGCACCTCTAAACCTCGAACCTGCCTTATCCCTCTAGTATTAAAATTTACTCCTCCAGGATGAAATACACCAATAAAGTGTTCATTGAACAATTCTGTTATGTCCTCTGCATCAATCACTATATTCTCATTTTTATGCCACAATGGCATTCTTCAACAATCATTTCTCCTCCTACTGGCCACATAGGTAAAAAATTCCCTAGGATTTTCTTTGGATCTTAGGGCCAATCTCTTCAAATATTCCAGTTTGCCTTCCTTACCATACTAGTCACTTTCCTGACCTGTGTCTTGTATTCTTCATGCATCTGATCTTCACCTGTTTCCTTATATCTCTTCGTTAACCTGTTTTTCACATGCAGTTTTCCTGTTTAATATTGTTTCTCATCCACTTTACACTAAATTGTATCCTCTTCTTCACTTGTGGAATACAGCTTACTATTGCTTATTAATAAATATTCCTTCACAATTTCCCAAGGACTAATGATATCCCGGCCTTCCAATTCCTTCCTCCATGAAACTTATCCAAGTTGATGCCTAAGTCTATTATAATCACCTGCCTTATAATTCCACATATGTTGCCATCTCTTTGATACTCCTGCATGGTTATTCATCTTCCAAGTCATTCCATCTCAGTTATTATCAACTCTTCTGATGCTATGACCAAATCCAAAACTCTTGAACCTCTTGTTCCCTCTATTACATGTTGCTTAAGACATTTGTCCCTCAAGAATTCTAGAAATTCCATTCCCTTATTGCTACATGCATCTTCCTCTCTCTTATTTATACTGCTGTAGTTAATATCTTCCATAACAGTCATTCTTCTTGCACTTGCCAATCTCAACTGTCTAAACGTCTCCTGGTCCCTGCCCTCTGTGCTCCTTGGTTTGTAGCAACACCCACTAAATATCCCAGCTTGCCTATCTTTACCTCACACCATATGCTTTCAAAATCATTAGTGTCACTACCTTCCAAAGCCTCCACTCTTAGAGGACAGAAGTCATCGCTTATCATAAGCAGTACTCCCACCACCACCACACTTTCCCTGCCTCTCCTGCCGAAATTTGCTGTATTCCTGTTATTATATCATCTTCTGTCAACCACGTCTCAGTGATCCCAATAATCTTTGGCCAAGGCTGATGCTATCAGCGTCACCAATTCCTCTCCTTTATTCCGGATACTCCTCTCATTAGTATAAAGCATAAAAATGCCACTATTTCTATATCCATCATTATCCCCCTCTAGACTCCACTGGGCTCATCGTTACCTGATGTTGTCCCCGTTCTCCCAAGTACCCTTTCCCACAAGTGGTCATCCCTGCTACTATCCACGTTGGGTATTCTAGTTTCCCTGCATTGACACACTGACTCATTCAGAACAGCAATATCTCCAGATGCCTAAGTCCTTCCTCATTCAAATGCAAGCTGTCTCTCTCTCTCTCGCATACAATTCCTCTCTGTACTCGAACACCCTCCAAGCATCCACATATTCCAATCCTCTCATCTGACACATTCTAGCTATTATGTTATTCAATATTACTGCTCTTCTGCTCAACTCGTCACTGTCATACCTAGGCAACATGCACGCTATCCTCTGTGTCTTCTTTCATACTATCAAGAATCTCATATTTCTCGCTGCCCAATTTACATTACCTCTTGAGTCCTTTGTTCCTACCATCACAATCATCTCAGCCACCCTTTCACCCCTCTTAATTGCCATAGCCACACTTTCTATTGTTCCTTTCAGGCAAACGCTCCTCACGCATCCTATCTTGCACACCTCTGGTCATTGAGTCACCATACATTACACCTCTTACCATTTCCTCTCTCCTACTGTTTCCATTCTCTCCTCGTCTATCATTCCCATAAATCTCTCTTATTTCCTCTCTTCCACTTATCGTATTCTCTCCTCTTTTATAAAAGGTAGACGACTAGACCTGAACTCAAAGTGTATCTTCGGGCGGTTTAGTGCTGAGAAGTTCAAACACCACTTCCACTGGGCTACGCAGGTTCATGCAATATTTATTTTTATAGCATTTTATGTAAAATATCAAATGCACAGCATTCCTTGTGAATCTGGAAAGCATCTTACAATTCTAAATACCACAGTATAGCTTAGTCGCCTGCAGGCTTCATCGAAATTATTTTTTATTTAATCATGTTTTTATGTTAAGTAGTTATTTTTTCAAAATGGCCGGCAGACGACGGCAAAGAGCTCCTTAGGCCATGTGTTGAAGACCTCTGACTTACAGCTTCCTTTAAGCAAGTAGTGGTATTACTTTGGCAGTGAAACACTTTTACCACTTAATGGTGCCGATTACCTGAGACTTGGCTTTCTTGGAAAGGTGTGGATGCCACTGAAATACTGCCTATGTTCGTTCAGTCTGTGGTAGTTTCTTGCAATCTGACAGTGCCTATTTTCTGGGGTATATGACTTGGAATGCTACCCAGGTCTTCCAGAATGAAAGTTGTGTAAGTAGAAGATTTAGTATAAGGAAGAGTAACAAGAGCTTCATCAAAATTCTACACTCTTACATTGAATTAGTAAGTTATCGGTTTTCCCTGAAATAAGAAAATAACAATAATAATACTGAATTCTATATTAGTCCACAGATGCTGTTGGTATTGGATATTACATGAGCATTACTTTTAAAAGTATACAAAAAAAAAAAAAAGAAAAGCAATTTAAGCTATAAGTGAGCAGTTGAAAGAGATACAGAGAAATGGTTTGATGTTAAATCAAATAAAATCAGATGCAAGAGAAGGATGGACAATATCTCTACTCTTATTCATCAACTAAATCAAGTTTAATGCCACTTTCCTTCACATTATGAAGGAAAGTGGCATTAAACTTGATATCACAATTTGAGATGTTAATATCGGCCCGTTCATATAATCCTAAATAAATCTGATACAAATCTGTATTATTTCTTAACTAAATTAAATAACTGCTATCACAGATCTAGAATGAAAATGATCAAAAAGACAGACTATTAATATAGTCTCTCTTTTTGCAGGAACATTGCATATACCTATAAACAAGTCAATCATTTCAATTATTTGTACACAATTTTGGTGATGATGCAAATAATGGAAACAGACACCAGAATGAAACTGTCATCAAATTCCTGCCATGTACCCTCAAGGGGTGTACAGGATATGATAGTACTACATGAAAAAAATTACATCGTTATTAACTTCCTATCTACAATTTTCCTCCAAATCAGTCTGTTACTTGTCAAGACTCCAACATTATCAGATCTTATATTTCTATTGTCTAAGGCACTTTGTACCGTATCAATCCACCTATATCTTGGTCTTCCTCTGGGTCGTTTTGCTGCCAACCTGGCAGAGGAACACTTGTTTTGCTAATCTTTCCTCGCCCATTCTGTTTAAGTGACCATACCACCTGAGATTAGCTCTGCTAACGCATTCCTGGATGCTGACAATGTCAAGCTCTTTCCTAATATCCTCGTTTTTAATATGATATTGCCATTGATGCCATCTGTATCACGCCTATAATCTTTCTCAGGACTCTCATATCTGTGGTCTAGTCTTTGGTCAAGTGTTTTACTTCTGACCCAGCTCTCAGATCCATAAGTTAAAACTGGTTTGAACACTGTCTTGTATACAGCTAATTTAGTGTTCTGACTAATTTCTCTCTTATTCCATATGAATTTATTCAATTGACTTCCCACCATACCAGCTTTGCTAATTCTGTTGTCTATTTCTGTATTTAATTTACCATCTTCACTAAAAATCGTGCCTAAATAGCTGAAATGTTTTACTTGTTCCACAGGTTCTCCATTCACAAAACAGTTGACATTTTCAATGATTCTGCCTATTTTCATTGTCTTTGTCTTTTTATTGCTGACCTTCATACCATATCTATTACAACAGCTATTCAATTTAGTCAGAGAATCTTGCAGACTTGTAGCGCATTTATTTAGAAGTATAACATCATCCGCATAAAGCAAAGAGCTGACATTAACATCTCCAATTTTGTTATCATGTTTAATACCACTTTCCTTCATAATGTGATCCATATAGATAATGAATAATAGAGGGGATAATGTACATCCTTGTCTCACACCAGATTTAACATTAAACCATCTTCCTGTACCTCCTTCAATTCTAACTGCTGACTTACAACTCAAATAAAGACTAAGTATTGCTTGTTATAATGCCCCATTGACACCATATAACTGCAGCATATTGAAAAGCTTCTCTCTTGGCACTTTGTCATATGCCTTTTCCAAATCGACAAAACTTAAATACAGATCTTTATTATATTCCCATGCTTTCTCGGCTATTTGTCGTAAAGTGAAGATCTGATCCTGACAGCCTCTATTTGGCCTGAATCCAGCTTGTTCTTCACCAAGTTTTTCTTCCACAATTCTTCTCAACTGTTTCTCAAGTATACTTGCATAGATCTTGCCAGGAACACTCAGTAGGGAAATACCTCTGTAATTCTCACATTCAGTTTTATTTCCTTTTTATATATGGGTACTATGAGAGCTCTACTCCAGTCATCGGGAATTCGTCCCTCTGTCCAGGCTTTCTGAACTATGCAGTGCAGCCACTGTAAGACTCTTATACCACCATACTTCAGCATTTCTGGTTGAATATCATCTACTCCTGTTGCCTTTCCACATTTCAAGCCTTTGATGGCGTTTTCTACTTCAAGTATGGATATGTATTCCTGACTGCATGCCTGGTCAGTGTTTTTTTACCACTGTGCTATCATCACTGCTTGCTTCATTTAGCAGTTTTTCAAAGTAATTACTCCATACTTCAAGGATATCTTTTTCTCCCGTTTTCATGTCACCTTTATCATCTCTAATTCCTTTTACAGCACTCTTTCTTCCATTCCTAAGCTTCTTCAACAACCTCCAGAATATTTTGCCACCTTCTTGAAATTTATTTTCTATATTCTTGCCAAAGTCCTCCCATGACTTTTGTTTAGCTAGTTTTACACAGTGTTTAGCATTCTTGCATTTGTCTCTATATTCTCTAAGAGCACTAGCAGACTTATTTGACAGAAACTTTTGATATGCTTTCTTCTTTTCCTTCACTGCCTCTTTAACTTCCTGTGTCCACCAGGGAGTTCTGATTTTTTTATCCTTGCACACAACCTCACCACATGCCTCTCTGGCAGAATCAATCAATGTTTTCTTCAGAGTTTGCCACTGAATCTCCAAGGTTTGATTCTTGTTCTCAAACTCTTTCATTTTTTCTTCAATAATCTTTGTGTATTTTAGTCTACAGTTCACATCTGAGAGCTGCTCAACTTTTATTCGCTTTAAAACTTTCTTACATGTTATTCTTTTCAATATGAAATTCAATTTTATCCTGCTCAAGACTAAATAGTGATTGCTTCCAATTTCAAATCCTCTGTACACTCTGGTGTCCTGCACCAGGGAGAAAACATCACTGTCAACAATAACATAGTCAATAAGACTTTTCTTATTCCTAGCCTCTTCTCTCCATGTAAATTTGTGCACATTTTTATGTTGGAACATGGTGTTAGTAATAACCAGTCCATGTCCTGAGCAGAAATCCAACAGATATTTGCCATTATTATTAGCTTTGCTCTTTTCTCCAAATTTTCCCAAAATATTTTTGTATGTCTCACAATCATTTCCTACTCTGATATTTAGATACCCAACAAGGACCAACTTTTCATTTTTCATTGTGTCAGTTGCTTTTTCTAAAGCATCAAAAAATTCCCCCACTTCTACTATAGTAGAACCTTCTGTGGGACCATAGGCACAAATAAGTCTCATTGTCCAGTTCCCCATTCTCATATTTGCCCACATTACTCTACTCGAGACTGACTGCCATTCAAGAAGATTAGCCTCGTATTTTGTGTTGAATACTATGGCTACTCTTTCTTTTGCTCGATTGTCATTGCCTGAATATAACATTTTGTATTTATTGCTCAGAAAGATCTCACCAGTTTTGGTCTTTTTTGTTTCAGTCACCCCTATTATGGCAATCTGGTACTTATCTAATTCCTCAGCTAGATCCATTTCTTTGCCATTCAGACTTCTTATGTTGGTAGTACCAATCTTTAACTCTGCTGGTGTTGAGTTGGGGTTTGTTTTCAGGTTTGTTCCAGTAGCTGACTTTTCGCTGTTCTGGTTCCCTGGCGAAAACAACGGGGGCCATGTTTAACCGGGCGATGCCCCAGCCGGCATGAAATTTTGTCATGTTGTGCCATCATTTTTTATTTTGGTTTAACCAATAAGAATACAATTTGGTCGGCTAAATCCCAAATTGCCAGGCCCATCCTCATTTGTTCAGTATCAAAATAGATATCCAACAGGGTGCACCACGAGAAGGTGAGGATTGGACATTTTGTCAGAAGCCCTGGTTGGTTCTCCGCATTCCTTTAAAGGCTATGTGGAGGTCCCCTCTCAGTTATACAGCTTTGACCCTTAAACACCCCACCAGAATGAAACAAGTTAGGTATAGGTAAGAGACAACAAATTTATGTGGAATAAGAGAAAATTTAGTCAAAATTCTAAACTGTATACAAGACAGTGTTCAAACCTATTTTAATTTAAGGATCTGTGAGCATGGTTTAAAAGTAAGAGATGAACAATGACTTGAATTGGATGTGATAGTTCTGAGAAAAATTAGAGCAGTGGACAGATAGAATCGATGATGTTTATTGAAATTCTTTTTTTTTTTTTTTTCACTTAGCTAAAAGGTTAATTATACTTGACAAGAAATTACCATTATCAAATTCCTGATATATAGCCTCATGGGGTGTACAGGGTAATTATGATAATTATGATTTCATGTTTATTACATTTCATTTAATACACATGAAAAAGTAACATTACTAACTTCCAGTCAACAATTTTCCTCCAAATTAATCTGTTGTATGTCAAGATTCCATTATTATCAGATCTCATATTTCTGTCTTTTAAGGCACTTTTTATATTACCACTCTATCTACATCTTAGTCTTCCTCTAGATCTTTTTCTTGCCAACCTGGCAATTAACACTTGTTTTGCTTATCTTTCCTCTCCCATTCTGTTTAAGTGACCACACCACCTGAGATTAGCTATACTAACACATTTATGAATGCTAATAATGGCAAGATCTTTTGTTATATCCTCAGTTTTAATGTGATATTGCTATTAATGTCATCTGTTCACTCCACTAATCTTTCTCAGAACTCTCATATCAGAAGTCTGCAATCTTTGATCAAATGTTGTATTTCTAACCCAGCTCTCAGATCCATAAGTTAAAATTGGTTTGAACACCGTCTTGTATGCAGCTAATTTAGTGTTTTGACTAATTTGCCAGCAAAGGCTGGTCGATTGGTAGAGCCTCTGCTACTAATGGCTCAGCAAAAAGTTAAGCAAGTTTGAGCCTGGTTAGTAGTTGGAGGGTGATTCAATCGTTCGCTGCTGTTGGCACACTCACCCTCGATGAGTCTTTGGACTTCCTGGAAGTGTCGCATAATAATAATAATATCTTTCTTATTCCATTTAAATATATTCATCTGACATCTTACCATACCAGCTTTTCTATCTCTGTTGTCTATTTCCACATTTAATTTACCATCTTCACTAAAAATTGTGCCTAAATAGCTGTAATGTTTTACTTCTTCTATACGTTCACCATTCAGGATACAGCCGATGTTTTCCGTGTTTCTGCCTATTTTATTGCTGATTTTCATACCAAAATTATCAGCAGTTATTCAATTTGGAGGACTTGAAGTTGTCAGTTAATCTTGCAGACTTGTACTGGATTTATTCAGAAGTATGACATCATATGCATAGAGTAAAGAACTAAGATTAACTTTGCCAATTTTGATATCAGATACAACATTACTTTCCTTCATAATGTGATCCACCTAAATAATGAATAACAGTGGATATAATGTGAACCCTTGTTGCACACCTGATTTTACCTCAAACCATCTTCCTGTACCTCCTTCAATTCTAACTGCTGACTTACTGCTTAAAGACTATGCATTGCTTGATATAATGTCCCATTTACACCATATAACTCTAGCGTTTTGAAGAGCTTTCCTCTTGTCATATGTCTTTTCCAGATCAACAAAACTTAAATACAAATCCTTGTTACATTCCCAAGATTTCTCAACTATTTGTCTTAAAGTGAAAATCTGATCCTGACAACTTCTATTTGGCCTGAATCCAGCTTGTTCTTTCTTCACCAAGCTTCCTTTCAACCATTTTTCTTAACCTTTTCTCAAGTATGCTTGCATAAATCTTACCAGGAACACTCAGTAGGGAAATACCTCTAATTCAGTTTTTCAGTAACTCAGTTTTATTTTCCTTTTTATAAATGGGTGCTACAAGAGCTCTGCTCCAGTCACCTGGAATTCATTCGACCCTCTGACTACGCCTTCTGAATTATGCAATGCAACTACTGTAAAACTATCATACCTCCATATCTGAGCATTTCTGGCCAAATTTCATCTACTCCAGTTGCCTTTACACATTTTAGATTTTTGATTACTTTTCTTCTTCAAAGATGTATATGTATTCCTGACTGCATTCTTGTTGGGAGTTTTCTACCATCTACTTGTTTCACTTCATGTCTCATTTGGCAGTCTTTCAAAGTAATTTCTCCAGACATCTGGAATATCTTTATCTTCAATTTTCGTGTCACCTTTATCATCTGTGATTCCTTTTACAGTACTCTTTCCTCCATTTCTAAGCTTTTTCAATAGTCTTCAGAATATTTTGCACCTTTCTGATATTTATTTTCTATATTCTTACCAAAGTCTTCCAATGGCTTTTGTTTACCATGTGTTGCTTTCTTACATTTTTCTGTGTATTCTGTAAGAGTACGAGCTGACTTACTTGCCAGGAACTTTTGATATGCTTTCTTCTTTTCCTTCACTGCCTCTTTAACTTTCATTGTCCAGTATGGAGTTCTGATTCTTTTATCCTTATAGATAACTTCACTGCATACCTCTCTGGCTGAATCAATCAGTCAGTGCTTTCTTCAGGATTTGCCATTGAATCTCCAAAGTTTGGTTCTTGTTTTCAAGTTCTTTCATTTTTCTTTTCTCCTTCAATGATGTTTGTCCATTTAAGTTTACAGTTCACTTCTGAAAGCTGCTTTCTTATACACTCTTCTTTTCAGTATAAAATTCAGTTTTATCCTTCTCAAAAGTAGTGATCACTTTCTGTTTCAAATCCTCTGTATACTGTTGTGTCCTTAACTGGTGGGAAAACATTAGTGCAAACTATAACATAGTTAATAAAACTTTTCTTATTTCTTACATTTTTTTTTTTCTCCATGTGAATTTATGCACATTTTTATGTTGCAACATGGTGTTTGTAATAACTCATTCATGTCATGAACAGAAATCCAGCAGGCATTTAATGCTTTATCCAAAGTTACAGTGTTTGCATGTGAAGTATCTTCACTGCTGGAATACTTGTATATAGATGCTGTTGACTTCACATCAACTTATGTGAAGTCATCCATATTGCAAAGCACTTTTCGATATTGCTAGGTAGTGGGAAGGATCACTACCTAGTCTAGTTTTAATCTTCATTGAGATAGCGTAAAAGTGTAAGACACCTTTCCGAAAATTCTGAGGTATCTAAAATATCTACATCTTACTGAATGACCCACAAGGATAGCTAAACTCATCACACTTGACCTGATTTGCTCCAGGACATGACAATCAGTCGTGGCTCCACTCACTGACAGGCAGAACCCTACTATTGAGCAGAACTTTTCTACTCCCAGGATGCAAGCAATCAAGCCCAAAGATAAACATGATTATAATGTCACCAGTTAGATCTAGGCATAGCAAGGCAGAATTATTATTATGTACTTTGCCTTCATACAGTCAAGACTCATTTCAGGGGAGGACAGCACAAGTGAATATAAAGTCTATTGTGCCACTCCTTAAATTCATCCATTCTTTGCCCTTTCACCAACCTCTCAGGCAATGCATTTCAAGCTCCCACCTCTCTCCAAGCAAAAATACTTGCTTCTTACCCTTTTACTCACTGCTTCCTTTTGTAACTTCCAGGGATGGTCCCTTGTCCTTTGTCCTTTCCTTCATTCCACCATCAGAAAAATCTGTATTAATTTGATAATAGTCCCTCATATCCCTCCCCCATCACTTCTGTCTACCAAATCTGCATTCTGCATGTCTTCAGTGTGTCTTCATAATCATCATTTTACAAACATATTTTTGTTATTCATCTCTGCACCCTCTCTCTCTTTGGTTGCTTCATCCTCTTGAAATCCCAGTGACCAAATCTGAGCATTGAAATCCAGATGTGGTTTGATCAAAGTTTTATTACAATGGACAACCACCTTTCTATCTCTCATAGTCATTGTATTTCCTCAATATTGCAGTAGTTCTCTGAGATATCTTCACAGCCTTTGCAATCTCCTCTGACTTCAAAATTTTATCCACAATCCCTGAGTCCCTTGCTTCCTCTACTTTTTTTCAGTATAACTTTGTGAATTTGCTCATCTTTCTAGCTTATTCAAATCCTCTTGAAGAGCCAAGCATCAGCACTATTTTACTAATAATCCTCCCAAGTTTCACATTGTCAGTACTGAATCTGTGGAACTGTACCTATTACAGTTAGAGTTCCACAGGTCAGTACTTGGACCATTCCTACTCCTTGATACTGCTCTCCCATATACAACACTCTGATATCTATTAGCAGGCCAGTTACAAATCCAGTCCACTAACCTTAATCCAAACTCATATGTTGCAATTTTAAAACCAAGTTAGTCATATGGCACCCTTTTAAATGCCTTTGAAAAACCCAAAGAAAAAAGACGGTGTATGCCTTAACCTCATCCACTGCTCTTGTTACTCTGTTGGTAAAAGTAACATGTTAGAACTCATGTAAAACAAATAATCCTTGTTTTTTATGAGTTCTAACCAGTTTGCTCAAATCAATAACAAGTACAAAAGAAATACAGTCATATACAGTTGACCCTTAAATAACGGGAGGCTAGGGACTCCGACTCCCCCATGTTGTTGGAATATCTGCGTATAACTTTTGACTCCCCAAAAACTTAACTACTAATAGCCTACTGTTGACCCGAAGCCTTACTGATAACATAAACAGTCGATTAACACATATTTTTCTTGTTGAGAGGCTTATACGCTGGTTAGACATAATAACTAATATTTAAGGAATTGACAGCGTATACTGGAAATATAGATTAAATAAACTTTAATATACACTTTCCGATATTTCGGCGAACGTTACGTTGCCATCTTCTTGGGAACTTACTAAAAAGACACGTGCACACAAGTACTAATACAACAAATGAGACTGAGGCTAGGACGCTAGCGTTTTCCTAAAGTCCTGATGGTGCCCCCTGGCTGGCTATATTGGTAGTTCTTGGCCTTTGGGCTGAAGTTCTTTTGATAAAAGTTTCCCAAATTTGGGGCAGTTTCATGCATCCAAATTTGTTGAGGTTTGGCATGTTCCTAAGGGCCGAGGCTGATTCCATGAATAGTCTTTCATACTTGAACTTGCTGTGGTGTATTACTGTGGCTTTCTTCCATCTTATTCTGTGGCGAGTATCCAGAGCGTGGTCTGCAAGCCCAGAGTGGCTGTACTGGTGAAATCGGATGTAATCCTTGTGTTCTGAGATTCTGATATTTGCTGTCCTGCCTGTTTGGCCAAAGTAGGACAGTTTACAGCTGCAAGGGACCTGGTATACACCAGATAGGTCTAGAGGAAGTGGTTGGTCTTTGGTGGAGCGGATAAGGGATGCCAGTTTTCTACGTGGTCTGTAACAAGTGGTCAAGTCATGTTTTTTTAAGATTTTATTGATTTTTTCTGAGGTGCCTCTGATGTAGGGAATAGTGATGGATTTGGAGTAATCTTTTTTGTGAAGGGGAGGGGGTGGTGGGTTGTGGATAACTGGGTTAAGTATTTTTTGGATTTTTTGGAGGGGGTAGCCGTTGGCTGAGAAAGTGTCACGGATGTGATTTAGTTCAGTGGTTAGGGCTTGATCATTAGAACAGATTATTTTTGCCCTGTTGAATAATGTTTTAATAACTCCATATTGTTGTGAGGGGGGGGGGGGGGAATTGTTGGTGAATGTATCTGCCTGTATGGGTGGGTTTTCTATAAACAGAGAAAACCAAGGTTCCATCAGGTTGGCGGGTGACTAGTGTGTCTAGGAAGGGGAGGTTATTGTTTTCCTCTTTTTCCAGGGTGAATTTGATTCTAGGGTGTTGGTTGTTCAAGTTTGGCAGGAAAAATTCTACAAACAGATAGAGGGGACAGCCATGGGTTCACCACTTTCCACACCCTTGGCCAACTTCTTCATGGAGATGTTTGAAGAGAAAGCCTTAAACTCAGCCCCACAAAAACCTACCATATGGCTTCGCTATGTTGATGATGTTTTCGCTATTTGGCCACATGGCCCGGATTCACTCCTCTCCTTCCTAACACACTTGAACAACCAACACCCTAGAATCAAATTCACCCTGGAAAAAGAGGAAAACAATAACCTCCCCTTCCTAGACACACTAGTCACCCGCCAACCTGATGGAACCTTGGTTTTCTCAGTTTATAGAAAACCCACCCATACAGGCAGATACATTCACCAACAATCCCACCACCCCCCCTCACAACAATATGGAGTTATTAAAACATTATTCAACAGGGCAAAAATAATCGGTTCTAATGATCAAGCCCTAACCACTGAACTAAATCACATCCGTGACACTTTCTCAGCCAACGGCTACCCCCTCCAAAAAATCCAAAAAATACTTAACCCAGTTATCCACAACCCACCACCCCCTCCCCTTCACAAAAAAGATTACTCCAAATCCATCACTATTCCCTACATCAGAGGCACCTCAGAAAAAATCAATAAAATCTTAAAAAAACATGACTTGACCACTTGTTACAGACCACATAGAAAACTGGCATCCCTTATCCGCTCCACCAAAGACCAACCACTTCCTCTAGACCTATCTGGTGTATACCAGGTCCCTTGCAGCTGTAAACTGTCCTACTTTGGCCAAACAGGCAGGACAGCAAATATCAGAATCTCAGAACACAAGGATTACATCCGATTTCACCAGTACAGCCACTCTGGGCTTGCAGACCACGCTCTGGATACTCGCCACAGAATAAGATGGAAGAAAGCCACAGTAATACACCGCAGCAAGTTCAAGTATGAAAGACTATTCATGGAATCAGCCTCGGCCCTTAGGAACATGCCAAACCTCAACAAATTTGGATGCATGAGACTGCCCTAAATTTGGGAAACTTTTATCAGAAGAACTTCAGCCCAAAGGCCAAGAACTACCAATATAGCCTGGCAGGGGGCACCATCAGGACTTTAGGAAAACGCTAGCGTCCTAGCCTCAGTCTCATTTGTTGTATTAGTACTTGTGTGCACGTGTCTTTTTAGTAAGTTCCCAAGAAGATGGCAACGTAACGTTCGCCGAAATATCGGAAAGTGTATATTAAAGTTTATTTAATCTATATTTCCAGTATACGCTGTCAATTCCTTAAATATTAGTTATAACACATATTTTATATGGTACGTATGTATCATATACTATATTCTTACAATAAAGTAAGCTAGAGAAAAGAAAATGTTATTGAACAAAATCATAGGAAGTGAAAATACATGCCAGCAAAGGTTGGTCAATTGGTAGATCCTCTGCTACTAATGGCTCGCAAAAAGTTAAGCAAGTTTGAGTGCTGTTAGTAGTTGGAAGGGATTCAATCGTTCCATGCTGTTGACACACTCTCCCTTGATGAGTCTTTGGACTCCCTGGAGGTGTCACGTAATAATAATAATAATTAACAGTACCGTACTGTATTTATCAATACCATAAATTTACATCATCTGTTTACAAGATGAATTGTATGTCCATCAGTACCTACATCAATATTGTCTTATATGACACAAAACACTGTACATGCTATATGTATTACTAACAAAAATGAAAAAGATAATGATTATTCATATTTATTTAAAGGTATGCATTGATAACAAAGAAGCAGCAATATGATTGCTTTATGGTAGCCCAGTGCAGTCGATACAATTGCTTTGTGGTGGCCTAGCCTATACACTAATGAATGAATTGTTGGAAAATTTTATTTTATGCAGTTATGATTTAATACTGCACCTTACATTTGTTTACATTTCTCTCAGCTGCAAATGGTGCCGCGTACGGTCTGTAAGCGTTTGTGTGCATATAAGTGTTGATAAATTTTAACTTTTTATTATAGATTTCTGTATACTTTTATGGTAGTAAATGGTACAATAGACTACTATCTACATATATTTTATGCACTCATGACATACCTAAATTTTTCTTAATTTTTTTCAATATTTCTAAGCTACATGGTTCATCTGCGCGTTTTTCCAAATTTTCGAAATCTCTAAAAAAATTTCCATATATATATATATATATATTCATAAAAAACCACATATAAGATCTGCTCAGTTCAAACCTACATTCTTCAAGGGTCAACTATAGTTTGATACCCCATTCTACTACCACTTTTATGCAGTGACACTATCTTACCCTTCTTCCACTCTATAGGAACTTGTCCTGTTGCAGGACTTCCATTAAACAGCCAAGTTAATTCCACAGTGAGCTCCACAGCACATTCGCTTAAAACACTAAGTGAATTTGCAGTGAAACATCCCTACCCTACTGTCATTTAGTTCACTCAGTATTCAGAATTCCATCCTGCTTTATCAGGATGGAACACTGATGAATTGTTCATTAAATGGCTGAACTGTGTCATCTACATTGGTGACATGAGTCCTATCTCCATTCAGCAAGGTAATCCATCCACAATAATCTTTCCTCCTACTTGCCACATAGCAAAAAAAAACAACTTGCTATGCGGGTCCTTGGATTGCAGTGTTAACCTCCTGTCATGTACTAATTTTCTCTCTTTACAATACTAGTCATTTTCTTGGCCTGAGCTTATGCAACTATTTTTCACCTCTCTCTTTATATCTTCTATAATCTCTTTTTTATCTGCAGTTCCTCCTTAATTTCTCCTTTATATCTTCTATAATCTCTTTTTTATCTGCAGTTCCTCCTTAACTTTCCCAAACTTCTTCCACAACAGCATTGGCAGCACACGACCTTCCCGTTGACCTTAGATGATAAACAGAACAGCCTGTTTCCAAAAATTTTTGTGCCAAATGTAGATCATGCACCTACTAGGAGGTTCTTTGCTGTATTGCGTGCAGAAATTTCTCTGAACTTTTGTTACAGACTTCGTTTTCTCTAACCAAAACACACATAATGTACTTGCTCTGCACCATCAAAGTGCCATTTTCAAATGGTGTGATGTATCATACCATTTAGTGTTGTCATTTGATAATAAAGTTACATGACCAAAAACAGATGTGTTTCACTGCATTATGACACTCTGTTCTCCTGCAAAGTTGTTTACACCCTTTTGAAACACACTGTATTTCCTGGTCTATTGCAACCTCTCATTAAATATCTTATCTTATAAACTTCTATCTCACACTCTATATTCTAAAAGCCATTAGTGTTATTTTCACTGTGATTCTCCACCTCGAGAGGCACAATTCATCTCTTATCATGAATATCTCTCGACCACCACATTTACCCTTCCTATCCTCCCCACATATACTATATCCTTCAATGTATATCTATGTTAGACCATTCTCCCAAGTTTCACTAATACCAACAATCTTTGGAGAGACCTAGTCAATCAATGGCAGAAGCTCATTCTCTTTATTCTTAATACTCCTAGTACACTATTGCAATATAGTGTATACCCTCTCATTTCTCAAGCCACTATCCCCACAAGTCCATCTCTGCTATGTTCCACCCTTTCATTTCTAGTTTCTCTGCCCTAACACGTTTTCCATGTATAAGTATTAAAAAGGTGCATCACCATATTATTAAAAGTACTCTGGATCTCTGATCCAGAGTACTTGAATAATCCACTGTAGCCTAGTCATCATGATAATTCACACTCAAAAGTTTGTTTGCTGATACCTCAGTAAAGGATTAAAGAAGAATATAATTTCTTGTCAAGTATAATTTACTTTTAAACTAAGTGAAAAAAAAACTTTCCACCTCTGATCCAGAGTATTTTAATTACAAAGTGATACATCTGCATTAATTCCACCAAGGTCCTGGGTGTGACTACCACTGATGAGATTTCAGTAAAGGTCAGAAATGGTCTGGGTGGTCTCCTCTGCATAGCAGGAGATATCACTACCCATAATGCAAAGCACACTTCTTTACATGTCTGAAAAGAAGTATGCTTTACATTATGGCAGGGATCTTCAACGCATGGCCCGCCAGTCATTTTGAAAAAATAACCACTTAACATTAAAATGCGATTAAATAAAAAATAATTTTAATGCAGCCCGTAGACCACTTAGCTATACTGCGGTATTTAGAATTGTAAGATGCTTTCCAGATTCACAAGGAACGCTGTGCATTTGATATTTTACATAAAATCCTATAAAAATAAATATTAAATAGACATGCTTCTTCAGCCATGTACCAAGTGTGCCAAGCAGTACTTAAGTACTAGTACTAACATTACAGGTCGATGGTTGAAGCAGTAGTTTGATTCGAGTGCACTGTCTAGTGCCTTCCGGATACATCTCGAAGGTTCTCGATAATTCATTATTTTCATATAAATACATATAGCAAAAAGGTTAATCAGAGATAGAGATAAAAAGTTTTTTCACCTAATTCAGAGAATTTTAATAATAAAGGGGTACAGTGAAGGAGCCTCCTTGTAGATTGTGTTATATATAAAAAGGCGATCACTGAGAATTCACAATCAGGCATACCCTGGGCAACGTTGAAACTCAATGGCTAATCCTTCAGCCTCCAGAACAATCATGCAAACTATAAATCGGCCTTCTTCAAGGCTAGCTTTTAAGACGACTTCAATAAATATTGAAGGACTCTCATCTGAAAAGGAAGTTTTATTAGCAGACGTGTGATGCATGCAAATGTGATGTTTTAGTTATCCAGGAGACTCATCGAGGAGCAAATAGCAGTAGACCACAAATTCATGGTATGAAATTAGTAGCTGAGAGACCACACGAGCAATACAGTAGTGTTATATTTGCTAAACCAGACTTGATATCAAATCTATACATATGACATCCCATAATAATATAGAGATATTAACCATTGAGATCAACTCCTGCACAATCACATCGGTATATAAGCCACCTAATGAAGATTTTGTCTTCAAAGAACCTGCCAACTTTAATGCCCAGAAGGTTAAAATAATACTTGGAGACTTTAATTGTCAGAGTTTAACATGGGGCTACAAAATGACTGACAGGAATGGTGCTGAGCTGGAAAATTGTGCTGAGAGAGGATTGAAGCTGATCCATGACCCCAAGTTAAGACCATCATTCAATAGTGGAAAGTTTTGAAGAGGCTATAATCCAGATAAAGATGTTGTCTTTATCAACATCAGATAAATATGTTGTGAACAAGTAGCCGTGCAAGCGACGAAGATAGTAGAAGAGCCGATACCAAGAACTCGGCACCTATCACTTGTGAAGTCAGAGCCGTTATCAATCCAGAGATAGTACCTTTTAAGCGATGGTTTAATTTTAAAAAAGCAAGATGGGATGGATTTGCAAAGGAACTCCATCAGACAGTAAACATTCTTGAAGCGGATCCAAATAACTATGAAGGAAGAGTTAAAAGTCTCGGCGGCACATACCATGAGGGTGCAGAACTCAATACATCGATGGGCTTAATGAAGACCAGACGGAACAACTAAAAGAATATAAAATCAGATATGACGAGGATCCTTTCGCTGTAGACATAATTGAGGCAGGCGAAACACTGATGCATAAATTCACGGATGGTAGAAAGAAAAGATCGATGAAGCTACTGCAGGATTTGGATATGAAACAGAACTGCAGACGAGCTTGGAAACTGGTGAAGAATTTAAGCAACGACCCAACTAAAATTCCAGTTCATGTAACAGAGGTCACGCCAAACCAGATTGCTCACCAGTTATTATTGAATGACAGGACAGACAAGAAGATACCGAAAACCAATCTTATGCGTATTAAAGAAGCTGAAACTAATTTATTAGCCTCTCCATTCTCCGAAGAATAACTAAGAAAGCTATATGTCACCTGAAAGAGAATAGAGCTGCTGGCCTGGACGACATTCAGACAGAACAGATAAAGCGTTTCAGTCCGGTAACCATCCAATGGCTGGTGAAATTGATGAATAAGTGCACAGAATCTGTACAGTTGCCCAAATTATGGAGGAAAGCTCAAGTGGTAGCTTTACTTAAAACAGGAAAGGAACCTACAGAGTTGAAGAATTTTCACCCTGTTTCTCTCCTCTGCCACTTGTGTAAGCTTTTGAATGAATGATTTTGGAAAGAATCATTCGTTCTTGTGGCATTGGTATAAACCCCTGGCATAAACACTTCACAACCATTGCATCCTCAGCTTCCAGAAAACTAGGTTTTCTCTTTTGCTCAAGATGCTACTTCACCTCTAAACAGCTGTTAACATTATACAAATCTCAAATCCACCCAGCTATCGAATACTGCTCTCACATTTGGATTGGGGCTCCTAAAAGCTTCCTCAAAATGCTTGACTCAATACAGAGGAAAGCAATTAGATTGATAAATGACCATCTCTCACCACCTCACTCCCCTCACTTTCACATAGATGCTTGGTCTCTGCGATTTGTATATTCTATAAATATTTCCATGGAAAATGTTCATCTGAAACAGCATCAGTAATTCCCCCATTCTGTACTAAGCCCATTGAAACACATACAGCTGCTGCCCAACATCCTTTCACAGTACACCTTAAAACCCACAGAATTTTTCTTTTCATCTCTGCTACTGCGGTACTGTGGAATAGTCTTCCCATGATGTATTTCCCAAGGAATGCAACATACAGGCTTTTAAATCAAATGTAAACAAGTTTGTCCTTTCCCAATCCACTACCCATATATGGTACTAATGTACTATAGGTTGACTAGCCAACCTCTTGTGTATGGGCCCAACATAAAAAATAAAAAAAACGAGTTGTGCAGTCTTGAAGCTACTTCACTTGCAAACTTTGTTTGCTTACACTTAGATAAAGGATTAAACCAAGAATATAATTTCTTGACATCTTTAATTTATAGTATAACCAAGTGGAAAACTTTCAAACATCTATCTCTAATCCAGACTGTTTTAGTAATAATGTGTGACACTTTTTGGCTATTTGTATATGAAAATATGACTTCTGCATTACTTCGACCTTGGTATCACTTCTGGGTAATGATCCTTCCATAATGCATAGCCTCATATCCTTACATGTATGTAAGGATATGAGATACGTTACATTCTGAGATACGTATGTAAGGATATAAGATACATTACATTATGAGATACAAGGGAAGTCAAATGATGTGAAGTCATTGGCCTCTATATATGAGTTGTCCAGTTGTGAAGTTACTTCATGCATAAACTTTGTTTGCTTACATTTAGATAATGGATTAAACTAAGAACATAATTTCTTGGTATCTTTAATTTATAATCGAGATATCAGTTTAATTCAGCTAAATGTAAGGTCTTGAAGTTTGAGATACGTCGACGGGAGGCTGCATACTCTGTTGGAGGAAGTGTACTGGATGAAGTGGGGGAGGTAAGGGATCTTGAGATGATGATTTTTAGAAACCTGAAATTCAGGGAACGTATTGCAAAGTTGGTCAGAGTAACCCAGAGGATTGCTGCAGTACTAAGGACACTGTCAGAAAATATAGAAGACTTGTTCCATTACGATCAGACCACATAGATCACTGTCATCAGATTTGGTCTCTGGAATGTGAAGAAGATAAATGAACTTTTGGAGAAGATGCAAAGATGGATAACAAAAATGTTATTAGAATTGTACAATGTTAGCTGTGAGGATAGAGTTTAGGTGATATGACTGAGACATTTAAAGTGTTGAGAGGTGTTTACAGGATTGACACTGGGGAGTTCTTTCATATGGTAGATCAAAAGGAAGGAACAATTATAACTGGCCATCCTTGGAAGTTATAAACAGAAGTGGCTAGATGGCAAAGAGAAGCTTGTTTGCATAGAGGGTGGTTATGCCTTGGAATGAATTTCCTGATAGGGTAGTGAGAGCACAAACAGTAAATAAGTTTAAGAAATAGTATGATAGAATGTGCTGTTTAAGATGAGCCTCCCACAATGAGTGTAATGGCTCCATGGAAGTCCATAATAATAATAATAATTTCTCAACAGCACCTGATAATTCCTGCCATTAACAGTAACAGTGAGTCGATATGGTCCAATTATTCCACATAAAGAGATTCTCCATTTACACAGTGATTCCAGGTCAGTCCTTCTGAAGAGTGAAGTGGGGATTTTCAGTAGCCCTGTAAACACCATTGTGATGATTTACATGACCATTCAGTTTAAATATAGCCTGATTTGACCATTTTAGAATTGTCTTTATTTAAAACTTAATTGAGTATTCTCCATCAAGTTTCATGTATCTGAAAAATAAAACAAAATTACTTCATTGTGAAAAAATTGTCTGTTTCTTAGTGTTAAAATGTGATAAAGAAAATTTAAATTGTGTTTACATAATTATGAAACGTTCCGTGTATTTTATTTATTCTTTTACATAATCCAAAAACCTGGCCCTACAGACCAAATGGAACTTATATGTATTTCGAGCCACTGCCATTCTCCAATAAATGGGGAAGTGGTCTCACAGTGAGTGATGAAATTTATCTCCCACCTAAAGACAATCACAAACATCCATTCCAATGGTGAGATTCAAACATACAATCTGTTGTTCGCAGAGTAGATAAGATAACCACTCAGCTGACCAAGGATTGCACAACACCAATTTACATTGTACATTTGAAGATGTGTCTTTGACAAAAGAGGATTTGAAGAATTATACAGGTATCCCTTGATTAACACGATTAATTAATCCCTTGATGTTACCGTGTATATTATATCAAAATTGCATTAATCAAATATAATAATCAATGGTAAAAATTACAATTTGTCCATGATCGATTACTATATTAATAATTTGTTTTATATGGTACTCTTTTAGGAAAGATAAAAAATGAATGCAAAGTAAATGATTAATAAATGTTTGTACCTACATTAGTTATTGCAATTTTTTATCAAAAAAAAGTTATCAAGAGTCGTTTGAACAGTTTTGGTTTTTTTCCTATCAGCATAAGTTCTACGATAATAAGCAAAATGACTCTCTAGACCTTGGCAAACAAGCATTCTTTGATTAACATCTGGATCCATATCCATTACTTGCTGCTTAAGCGATTCTAAACTGAAATATTGCATCCAGTTCTTTGATTGTTATCTCCTTTGGAACCTCATCTTCACATTCTATTTGTTCATTGTCTTTATATGTGCGTTGTTGTTCAATTTCAAGATGATCGTTGTAACTGAAATCTTTTGAATTTGAATCCAATGATTATTTAGCATCTTCTGAATCAACACCATCAAAACCAATATCTTCACCAATTGCAACAATTTCTTCAACCACGTTGTTCACAGGATTTTGAAAACCACCTAAGTCATTAGCACGTTCTGCAAAAGATTTTCCAAACAGCTCTCATACCACTAGAAAATACTTGCTCACATGAGTCATGAATGTTTTCAACTGCATGTTTAATGGTAAAAATTTTCTAAAATTCGTGGAGCCTAATTGTGTTTTCTCCCGTTGTTGTTTCTAATGCCTTTAAGAATGTCTTTTTAAGAAAATAGGGTTTGAAAGTTGCAATGACGTCCATGTCCATGGGTTGTAGCAATGATGTCATATTTGGTGGAATTTTGGTACATCTAAAGGCACGCTAATTAACATTTTTGCCGCGTATATAAAGGGATTGTCACAATTAATTTCACTGCATTAAGCAAAACTGTGTTAAGCAAGGGATACTTGTACTGTTTTAATTCATTCTTTTTGCTGTTTTAATTCCATTGAACATGAGTTTTAACCATCACCTAAGCCTAAATAATGTTTACTGATTATGCATAGTGAGATCACGGCACAAAAAGATGCTACCACATTAAAGGTTGAAATCGGTCTGGGTATTTACCCTTGCCATAATGCTATCATGTTCACAGTCACATACCACAAACTGTGAAGAAAACACTGTCTTGTACAACAAGGCAGTGTACATTCCTGCAAAGCAACCACTTAGTTGCTGAACCAAGTGGTTGAACTATTTCCTCTATGTCTGTCCTACCATCAGCCCTGAGTAAAATTATCTTTTCATAATCATTCATTCTCCCACATGCCATGCTGCAAAAAAACTCTTCTGGGTTTATTTTGGCTTGCTTAGCCAATCTTTTCTCAAAATACAATTTAGCCTGACCCACCACACCAGCCACCCTTCCTACATGTGCCCTACACTGTTCATGGGCATGCTGATCACCTTATTTAAATTCCTTCTTTGCAGCTCCTGCTCTATATTGCTAGTCATCCATGCAATCCGTACTCAGCTTATTGTCCTGACCTCAGTTATGTTCTGATACTGCCTTGCTCAAGCAATCCTTGACCACTTCCCATGAACTAATGACATTCATTCCACCTACTGAGCGACCTCTCAGGACAAGACTGCATGGTCTCCTTCCCCGGTCAGAGGTAGAATTGCTACTGTAGTTATATAGATACATAGATAACATAACTATACTAGCAACTCCCTAGCCCCCCCCCCCCCCATCATCACATGCTGTTTCAGGTAACCATTCCTTACTAACTGCACAAACTCCATTTTCATTTGCCATGTCTTCCACTCCCCCCGAATCCACATCACCACAATTGAATAAGTTTCCCATGATAATTGCTTGGTCTGCACTCATTGTGCCAATCTGCCAATGCATGTCATCCACATCCTCCCCTGGATCCCTAGGTCCATAGCAGCAAACAACAATATATTCTGTCCTATTGACTCCTATCCCACACCAGACAGCCTAAGATGAACCATTTTCCATCAGATCTATAATCTTCCTTAACTTCTGTTTTTGTTGGTCGAAGTTCTTCAGCTGTCATCAGTAATATAACACCCTTCCTCCTACCCTATTTCTTCTATCTTTTCTGAAAATACAATATCCATTACTTTCTGTCCCTGTAACTGCATCATCTCTAACAACTAGGTCTTGCTGATGCCAATAATCTTTGGCCAAGTTGAGCCGAACAATGCCATAAACCCCTCTCCTTTATTTCTGATACTTCAGGCATTCCTGTACATGCATTTCAACATCTCCTTTGCCCCACAGTTACTCTTCTCTAATGTTATTACCTGCCCATTCAGATTTCAAAACCTGAGAAACTGTACCCAGTTCATTACAATCATTCCTACACTTGTACTTATCTATTCCAGGAGTGGCTATTTCCACACAGTCATTCCTGCAATCACACTTATTTGTCTCAGGGGTGGCTAGACACCTAGACACATGCTTGATTGCCCCCCCCCCCGCAGTGTGTCTGGTTTCCGTGGTTTTACACTTCCAAACTGTCAATGAACAACACTTACTCCATGCACCTAACTCCAAAACCATTTAAGTGCAGTCCATTAGGCATATACAGGTCCTTACATCCATCAAATTCACTGTACACCATTTCTCCTGCACAATCCTCTCATAAATTTTGAATCAAGTTTTTAGTTTCTACACTTTTCTTGCACAAATGTGTTCATGATGTTCAAAATTTATGTTGTCTAGTAAATCTTAATGCATAAAAGAGCTATAGCATTCAATCTGTCATTCTTCTGATAACTTCTTAAAACTTCTTTCCTCTCTTTAAAACAGAAACAATCTTTTGTCCAACGCACTAGATATCAGCAGCATAAGAAATATATGTACGACACATCCAATAGATGACAGTGTACATTTCACAATGACTAATTTGTATAAATTTTGAATAGTCAGTATTTTACTCTTTGGCAAATATTTAAACATAGTTAATTTCTGCTTTTTAATTTTTGGTGTCGAAATCGTTTTTAGTAAATTTGGCTTGTTCTTTTTCTTCTAAATTAAAATTTACAAATATTTCAAAATTTTGTGAAGTGTTTTATTGTAAATTTCACTTTGCATTATTTCAGAACATAAAGAATCACATATGACAAAAAAAGGTATTTAACTGGAAAATTTTTCTTTACTGTTTGTTTTGCTGTTCATTGGAGTTATGTTCTGAAAAAAAAAAAAAAAAAAAAAAAAAAAAAATATATATATATATATATATATATATATTAGGATAACCAAGCAATTTTATATGCTTGGTTATTTTAGCTCCTAATATATATATATATATATATATATATATATATATATATAGTTTTTTTTAATTTCGTTTGTCCCTTCTGGAGTGGGGGAGAAGAGAAAGCTCTACAACAAAGTCAAATAAATTGCATTTCTAATTATAAGAATAGGCTAGGTGGTAATTTGTAATGTCTATACCACAAATGCCAGGAGCATCAGAAACAAGGGGGGGGGGTTCAGTTTGTTGCTTTATTGAATACAATGTGACCTAAGATTGCTCGCTTTAGTGAAACATGACTATCACAACCAGATATGGTACTGGGATCGAATGTAATGGATACACTGTTTTTAGGAATGATAGAAGAGGAAGGAGTACTACTAATAATATCAAATGACTTTAAGTCCAGTTAGGGTAGAAACACAAGAAAACAATGATGCTAACATTGCCCCTTTTAGTGGGTATTGCTACAGACCTGTTGGCTCAGACCTATTTGCAGGTGACAAAGAAATGCATCACTAATTTAGCCTTATAGGTGCTAAACAAGTGATCGTTATGGTTAATTTAATTATCCAAACATTGATTGGATAAAAGAAAAATCTCGTGCTAAGGAATGAAGAGGAATTTATTGAATTGTTGAATGACAACTTTCTCAAGCAGCATGTGAAAGAAGGAACTCAAGATCAAAGAGTGTTTGATTTGTTCATAGCATTAGAAAGGGGAGGGGGGGGTCTCTGTTATGAATATGATTATTTTACCACCAGTTGGTGACAGCGATCATGCCATGCTTTCTTCGGAAGTAGCTAATTATATGGATGTTCCCATTAGAACAGGTGAACTACAAAGCTGGAAATTATGATCAAATAAATTGTGAGTGAAATGGTTGTGCAGCTTTATTAAGCAAGAGATCCAAAAGAAGATGATGATGTGGAATGAATATCATGAGAATAAGAGTGAGAGGAGTTATGACATATATAAATTGCTGGCCAGAAGAGTAATGAGTATTGTGTGGCAGAGTATGAAAAGAAATTGGCTATACAGGCTAAAGGCAATTCAGAAGAATTTTATCATTATGCTGCAGGCAAAAGAAAGAATGAACATGAAAGAATAACTTTACTGAATGCAGATGGTATTCTGTGTCAAAAGCTAATGAGATTGTTCAATTAATGAATGATCACTTTGGTGAGTATATCAACCAGGTGTATGTAACATGGTGCACAGTGCTACTGCTACATTGGATGAAGAGTTAAAAAGGATAAAGAAACCGTGAAAAGGGTGCAAAGAAGAAGAGTTACAAAGATTATATCCAGAGTATGGGATTTAGATTACGAGGACAGATTACAGACTGTGGTTAACAGAAGAAAAAGCAGTTATATGATAGAGGTCTATAAGCTTCTGAATGGGTGTTATAGGATATCGTCTGAAAATTTTCATTATATATGGAAGGTGGGAAGAGAACACAGGAGTATTCATGGAAGTGCCAGCCTGGTTAGCTAAGTGGTTAGCATATCCGCTCTCCAGCCAAAAAGGCTGCGGGTTTGAATCCCTCCATGGACATGAATGTTTGTGATTGTTTGTGAAAATACTGGTAGTGGTGGTCGGCATGATCACTCTCACCAACTGGCGGTAGTGTCAGCACTTCATTAACAACTACATCTTGTGAAATTATCACCAAATCCAAAACATTAAAGCCTCTAGTTGCTTCAATCACATGCTGTTTAAGATACTTATCTCTCAGAAATTCCACAAACTCGCTCTACTATCTCCTCCTTCCAGTCTATATTCTTGTAATTAAAATCTCCCATCAGGATCACCTTCTTTTTACATGCCCAACTAATTTGTCTAAACATTTCACAATCAGTATTCGTTACATTCCCTGGCCTATAACAGCATCCTATCAGATATACTAACCTGTTTATTTCAACTTCACATCACACAGATTCAAAATCTGTACATTCACTATCAACTTCCACACTTTGAGGACACTATTCCTCTGCAATCATTAACAGCACTCCCACATCTTTTCACATCTCTGTCCTTCCGGAAAAGTATATATATCCTTCTAATTCTATTCCCGACACCACATCCTCCTTGGATAACCAAGTTTCACTTATTCCAATCATTTTTTAGTCATACCATCTCAATCAATGCAACAAACTCAGCTCTCTTGTTTCGAATACGCCTTACATTTGTGTATAAACATAACAATTCCTGTTTGACGCCATTCCACCAGCACCAGTATTCTCTGTTCTAGCTGCTACACTACACCTTTCTCTTTGGTTTGACCACTCCTGTTTCCCTCATGATAACTGTGATTTCCATTCCTACCTGTGTCATCCTCACCTTTATGCATTCCATCATCTTGTGCTGCAACCACATCTTCAACTTCATATCCATCTTCCTTCTGTCATATAATCAATTAATATGAGATTAACTAAAAACCTATAACATTTTATGATCAATTTTATGGAATTTTGGTTTAAATATATTCATTGAATTATAAACTCAAGGCAATAATAAATTGCTTTAATTATTCAGTTTTAAAATTTGTTCTTTTACTAGCCTGTTAATAGATTTAAGGTAATCTTTGTGATTACCTTAAATCAGGGCCCATGGGGCACACCAGGTATACAACCACAGGTAAATCCACCACTGCACTAGATGCATTCCATGGAAAGGTTTGCAGGAATCTGAACTGTTGCTCCTGACATTTCTAGGGCATTTGATTTGGTCAAGCACTGAGTCCTGCTAAAGGTCAAGTTGTCATCCTTTATTCTACCTTCGTTTGATTTGGTCAAGCACTGAGTCCCGCTGAAGGTCAAGTTGTCATCCTTTATTCTACCTTCATTTGATTTGGTCAAGCACTGAGTCCTGCTAAAGGTCAAGTTGTCATCCTTTATTCTACCTTCAATTCTCTGTAAGTGGGTAATAAGTTTTCTCTCTTGTTGAATACTGTACATCATGATAGAAAATCTCCTCATTGAAGAATTCCCCACCAATTTTAGCTTACTTTGGTGACTGTTTATTACCAGTCCTGTTTTCCTATTTATTGATGACCTTTCTCTCTCTCTCTCTCTCTTTATCCATAATTGTGCTGACAATAGCATATTCCATTGTTGCTATTCAATTTACAACCTTGCTGTACCCAAGCATCTCAAGCTCAAGATCTTCTATAGCCACTACCTTAAGCACAGACCTATACCCATTCATCATTGATGGAATGATGATAACCTAGTGACATACCAATATGCATTTTGTATTTTCATGCAAAAAAGGATCTCATTTCATTGTGATTTGCATATTACCAAGAGTAAGAGAAGATGAAATGAAATCTTTTTGCATGAAAATGCAGAATGCATATTGGTATGTGACTAGGTTATCATCATTCCATCAATGATGAATGGGTATAGGCCTGTGCTTAAGACAGTGGCTATAGAAGATCTTGAGCTTGGGATGTTTGGGTACAGCAAGGTTTGTAAAAAAAAATGAGTAGCAACAATGGAATATGCTATAGTCAGCACAATTATGGATAAAGAGAGAGAGAAAGGTTATCAATATATAGGAAAACAGGATTGGTGATAGAACAGTCACCAAGGTAAGAGTAAGTTGTAAGGTACAAATTAAGAGTAAAGTAAGAATTCCCCACTAACATTGGTGGGGAATTCATAAATGAGGAGGTTTTCTATCATGATGTACACTATTCAACATGAGAGAAAACTGATTACCCACTTACAGAGAATTGAAGGTAGAATAAAGGATGACAACTTGACTTCAGCAGGACTCAGTGCTTGACCAAATCAAATGACCGAGAAATGGCAGGAGAAACAGCACAGATTTCTGCAAACCTTTCCATGGAATGCATCTAGTGCATGATTAGATCTCTCTCTCTCTCTCTCCCTCCCTCTACTTACACCAAAATTTACCTTTAGTCATCTTTCCTGGCACAAATACATAATTTATTTCCTTAGTCTCAAACTCTTGACATACTTTCCACTTAAATAATGCTTCATCTCAAATAAAGCTAACTGTGGAATATTGTTATATTGGAACAACATTGTTTCAAGTTCACATAGATGCGAAGATTCTCTACAAGGTTCTTTTTTTTTTCTTTCTTTTTTTTCCCCATATATGAAGGTGAGTTAGCCAGTTTAATCTTGAGATGGAATTGTTTTTCTTTATGGAAATCAGACAAATGCTTGCAGTTAACATGTGGTCCCCATAGCCTTAGTTGCTTTGCTGTAACTCCAAATAAATACAACTTTCCAAAAAATTATTGACATTATGCAGAAGGGAGAAAATGTGAATCTCTCTCTGTTACATGGATTTCTTTCAGATGCCTGCCATATGTCTTTTCTACAGATATGTGAGCACTTTTCTGCTGAACCAGCATGCAGTGACTGCCCAACATCCTTTTATAGTACAGCTGCTTCTGGATAGTTTCCCTCACAAAGTGTTCCACACAGCATTTCAAAAAAATGGTTCCATCTTCCTGAAGCCTGCATGCATTTAGAGACACAACACCTTCAGCTGTGAGTATTACTTACAGGAAATGCCAGTGATAACTCAAAATAGAAGCCATATGGGATGCAAGATACTTAATGTGGCTTTAAACAGGTAGTGTAGAACTGGTGAGTCTTATCACCAGCTCTACATCTGACATGTTAAATTTCAAATGTTAGTGTTCCATTAATCTGAATTTCACATATTTTCCTTTTCATATTTTAAATATGCAGTATGCCTACTTTTAGTTAAATTGTTGTTGTTTTTTTCTTGGACAATATGTGCTATCTGTTAACATATAATTATGGCAGTGGAAACAGTAGTAGTGTGAGAAATGACAACGGGAATGCAAGAGGAACAGGGGGATAGGGAGAGTGAATGTTGAAATTGGCAGTGAACGTGCATATGAAGATGGAGTATATGTGATGTGGGTGGGAAAGTTGAGCAGATAAATGTAATAAATGGTGATAAAGATGATTGGGCAGGTGTGGTGGGGAAATCACCAAGAAGTGGCTTGGAAAAGACTGGTTATAGACATTAAAATGAATTACTGTGTTTGTTTACAAATACCAGCATCAAAAATAAGGGAGATGAATTGGTTTCACTGATTGAGTTTATTCGCTCCAGAATCATTGGGATAAGTGAAACATAGCTGAATGAATGGTGTTCTAATGGGAATAGAAATGGAAGGATACAATATGTTTTGCGAGGATAGAAAGGACACAAAGGGGAGTGGAGGAAATGCTGCTGATGATAGGAGGGGAATGATATCCACATAAGTTAGATATGAAAGAGAGAAATAGTGCCAATGGTTATGAGGCAGTGTGGTGTAACATGGAGGTTGACAGGAAGACATATATAGTTGGATGTTGCTATAGGCTCGGAAATGTGGAGGTGGGGATGAAGAAATGTATAAACAATTTGGATTAGTGAACAAAGGAAGGGTAATTGTTATGGGTGATTTTAATTATGGTGGTGTAGATTGGAATGAAGAAAATGAATTTCTCCAGTTCTTGAGAGATAACTATCTCAGGCAGTAAGTAAAGGAGGGCATGTGAGGATCGAGAGTTTTAGATTTGATCATTTCATCAGAGGATACAATTGTGAGTGGGGTTTCACACTTTCCTCCAGTTGCTGAGAGTGATCATGAAGTGATCATCGGGTTGTGGCTAGCCAATATGCATACATTTGTGAGGAAAGGATATATGTGGAATTATAATGCTGGTGATTATGACAAGCATAGGAGACAGCTCAGAACTGTAGCATGGAATGAGGAGTTCAGCTGTAAGGAAATAAATACTCCTTCAGAACTGACAAAGAAATACTTAACAGCATCAATCTGTGAATGTATTCTGAAGGCCAAAAGGCTGAGTAAGGTAGGTGTAAAATGGATGAAAGAGGAACACATGAAATCTAAAAGAAGAAGGTACTTTGGAGGCAGTACAAGATGAATAATGGTAATAATCAGTTACGTGAATAGTAAAAAGAACAAGCCAGGAGAGTGACTCATTTAGTAAGGAAAAGAAAAGTACAGTATGAGTAAAAATTGACAAATCAGGCAAAGAAAAATCCTAGAGAGTTTTTAGATATGTGACAAGCAGAAGGAAGAATGATCTTTATGAATGAAAATGATAGAATAACTGCTACAGAAGACATTATTGAAGTATTCAGTGATCAGTTTATAAGGATGTTTCATCCTGATCAGGATGGAATCATGAAGAACTTAATTGTGAATGTAGGAGAGGATGGCTTAATTGTGAATGAGCAGGATGTATTTGAGGAAATAAATAACCTTGATGTTAATAAGATGATAGAATTTGGTGACATATTACCATGCATATTAAGGAAATATTCCAGGGAATTGGCATGCCTGTTTAATAAGAGTTTTACAACAGTAGAGATTCCAACAGAGTGGAAGGAGAGTAAAATTGTTCCACTGCATAAAAGTGGTGATCTGATGAAGATCAGATCACAACCATGGAGATCTGATGGTGATTAGGCTGTAGCTTCAAATTATAGGCCAATCTGTATATCTGGAGTTGTGGTGAAGGTACTATGCAGATTGTTAAGAACTAGGATACAGAAATGGATTGATAAAGCAGTGTTCTCTGTGGTTATCAGCATGAGTTTGTTAAAGGGAGATCATGTTTTTACTAACTTATGTACTATAACAAGTTGACAAATACTTTGGACATAGGAGATGCATATGCATTGGTGTACTTGGATTTTGCAAAAGCTTTTGATAAACTGCCACACGACAAACTGTTAATTAAATTGAAACAGATGGGATTGGAAAACAGACTTCTGATGTGGATCAGTGACAAGTGGTCAGATAGGTATCAGAAAGTTGTATATAAGGGTATCCTGAAAGAGGAAGGTCAGTAGTAGTGTACCGCTGGGGTCAGTTTTGGGACCATTGTTGTTCAATTTGTATGTTAATGCTATTGGGATGGCTTTAACTAGTGATATGCAGCTGTTTCCAATGCATAGTCAAGCAGATGTTATGACTACAGGAGGACTTGAATAGGTTGCATGAATGGGTAGGTAAGTGGAACTGTCAGTTCAGTGTTGCAAAGTGTAAGGTTCTGAGATTTGGTAAGTAACCATGGGATGCAACGTATATGATCGGTGGGGAAACTTTAAAGGAAGTAGAATAGATGAGCGATCTAGGGGTGTTGGTGGACAAGGACCTGAAATTCATGGGCCACACTGCACAAGTTGTGAAGATATCACATCAGATAGTGGCAATAATGCAGAGGACCCTGACATGTTGAAGTACAGAGAATAAAGGCAGCAGATTTGATCGGCAGGATTTCATGGTGATGAAGATATGTTAGACAGGGTCCAGAAGAAGGTTCACGTAGGTAGTAAGTGGTCTTTGGAATGTGGAGTATATGATGACAGATTGAAATAATGTAAATTGCAAAACCTCGTGAATAGTAGGAAGAGTGGGGGGATATAATTGAGACATATAAGCTAGTCATGGGTTATCAGGTTAACTTGAAAGAGATTTTTCATATAATGGGAGAGGGAAGAGGAGGGTAGAACAAGAGGCCGTTGCTGGAAGCTGTATAAGGAGGGTCTAAGCAGAGCAGTGAGGAAAAGGTTCTTTGCATTTAGAGCGGTTGTCGAATGGAATGCATTGCCTGAGTGTGTTGTGAATGTAGACACATTGAATCAATTTAAGACACAGTTGGATGAGCACTGTGTACAATACCTCCCACAATAAGTCTCTGACATCATGGAGATCTGATGTTAATAATAATATAACACTAATTATGCCTCTTGTACTGACATTCTACAGACCACATTTAATGTGGCTTTAAAATTTTGTGAGATTCACTTAAAGAGCAGTCCTCTTATGCATAGATATTCTTTTCCTTCTTTCATGTTAGGATTAATGCATGTCTTACTTTAATTTGAATAGTCCTTATTTCATAACATTAAAAGACTATCCCACTTTATGTTTAATCACATTTTTTGTGATTATACATTTTGTGAAATAAGTTGCATATAGAAATCATGTAAGGCAAACTGCAAAATTGTGCAAATTTCATTGATAACGATGATGAAAGTCTTAGTGTATGTTCCTCAATGTATTCTATATGTTTTAAAAAAAAAAGGAGTGGTCCAAGTACAAAAATATTCATTTTGTATGCCCTTTTTGTAAGTTAAGGCTTAAATGCTGGGAGAAATTCGTGTGAGCGGCTTAATGGAGTGTGAAAGCACTGAGAGAGGATTAAAAATATTATTTAGTTCTTCCAGTATTTCGTCTCAGTCACTGAGACATCATTATTGAGTACAGTATGAGATTTGTAACACCCACACAAAGGCAGCAGAAACTCAGTGAAGCATGTGGTCGAAAGACTAGCGTCCTAAGTAGGTGGGGTGCCTTCTGTAAGTGCCTAGGATGTAAACCGGGATCTCAAAGTACTAGTGTTTTCCATATTTTGGGAAGTTTAATGGAACTATATTTATTTAAATTAAGCTGATTTCTGAGAGCAGCTGTAGAGTCCAAAAATAGTCTTTGTCTTATAAATTTACTGCAATGGAGCATGGTAGTCTTTTACAACTGATTCTATGAGCCTTATCTAAAATATGGTTTGCATGGCTCAATTGACCATAGTCATGACTGCAGGTGTTTCTTTTTGTGTGTGTGTGTGTGTGTGTTCTTCCATGCCAGCCTGGCTGGCCGAGTGGTTAGTGTATCCGCTCTTCAGCCAAAAGGCTGCGAGTTCGAATCCCACCGTGGGCATGAATGTTTGTGATTGTCTGTGGAAATACTAGTGGTGGTGGTCGGTGGTAGATGGCGTAGGTGTAGTTGCAGTCAGTTGGTGGAGACAGAGCTGTAGAGCAGGTCCCTCCCTCAATGAGTCTGTGAACTCCCTGGAGGTGTCAAATGTTGTTGTTGTTGTCTTGTCCTTTGAAGAGTCTTAGATGTTTCCGTGCGCTCTTTGTACTGCTTTGGCTATGTCTGTGATTTTGTTTGTATAGAGCTGTTGTTCAGGATTAGGATCTATTTCTTGCAAGGCTGCTGTAATTGCTGGACAGGTAAAGATGTGAGTGGGTGTCAGTTCCGTATTGGGGCAGTTGTTGCAGTTTCTATATGTTCTCGTATCATCTGTATTGATCTTCATTCCTCTATAATGTCCTGTTCGTAGTCTTGCTATCGTAGTGGAGGTCCTTCTGTCAGGTGTCAAATAATAATAATAATAATCCTCTCTCCAGCCAAAAGGCTGTGGGTTCGAATCCCGCTGTGGGCATGAATGCTTTTGATTGTCTGTGAAAGTGGTGGTGGTAGTGGGCAGTAGATGGCGTTGATGTAGTTGGTAGTTTGATTGGTGGTGGACAGAGATTTGTAAAGCAGGTGCCCTTCCTTGATTAGTCTTTGGACTCCCTGGAGGTGTCATATAATAATAATAACATTCGCTGATCAAATGGAATACTGAATTTCTCAAACTTGATTGGTTTATAATTTGTTAATCAAAATACATACGTTGCACTTCCAAAAAAACAAATCATCAACAAAATATTTTTCATTATCATTAAGCAGTTTTGCTAAGTTTGTGATATTTATATTTTTTGTATTATTCATATTATGAAATATGAACTATTCATATTATATAAAAATCAATTTCAAAATTTTTTTGCTCGAGTTCTTTTACTGTCAGCATAAAATTTTAGGTTAAACAGATTGTTTAAATTCAATTACTTTGTCCATATTTTTGTAATGTCCCACATATTTATTATCTTTTAAAGTAGATATCAATTTCATATATATGTTCTGCAGCTGATAGTAAATCATTGCAATCATCACATAATTCTTTGGATATTTTAAATCATTTTATAAAACAATGATGAGCACCCTTTATTCTTGAGTGGGCCACAGTTGTAAACCTAATATTCCATACAGGCCACAATGAACACTATATATATATATATATATATATATATATATATATATATATATTAATCAAAAAAATTTAATTTATGTGGTGGAATTTGTTATTTTCGACACAGATTTACAATGAAAAGTTTTTTTTTTTTTTCAATTTGATTTACTTTTTATTAGTTGTACTTTCAATATATACACAGGTATACGTACATAATTTTTTTAATCAAAAGAAAATAAATAGCTGCAAAATTTAATGAGATATTTGGCTCTGTTTCTCATCAACAAGCTTTTCACTATTGTGAGGCATGTTTGAAATTGCAACTCTAATACAATTTTTTAGTTCATTATTAAAGTAATTTTGACAATCATTTTTTACAATTTGCATTTTCAAGAAGAGTTCTTCACACAGATAAGTACTACCAAAGAAACTCGTTATTTGCCTGGAATGTGTAGCCAGCAATGGAAATTTATCAGCTGGAAAGTAACTCTTATAAAATGTCAATAAGACTAACATTTTGAAATATTTCTTAGTTCAGTGTTGCTTTGCAAATCATTTATTTCCATTTGAAATTCTTTGTGACCCTTTCAACTTCTATATTAAAGGGTGACAAGAAAATATCAAAATTAGTTTCACTTTCACATAAGTTTTTGAACCGCGAACTGAATTCATGTAGGCTTTGTATATCCTTCGTATATTTTTTCAATTCAGGTGGATTTTCTTTTCTCAAAATTGGAAAATGAGCCATGTCATTAGATTCCAGTTGCCGATTCCAAATTTTTAATTTATTTTCAAAAGCTTTTATTTTAATGAACATTTCATTGATAAGTTTGTTCTGTCCTTGAAGATTTACATTTAATTCATTCAAATGTCAATGCAAAGTCACACATCCTTGTCATTAAATTCTGGAAACAGGTTGTCTTTCATCTCCAAGAATAACTGAATTTCACTTTTCAAAGTGTATAATTTATACAGACTAATTGAGCTCTTTACAGGCTGTCTCCTCTCCTATGCATAATCCATATTCATTACTTTATGAAGTGTTACACCTGTTTCACAAAATAATGAAAATCCTTAATTTTTATGTTCAGTGGTGCTGGATTCCTAGCCACATTGGAATTAAGGGAAATGAGGCTGCAGATGCAGCTTCTAGATCAGCTCAAACTTTCTCCACATACTGTTTGACAGTTTATATGATTAAAGCTAATTGCTTAATGGCAGTCATCATGGCAAGAAGCATTAACAACAAATTATATGACATTAAACCTGAAATCAAGCATCGGCATTCTAGTCAATGAATAAAGAGAAGAGAGGAAGTTGTTCTCACTAGGCTCGGCATAGGTCACAGTCATCTTACACATTCTTATTTACTGAGAGCTAATGACTCTCCCATGTGTGAAAAATGCAATGCACATCTCACTATTTATCACTTTGCACAAGAGAGGAATGAAAGTTTTGCCTACCTTGCCAGACCATAATACACCCAGGCAGATGCTAACAGACTCCGGCAGATTGCACGATGTTTTTAATTTTTTGCAAAGAATTAATTTATACAAACACATTTGACTGTAATTTTGTTTATATGTAAATACTATATTGCTTCACTTAACTTTTGTACCTATATATATTACAAAATATGTCATGTTTTGTGATGTATATATGCAGGAGTTGAGTACTAATGTATATATTATTCATTAGGTTAATTTCTGACTAATGTATTTCTGTAGCCTTGTGTTACCTTGTTGTAATTTTGTTAATATGTAAATACTATGCTGCTAAACTTAATTTTTATGCATACATAATGTATAATAATTCCTCTTTAACTCTATGTATTACTGTAATAACATTTGTTGTAATCTTATATGTAGATACTGCATTCTCTGGCTTGTGTACATGCATTTTGTTTATTAACTTATATTGTTGTCTAATTATATACTGCCTTAAATGCTGCAGTAATTTTGTTTATATGTAGATACTGCATTGGCCAGCTTAACGTTTGTGCATACATATTATTTACTAATTTTTTGACTATGTAAAATGTAATTACTGTAGGACACCTTATAATTTTGTTCATATGTAGATACCACATTGCCAAATTTTATTTTTATGCATGCATGTTGTATAATAATTCCTTTTTGCCTATTTATGTATGGCTGTAAAAACATCTGTTATAATTTTAACTATATGTAGAAACTGCATTCCTTGGCTTGTACATGAATTTTGTTTATTTAATTTGTATTGTTAACAATTTTTGTACAACTATAACCTTTAACCTTGTGTGTTGCTGTGCCCTCTGCAGCAATTCTGTTTATATGTAGATGCTGCTTTGTGTACCTAATTTTTGTACAGGCATATTGTTTACAATTTTCTTTAACTGCTTATGTATAGTTGTAACCTTAGTATGGCACAGTATGACCTTTGTAGTTTTTGTGCCCTGTAAACCAAAACCAAACCCGATATACCAACATTCATACTAGACATGGCTCGAGCTCCATCTGTTGTTATACCGATGATCTTTTCTATTGGGATATTTAATGGAGAACAGTTAATTATTGTAATTAAGAACAGTTTTCAGTTCCCTGTATATATCTTTTCTAGTAATAGTTTCTTTCAATGGAACTAAAGATGCAAATTCTTTGGTGATGTTAAAACTAGAATCTGTTCCTCTCACAAAGCAAGTTGTGCCATATCACTAACATCACGACTTTCATCTAAAGCAAAAGAAATCCATTCTAACTTAAATATATCCCTGCAAAATTTCCTCAATACTTTGCGAAAGATTGTCACTACTTGCGATTGTAAATCGCGACAAGCCAATTTTCAAAATTATATATTTTTTATCAGGGAAAGTGACATCTGCTACTGCTAGTAAGCATTCTTGTAGTATTTCTCCATCAGAGAATAATTTCATTCCTTGTGCCAAAATTTCACTAACAATGTAGCTTGCACAAACTGCAGTATCTGTGATTAATGAAGCAGCTCTAAATACATTTTGCTATTGTTTAAGAATTTTTGGCAGTTGATTCACTTTGTCTTTGTGCAACTGTCCTTGCAAATTGTCAAATTTTGAAGAATGTTTGATTTTATTTTATTTCTTGATGTTAAATTCCTTGAGAACAGATATCTTTTCACAACATATCAAGCAAACAGCATTGTCTTTTATAAAAGTAAAAAAAAAAAAAAAAAAATAGTTGTGTGTCCATATTTCGTTAAACTGACGATTTTCTTTCTCAACTTTGCATTTTCAACACAAGGTTCTACTTTTTAGAGACACTTGTGACATTATGATTAAGAATTATAGACATGTAAACACAAGATTATTTTATTTGCCAAATATTTCAGTCTGAAAATAACAGACTATCTTCAGTGGCTACATAAAAACAGTTTTTAACAAGGTGGAATACCAACAATTGATCATTGAAAAGTAGAATGAGCCGCTTGATGTTACAAGCGGCTCGTTCCTTATCAAAAATATGGGAAAGTTTAATCAGGATAACACATTAATTTTTTTTAAATTGAGACTTGTAATTCTTACATTAGTCTAATATTACTTATAAATTAAGATTATTACATGAAATTTTAAATTAATACCTATAGTTTAATCATCACTCTGATGAAAATTTTCCTCTCTTTAATACTTAGCAATGTAACAGTGTATGGCTTGTTCTACTTTTGAATGATCAATTGTTGGTATTCCACCTTTTAAAAACTGTTCCTATGTAGTCACTGAAGATAGTCTGTTATTTTCAGACTGAAATATTTGACAAATATTAAAATGATCTTGTGTTTACGTGTCTATAATTCTTAACACAAGGTTCTGTTTGTAAAAGAAAATAAAAAATCTTGTAAAGATGCAATTTTTTAAAAGAAAAAAAATATATGACCATTATAAATTTATAATTTGCTTAAGTTTTGAAAGAACGTGTATCGATAAGTTTATTCATGAATAATGCGACTGCTTTCATATATCATTATAGTACGACTGCTCATGCATGACTGAAAATGCAAAGGCTAATGGCACAATTGTGGGAATTATCATTGCGAGCAAATATTTCTCACATGACTTCTTAAGAATGCATGTTTCATATTGATAACACGTTGTACCTTTTGCTAAAATTTTTACACTTCAGCTAAATGAAGTGCAACGTGACGGTGGGCCATCAGTGATTCAACACTGTTCTAAAATGTATCATATTTCCTTGTTACTCTTTACATCTATATTAGGATCTCCATTTAAAAGCTTTATCAGGTAATATCGACTCATTCCAAACCATATATATGAGGGTGGTCTGAAAAGTTTTCAGCCTCTACCATAAAACACTATCAGCAAGATTTTTTTTTTCTAAGTTGGTCATCTGTCATAAGCATCCATGTGAAATTGCAAGTCATTCTATCAAGTAGTTTGTTTTATACAGCTGCTGGAAGCAAAAAGTGTTATCTGTATCTCTTGAAATAGATAAAATTGAGAATTGTGCAGTTATAAAAATTCTTTGTAAAAGAAGGTTTAATGCCAAAAGAAATTCATTCGAAGTTCATGAAAGTTTATGGGCACTCTTCTCCTTTGTTTTTGACAATTAAGAAATGGGCTGCTGCGTTTAAATGTGGCCGTACCAGCCTTGAAGATGATTCGTGTGAAGAATGTCCAAAAAGTGTAACAATACCAGAAATCATCGATCAAGTGCAGGATATGGTATTGGAATGACCGGTGAGTCAAAGTGCATGAAATCGCTGAGACTATAGCCATTTCAATAAAAAAATGCGTAGGATATATTTTGCATGAAGAATTGCAAATATAAAAACTTCGCGCAAGATGAGTGCCTGCGCCTGCTCACAGCAGATCAAAAATGCACTCGTGAAAATCTCTGAAAAGTGCTTGGAGCATTTTAACAAAATAAAAATGATTTTGTGCATTGCTTTATTACTATTGATGAGACTGGGATTATCATTACACACCACAATCTGAACAGTAGTGAAAACAGTGGACAGAAGCCAGTTGTTCAGTGCAGAAGAAGACAAAGTCGGTTCCATCAGCAGGAAAGGTCATGGCATCGGTGTTTTGGGATGCTAAAGCATTTTGTTTATTAATTATCTTGATAAGGGTAAATCAGTAACCGTGGAATATTATTGCGACATTTTAACCAGACTAGATGAAAAAATTTGTGAGAAAAGACCCGGTTTGCAGAAGGAAAAAAATCATCTCTCATCAGAAAAATTAAGGGATCTGCACTATGAATTGTTGGAACATCCACCATATTCCCCAGATTTGGCTCCCTCTGACTTCTATCCCCTCTCAAAACTAAAACTCTTCCTTGCTGGTCAGCATTTTTCTTTGAATCAAGAGGTGATTGCAGCTGTAGAGGGGTATTTTGCAGATCTTACTGAGATCCACTGCATGGAAGTGATAATGGTGGAATAAATGCATTAGTCTTAAGGGAGATTATGTTGAAAAATAAAAATAATTTTGAAATTATAAATTTGTTTTTTCATTGTTAGGCTGAGAACATTTCAGACCACTCTCGTGTTTGTATATATATATATATATATGTGGGATGATTATAATTAGAGTTCACATTTCGAAAGGCTGCAACTGGGTGACTACTCAGTGGAAAAACTTAATATTTAACATGATGATGTGTGCACCATTAGATTTATTTTGTGCAAAAAACCAATGTTCTAAAAGTTGCCACTAGGGTGATACATGGTGGTGCAATACCATGGGTAATTCAATATGTAACGAAATGTAGAGTACACAACAGCATGTTCCTCCATTGTCAAATGCTAAAATTGCATACTTAAGCACAACAGAGTTTCACTTGGAATGTTGTGGACATGACATGTAATGCTGCTCTCGAGGTCCACAAAGTTGGCTGTGTGTGTCCATGATAGACAACATCTAACATCTTTGAAATGTCCCCACAGCTGAAAGTTGGAGGGATTCAGATCCAGCAAGCAGACTGGCCACATTATATGAAAATGGCAGTTGAGAATCCTATACTCAGTAAAATTATGTTTGAAGCAACCACTTGATAGGAATAGTGATATGAAGAGGGATACCATCCTGCATAAAAACTGTTGAATCTAGGCACTGACATTTGAGCCATTGGAATCACTGGATTGACTAAGAGAGATGCATAATGCTAGCCATTAAGTACAGGTAACGAGACAAGCAGGATTGACCTCCTTGAAAAAGAAAAATCCAATAATGGATTCTGCTGTAAAACCGCAGCAAATGGTGACCTTCGGGAAGTGAAGTGGAATCTGTCACGACATGGGTTTGCAGTTGTCCATGTTCACAGCACTGTTCAGATGAAAGTGAGGTTCATTCAAATTTCCGGATCATTTTGCATAAACTGCTGTCAAGGCACAGCTATCATTTTGGTATAACAACTTCTCGAGGAGTACGAAACTTTTCGGTAACATTACTGAACTTTAACACATCTTCTTGCAGGCAATGAACTGATGCATTCTGCAGCTACCTGCTTTTAAAGAAACTTCTTTTTAAGCATATGTCTTTGGAGTCATTTGCATAAATGGTACAGTTGCAGCATTTCCTTGCATACCAGGAGTATCATACACAATTTACATGTAATGCAGCCACATCTATCATCCTAGTGGCAACTTTTCAAAGTAACATTTTTTTTTGTGCAAAATAAAATTCCATTGCTGCGCACTTTGTGTTAAATTATTCTGCACTGAGTAATTACCCAGTTACAGCCTTTAAAAATGTGAACTTTAATTATAATTACCCTACACACACATATATATACTTTGTATATATATATATATATATATATACAAAGGGTAGAGGGTGAAGTATTCTCCTAAATTTTTGTTTATTTTTACATTTCTAACTTATTTAGCGTGTTTATAATCTTCATTTTTATAATACTGTCATTTAAAACACTATAAAATTTATCTTTAGGAGTTAATGTTTCATTTCATGTTTGAAAACAATTAGTGTATTCATGTGTATAAACTTTTATTTATTAGCTCCTGGAAAATTTTTGCTGTTCAAAAACACAGCAAAAATTTTACTTGTTCTAAATGATTCAATGATTCTCATTATTTTTCTTCTGTAATACAGATATTTCATTTTCAAGTTTTTTATAGCTTTTTTTTTTTTCATTTGTTTCACATCATTCATTTTCTTTTTGTACTTTAAATTCTTTACCAAAAAATTATTGAATCATAATTCTTTGAAAATGCTAAATTCAAGGGCTCACTCTAGTGAGTATGGACATGGCAAACCTGAATAACCTGATGCTGGACCATCCTTACTTCATGTATTATACATCGGTTATACTATCTGCAGACAGGTCCCTCCACTTTTTTCTTTCCTTCTTTCTTTTTTTTTCTTGCTCTTTTCACCCATTGCTATTAGAGTACTCAAGGGCTAGGGATGAATCTTTTCTATTCTATTTCATTTCACCTTACCCAGTAAAGATGGTGTAACCCATCAGGGTTACAGGTAAATCTTCCTTGGCATCTACACTCCAGAGGAGTGGCCACTTTCAGACCTTACAGAAAGATATAAAATGTATCTTCCAAGCCACACTGTCCGAGGCCAAAAGGATATTTACCAATTTTGATGAATCTCTCACAGGTGAATGAGGATGCAAACTCAAACCCTGAATGAAGGTCTGCCTCTGATAAAAAAAAAAAAAAAAAAAAAAAAAAAAAAAAAACTGGGAACATCTACTAAAACTATAACTAAATCTGCCTCTAAAATGTATACAATAAAAATTGCCTCATTGAATGGCTGTATACTTTACAATCAAAGGATAGATTAGTAGAACTAGAAGAAGCTTTGGAAAAAAATCAACTGGGACAACATTGGACTTTCAAAGGTGAGACGCAACACTGAAAAAATTACCATAAGAGGCAATAGACTTCTATTTTACCATAATGAAGGCGAAAATTGACTTAATGGAGTCGGTTTCTTAATTAAAAACAAATGGAAAAATCATATCACAGAATTTAAAAGTTATATAAGCAGAATTGCCTCCTTTAAGTTAGAATAAGAAAAAAAAAATAAAACAAATTACTAACAATAGTACAGGTTTATGCTCTCACCACAAACTATGATCAGGAAAAATCGGAAATGACAAAGGAAGGTGACTCCTACAATTCACCTTTAACCACCAGCTGAAAATTTGAAATTTTTTCTTTAGAAAAAAAAAAGAGGATGGACATGGATTTCACTGGACAGAAAAACAAGAAATAAAATAGACTATATATTACTAAAAAATTCACTTCATCTATATAATTTTGAAGTTCTTAACAATTTCGACTTTAATTCAGATCATAGATTAATAAGAGGAACCTTCTGGTTCCAAAAAATCAAAATCAGAAATAACTGGTTCAGAAACAGACAACCAAGAGTTCAAGATCTACAAAGGATACAGGGATAAATTTAGAGACAACTTAAGGCAAATATTAACATCTCAAAAATCAACCAGGTTAAATGATACTTGAGAGCTTTACAATAATATAGAGGAAGTAATGAAGCAAGCATACCAACCATTAAGTAGCCACAAGAGAAATAAAGAGTCAAAAATAGCTGAAAACCCCAAAAACTTAATAAAACAAAGAGAACTACTAAAGAAAAAAGGTTACAATCAATACAAAACAAAATAGTTTGTTGAACTTAACAAATCAGTATTTAAGTTATATTTAAATGCCTTGTTATATTACTATATATGAAGGCATTGCCTGATAAACTGGAAAGACCAAGAACAGTCAGTGAGTTCAAGGAGTGGTATGAGAGAACTAAACTGGGATAATTATGGTTTAAACATCTTATTCAAAAATTTAAGCAATCTTAGATTTGCCGATGACATAGCATTCTCCGAAAACAGCTCAGAAATTATTATTATTCAGGCCTCCATGGAGTCATAAGACTCATGATGGGAGGTCCCTCCTAGGAAACACAAAGTCTATCATACCACTCATTGACTGTTCTTGGTCTTTCCAGTTTATCAGGCAATGCCTTCCACAGCTCAAACACCCTCCATGCAAAGAAACCACTCCGCACCCTCTTGCTCACATCTTTCATAACTTCCAGGGATGGCCCCTTGTCATCACTCCTTCGCTCTGTACCACCAAGTGAAAGAACTCCCCAGTGTCAACCCTGTAACTACCTCTCAACAGTTTAAAAATCTCAATCATATCACCTCTCCATCATATATCTACCAAACGCTTCAGTCCACGTTCCCTAAGCCAATCCTCATAATTAACATTGTACCATCCTGAAACCATCTTTATCTGCTTCTGTACCTTTCCACAGTTAATTTACCCCTTCAAATCCTGGGGACCAAATTTGAGAACAATAGTCTGATTAGAGTCTTATACAATGGAAGGATAACTATTTTATCTCAGCAGGTCGACATCCTTCTCAATATTGCAGCAATCCTCTGAGTTAATTTCACCACCTTTGCAATATGATCCCTGCATTTCAGTTTTCTATCAATCATCACCCCCTAGATCTCTTGTCTCCCATACTTCCTCCAGTACAGCTCCTCCAATTGAGTATGCAGCCTCCCATCGATGTATCCCCAATTTCAAGACTTTAAATTTTGCTGTATTAAACCGATACCCCCATTCATTTGTCAGTCTGTCTAGTTTATTGAAATCCTCTTGCAGGGGTGCCACATCCACGCTATTCCTAATAACCCAGCTTCGCATCATCTGCAAACAACTGAACTTCCCCTTGCAATTCATTGACAGCATCATTGATATATAGGTTAAGCAATACAGGTCCCTGTGGTATCCCACTTGTAACCTTCTGCCTCCTTGATATTACCCCACCACACACAACACTCCGACAATACCTATCAGACAGCTAATTCTGAATCACTAACCTGACATCTAAATCCATGTGCTGCAACTTAAATATCAGCTTATCATGTGGCACCCTGTCAAATGTCTATGCAAAATTCAAAAAAAAAAAAAAAAAAATGGCAATATATGTCTTTCCCTCATCAACTGCTCTTGTCAGTTTATTATAAAAGGCTATTATATTACTAAAACAAGAGTGCCACTCTTAACAAATCCATGTGGACTCTCACAGATAATAGTACCGTCATTTGCCGAACCCTGTATATGGTCCCTCACTAATTTCTTCAAGATCTTAACAACTACTGATGACACACAAACTGGCCTAAACAGGCTCCAGTCTGCTACTACCCTTATGCAATGGCACATTTTCCTTCCTTCTATTCCTTGGGTACCTTTGCCGTAGTTAGACTTTCATTGAAAAGCCAGATCAATAGAGCTCAGTTCTTTAGCACATTCTCTCAAAACCCATGGTGAAATGCCATCCAGTCTCACAGCTTTACTGAATTCAGAGTACTCAGTATTTGGGACACACTCTCCTTGAACCTGCCCTATCCCTCTAATATTAAAACTTCTCCAGGAGGCAATACTCCTGTAAAGTGTTCATTGAACAACTCCACTATGTCCTTTGCATCAGTCACTCTATTCCCATTTTTATCCCATAATGTCATTCATCCACAATCATTTCCCACCTACTGGCTACATTGCTAAAATATTTCTTAGGATTTTCTTTGGATCTTAGTGCCAATCTCTTCTCATATTCCAGTTTTGCCTTTCTCACCATACTAGTTGCTCTCCTGGCCTGAGTCTTATATTCTTCATGCATCAGCTCTCTGCCCCTCTTTTCATATCTCTTCCATAACCTCTTTTTCACCTGCAGTTCTGTTTGATATTGTTTGTCATCCACTGTACACCAAATTGTGTCCTCTTCTTCACTCATAGAATACATCTTACTATTGCTGCTAACAAATATTCCTTCACAATTTCCCAAGCACTAATGATATCCTGACCTTCCAATTCTGCCATCCATATAATTCTCCCAAACCAATATCTAAGACTATTATAATCACCTACCTTATAATTCCACATATGTTCCTTTTTCTTTGATATTCCTGCATGTCTATTCATATTCCAAGTCAAAACCACATGGTCACTCTCTCCAAATGGGGGAAGAGATGTCATCTCAGTTATTATCAGTTCTTCTGATGCTATAATCCAAAACTCTTGAACTTCTTGTTCAAGACATGTTGTCTAAGACATTTTTCCCTCAAGAATTCTAGAAATGTCCTGTTCCAATGTATAATGCTGTTAAAATCTCCCATAACAATCATTCTTGCACTTGCCAAGCTCAGCTGCCTAAACACCTCTGTTCTCCTTGGCTTTTAGCAACTGAATGACTAACCACACAGAAATTCCAATAATTGTTGAAAACAGAATACTAATATATGAAGAAATTTTAAATATTTGGGCCAGATAATATTATTTAAAAACTGGATGGAAAAAGAAGCAGATGCCAGAATCAGCAATGCTTGGAAGAGCTATAGGAGTTTTAAAAGAGTGGATGAAAGGAGTCCTACCAATCAACCTAAAATGCAAACTTCATAATATGATCCTACTACCCCATTCTAACCTTGGATCACAAACATGGCCAGTAACAACTAAACAAGCGACCAAACTAATAACATGCCAAAGAGCAATGGGAAGAAGTATGTTAAACATCAAAAGGATAGAAAAAATTCTCCCTCCTTTGTCAAAAATTGTGACATCAGTGACTTTTGTTTTCTGTCTTATTTCTATGTGCTATATAACGAAATATGTGCTATATTTCGTTATATATATATAGCACATAAATTAACGCAGAGGTTGTTAAAGAACCTAGCAATACATAGTATAGGGCATTATATCGTTAGAGGGCGCTGAAATCGAACTAATGCTCAATTTTTTAAAAATTTGCATATCACCCGATTAAATTCTTATTAGTACAGTTTGATGATATGTAGCACACTGCCCTAAACCTATAGAAAAAGTTTCGAATCGAAATAAGCATTTGGAAGCAAGTTACAGCCGCCGTGATTTGCTATGGTAAAATACGGCAGTTTATGAAGAAAAAGAGGAAAAAATAATTTTTTTGCAAAAGTGAACGGGAACGTTATTTTCGTGTTTTACCCACATAAAACGCTATCAAATGAAGCTATTTGAGTGCATTTAAGTATATTTCGTTATATGTCACATAATTTAACGCAGAGGTTGTTAAAGAAACCAGCAATACATAGTATAGTGCTTTCTACCTTGTTTGGACATTATGTCGTTAGAGAGCGCTGTTATCGAACTAATGTATATATTTTCAGTGTATTTAAGTATATTTCGTTAATGGCACATAATTTATCGCAGAGGTTGTTAAAGAAACCAGCAATACATAGTGCAGTCTATTATACGTTGTTTCGACTTTGTCCTTCGAGGGCGCTGTAATCGAACTAATATTGAATTTTTTTTAAATTGGCATATCACCCGATTAAGTTGTTATTAGCGCTCTTTGATAGATAGCATTGCCCTATGCATATATAAAAAAATTCATATCGCTGGAACCATTTTCCAGCGATATGAATTTTGACTAAAAAAGACGAAAAAATTCATTTTCACAAAATTTCACGGAAACGTTATTATCGTGTTTTACACACACAAACACTATCACATGAAGCTATTTTGGTGTATTTAAGTATATTTCGTTATATGGCACATAATTTATCGCAGAGGTTGTTAAATAAACAAGCAATACATAGTATATTGCATTATACCGTGTTTCGACATTATGTCTTTAGAGGGCGCTGTAATCGAACTAATGTTGAATTTTTTAAAAATTAGAATATCAACCGATTAAGTTCTAATTAGCAAAGTTTGATAGATAGCACTGCCCTATGCCTATATAAAAAGTTTCATATCGCTGGAAGCATTTTCCAGCGAGTATCAGCCGATTCGTGCTGTAATGGTGAAAACAAGCAGTTTTTGACTTTTTAGGCAAAAGTCAAAAATGAAAAAAAAAAAAAAGAAAAGAAACACAAAAAAATTCACTTTTTGCAAAATTTCACGGAAACGTTATTTTCGTGTATTACACACAAACACTATAAAGTAAGCTATTTAAAAGTATTTAAGTATATTTCGTTATATGGCACATAATTTAACGCTGAGTTTGTTAAAGAAACCAGCAATACATAGTATAATGCATTATACCTTGTTTCGATATTATGTCGTTAGAGGGTGCTGTAATCGACTAATGTTGAATGTTTAAAAAATTCCATCTCACCCGATTAAGTTCTTATTAGCGCAGTTTGATAGACAGCACTTCCGTGTGCCTATATAAAACGTTTCATATCACTGGAAGTGTTTTCCAGCGAGTATCAGCCGATCCGTTCTGTAATGGTGAAAAGGAGATTTTGACTAAAAAACACAAAAAATTCACTTTTTGCAAAATTTAACGGAAACTGTATTTTCGTGTTTTACACACAAGAACATTATCAAATGAAGCTATTTGAGTGTATTTAAGTATATTTCATTATATCGCACATAATTTAACGCAGAGGTTGTTAAAGCAACCAGCAATACGTAGTATACTGCATTATACCTTGTTTCGACATTATGTCGTTAGAGGGCGCTGTAATCGAAATAATGTTGAATTTTTTTTAAAAATTTGCATTTCACCCAATTAAGTTCTTATTAAGTCAGTTTGATAGATAGCACTGCCCTATGTCTATAGAAAAAGTTTCATATCGCTGCAAGCATTTTCCAGCGAGTATCAGCCGATTCGTGTTGTAAAACTGAAAACAAGCAGGTTTTGACTAAAAAACACGAAAAAATTCACTTTATTGCAAAATTTCACGGAATCGTTATTTTCGAGTTTTACACACAGAAACATTATAAAATGAAGCCATTTGAGTGTATTTAAGTATATTTCGTTATATAGCACATAATTTAACGCAGGGGTTGTTAAAGATACCGGCAATACATAGTATAGTTCATTATACCTTGTTTCGACATTATGTCGTAAAAGGGCGCTATAATCGAACTAACGTTGAATTTTTTAAAAATTGGCGTATCAACCGATTAAGTTCTTATTAGCGCAGTTTGAAAGATAGTACTGCCCTATGCCTATATAAAAAGTTTCATATTTATGGAAGCATTTTCCTGCGAGCATCCGCCGATTCGTGCTGTAATGGTGAAAACAAGCAGGTTTTGACTAAAAAATACGAAAAAATTCACTTTATGTAAAATGGGTGTGTAGAACACGGAAATGTTAATTTCGTGTTTTACACACACAAACACTATCAAATGAATCACTTTGAGTGTATTTAAGTATATTACGTTATACGGCACATAATTTAACACAGAGGTTGATAAAGAAACCAGCAACACAAAGGTATAGTGCATTATTCCTTTCGAGATTATGTCGTTAGAGGGCGCTGTAATCAAACTAATGTTGAATTTTTTAAATATTTGCATATCACCCGATTAAGTTCTTTTTAGAGCAGTTTGATATATAGCTCTGCCCTATGCCTACATAAAAAGTTTTACATCGCTGGAAGCGTTTTCCAGCGGGTATCAGCCTATGCGTTCTGTAATGATGAAAACAAACAGATTTTGACTGAAAAACACGAAAAAATTTACTTTTTGCAAAATTTCACGGAAACGTGATTTTTGTGGTAAAATGGGTGTGTAAAACACGGAAATGTTATTTTCGTGTTTTACACAGAAACACTATCAAATGAAGCTATTTGATTGTATTTAAGTATATTTCGTTATATGGCACATTATTTAACTCAGAGGTTGTATAAAGAAAACCGCAGTACATATTATAGTGCATTATACCTTGTTTCGACATTATGTCTTTAGAGGTCGCTGTAATCGAACTAATGTTGAATTTTTTTAAAATTTGCATATCTCCCGATTAAGTTCTTATTAGAGCAGTTTGATAGATAGCACCGCCCTATGCCTATATAAAAATTTTCATATCGATGGAAGCATTTTCCAGCGAGTATTAGCATTTTCGTTCTGTAATGGTGAAAACAATCAGATTTTGACTAAAAAACACGAAAAATTTCACTTTTTGCAAAATTTCACCTAAACGAGATTTTCGTGTTTTACACACACCAACACTATCAAATGAAGCTATTTGAGTCTATATAAGTATATATCGTTATATGGCATATAATTTAACGCAGAGGTTGTTAAAGAAACCAGCAACACAGTGTAGTGCATTATACCTTGTTTCGACATTATGTAGTTAGAGGGCGCTGTAATCGAGCTAATGTTGAATTTTTAAAAAATTGGCATATCACCTGATTAATTCCTTATTAGCGCAGTTTGATAGATAGCACTGTCCTATGCCTATATAAGAAGTTTCTTATCGCTAGAAGTATTTTCCAGCGAGTATCAGTCTATGCGTGCTGTAATGGTGAAAACAAGCAGATTTTGACTAAATAACACGAAAATTTCACTTTTTGCAAAATTTCACGGAAACGATATTTTCGTGTTTTACCCACACAATCACTATCAAAAGAAGCTATTTGATTGTACTTAAGTATATTTCGTTACATGGCACAGAATTTAACACAGAGGTTGTTAAAGAAACTAGCAATATATAGTATAGTGCATTATACCTTGTTTCGATATTATGTCATTAGAGGGCACTGTAATCGAACTAATGTTGAATTTTTTAAAAATTTGCATATCACCCGATTAAATTATTATTGGCGCAGTTTGATAGATAGCACTGCCTCTGCCTATATAAAACGTTTGATATCGCTGGAAGCAGTTTCCAGCGAGTAACAGCCTATGCGTTCTGTAATGGTGAAAACAAGCAGATTTTGATTAAAAAACACGAAAAATTTCACTTTTTGCAAAATTTCATGGAAACGTGATTTTTGTGTTTTACACAAACAACCACTATCAAATGAATCAATTTGAGTATATTTAAGTATATTTCGTTATATGACACACAATTTAACGCAGAGGTTGTTAAAGAAACCAGCAATACATAGTATAGTGCATTATACCTTGTTTCGACATTCTGTCGTTAGAGGGCGCTGTAATCGAACTAATATTGAATTTTTTAAAAATTCAATATTAGTTCAATTTAATTTTATCACCCGATTAAGTTCTTATTAGCGCAGTTTGATAGATAGAACTGCCCTATGCCTATATAAAATGTTTCATATCGCTGGAATCATTTTCCACCGAGTATCAGCGTATTCGTGCTATGAGAATGAAAACAAGCTGCTTTTAACTAAAAAAGATGAAAAAATTCACTTTGTGCAAAATTTCACGGAAACGTAATTTTTTTTTTTACACACACAAACGCTATCAAATGAAGCTATTTCAGGGTATTTAAGTATATTTCGTTATATTGCACATAATTTAACGCAGAGGTTGTTAGAGAAACCAGCAATACATTATATAGTGCATTATACCTTGTTTCGACAGTATGTCGTTAGAAGGCGCTGTAATCGAACTAATTTTGCATTTTTTTAAAAATTTCCATATCACCCGATTAAGTTCTTATTAGCGCAGTTTGATAGAAAGCACTGCTCTATGCCTATATAAAAAGTTTCATATCGCTGTAATCATTTTCCAGCAAGTATCACCGTATTCGTGATGTAAGAGTGAAAACAAGCAGATTTTGACTAAAAAACAGCAAAAAATTCATTTTTGCAAAATTTGACGGAAACGTTATTTTCGTGTTTTACACAGAGAAACGCTATCAAATTAAGCAATTTGAGGGTATTTAAGTATATTTCGTTATATGGCACATAGTTTAACGCAGAGGTTGTTAAAAAAACCAGCAATTCATAGAGTAGTGCATTATACCTTGTTCCGACATTATGTCGTTAGAGGTCTGTAATTGAACTAATGTTGAATTTTTTAAAAATTTGCATATCACCCGATTAAGTTCTTGTTAGGGCTCTTTGATACATAGCACTGCCCTATGCCTATATAAAAAGTTACATATCGCTGGAATCATTTTCCAGCGAGTATCATCGTAATCGTTCTGTAAGAGTGAAAACAAGCAGATTTTGATTAAAAAACACGAATAAATTCACTTTTTGCAAAATTTCACGGAAACGTTATTTTCTTGTTTTACACACACAAACACTATCAAATGAAGATACTTGAGTGTACTTATGTATATTTCGTTATATAGCACATAATTTAACGCAGAGGTTGCTAAAGAAACCAGCAATACATAGTATAGTGCATTATACCTTGTTCCGACATAATGTTGTTAGAGGGCGCTGTAATCGAACCAATGTTGAATTTTTTAAAAATTTGCATATCTCCCAATTAAGTTCTTATTAGCGCAGTTTGATAGATAGCAATGCCCTATGCCTATATAAAAATTTCATATCGCTAGAATCATTTTCCAGCAAGTATCAGCATATTTGTGATGTAAGAGTGAAAACAAACAGATTTTGACTAAAAAACACGAAAAAATTCACTCTTTGCAAAATTTCACAGAAACGTTATTTTCGTGTTTTACACACACAAACGCTATCAAATGAAGCTATTTGAGTGTATTTAAGTATATTTCGTTATATGGCACATAATTTAACGCAGAGGTTGTTAAAGAAACCAGCAATACATAGTATAGTGCTTTATACCTTGTTTGGACATTATGTCGTCAGGGGCGCTGTTATCGAACTAATCTTGAATTTTTTAAAAATATGCATATCACCCTATGAAGTTCTTATTAGCGAAATTTGATAGATAGCAATGTCCTATGCCTATATAAAAAGTTTCATATCGCTAGAATCATTTTCCAGCCAGTATCAGCGTATTCGTGTTGTAAGAGTGAAAACAACCAGCTTTTGACTAAAAAAAAAAAAAATATTCACATTATGCAAAATTTCACGGAAAGGTTATTTTCGTTGTTTTACACACACAAACGCTATCAAATGAAGCTATTTGAGTGTATTTAAGTATATATCGTTATATGGCACATAATTTAACGCAGAGGTTGTTAAAGAAACCAGAAATACATATTATAGTGCTTTACACCTAGTTTGGACATTATGTCGTTAGAGGGCGCTGTTATCGAACTAATGTTGAATTCTTTAAAAATTTGCATATCACCCGATTAAGTTCTTATTAGTTTGATAGACAGCACTTTGATAGCCAGCACTGCCCTATGCCTATACAAAAAGTTTCATATCGCTTGGATCATTTTCCAGCGAGTATCAGCGTATTCATGCTGTAAGAGTGAAAATAAACAGATTTTGATTAAAAAACACGAAAAAATTCACTTTTTGGAAAATTTCACGGAAACGTTATTTCGTGTTTTACACACAAACGCTATCAAATGAAGCTATTTGAGTGTATTTAAGTATATTAAGTTATATGGCACATAAATTAACGCAGAGGTAGTTAAAGAAACGAGCAATACATAGTATAGTGCTTTCTACCTTGTTTGGACATTATGTCGTTAGAAGGCGCTGTTATCGAACTAATGTTGAATTTTTTAAAACTTGCATATCACCCGATCAAGTTCTTATTAGCGCAGTTTGATAGAAAGCAGTGCCTTATGCCTATATAAAAAATTACATATCGCTGGAATCATTTTCCAGCGAATATCAACGTATGAGTGCTATAACAGTGAAAACAAGCAGATTTTGACTAAAAAACACGAAAAAATTCACTTTTTGCAAAATTTTACGGAAACGTTATTTTCGTATTTTACACACACAAACCTACCAAATGAAGCTACTTGAGTGTATTTAAGTATATTTCGTTATATAGCACATAATTTAAAGCAGAGGTTGTTAATGAAACCAGCAATACATAGTATAGTGCTTTCTACCTTGTTCCGACATTATGTCGTTAGAGGGCGCTGTAATCGAACTAATGTTGATTTTTTAAAAATTTGCATATCAGCCGATTAAGTTATTATTAGTGCAGTTTGATACATAACACTGCCCTTTACTTATATAAAAAGTTTCATATCGCTGTAAGCATTTTCCAGCAAAAATCAGCGTATTCGTGATGTAAGAATGAAAATAAACAGATTTTGACTAAAAAACACGAAAAATTCAATTTTTTGCAAAATTTCACGGAAACCTTATTTTCGTGTTTTACACACACAAACGCTACCAAATGAAGCCATTTGAGTGTATTTAAGTATATTTCTTTATAATACACATAATTTAACGCATAGGTTGTTAACAAACCAGCAATACATAGTATAGTGCTTTATACCTAGTTTTTACATTATATCGTTAGAGGTCGCTGTTATCGAACTAATGTTGAATTTGTAAAAAATTTGCATATCACCCGATTAAGTTGTTATTAACGCAGTTTGACAGAAAGCACTGCCCTATGCTTATATAAAAAGTTTCATATCGCTCGGATCATTTTCCAGCGAGTATCAGCGTATGAGTTCTGTAAGAGAGAAAACAAGCAGGTGTTGACCTAAAAACACGAAAAAATTCACTTTTTGCAAAATTTCACGGAAACGTTATTTTCGTGTTTTACCCTCACAAACACAATCAAATGAAGCTATTTGAGTGCATTTAAGTATATTTCGTTACATACCACATAATTTAACGCAGAGGTTGTTAAAGAAACCAGCAATACCAGTACAGTGCTCTCTACCTTGTTTGGACATTATGTCGTTAGAGAGAGTGCTGTTATCGAACTAATGTTGAATTTTATAAAAATTTGCATATAACCCGATTAAGTTCTTATTAGCGCAGTTTGATAGACAGCACGGCCCTATGCATACATAAAAAGTTTCATATCGCTGGAAACATATCCCAGCGAGTATCAGCGGATTCGTTCTGTGATCGTGAAAACAAGCAGATTTTGATTAAAAAACATGAAAAAATTCACTTTATACAAAATTTCACGGAAACGTTTTTTTCGTGTTTAAAATACACAAACACTCTCAAATGAAGCTATTTGAGTGTATTTAAGTATATTTCGTGAATGGCACATAATTTATCGCAGAGGTTGTTAAAGAAACCAGCAATACATAGTATAGTGCTTTATACCTTGTATGGACATTATGTCGTTAGAGGGCGCTGTTATCGAACTTTTTTAAAAATTTGCATATCACCCGATTAAGTTCATATTAGCGCAGTTTGATAGATAGCATTGGCCTATGCCTATATAAAAAGTTTCATATCGCTCGGATTATTTTCCAGCGTGTATCAGCGTATGTGTGCTGTAAGAGTGAAAATATGCAGATTTTGACTAAAAAACACGAAAAATTCACTTTTTGCAAAATTTCACGGGGACATTATTTTCGTGTTTTACACACACACACGCTATCAAATGAAGCTATTTGAGTGTATTTAAGTATATTTCGTTATATGGCACATAAAGTAATGCAGAGGTAGTTGAAGAAACCAGCAATACATAGTATAGTGCTTTATACCTTGTTTGGACATTATGTCGTTAGAGGGCGCTGTTATCGAACTAATGTTGAATTTTTTAAAAATTTGCATATCACCCGCTGAAGTTCTTATTAGCGAAATTTGATAGATAGCAATGCCCTATGCCTATATAAAAAGTTTCATATCGCTAGAATCATTTTCCAGCGAGTATCAGCGTATTCGTGTTGTAAGAGTGAAAACAATCAGCTTTTGACTAAAAAACACGAAAAAATTCACTTTATGCAAAATTTCACGGAAAGGTTATTTTCGTTGTTTTACACACACAAACGCTATCTAATGAAGCTATTTGAGTGTATTTAAGTATATTTCGTTATATGGCACATAATTTAACGCAGAGGTTGTTAAAGAAACCAGAAATACATAGTATAGTGCTTTATACCTAGTTTGGACATTATGTCGTTAGAGGGCGCTGTTATCGAACTAATGTTGAATTTTTTAAAAATTTGCATATCTCCCGATTATGTTCTTATAAGCGCTGTTTGATAGATAGCACTGCCCTATGCCTATATAAAAAGTTTCATATCGCTCGGATCATTTTCCAGCGAGTATCAGCATATTCGGGCTGTAAGAGTGAAAACAAGCAGCATTTGACTAAAAAACACGAAAAAATTGACTTTTTGCAAAATTTCACGGAAACGTTATTTTCGTGTTTTACACACACAAACGCTATCTAATGAAGCTATTTGAGTGTATTTAAGTATATTTCGTTATATGGCACATAATTTAACGCAGAGGTTGTTAAAGAAACCAGCAATACATAGTATAATGCATTAAACCTTGTTTGGACATTATGTCGTTAGAGGGCGCTGTTATCGAACTAATGTTGAATTTTTTAAAAATTTGCATATCACCCGATTAAGTTCTTATTAGCGCAGTTTGATAGATAGCACTGCCCTATGCCTATATAAAAAGTTTCATATCGCTCGGATCATTTTTGAGCGATTATCATCGTATTCGTGGTGTAAGAGTGAAAACAAGCTAGCTTTTGACTAAAAAACACGAAAAAATTGACTTTTTGCAAAATTTTCCCGGAAACGTTATTTTCGTGTTTTACACACACAAACGCTATCTAATGAAGCTATTTGAGTGTATTTAAGTATATTTCGTTATATGGCACATAATTTAACGCAGAGGTTGTTAAAGAAACCAGCAATACATAGTATAGTGCTTTATACCTTGTTTGGACATTATGTCGTTAGAGGGCGCTGTTATCGAACTAATGTTGAATTTTTTAAAAATTTGCATATCACCCGATTAAGTTCTTATTAGCGCAGTTTGATAGATAGCACTGCCCTATGCCTATATAAAAAGTTTCATATCGCTCGGATCATTTTCCAGCGAGTATCAGCGTATTCGTGCTGTAAGAGTGAAAACAAGCTGCTTTTGACTAAAAAACACGAAAAAATTGACTTTTTGCAAAATTTCACGGAAACGTTATTTTCGTGTTTTACACACACAAACGCTATCTAATGAAGCTATTTGAGTGTATTTAAGTATATTTCGTTATATGGCACATAATTTAACGCAGAGGTTGTTAAAGAAACCAGCAATACATAGTATAGTGCTTTATACCTTGTTTGGACATTATGTCGTTAGAGGGCGCTGTTATCGAACTAATGTTGAATTTTTTAAAAATTTGCATATCACCCGATTAAGTTCTTATTAGCGCAGTTTGATAGATAGCACTGCCCTATGCCTATATAAAAAGTTTCATATCGCTCGGATCATTTTCCAGCGAGTATCAGCGTATTCGTGCTGTAAGAGTGAAAACAAGCTGCTTTTGACTAAAAAACACGAAAAAATTGACTTTTTGCAAAATTTCACGGAAACGTTATTTTCGTGTTTTACACACACAAACGCTATCTAATGAAGCTATTTGAGTGTATTTAAGTATATTTCGTTATATGGCACATAATTTAACGCAGAGGTTGTTAAAGAAACCAGCAATACATAGTATAGTGCTTTATACCTTGTTTGGACATTATGTCGTTAGAGGGCGCTGTTATCGAACTAATGTTGAATTTTTTAAAAATTTGCATATCACCCGATTAAGTTCTTATTAGCGCAGTTTGATAGATAGCACTGCCCTATGCCTATATAAAAGGTTTCATATCGCTCGGATCATTTTCCAGCGATTATCAGCGTATTCGTGCTGTAAGAGTGAAAACAAGCTGCTTTTGACTAAAAAACACGAAAAAATTGACTTTTTGCAAAATTTCACGGAAACGTTATTTTCGTGTTTTACACACACAAACGCTATCTAATGAAGCTATTTGAGTGTATTTAAGTATATTTCGTTATATGGCACATAATTTAACGCAGAGGTTGTTAAAGAAACCAGCAATACATAGTATAGTGCTTTATACCTTGTTTGGACATTATGTCGTTAGAGGGCGCTGTTATCGAACTAATGTTGAATTTTTTAAAAATTTGCATATCACCCGATTAAGTTCTTATTAGCGCAGTTTGATAGATAGCACTGCCCTATGCCTATATAAAAAGTTTCATATCGCTCGGATCATTTTCCAGCGACTATCAGCGTATTCGTGCTGTAAGAGTGAAAACAAGCTGCTTTTGACTAAAAAACACGAAAAAATTGACTTTTTGCAAAATTTCACGGAAACGTTATTTTCGTGTTTTACACACACAAACGCTATCTAATGAAGCTATTTGAGTGTATTTAAGTATATTTCGTTATATGGCACATAATTTAACGCAGAGGTTGTTAAAGAAACCAGCAATACATAGTATAGTGCTTTATACCTTGTTTGGACATTATGTCGTTAGAGGGCGCTGTTATCGAACTAATGTTGAATTTTTTAAAAATTTGCATATCACCCGATTAAGTTCTTATTAGCGCAGTTTGATAGATAGCACTGCCCTATGCCTATATAAAAAGTTTCATATCGCTCGGATCATTTTCCAGCGACTATCAGCGTATTCGTGCTGTAAGAGTGAAAACAAGCTGCTTTTGACTAAAAAACACGAAAAAATTGACTTTTTGCAAAATTTCACGGAAACGTTATTTTCGTGTTTTACACACACAAACGCTATCTAATGAAGCTATTTGAGTGTATTTAAGTATATTTCGTTATATGGCACATAATTTAACGCAGAGGTTGTTAAAGAAACCAGCAATACATAGTATAGTGCTTTATACCTTGTTTGGACATTATGTCGTTAGAGGGCGCTGTTATCGAACTAATGTTGAATTTTTTAAAAATTTGCATATCACCCGATTAAGTTCTTATTAGCGCAGTTTGATAGATAGCACTGCCCTATGCCTATATAAAAAGTTTCATATCGCTCGGATCATTTTCCAGCGAGTATCAGCGTATTCGTGCTGTAAGAGTGAAAACAAGCTGCTTTTGACTAAAAAACACGAAAAAATTGACTTTTTGCAAAATTTCACGGAAACGTTATTTTCGTGTTTTACACACACAAACGCTATCTAATGAAGCTATTTGAGTGTATTTAAGTATATTTCGTTATATGGCACATAATTTAACGCAGAGGTTGTTAAAGAAACCAGCAATACATAGTATAGTGCTTTATACCTTGTTTGGACATTATGTCGTTAGAGGGCGCTGTTATCGAACTAATGTTGAATTTTTTAAAAATTTGCATATCACCCGATTAAGTTCTTATTAGCGCAGTTTGATAGATAGCACTGCCCTATGCCTATATAAAAAGTTTCATATCGCTCGGATCATTTTCCAGCGACTATCAGCGTATTCGTGCTGTAAGAGTGAAAACAAGCTGCTTTTAACTAAAAAACACGAAAAAATTGACTTTTTGCAAAATTTCACGGAAACGTTATTTTCGTATTTTACACACACAAACGCTATCTAATGAAGCTATTTGAGTGTATTTAAGTATATTTCGTTATATGGCACATAATTTAACGCAGAGGTTGTTAAAGAAACCAGCAATACATAGTATAGTGCTTTATACCTTGTTTGGACATTATGTCGTTAGAGGGCGCTGTTATCGAACTAATGTTGAATTTTTTAAAAATTTGCATATCACCCGATTAAGTTCTTATTAGCGCAGTTTGATAGATAGCACTGCCCTATGCCTATATAAAAAGTTTCATATCGCTCGGATCATTTTCCAGCGACTATCAGCGTATTCGTGCTGTAAGAGTGAAAACAAGCTGCTTTTAACTAAAAAACACGAAAAAATTGACTTTTTGCAAAATTTCACGGAAACGTTATTTTCGTGTTTTACACACACAAACGCTATCTAATGAAGCTATTTGAGTGTATTTAAGTATATTTCGTTATATGGCACATAATTTAACGCAGAGGTTGTTAAAGAAACCAGCAATACATAGTATAGTGCTTTATACCTTGTTTGGACATTATGTCGTTAGAGGGCGCTGTTATCGAACTAATGTTGAATTTTTTAAAAATTTGCATATCACCCGATTAAGTTCTTATTAGCGCAGTTTGATAGATAGCACTGCCCTATGCCTATATAAAAAGTTTCATATCGCTCGGATCATTTTCCAGCGACTATCAGCGTATTCGAGCTGTAAGAGTGAAAACAAGCTGCTTTTGACTAAAAAACACGAAAAAATTGACTTTTTGCAAAATTTCACGGAAACGTTATTTTCGTGTTTTACACACACAAACGCTATCTAATGAAGCTATTTGAGTGTATTTAAGTATATTTCGTTATATGGCACATAATTTAACGCAGAGGTTGTTAAAGAAACCAGCAATACATAGTATAGTGCTTTATACCTTGTTTGGACATTATGTCGTTAGAGGGCGCTGTTATCGAACTAATGTTGAATTTTTTAAAAATTTGCATATCACCCGATTAAGTTCTTATTAGCGCAGTTTGATAGATAGCACTGCCCTATGCCTATATAAAAAGTTTCATATCGCTCGGATCATTTTCCAGCGACTATCAGCGTATTCGTGCTGTAAGAGTGAAAACAAGCTGCTTTTAACTAAAAAACACGAAAAAATTGACTTTTTGCAAAATTTCACGGAAACGTTATTTTCGTGTTTTACACACACAAACGCTATCTAATGAAGCTATTTGAGTGTATTTAAGTATATTTCGTTATATGGCACATAATTTAACGCAGAGGTTGTTAAAGAAACCAGCAATACATAGTATAGTGCTTTATACCTTGTTTGGACATTATGTCGTTAGAGGGCGCTGTTATCGAACTAATGTTGAATTTTTTAAAAATTTGCATATCACCCGATTAAGTTCTTATTAGCGCAGTTTGATAGATAGCACTGCCCTATGCCTATATAAAAAGTTTCATATCGCTCGGATCATTTTCCAGCGAGTATCAGCGTATTCGTGCTGTAAGAGTGAAAACAAGCTGCTTTTGACTAAAAAACACGAAAAAATTGACTTTTTGCAAAATTTCACGGAAACGTTATTTTCGTGTTTTACACACACAAACGCTATCTAATGAAGCTATTTGAGTGTATTTAAGTATATTTCGTTATATGGCACATAATTTAACGCAGAGGTTGTTAAAGAAACCAGCAATACATAGTATAGTGCTTTATACCTTGTTTGGACATTATGTCGTTAGAGGGCGCTGTTATCGAACTAATGTTGAATTTTTTAAAAATTTGCATATCACCCGATTAAGTTCTTATTAGCGCAGTTTGATAGATAGCACTGCCCTATGCCTATATAAAAAGTTTCATATCGCTCGGATCATTTTCCAGCGACTATCAGCGTATTCGTGCTGTAAGAGTGAAAACAAGCTGCTTTTGACTAAAAAACACGAAAAAATTGACTTTTTGCAAAATTTCACGGAAACGTTATTTTCGTGTTTTACACACACAAACGCTATCTAATGAAGCTATTTGAGTGTATTTAAGTATATTTCGTTATATGGCACATAATTTAACGCAGAGGTTGTTAAAGAAACCAGCAATACATAGTATAGTGCTTTATACCTTGTTTGGACATTATGTCGTTAGAGGGCGCTGTTATCGAACTAATGTTGAATTTTTTAAAAATTTGCATATCACCCGATTAAGTTCTTATTAGCGCAGTTTGATAGATAGCACTGCCCTATGCCTATATAAAAAGTTTCATATCGCTCGGATCATTTTCCAGCGACTATCAGCGTATTCTAGCTGTAAGAGTGAAAACAAGCTGCTTTTGACTAAAAAACACGAAAAAATTGACTTTTTGCAAAATTTCACGGAAACGTTATTTTCGTGTTTTACACACACAAACGCTATCTAATGAAGCTATTTGAGTGTATTTAAGTATATTTCGTTATATGGCACATAATTTAACGCAGAGGTTGTTAAAGAAACCAGCAATACATAGTATAGTGCTTTATACCTTGTTTGGACATTATGTCGTTAGAGGGCGCTGTTATCGAACTAATGTTGAATTTTTTAAAAATTTGCATATCACCCGATTAAGTTCTTATTAGCGCAGTTTGATAGATAGCACTGCCCTATGCCTATATAAAAAGTTTCATATCGCTCGGATCATTTTCCAGCGAGTATCAGCGTATTCGTGCTGTAAGAGTGAAAACAAGCTGCTTTTAACTAAAAAACACGAAAAAATTGACTTTTTGCAAAATTTCACGGAAACGTTATTTTCGTGTTTTACACACACAAACGCTATCTAATGAAGCTATTTGAGTGTATTTAAGTATATTTCGTTATATGGCACATAATTTAACGCAGAGGTTGTTAAAGAAACCAGCAATACATAGTATAGTGCTTTATACCTTGTTTGGACATTATGTCGTTAGAGGGCGCTGTTATCGAACTAATGTTGAATTTTTTAAAAATTTGCATATCACCCGATTAAGTTCTTATTAGCGCAGTTTGATAGATAGCACTGCCCTATGCCTATATAAAAAGTTTCATATCGCTCGGATCATTTTCCAGCGAGTATCAGCGTATTCGAGCTGTAAGAGTGAAAACAAGCTGCTTTTGACTAAAAAACACGAAAAAATTGACTTTTTGCAAAATTTCACGGAAACGTTATTTTCGTGTTTTACACACACAAACGCTATCTAATGAAGCTATTTGAGTGTATTTAAGTATATTTCGTTATATGGCACATAATTTAACGCAGAGGTTGTTAAAGAAACCAGCAATACATAGTATAGTGCTTTATGCCTTGTTTGGACATTATGTCGTTAGAGGGCGCTGTTATCGAACTAATGTTGAATTTTTTAAAAATTTGCATATCACCCGATTAAGTTCTTATTAGCGCAGTTTGATAGATAGCACTGCCCTATGCCTATATAAAAAGTTTCATATCGCTCGGATCATTTTCCAGCGAGTATCAGCGTATTCGTGCTGTAAGAGTGAAAACAAGCTGCTTTTAACTAAAAAACACGAAAAAATTGACTTTTTGCAAAATTTCACGGAAACGTTATTTTCGTGTTTTACACACACAAACGCTATCTAATGAAGCTATTTGAGTGTATTTAAGTATATTTCGTTATATGGCACATAATTTAACGCAGAGGTTGTTAAAGAAACCAGCAATACATAGTATAGTGCTTTATACCTTGTTTGGACATTATGTCGTTAGAGGGCGCTGTTATCGAACTAATGTTGAATTTTTTAAAAATTTGCATATCACCCGATTAAGTTCTTATTAGCGCAGTTTGATAGATAGCACTGCCCTATGCCTATGTAAAAAGTTTCATATCGCTCGGATCATTTTCCAGCGACTATCAGCGTATTCGTGCTGTAAGAGTGAAAACAAGCTGCTTTTGACTAAAAAACACGAAAAAATTGACTTTTTGCAAAATTTCACGGAAACGTTATTTTCGTGTTTTACACACACAAACGCTATCTAATGAAGCTATTTGAGTGTATTTAAGTATATTTCGTTATATGGCACATAATTTAACGCAGAGGTTGTTAAAGAAACCAGCAATACATAGTATAGTGCTTTATACCTTGTTTGGACATTATGTCGTTAGAGGGCGCTGTTATCGAACTAATGTTGAATTTTTTAAAAATTTGCATATCACCCGATTAAGTTCTTATTAGCGCAGTTTGATAGATAGCACTGCCCTATGCCTATATAAAAATTTTCATATCGCTCGGATCATTTTCCAGCGACTATCAGCGTATTCGAGCTGTAAGAGTGAAAACAAGCTGCTTTTGACTAAAAAACACGAAAAAATTGACTTTTTGCAAAATTTCACGGAAACGTTATTTTCGTGTTTTACACACACAAACGCTATCTAATGAAGCTATTTGAGTGTATTTAAGTATATTTCGTTATATGGCACATAATTTAACGCAGAGGTTGTTAAAGAAACCAGCAATACATAGTATAGTGCTTTATACCTTGTTTGGACATTATGTCGTTAGAGGGCGCTGTTATCGAACTAATGTTGAATTTTTTAAAAATTTGCATATCACCCGATTAAGTTCTTATTAGCGCAGTTTGATAGATAGCACTGCCCTATGCCTATATAAAAAGTTTCATATCGCTCGGATCATTTTCCAGCGAGTATCAGCGTATTCGTGCTGTAAGAGTGAAAACAAGCTGCTTTTGACTAAAAAACACGAAAAAATTGACTTTTTGCAAAATTTCACGGAAACGTTATTTTCGTGTTTTACACACACAAACGCTATCTAATGAAGCTATTTGAGTGTATTTAAGTATATTTCGTTATATGGCACATAATTTAACGCAGAGGTTGTTAAAGAAACCAGCAATACATAGTATAGTGCTTTATACCTTGTTTGGACATTATGTCGTTAGAGGGCGCTGTTATCGAACTAATGTTGAATTTTTTAAAAATTTGCATATCACCCGATTAAGTTCTTATTAGCGCAGTTTGATAGATAGCACTGCCCTATGCCTATATAAAAAGTTTCATATCGCTCGGATCATTTTCCAGCGAGTATCAGCGTATTCGTGCTGTAAGAGTGAAAACAAGCTGCTTTTAACTAAAAAACACGAAAAAATTGACTTTTTGCAAAATTTCAAGGAAACGTTATTTTCGTATTTTACACACACAAACGCTATCTAATGAAGCTATTTGAGTGTATTTAAGTATATTTCGTTATATGGCACATAATTTAACGCAGAGGTTGTTAAAGAAACCAGCAATACATAGTATAGTGCTTTATACCTTGTTTGGACATTATGTCGTTAGAGGGCGCTGTTATCGAACTAATGTTGAATTTTTTAAAAATTTGCATATCACCCGATTAAGTTCTTATTAGCGCAGTTTGATAGATAGCACTGCCCTATGCCTATATAAAAAGTTTCATATCGCTCGGATCATTTTCCAGCGAGTATCAGCGTATTCGTGCTGTAAGAGTGAAAACAAGCTGCTTTTAACTAAAAAACACGAAAAAATTGACTTTTTGCAAAATTTCACGGAAACGTTATTTTCGTGTTTTACACACACAAACGCTATCTAATGAAGCTATTTGAGTGTATTTAAGTATATTTCGTTATATGGCACATAATTTAACGCAGAGGTTGTTAAAGAAACCAGCAATACATAGTATAGTGCTTTATACCTTGTTTGGACATTATGTCGTTAGAGGGCGCTGTTATCGAACTAATGTTGAATTTTTTAAAAATTTGCATATCACCCGATTAAGTTCTTATTAGCGCAGTTTGATAGATAGCACTGCCCTATGCCTATATAAAAAGTTTCATATCGCTCGGATCATTTTCCAGCGACTATCAGCGTATTCGTGCTGTAAGAGTGAAAACAAGCTGCTTTTAACTAAAAAACACGAAAAAATTGACTTTTTGCAAAATTTCAAGGAAACGTTATTTTCGTATTTTACACACACAAACGCTATCTAATGAAGCTATTTGAGTGTATTTAAGTATATTTCGTTATATGGCACATAATTTAACGCAGAGGTTGTTAAAGAAACCAGCAATACATAGTATAGTGCTTTATACCTTGTTTGGACATTATGTCGTTAGAGGGCGCTGTTATCGAACTAATGTTGAATTTTTTAAAAATTTGCATATCACCCGATTAAGTTCTTATTAGCGCAGTTTGATAGATAGCACTGCCCTATGCCTATGTAAAAAGTTTCATATCGCTCGGATCATTTTCCAGCGACTATCAGCGTATTCTAGCTGTAAGAGTGAAAACAAGCTGCTTTTGACTAAAAAACACGAAAAAATTGACTTTTTGCAAAATTTCACGGAAACGTTATTTTCGTGTTTTACACACACAAACGCTATCTAATGAAGCTATTTGAGTGTATTTAAGTATATTTCGTTATATGGCACATAATTTAACGCAGAGGTTGTTAAAGAAACCAGCAATACATAGTATAGTGCTTTATACCTTGTTTGGACATTATGTCGTTAGAGGGCGCTGTTATCGAACTAATGTTGAATTTTTTAAAATTTTGCATATCACCCGATTAAGTTCTTATTAGCGCAGTTTGATAGATAGCATTGCCCTATGCCTATATAAAAAGTTTCATATCGCTCGGATCATTTTCCAGCGAGTATGAGCGTATTCGTGCTGTAAGAGTGAAAACAAGCTGCTTTTATCTAAAAAACACGAAAAAATTGACTTTTTGCAAAATTTCACTGAAACGTTATTTTCGTGTTTTACACACACAAACGCTATCTAATGAAGCTATTTGAGTGTATTTAAGTATATTTCGTTATATGGCACATAATTTAACGCAGAGGTTGTTAAAGAAACCAGCAATACATAGTATAGTGCTTTATACCTTGTTTGGACATTATGTCGTTAGAGGGCGCTGTTATCGAACTAATGTTGAATTTTTTAAAAATTTGCATATCACCGGATTAAGTTCTTATTAGCGCAGTTTGATAGATAGCACTGCCCTATGCCTATATAAAAAGTTTCATATCGCTCGGATCATTTTCCAGCGAGTATCAGCGTATTCGTGCTGTAAGAGTGAAAACAAGCTGCTTTTAACTAAAAAACACGAAAAAATTGACTTTTTGCAAAATTTCAAGGAAACGTTATTTTCGTGTTTTACACACACAAACGCTATCTAATGAAGCTATTTGAGTGTATTTAAGTATATTTCGTTATATGGCACATAATTTAACGCAGAGGTTGTTAAAGAAACCAGCAATACATAGTATAGTGCTTTATACCTTGTTTGGACATTATGTCGTTAGAGGGCGCTGTTATCGAACTAATGTTGAATTTTTTAAAAATTTGCATATCACCCGATTAAGTTCTTATTAGCGCAGTTTGATAGATAGCACTGCCCTATGCCTATATAAAAGGTTTCATATCGCTCGGATCATTTTCCAGCGAGTATCAGCGTATTCGAGCTGTAAGAGTGAAAACAAGCAGCTTTTCACTAAAAAACACGAAAAAATTGACTTTTTGCAAAATTTCACGGAAACGTTATTTTCGTGTTTTACACACACAAACGCTATCTAATGAAGCTATTTGAGTGTATTTAAGTATATTTCGTTATATGGCACATAATTTAACGCAGAGGTTGTTAAAGAAACCAGCAATACATAGTATAGTGCTTTATGCCTTGTTTGGACATTATGTCGTTAGAGGGCGCTGTTATCGAACTAATGTTGAATTTTTTAAAAATTTGCATATCAGCGGATTACGTTCTTATTAGCGCAGTTTGATAGATAGCACTGCCCTATGCCTATATAAAAAGTTTCATATCGCTCGGATCATTTTCCAGCGAGTATCAGCGTATTCGTGCTGTAAGAGTGAAAACAAGCTGCTTTTAACTAAAAAACACGAAAAAATTGACTTTTTGCAAAATTTCAAGGAAACGTTATTTTCGTATTTTACACACACAAACGCTATCTAATGAAGCTATTTGAGTGTATTTAAGTATATTTCGTTATATGGCACATAATTTAACGCAGAGGTTGTTAAATAAACCAGCAATACATAGTATAGTGCTTTATACCTTGTTTGGACATTATGTCGTTAGAGGGCGCTGTTATCGAACTAATGTTGAATTTTTTAAAAATTTGCATATCACCCGATTAAGTTCTTATTAGCGCAGTTTGATAGATAGCACTGCCCTATGCCTATGTAAAAAGTTTCATATCGCTCGGTTCATTTTCCAGCGACTATCAGCGTATTCTAGCTGTAAGAGTGAAAACAAGCTGCTTTTGACTAAAAAACACGAAAAAATTGACTTTTTGCAAAATTTCACGGAAACGTTATTTTCGTGTTTTACACACACAATCGCTATCTAATGAAGCTATTTGAGTGTATTTAAGTATATTTCGTTATATGGCACATAATTTAACGCAGAGGTTGTTAAAGAAACCAGCAATACATAGTATAGTGCTTTATGCCTTGTTTGGACATTATGTCGTTAGAGGGCGCTGTTATCGAACTAATGTTGAATTTTTTTAAAATTTGCATATCACCTGATTAAGTTCTTATTAGCGCAGTTTGATAGATAGCACTGCCCTATGCCTATATAAAAATTTTCATATCGCTCGGATCATTTTCCAGCGACTATCAGCGTATTCGAGCTGTAAGAGTGAAAACAAGCAGCTTTTGACTAAAAAACACGAAAAAATTGACTTTTTGCAAAATTTCACGGAAACGTTATTTTCGTGTTTTACACACACAAACGCTATCTAATGAAGCTATTTGAGTGTATTTAAGTATATTTCGTTATATGGCACATAATTTAACGCAGAGGTTGTTAAAGAAACCAGCAATACATAGTATAGTGCTTTATACCTTGTTTGGACATTATGTCGTTAGAGGGCGCTGTTATCGAACTAATGTTGAATTTTTTAAAAATTTGCATATCACCGGATTACGTTCTTATTAGCGCAGTTTGATAGATAGCACTACCCTATGCCTATATAAAAAGTTTCATATCGCTCGGATCATTTTCCAGCGAGTATCAGCGTATTCGTGCTGTATAGAGTGAAAACAAGCAGCTTTTAACTAAAAAACAGAGAAAAATTGACTTTTTGCAAAATTTCAAGGAAACGTTATTTTCGTATTTTACACACACAAACGCTATCTAATGAAGCTATTTGAGTGTATTTAAGTATATTTCGTTATATGGCACATAATTTAACGCAGAGGTTGTTAAATAAACCATCAATACATAGTATAGTGCTTTATACCTTGTTTGGACATTATGTCGTTAGAGGGCGCTGTTATCGAACTAATGTTGAATTTTTTAAAAATTTGCATATCACCCGATTAAGTTCTTATTAGCGCAGTTTGATAGATAGCACTGCCCTATGCCTATGTAAAAAGTTTCATATCGCTCGGATCATTTTCCAGCGACTATCAGCGTATTCGTGCTGTAAGAGTGAAAACAAGCTGCTTTTGACTAAAAAACACGAAAAAATTGACTTTTTGCAAAATTTCAAGGAAACGTTATTTTCGTGTTTTACACACACAAACGCTATCTAATGAAGCTATTTGAGTGTATTTAAGTATATTTCGTTATATGGCACATAATTTAACGCAGAGGTTGTTAAAGAAACCAGCAATACATAGTATAGTGCTTTATACCTTGTTTGGACATTATGTCGTTAGAGGGCGCTGTTATCGAACTAATGTTGAATTTTTTAAAAATTTGCATATCACCCGATTAAGTTCTTATTAGCGCAGTTTGATAGATAGCACTGCCCTATGCCTATATAAAAAGTTTCATATCGCTCGGATCATTTTCCAGCGACTATCAGCGTATTCGTGCTGTAAGAGTGAAAACAAGCTGCTTTTGACTAAAAAACACGAAAAAATTGACTTTTTGCAAAATTTCACGGAAACGTTATTTTCGTGTTTTACACACACAAACGCTATCTAATGAAGCTATTTGAGTGTATTTAAGTATATTTCGTTATATGGCACATAATTTAACGCAGAGGTTGTTAAAGAAACCAGCAATACATAGTATAGTGCTTTATACCTTGTTTGGACATTATGTCGTTAGAGGGCGCTGTTATCGAACTAATGTTGAATTTTTTAAAAATTTGCATATCACCCGATTAAGTTCTTATTAGCGCAGTTTGATAGATAGCACTGCCCTATGCCTATATAAAAAGTTTCATATCGCTCGGATCATTTTCCAGCGAGTATCAGCGTATTCGTGCTGTAAGAGTGAAAACAAGCTGCTTTTAACTAAAAAACACGAAAAAATTGACTTTTTGCAAAATTTCACGGAAACGTTATTTTCGTGTTTTACACACACAAACGCTATCTAATGAAGCTATTTGAGTGTATTTAAGTATATTTCGTTATATGGCACATAATTTAACGCAGAGGTTGTTAAAGAAACCAGCAATACATAGTATAGTGCTTTATACCTTGTTTGGACATTATGTCGTTAGAGGGCGCTGTTATCGAACTAATGTTGAATTTTTTAAAAATTTGCATATCACCCGATTAAGTTCTTATTAGCGCAGTTTGATAGATAGCACTGCCCTATGCCTATATAAAAAGTTTCATATCGCTCGGATCATTTTCCAGCGACTATCAGCGTATTCGTGCTGTAAGAGTGAAAACAAGCTGCTTTTGACTAAAAAACACGAAAAAATTGACTTTTTGCAAAATTTCACGGAAACGTTATTTTCGTGTTTTACACACACAAACGCTATCTAATGAAGCTATTTGAGTGTATTTAAGTATATTTCGTTATATGGCACATAATTTAACGCAGAGGTTGTTAAAGAAACCAGCAATACATAGTATAGTGCTTTATACCTTGTTTGGACATTATGTCGTTAGAGGGCGCTGTTATCGAACTAATGTTGAATTTTTTAAAAATTTGCATATCACCCGATTAAGTTCTTATTAGCGCAGTTTGATAGATAGCACTGCCCTATGCCTATGTAAAAAGTTTCATATCGCTCGGATCATTTTCCAGCGAGTATCAGCGTATTCGTGCTGTAAGAGTGAAAACAAGCTGCTTTTGACTAAAAAACACGAAAAAATTGACTTTTTGCAAAATTTCACGGAAACGTTATTTTCGTGTTTTACACACACAAACGCTATCTAATGAAGCTATTTGAGTGTATTTAAGTATATTTCGTTATATGGCACATAATTTAACGCAGAGGTTGTTAAAGAAACCAGCAATGGGGTGGGGGGGGGGGGGGGTGGGGGGGGGGGGGGGTGGGGGGGGGGGGGGGTGGGGGGGGGGGGGGGTGGGGGGGGGGGGGGGTGGGGGGGGGGGGGGGTGGGGGGGGGGGGGGGTGGGGGGGGGGGGGGGTGGGGGGGGGGGGGGGTGGGGGGGGGGGGGGGTGGGGGGGGGGGGGGGTGGGGGGGGGGGGGGGTGGGGGGGGGGGGGGGTGGGGGGGGGGGGGGGTGGGGGGGGGGGGGGGTGGGGGGGGGGGGGGGTGGGGGGGGGGGGGGGTGGGGGGGGGGGGGGGTGGGGGGGGGGGGGGGTGGGGGGGGGGGGGGGTGGGGGGGGGGGGGGGTGGGGGGGGGGGGGGGTGGGGGGGGGGGGGGGTGGGGGGGGGGGGGGGTGGGGGGGGGGGGGGGTGGGGGGGGGGGGGGGTGGGGGGGGGGGGGGGTGGGGGGGGGGGGGGGTGGGGGGGGGGGGGGGTGGGGGGGGGGGGGGGTGGGGGGGGGGGGGGAAAATGTGTGATATTGGGTTCCTCTAGTATCCAGTTCCTTTGTAAGGTTTCTATAGTCAGCCACCGTGGTGGGCTGAATTCGTATTCCCTCGTCTGCATTTTTAGCAGACGTGTAATGAATTTGTGAATTTGCCATGATGGTTCTGAGTGTTGTCCATCTCTGCTTTTCCCTTAGGATAATCGGTGGCACCTTTTCATTGTGGGAAACAGAGGGATCTGAAATGGGAACATCCTCTTCCATACCAACAACATTTGTTGATTCAGCAGCAAGAATTTTTCTCTTCTTACGTGCGTGAGTTTCTTCTTGATCAGAAGGATTAGAGGTAGAGACAACTAGATTGAGTTTTTCCTCCACTTGTGGGGAGTCTTCATTTTCCTCAACTTCAACTTCAGGTGAGGAATACAAATTTAAGTAGCCGGGCCAATCCCGTTCAAACTTTTTGAGGAGCTTTTTAATAAAACTGAGTGCTAGCTTTTTATCGAGTGACTCAATAATAGTGTCGGGGTCAATCATGCTAGTAGGCCATGTCAACTTGAACTTCTTTTGTAGTTTATCAATGAGTTCAAGAGCTGGCTCTCTTTCGAGCAGATCAGCAAATACGTCCAGGTCAGGCACGCTCATATCGATTTAGTTGCGTATGTGCGTTAATAAAATATCCCGCAGGTCTAAAGACCTGCCAGCAGAAGTTTTTGTAAAATATCCCGCAGCCGCAAAGGACTACCAGCAATATCAAGCATAGGCGCGTCAACTAGCAACAAGATGTTAAAATACAACAACGACACTAATGGCAGTAGGCCTAGCGTATCGCCTTTGCGAAGTCAGTTGACTTACCTTGTATGGGAAATAAAATGTAAAATGCCTGTTTATTGCGGCAAGCAAATAACTGATATTACTAATGAATATAAGCATAAATCTCTGAAAACTTATCAGTCAAATACACAATTCACCATCAATAACACACGACACAAAACACTAACACGCGAGCCGCCATTTTCCCACTCAGTCTTCACAGTATTTACACATATGCAATCTAAATATTGTTTCCTTATTCTCACAAACATATGGTGTAAACTCATGATTTACTTTTAAAATATTTTTTTTTACATTGCATACATTTATTACAGTTATTATATACATTACATACATTTGTTACAATTATTATATACATTACATACATTTGTTTATATATGATACATTACTTACATTTGTTTACATGCGATATTTACATTACGTACATTGGTTTACATATAATACATACATTACATACATTGGTTTTCATGTGATACGTACATTACATGCATTTGGTTACATATGATATATCTTGGATGAGAACTAATTTCTTTGCTTTCATTTTTTTTTTTTTTCGGTGTTGGGAAGCTACGAAATCTATGATTGAGAAATTCGCGCGTGCGCGCGCACACACACACACACGCGCGCGCGCGCGCGCACGCACACAATTACTTGGAATGTATTGATATGTCGCTGAACTGGAAGCCTGAGCGAATATATTGTGTTTCGTTAAGTTTGTATGGTATTTTGGGTGCGTGTTTCTTGTTCGTAGTATGTCCATAGAGCTCTTTTCAGGCTATTGTAGTTTGTAAGGTATCTGTATTCAAATGGTAATTTGTTTATCATGTCTGGGATGTATAAGTTTCACGTGGCCTTTCCGTAGTTATTATTGTATTTATATGTGATATAATTAGTAGTCTGAGGTCTTTTTATACAGTATTTCTAACTGTCCTGTAGTAGGCATCGAAATAATGTTTTAGCAAGGCTGTATAGTGACATAATTGTTTTGCTGTCAGTATTTTATGATCTGACATTGCAATGTTTATAAGGTCATGATTTTCTCTTTGTTCCCAAAAGATCAGTTTTGTCATTTTGTACTGTAGCGATATTAATCTATCTAATTTGTAGGGTGCACAGAAAGTATACGTTGTTATAGCGTATCTTAGTATATTTTGGCATAGTGCTTTGTATATTAGTGTTTTTAGGCGAATGGGAACTATGTCTTTTAACCTGTAGAGTTTGCCGCTTATTGTTCGGAGTTTGTTGTGTAGATGGTTCATGTGGCAATTCCAGTTCATATCTGCATCGAAATAAATTCCCAAGCTATCGTATTGTTTCAACCTGAGTGATTGTAGTGGTTTTGCTGTTCTGTGTGTTTTTTATGTTGGATGGTTATATATTTGTTATCAACTGGTCAAGTCAGTGGTTTTGTGAATATCATTAATTTTGTCTTTTCTGAGTTCAGGTGTATGGAGTTTTTCGTGAGCCAGTCTATGATCAGATTTATATCATGTTGCATATTTGTTTGGGCTATGCTTGCGTTGTTATGGATGGATATTATTGCTGTATCGTCTGCATATTGGAATATCTTACCTTTGAGTGGTAACTGATTAATATTGTGCGTGTAAATGTTGAATAGAGTTGGGGAGAGTACAGCTCCTTGTGGCATTCCACAGGTAACTGGTAGCTCTCTGCTTCAGTTTGATCCGATATGTGTGATATGCTTTCTATTTTGGAGGTAGTTTGTAAACCATCTGTGAAGAGGCCAGTCTATTCCAACATGCCTGAGCTTTTCTAACAAGGTTTGATGTGTAAATGTGTAGAATGCTTTAGTTAGATCTATAAAGACTAACATGGCACTTTTGTTTTTGTCTAAGGTGGTATTAAGTACGTCTGTAAACTCTTCCAAGTGAGATGTTGTTCCCTTATTTTTCTGAAAACCATATTGTGTTTTGGGGATAATATGAAAGATCTCAGTGTATGCTGTGAGTTTCTTCAGTATGATCCGCTCCGTAATTTGAGTGATAATTTTGCTATTGGTCTGTAATTGCTGATTAAATTTCTTTTTTCTTGTTTGTATATGGGTGTGATTATGGCAGTCTTTAGCATACTTGGTATCTGTCCTGTTTTAAATATTTTATTTATTAGTTTTAGTAGGATAGGACTTAAACTAGTTGCATGTTGCTTTATATCTTTAGGTCTGATACCAACTATTCCTGGGCCTTTGTTTTCTTTGATTTGATGTATTGCTGAGAGAAGTTCTGTTTCTTTTATGGTTGGGAACCATAATGTCTGTTTTGTTTGCGGTCCAAGTGAAGCGTCACGTTTTGGAATTGGGGGAATATTTCTGTGCAGTTCTTGGATGGAGTCTGCAAAGTATTGGTTAAAATCATTGGCTAGTTGTTGGAAAGTTTTGCGTCTTTCGTGAAGCTGTGTTTTATGGTTTCGGAGGCGGTGGTGTTGGGAATAAAATCTAGCATCTCATTGATCAGATGCCAGGTTTGTTTCATGTTGTTTTGTGCGGAGGTCAGTTTGTCTCTGTAGTAGCTTCTTTTAGGATTTCTGATTTGTGTTGTAAGGCGATTCCTTGTTACCTTATATTCAGTTTTTAAAGCTATGTTATTTGGATAGCGCTTTAATTCTTTTCATAAAGCGCCCTTTTAGTGTATTTCTAGGATTAAGTTTTGTGTTATCCAAGGATTTTATGTTGTTTTTGATCGAATTCGGACTTTCTTTGTAGCTTTCTTATATATTTCCTCCAGTGTGAGTTTAATGTATAAGATATCTGCGAATCTGATGCCAGATGTTCCCAGTCTGTTTTTCTTATTTCGTGGTTGAATATTTCTTCGTCTGTTATTGTTTTCTGTCGCTTTTCTTCTGTGGAACATTGCATGGTATTGCAGGTTTAGAGCAGTGAAGTAATGGTCTGATACTATGCACTTTATGACTGATGCAGTGTAACTATTTGGCGGTGCTTGGACGTTTATATGATCTAGCCAGGAGGCAATGATAGTATTTCCGAATATTTCTTTTCTAGTACATGATGTTATTGTTAGTATTAGATTGTACAAGGATAGTTTGTCTAGGTATTGTACAGTGTTGTTCTGGTTTTCATTTGCAATATTTATGTTTATGTCGCCAATTATCATTAGATGATCGGTTGAGCATATTTCTTGGCTTGAAAGCCAGCAATTGAGTTCGTGTAAGAATTTTATCATGTTTAGGTTTGGTGGCCTGTAAATAGCATTTAGTATTATGGGATGCTGTGTAGTCGTGGTATTAATGATTTCGAGGCAGAGAGTTTCAGCATGCTCAAACGGATAGGCCATTTCTTTGCTATTAATTTTTGTTTGATAAATATTAATATTCCACCCCCTCTTTTTGTTTGGTGGCATGATCTATGTTGTTGGAAGCCTGGAATTTGGAAAGCAGTCGCTTCGTCATTAGTTATGGATACTTCTGTAAGAATCATTATATCAATTATATCAGTGTAATTCCTCAGATAAGCTTGTATAGGCTTCCTCAGATAAATAACCAATGTTTTCTGATGTTAATATGTAAGATTGAGAGACCTCTCGCTTGTACTGTGTTTTGTTTCCATGCATCAAGAGATTCGAAACTGCAATTACTGATGTATTCTAATGTAATTACATCTATCTGATGGTTCACGTTCATTTTTGTTGTGTTGAGATCTTGTTATTGAACTAAGTTGGAGTCTTTTGTTTCACTCTGCCAACCTGTCTATATCTACAGAGCTTTTTATTTGTATAGAATTTGAAGTCTGTGACTTTCTCAAGAATATTTTGCTGTCTTTGATCCATAAAAATTGATACTTTTTTTTCTGTTTTTTTTCTTTTCTTGCTTGGTACAAAAGATTCTGATTGAAAGGTGTTAAATACTCAGATAGAAAGATTGGCGTATTGTCTTGCGATGCATTTAAATCCTTGACCACTGGTTTTTTCAGTCTGCTGGATTTTATGAGATTGTCTCTTGTAGCCTTGCTTGTCAAATGAACTATGACTGGTGTGGGTCGTGGCAAGCCTTGTTTTCTGTTCTTCCTGGGAAACCAATTTATGGTCTGAATATCATTATGCTGCCGGGGAATGTCAATTGCATGGCCTATCTTTAAAACTACGTCTCTGAGATTTTCTGTGGATTCGGTTTCTGGAAGACCATTTATGACAAGGTCTTCTTTATGGTGTTGTTGGTTTAAAACTTAGTATTGTAGTTTCAGGGAATTATATTCTTGACGGAGTTCCGATGTATCTTTTATCAATTTGTGCTGCCTGTCAGTTAATGTGTTAATGCTGGTTGGTTTTAATGTCTTTTACCGTTTGTAAGACTTCTTCAACTTTTGAATTATTAAATTGAACAAACTCTTCATATTCGCTAATTTTTTTGTTATTTCTTTATTCTGTTTATCAAATATTTATTGGACAAGATCTACCAAACTGGCTTTTATATTTTCTAAACCTTTTTCTAGTAATAAATAGACGGAACTCAAATTATAAGACTCACTAGTGTTTTGTTGTCTGTTCAGTTCATCGTCCAATTCTGCCTCCGGCATAATCAGTTGCGTCGTGGGTGGTGGCGTTTCTTTGTTCTCTCTACACTTTAGGCACTTCCGTTCTTCTCGTTTGGCATTGGATTTGTGTTGCCAGGTTGTTTCAGAAAGTACGGAACATGCAAAGTGAAGATTCCTATGCCATTTCCTGCAGGTTATGTAACATCCGTCGGACGGCAATTCCTTCTGACACTTATTGCACTTCATGACTCACCTTTCTTCCTTTGGACAGCTGCAAAGATGGCGACGTCCTTTGTTCTATACTCGTTAGCAACCGCGGCGTACCCTTCAATTTTTAGCACACTCCGATTTTGGATTCCACTTGGCCGATTTCGATGAATTATATGTCACTGTCTTCGGCGTGACAAGTAGAGTTACTATATGACACTTTTAAATTAAAAACAGCAGTTAGAACCGCATTAAAACTATAAAAACGGGACCAGCGATACAACCATGCAACCGTTCTTATGCCTATATAGCGCCCTCTCCCCAATAATAATAATAATAATAATAACAAATTATTATTTTTTTTCTTTTTGAATGAATAAATAAATGTTGTAATGACCCAAACTGACTTACGCCTTTCTCTACAGATTCCAAAAAAATGATCCATCGGTCGCACTACAGATTTGGCCACCTGCATGCACTCACGCCCTGTACACCTATTAGAACCGCCCCAGACTTTAAGATCTTAAAATGTTAGTCAAATAAAAATATTCGCATGAGTTAATATATGGGGAAAAAAGTGTGTGTGTGTTTGAGGGGGGAAGACACCAGGATGAGGATACCAATGATAGCCAGTAATTAATTTTTCAGAAAATGTGTAATTGTTGATGTCATTTCTTGACTCTAAACTAAAAATTCCCATATTAAATAACAGAAATGAATTACCACACACATTTGAATTTGAAAATTCGTGATGCCACCAATAGACAAATGTTTCCCAACACTTCCACAATCGAACCAAAGACACCAACACTTGAAACAATATGCCCCAGAATTCGATACTCTAAACATCAGTCGAATCAAAAACAAAACGTGATGTCACTGACAGATGTGTCCCCCAGCGAAATTCCAAACATTTCATACTCTATCTTATTTCCAACCATTGCCCACAATTCCATAGGCAAACAATTACCCATAAGCCACCACTGAAAACAAAAAAAAATAAGACACTCACACAAAACTGCCATCCACGAAATACCGGAAGTCACACCTCACAACTATTATAACTTCCTTTTCCACTTCAACTCAATTACTTCACGAATCCTTATCTCTAACCATCACCCACAATTCCATACGCTAACCAAAACACACGACGTGACGTCACACACAGTTGTTCCCCGAGGGAAATTCCAAACACTCCATACTCATGACATTACCTTTCCTTATCTTATCTTGATCTGGTCACTAGATAAAGATAAGATAAGAAATCGTGATGTCATCAGTGTGTGTCTGTGTGAATAACTCACACACACACACACACATGGGTGGTCTGAAAACTTCTCGACCTAATAATGAAAAAACGAATTTATTATTTCAAAATTATTTTTATTTTTCAACATAATCTCCGTTGAGACTAATACGTTTATTCCAGTGATGCTCCAGCGCCATTATTCCATCCTTGTAGTGATTCTCAGTAAGATCTGCAAATGCCCCCACCCCCCCTCTACAGCTGAAATCACCTCTTGATGTGAAGAAAAACGCTGCCCAGCGAGAAGAGTTTTAATTTTGGGAAGAGATAGAAGTCAGAGGGAGCCAAATCTGGGGAACAGGTGGATGTTCAATTCATAGTGCAGATCCCTTAATTTTCCCATTGATAAAACACCTTTGCTGGCATGTGCATTGTTGTCCTGATGAAAGATGATTTTTTCTTCTGCTAACTTCTGCTAACTTTTCTCACAAATGTTTCGTCTAGTCTCGTTAAATGATCGGAATAATATTCTCGGTTATTGTTTTGCCCTTTTCAAGATAATTAATAAACAAAATGCCTTTAGCATCCCAAAACACCGATGGCATGACCTTTCCTGCTGATGGAACTGACTTTGTCTTCTTTGGCGCTGAACAACCGGCTGCTGTCCAATGTTTTGACTGCTGTTTGCATTCTGGTGTGTAGTGGTGAATCCAAGTCTCATCCATAGTAATAAAGCGATGCACAAAATGAGTTTTATTCTTGTTAAAACGCTCCACGCACTGTTCAGAAATTTTGCTGCATTTGCATTTTTGATCTGCTGTGAGCATGCGCAGGACCCATCTTGCTCAAAGATTTTTCATTTGCAATTCTTCATGCAAAATATATCCTACATGTTCTTTATAAATTCCTACTGGAACTATTGGGCAAACGAATCAACTTATGTACTCAATACCCTACGTCATAACATCTGATTTAGGATATAAGATTAGTGAACCCAAGCAGTAAGGCTCAGGAACCAAAATGGAAACATCGACTGGAGAATAAAATTCTTAAACTCATAGCAGACGTGAGCAATTTGAAAAACCTTAAGGGAAAGAAGCTGAAAAACACAAATATCCGAAATAACCTAATAAAGAGATATGATACTGGAACACAATCTTTTGATGAAGTATTAGAGGAAGTGAAGCAAAAAATAGTTGCAGTTGCAGCTAAAATAAGAAGATACAGTGCACAGATTTAACAGTACAAGCAAAATTCGATGTTTCGCGCAAATCAGCACCAGTTTTACAAGAAAATTGATTGCTTGCGGAATGATAACCTTAAAGAAAATATAAACATAAATACCAGGGACAGTCTAGTCGGCGACTAGAGGAAATTTTTCTAAGCCTTTTTTCGAACGGTTCCCGAGTTAGTCGATCTCTGGCACGGGCAAGCAGGTTTTTCCTCCCGGAAACTCGGGTTTTTCGTCCTGTAAACTCAAGAAAATCGACCGTAGAACCCACATTATTTCAGACATTAAATATATTGTGTTAGGGTCAGGGACCACGAGATGGCGGCACATTTGAGCCGTCTCTCTTCACTACGTACCGCTTAATTAGTGATAGCCTTGGGCCATCTGTCTCTGATTGGGTACCAGTGGAGATTGAACTGCCCACTCAGTCTTCAAAAAGTTAGATAGGGCTAATGGCCTCGCCTACTCCCGTATACGGGAATAAAAAGGCGTTAGCTGATTTTTTTTTTTTTTTTTTTACCAGGGACAAACAAAATACACTAAAGTTTTGGAAAAACGTACGGGACAACCCTGAGAGGCACAATAACAAGGCAAAGTGGATTGAACAAATTATGTACGAATCTCAAGAACGAAAAATGGACCAACTGAAAATAACAGCTCAAATGATTCAAAAGCAAGCTAAAAAAATAAAAATTGGTCATCATCTGGGAAGGATGAATTAAATGGCTACTGGTTGAAATATCTAACAGGCTTACACGAAAGACTTGCTAACCAATTTTATCATGTTTTAGAAGGAAAAAGCAAAGAAGAGTGGCTTACAGCAGAGAAAAGGTTTTTGATCATAAATGATAAAGAAAAAGGTCCAAACCCAGAAAACATCCCACCAATAACCTGCCTGCTAACAACTTTTAAGCTACTTACAGGCATAGTAGCTGATAAAATATACAGCTATCTTAAAGCAAATTCTCTTTTCCCAATTGAACAAAAAGGTGACAGCAAATATTCAAGAGACACAAAAGACCAATTGCTGATTGATAAAATGATTCTTAAAAATTGCAAACGTAGAAAAACCAACCTTCATATAACTTGGATAGATTATAAAAAAGCGTTTGATTCGGTGTCTCATAGTGAATTTTAAAATGCACAGAACTATTCGGTATTAGCGAAAACATGCCAAACGTGCAATCCAGCATGAAAAACTGGAAAACAACGTTGGTTCTAAATAGAGAAGAAATTGGAGAGTTAAAAATAAAAAGGGACTTTCAAAGAGACTTATTATCTCCTCTATTGTTTATATTGTCATTGATCCCCTTAACTAGAATTTAAATAAAACTGCTCATGGTTATCAAACTGCACAAAAGAGAGCAAAGATATCTCACATTTTATACATGGACGATCTGAAGTTGTATGCAAAATCAGAGCATGAACTGGGATCATTGCTTAACACTGTGCACATATTCAGTCAAGATATCATACGGAGGTAGCAGGGTTTTTTCTCCCGGAAACTCGGGTTTTTCATCCCGCATACATACAAATCGGCCCTTCAGAACACACGCAATTTACAGACAAAATTACTAGTTGTGGTGGTGTTGGAGGTGGGCGGTAGATGGCGTTGATGGAGATGATTCGTAGTAGCGGTTAGGTGTAGAGACAGTTGTAGATGTCCTCCCGTGATGAGTCTTCGGACTCCTTGGAGGTATCAGGAATAATAATAATAATAATAATATATCAATGGATTTTGGCTTAGACAAATGTGCAATTGCTGGAATAATGAGAGGAAAGTTTGAAGATCTGAACGAAATAGAGCTGCTCAATGATGAAATAATCAAGACAATAAAATTCAAAGACAGCTACATATATTTGGTAATTTTAGAAACATCACAAATTCTTCACAATAAGATCAAAGAAAGAACTAGAGCAGAATATAAGACGATTAAGAAAACTCCTTAAGTCAATGCTTAATGCTGGAAATTTGATAAAAGCAATTAATACCTGGGCCATACCTGTTCTGAGATATTCAGCAGGTTGTTGAATGGTCCCAGAGAGAGATGGAAGATTTAGACCCAAAAAACTCGAAAATTAATGACAATGCACCATGAGATTTATATGCTATATCTATCACGCAAAAAAGGAGGTAGAGGATTATTACAAGTGAAGCAAGTTATTGAAGAAGAAAAACGAAATTTAAATGATTATCTGCAGCAAACAATGTAAAAATTTCTAATTGAGGTAAAGAAAGAGGGTTTATTTAAACCAATGGAGACAAAATTGGAATACAAAACAACCAAGTAAAAGTGAGAACTGAAAGATGGAAAAATAAGGCAATGCATGGAAAATACCTTCACAGCATAGAGGACAGAACTGAGAGCAACTTGACCTGGCAATGGTTGAGAAATGGAGCACTAAAGAAAGAAACGGAATCGGTAATTTTTGAAGCACAAGAACAGGCCATTAAAACCAACGTTATGAAGGCAAAAATACAAAACATTCAAGAAGACAATAAACGTAGATTGTGCAAAGAAAAGGAAGAAACGGTAGACGACATTATGCAGCAAAATCGCACAAATTGAGTACCGTAAAAGGCATGATAACGTAGCTAAGTTAATCCACTGGCATTTATGTAAAAAGTATGGGTTTGAAGTATCTAAAGACTATTGGAAGCATAAAGTTCACCAGAAAGTGGTTGAGAATGAAAAAGCTAAAATACTCTGGGATTTCAAAATCCAGACTGAGACTGACAAAAGCTTGGAATTTAATACACCAGATATCACAGTGGTTGAAAAAAGTGAAAACAAGGGTGTTAAGTTTATCGAAATATCGGTACCAGGAGATAGTCGGATTGACGACAAAGAAAATGAAAAAATTACAAAATATCGCGATTTGCAAATCGAAGTTGAACGAATCTGGCAAAAGAAAATGAAAGTTGTTCCCATAATAATAGGTGCTTTAGGCGCCATCCCTAAAACATTGAAAAAACATCTAGAAGCACTCAAGTTAGATGGATTAAAAATCGGGCAGCTGCAAAAAGCCGCTTTGTTCGGCACAGCTTTCATTTTCAGAAAGTATTTCCACAACTCATAGGCCCTTGGGTAGGGCTCGTATTAGTGGAATATAACCAGCTCTTTCTTAAGACTGAGGAAGCAAATCAAGCTTTGATGAATATTATATCTGTGTGTGTGTGTGTGTGTGTGTGTATAGCTCAGTGGATGTGACGTTTGCACACCACCACACTTGGCCGCACGAAGGAAGACTTGGTTTCGAGTCTAGTCGGCGACTAGAGGAAATTTTTCTAAGCCTTTTTTCGACCGGTTCCCGAGTTAGTCGATATCTGGCACGGGCAAGCAGGTTTTTTCTCCCGGAAACTTGGGTTTTTCGTCCCGTAAACTCAAGAAAATCGACCGTAGAACCCACATTATTTCAGACATTAAATATATTGTGTTAGGGTTAGGGACCACGAGATGGCGGCACATTTGAGCCGTCTCTCTTCACTGAGTACCGTTTAATTAGTGATAGCCTTGGGCCATCTATCTCTGATTGGTACCAGTGGAGATTGAACTGCCCACTCAGTCTCCAAAAGTTAGATAGGGCTAAATGGCCCCGCCTACTCCCCGCATACGGGGAATAAAAAGGCGTTAGCTGATTTATATATATATATATATATATATATATTTTTTTTTTTTTTTTTTTTTTTTTTTTAACATTTATTATACCCAAGGTAAAATACTTTCTACATTTATATCACCTCCTGAGATTTTTATTTAATAAGGTTAAAACACCTTATGGTAACTTGTTCTGGTAAAATACTTATGAGCTCTGTATTACTAAAATCTTGGTATTTCTAGCCTGGCTCCCACTGATGAGACCTCAAGAAAGGTCGAAACCGGTCTGGGTAGTGGCCCCCTTGCCTTTAATACAAAACATCATACATCTCCTCTAGGAGATGTGCTTTGCATTAAGGGTAAATATTAAGATTAGTGATTAAATAGCCTTGGTCTTGCACTACCTGTAGGATGAGCTAGACTTGTAACACTTGCAGGCGCAAACTTGACTTGTTTGTCTGTTTGCTTACTTGTTAAATGGAGTAAAACCAGGTTTAAAATAGCTTGGGAACTTTATATATTAAAACACTCTTCTTCTGTAACCTTTCTTGCACTTCTAGCCAAAACAGTTCGTACTATCCGTTTGCAAGTCTTGTAGATTAAGGACTTATCATAACCTTTTCTCATTTCATGTTGCACTTTTATTAGACAGTCTGTGTCTTTGTTTTTAGGGTTTCTCTTTTCGGAGTTATTATATTCTGTTGTTTTATTTATTTATTATTTATTAGATTTGCATATATAGTAACGTACAACTCTAAGTTATAATAATTTAATATTGTATCTTCAACTATTGTGTCGAAAAGTTTGTCTACTCTACTGATATTTCTCTAAATATCCTGAAAAAGAAAACTAGTTTGATTTTGTGTTTCTCAGTGTATGTATGTTGCCGTGCGGTGACTTTATGGTTTCTGTTTTGTCTATTTTTTTTTTTTTTTTTTTTCTCCGTTTTTTGTTTGTTTATTTTATTGTATCCCTTTAAGTAAATTTTTCACTTGGTTTTATATGTGTTAATGAATATCTAGAAACTAAAGTTTGTTCTTCCTGGTAGTTTGATTCCATGTGATTTTACAATTAGCGACTAGAAATGGATGATTTTTCCACTCCTTTAAGTGCATTATTTAATTTAAAATAAATGGATGGAAGAGAATGTTTCACTCGTAACTTTTTAGTTGCCCCTAGATCTCAAATACCTCCTGGTTTAGAATGCTTATACGCAGCATGCAGAAGACTATATCCCGATCAAGCTAACCCTCTACAAGTAACAGCTGTCTTAAAGTACTGGTATGTGTCACTTAACCTATTTATTTTTAAAATGTGTATTTCTTTACGTAAAGTGTTCAGTATTATATTTCTTTAGTGGTTGACGAATATATTGGAGTATTGACTAGATATATTTGCTTTTAGAGGATGTGTTTTGGTGATTAGTATGTAACTATTTTTAGTCAAACTGCATTTATTATTATTATAGGAGCACCTCCATGGAGTCCGAAGACTCACCACCGGAGTCCCAAACTATGAACACAATACTTATCCTATCTCTCTCTCCTTGAACTCATTGAGAGATGAAGCACTCACAACTGAGTCAGCCAGTTCTTTCCACTCCCTCACCACTCTCCAACCAAAAAAATCTAATCCCCACGTTGTTAACCGCACTCTTACTTAATTTCCAGGGATGGCTTCTTGTTCTTCAACCACTAGCCAAGTCCTGAAATTAAATGTTTTTATCATATCCCCCTCTTCTCTGCTTATCAACCAACTTCTGCACCCCCACAAACTCATGAATTCTTCAGATCACACTCCATTCCTCAGGCCACTCATCTCATCTTTTCTGCTACTTGGAATCCAGGCAACCAGACCTGACCACAGTTATCCAAAATTGGACATATCAGTGCCTTATAAAGAAGAATAATAACTTATTTTTCTCTGCATGTTATCATGTTTTTCAATAGTCAAATAATCACATGAGCCACGTTGAACACCTTAGCAAAATGCCCTCTGTACTTCAACTCTCTGTCCACCAATATTCCCAAGTTCCTTGCCTCATCAATTTCCTGGAATACAGTTCCATCAATACGATACACAGCTTGTAATCTGTTTATCCTAAAATACACAAATTTACACTTTTCCACATTAAACATCACTATCTTTTGTCCATACTGACAGCTTATTTAAATCATCCTGCAAGCTCTCTAATCAACTTGATTAATTATTATGCTACCCAACTTTGCATCAGCAGCAAACAACTGAATATCTGCCTTCAAATTATTTCCATATCATTTATTTACAAATTGCATATAAAAAAGATTAATAAGAATAAATTTCAGCAATTTTCAGAGATGTAGCCTGAACAATTATTACATTATGTATTAAAATAGCATATTTTGCTACTTTCTTTGTAGTTCTATGTACCAAAGGTGAATGTGTACACTCTGCAGGGAGCATATCCACATAGATTTTCAAAAATATTGCGATTAAACTGTGCACACCATGAATTATAAATAGCAGAATTATATAAAACACTTATTAGTTACCCAACAAGATTGATTACTGTGATTGCCTTGGGGTGTTTTGTCTGTATTGCAAAGTTTATTAGTTCATCATTGGTTAGATTAAATATGTTTAATATTGTTTTTAGCATCAGCGTCCCCACAGCGCCCGCGCGCATACACACACACAAACATATCAGAATGACAAAATCTATAACACTACCATGGTGCGTGTGTGCATGCATGCATAAGTAGTTAAGGATATGTTTCTTTAAAATTCTCTTAATGTGTTTCTTTAAAAGTGGGGTGGACAAAGGATTAAATATGTTTTACACGTTTGCTTGTGGAGTATCTTCACGACCAGGCTACTTGTATATAGAGGCTAATAACTTCACATTAATTGTCTTAGTATCCCATATCAGACGGGTGGTCTCATCAGTTGGTTTGACTCCCACTGATGATATCTCTGTAAAAGTCAAAACCAGTCTGGATAATGGGCCTTTCCATAATGCATAGCATGATACACATGCAAAAGGATGTGTACTTTGCATTATAGGATACTAAGGAAATTATTGTGAAGTCATAAGCCTCTATATATAAGTAGCCTAGTCATGAAGATACTTCGCATGCCAACTTTGTTTGCTTACACTTGAATAAAGGATTAACCACACTACCGGCCAAGACGCCTATAGACGTCAAGTTTATCACAGATGCGAAGTGCATATTAAAATTGTAATACCATTGATATTATATTGAAATATATGATGGATACAAAGTGTACGAGGATGTGTATTTGATCCATAATGACCAGTAAGGTGGTTAAACAAGAATATAATTTTTGGCACCTTTAATTTAATTTATAATGAAGTTGGTTGGTTGGTTTATTGGTGCAAGAACAGCAGAGGTTACAGTAATACATAAATTGTCAAAGGTAAACTAGTAAACAATGTGCATGTATACAAAAACCAAGCCAAGTAATGCAATTGCTACATGTAAATAAAATTACAGCAAATGCTACAGCAGTACATAAATAGTCATGTAGTTAGTAAATAAATACATAAGTTAGTAAATAATGTGTGTATACAAAAATTAAGTTAAGCAATGCAGTATCTACATATAAACAAAATTAAGTCAAATGTGTTTGTACAAATTAATTCTTTGTACAACGTTAAAAACATGCAGTCTGTTTGAGTCTGATAACATCTACCTCAGTGTATATGACTTAGCTAAAGGTAAAAATTTCATTCCTCTCTTGTGTAAAATGCTGGCACTCCATCAGAATATGATAACACATTGGAGATCATCAGCTCTCAATAAATAAGAACATGTAAGATGACTGACCTATGTGGAGCCCAACAAGAACACCTTCCTCTCTTCTTTTTCTATGTTGACTAGAATGCCAATGCTTACTTTCAGGCTTAACATGTAATTTGTTTGTCAATGTTTCCTGCCATGATGACTGTTATTGATCAATTAGTTTTGATGTTATAAACTGTCTTTAGTCTGTATGTGGTACTGTCAAACAATATGTGGAGAAAGTATCAGCTGATCTTGCAGCTGCAGTCTCATTTCTCTTAATTCCAGTGTACATTAAACAACTGCAGGTAGACATGATGGAGTATGAGACATGGAGTTGACAGAATGAGAGATTGCAGGATGAAGTGCAAATCTGCCATGGAGAGATTGCTGTTATGTTTGGTGTAGGCAATGTTCTCAACATTCATGCCAATAGTTTTCATAGTCTCTTTAACACATAACAAAAGCATGTATGGCAGTCTGATGCATGTGATATTGAACTTCCCAATACAAAGAAAAGAGACCAGTCCTTGGGATGGTCTGGAAAATACTTTATCTTTAGGGCACAATTAACAGACAGTTGTTTCTCTCTAAGTGATAGGGCTGTTTCATTTGCTTCAACATAAAGACTTTGAGTGGGTGATGTGCGAAAGGTACCAGTAGCTATTTGTATACTCTGATGATGGATGAGATCCAATGATCGGAGGTTATTCTGCCTTGCAGAACCATAAACTTGACATTCATAATCCCACTTTGAACGTATAAGCGCATGATAAAGATGAAGTAATGAAGATCAATCGGCACCCCGTTCATTAGAGGATAGAATGCGAAGGAGACTCATTGCTATCTTGCAATTTTCTCTTAGTTGACAAATGTGTGCAAGAAATAAGTTTTCTGTCAAAGATGAGTCCCAATAACTTGGCTTCTGTTGCTACTGGAATTACAGTTCATCCCATTCTTAATTCAGGATTTTGGTGAAGAGTGCATTTTTGACAGAAGTGTACACAGACGGGGTGCTTAAGAGTCAAAGCTGTAATAACTCAGAGGAGACCCCCACATAGCCTTTAAAGGAAGGCAGAGAACAGACCATATTCTGACCTAATGTCCAATCCTCACCTTCGCATCATGCACCCTGTTGGGTATCTACCTGGATACTGAACGAATGAGGATGGACTGGCAATTTGGGATTTAGCACACCAAATTGTATTCTTATTGGCTTAAACCAAAATCCAAAATGATAGTACAACATGACAAAATTTCATTCCAGCTGGGACATCGCCTGGTTAAATAAGGTCCCCGTTGTTTTCACCAGGGAACCAGGGCGAACAGTGAAGTCAGCTACTGAAACAAATCTGAAACGCACCCCAGCTCAACATCACCAGAGTTAAAGATCGGTACTATCAACATAAGAAGCCTGAATGGTAAAGAAATGGAGCTAGCTGAGGAATTAAATAATTACCAGATCAACATAATAGGGGTGACTGAAACAAAAAAGACAAAAACTGGTGAGATCTTTCTGAGCAATAAATAGAAAATGTTATATTCAGGCAGTGACAATTGAGGAAAAGAAGGCGTAACCATAGTATTCAACACTCAATGCGAGGCTAATCTTCTTGAATGGCAGGCAGTCTGAAATAGAGTGATGTGGGCAAATATCAGAATGGGGAACTGGACAATGAGACTTATTTGTGCCTATGGTCCCACAGAAGGTTCTACTAAGGTAGAAGTGAGGAATTTTTTGAGACTAGAGAAAGCAACTGACACAACGAAAAAGGAAAAGTTGGTCCTTGTTGGGGATCTAAATAGCAGAGTAGAAAACGATTGTGAGACATACAAAAATATTTTGGGAAAATTTGGAGAAAAGAGCAAAGCTAATAATAACGGCAAATACCTGTTGGATTTCTGTTCGGGACATGGACTGGTTATTACTAACGCCATGTTCCAACATAAAAATGTGCACAAATTCACATGGAGAGAAGAGGCAAGGAATAAGAAGTCTCATTGACTATGTTATTGTTGATAGTGATGTTTTTTCTGTATGGTGCAGGACACCAGAGTGTACAAAGGATTTGAAATTGGAAGTGAACACTATTTAGTCTTGAGCAGGATAAAATTGAATTTCATATTGAAAAGAATAACATGTAAGAAAGTTTTAAAGTGAATAAAAGTTGAGCAGTTCTCAGATATGAACTGTAGACTAAAATATACAAAGATTATTGAAGAAAAAATGAAAGAGTTTGAGAACAGGAACCAAATCCTGGAAATTCAGTGGCAAGCCTTGAAGAAACCCTTATCGATTCAGCCAGAGAGACATGTGGTGAGGTTGTCTGCAAGGATAGAAAAATCAGAACTCCATAGTGGACACAGAAAGTTAAAGACGCAGTGAAGGAAAAGAAGAAAGCATATCAAAAGTAATTCAAATAAGTTAACTTGTGCTCTTAGAGAATACAGACACAAATGTAAGAAAGCTAAACACTGTGTAAAACTAGCTAAACAAAAGTCAAGGGAGGACTTTGACAAGAACATAGAAAATAAATATCAAGAAGTGGCAAAATATTCTGAAGGTTGGTGAAGAAGCTTATAAATGGAGGAAAGAGTGCTGTTAAAGGAGTTGGAGATGATAAAGGTGACATGAAAATGGGACAAAAATATATCCTTGAAGTATGGAGTAATTACTTTGAAAAATTGCTAAATGAAACAAACAGTGATAGCACAGTGGTAAAAAATACTCAACAGGCATACAGTCAGAAATACATATCCATACTTGAAGTAGAAAAAGCCATCAAAGGCTTGAAATGTGGAAAGGCAGCAGGGGTAGATGATATTCGACCAGAAATGCTGAAGTATGGTAGTATAATAAAAAGTCTTACAGTGGCTGCACTGCATAGTTCAGTAGGTCTGGATAGAGGGACAAATTCCCAATGATTGGAGTAGGACTCTTATGGTACCCATATATAAAAAGGGAAATAAAACTGAATTTGAGAATTACAGAGGTATTTCTGTACTGAATGTTCCTGGTAAGATTTATGCAAGTATACTTGAGAAATGGTTTAGAAGAATTGTGGAAGAAAAGCTTGATGAAGAACAAGCTGGATTAAGGCCAAATAGATGCTGTCAGGATAAGATCTTCACTTTACGACAAATAGTTGAGAATTCATGGGAATATAACAAAGATCTGTATTTAAGTTTTGTCGATCTTAAAAAGGCATACGACATGGTGCCATGAGAGAAGCTATTCAATACGCTACAGTTGGATGGTGTCAATGGGGCATTATATCAAGCAATACTTAGTCTTTATTTGAGTTGCAAGTCAGCAGTTATAATTAAAGGAAGTACTGGAAGATGGTTTATTGTTAAATCTGGTGTGAGACAAGGATGTACATTATCCCCGCTGTTATTCATTATCTATATGGATCACATTATGAAGGAAAGTGGTAATAAACATGATATCAGAATTGGAGATGTTAATGTATGCTCTTCGCTTTATGCAGATGATGTTATACTTCTAAATAAATCTGCTACAAGTTTGCAAGATTCCCTGACTAAATTGAATAACTGTTGTAATACATATGGCATGAAGATCAGCAATAAAAAGACAAAGACAATGAAAATAGGTAGAATCGTTGAAAATGTCAACTGTGTTGTGAACGGAGAACTTGTGGAACAAGTAAAACATTTCAGCTACTTAGGCACGATTTTCAGTGAAGATGGTAAATTAAATATGGAAATAGACAACAGAATCAACAAAGCGTGTATGGTAGGAAGTCAATTGAATAAATTCATATGGTATAAGAGAGAAATTAGTCGGAACTAAATTAGCTGTATACAAGACAGTGTTCAAACCAGTTTTAACTTATGGATCTGAGAGCTGGGTCAGAAGTAAAACACTTGACCAAATACTAGAGACTGTAGATATGAGAGTTCTGAGAAAGATTAGAGGCATGAACAGATGGCATCAATGGTAGGAATCCCATTTTTTGAAAACAAAAAACCGGGAAACAATAAATTTTGTAGAATTAAGGGTTAAGAGAAATAAATTTTATTCGTTAACATTATGTATTTTAAAATAAAAAAATTAAATATTTATTTGAATTTGAATTTGATTTATTAATGTAGATAATATAAATGTTTATACATACGTCAAATAAATAGAATTCTAATAACAACACTTAAATACAGATGACAATACTTAAACACATGACACTTAAATTAAACATTAATAAGTATATGAAATATAAAGACATAGAATAAAAATATGAAATGTTAATATGTCAATAATATGGGAACTACAATGTAAATATAAACAACACGAGCCTTATGCATATTGTGTAGATGCATAATATCTGAAATTATATGAAAAATAAATGAATTTAATTTTTTAATTTAATTTAAAAATTAAAAAAAATGAAAACAAATTTATAATTAATTTTTAATATATACCTGCTCTCTTCCTTATTCTCCCTCTTCTTGTACATTGTTGCGTAGCTTATGATATCCGACGGTCCGAAATGCTTCTCATTGGTTGAAAGAAAATGAACTATTGTGGCGCATTAATATTCAAAAACATGTCGATCAATAAGAAACATTTTGGACCGTCGGATATCGTATGCCATGCGAACTAAGCTTGAGACAAAAGATTGCTAAAAATTTACCGCCGACCAGACCAACGAAATAGATGCCCTGGTTGCGATTAGTTAAACATACAGTTAGGCGACTCTTTCCCTCATTCTGACATTCTTTTCTCCGGCTGAATGAAATGTATGGAACTAAATTGTTTTCCTAAAAATTCTAACATTCTGATAATTCACTGGAATTCAAAATAAATATGTCTCTGCTTTTTGTTTTGTAAACATACATTTTTAAAAGTATGTTTATTTTTAAATTTCATCTCAAAATATTATGACTTGTACTTATTCTTATTAGAATAAGTACAAGTCATATATTAATATTCTAAATGTTAATATTCTAAAAAATCCGGGACATTTAGTGTCCCGAACTAAACATATCGGGACTCTGGGACAGAAATAATAAAACCTGGACATATAGGATCCCTAATCAATGGCAATATCATATTAAAAACGAGGATATTTGGAAAGAACTTGACATTGTTAGCATCCAGGAATGCATTAGCAGAGCTAATCTCATGTGGTATGGTCACTTAAACAGAATGGGCGAGGAAAGATTAGCAAAACAAGTATTCTCTGCCAGGTTGGCAGGAAAACGACCCATTGGAAGACCAAGGTATAGGTGGATTGATACAGTACAAATATAAGATCTGATAATGTAGTCTTGACAAGTAACAGATTGATTTGGAGGAAAATTGTAGATAGGAAGTTAGTAATGATGTAAATTTTTCATGTAGTACTGTCATATCCTGTACATCCCTTGAGGGTACATGACAAGAATTTGATGATGTGTACACACACTTTTCTATTGAAAACCTGAACCCATTACTAAGAGCCCCTAGAGAAACATGATCAATTGCTTCCTGAAGTTGTATCACAACCCAGATCACGATGTGAGAGACTTACTACAACACCGTTGATCCTTGCACTCTAGCCCACTACTGATTGATTCTTGATCCACCATCCAGGACCATGTCTTGCCAATGTAGTGTAAGACTACCAGGAACTCCTTTCTATATCGATACAAAATTAATAACGGAAAAAACTCACGTACAAAGATTATTTAATAGTATAAGTTTCACCTGCGTGTCATAGGCATCTTCAGTACATTAAGCTCAAATTAAACAATAACTGACAATTCCAAAAAGCGCCACCTAAGTAGCTGGTGTAAGATAACTAAAAAGGTCAATAAATTTTCTAAAAAAAAAAAAAATAAAAGTTAGGAAAGATTAGCTGATTTGTAAAGTACTATCTCCCATAAAGGGGATAGAAGGAAGCCGTCAGATCTGTTTAAGTTAGGAGAATGAAGTAGAGTTTCACATGTTTCTTTATAAAGGTGTTCCATGAGAAACTGACTTTTGTGAAGAACTCTTGTCTTTCTCCAATGAACTCTGTGTCTAGTGAAGATGGCATGTTCTGCAAGTCCAGACTTTCAGGTTTAAAATATTCAATATAAGATTGGTGTTCTTCTAGCTGAATAGAGGCAGATCTTCCCGTTTGTCCGAAATAAGATAATCCACAAGAGCACGGAATCTGGTAGACACCTGGATGATTAAGATGTGCAAGCTTGTCCTTAGGAGAAGTGAGAAAGGGGGACATTTTTCTAAACGGTCGAAAGGCAACAAACATATTCAGTGGTTTTAAAACTTTTGCTATACGTTCACTGATTCCTTGTACATAAGGGATAGTAATGCGCGTTATTTCTTCTGTGTTTGAAGAGGAAGACATATTAAAACTACTCAAAGTTCTTTTAATGAAGCAATTCTTATAACCATTAGAAAGGAAGAAGTTATATATTGTAGTACTTTCTGTAAAAGATCGTCTGAAGAACAAAAGGAGTGGGCCCGATGAACCAGTGTTTTAATAGTTCCTGCCTTTTGACTGGGATGGTGATGAGATTCCGCATGGATATACTGGCCTGTATGAGTCTTCTTTCTATAAACTGAGAAATGTAGGTTACCATCTGGTTGGCGAAGAATTAGAAGATCTAAAAAGGCTAATTGCTTATTTGATTCTACTTCTAGGGTAAACTTGATTCTAGGATGAAATGTGTTTAACTTAGTGAGAAATTGTTGAAGTTCATCCGAAGACCCATTCCATACAGCAAAAATGTCATCGACATATCTGAACCAATGAGTAGGTCTAGGAGAAATGTTGTCAAAGATACGTTGTTCAAAATGTTCCATAAAGAAATTGGAGATAGCGGGAGAAAGAGGATTACCCATTGCTGTTTCTTCAATTTGTTGATACAACTTATTTTTAAAGGAATAATAACTAGAATTTATTACAAAATCAAATACCTTTACAATGTCTAAAAATTATACTATTAAATAATCTTTGTAAGTTTTTTTCCATTATTAATTTTGTATCGACATGTCTACTCACGATATACCTCTTTTAAAACCCTTTTTATATGTCCACATGTCACACTGCACGGCAATACAGCAGCAAGATATTGGATCCCAGTGATAGTGGTATGGAAGAAAGGATAATAGAAAATACTCAGAAATAGAGCAAAGGATATTATTATTATTATCTGAAATCTCCATGGAGTCAAGGAAGGCTAAAAATCGCCCAAACCAGCTATCATTTCTCTTAAATTCATTCACACTACATGCGCTCACTACACCTAATGACAAACTATTCCACTCACTCACTGCTCTCTGAGAGAAAAAACTAGCTCTTATCCTTTTCTTGACTGAGCAAACTCAACTTTCATGAATCCTCCGTTTTCTCTCCCCACCTTTCTATAACACCCATTCAGAAGTTTATAGACCTCTGTCATATCACACCTCTTTCTCCTGTTAACCAGAATCTGTAATCCATACTCGCAATCTATCCTCGTAATCTGATTCTCATAATCTGGATATAATCTTTGTAACTCTTCTTTGCACCCTTTCCACAGCTTCTTTATTCCTTTGGAATTTGTGAGACGAAATCTGCACACAGTAATCCGTGTGTGGTCTTATCAAAGCCTTATAAAGAGGCAAAATGACTTCCTTATCTGTACATGTCAGATAAGGAAGGTCTGCTTCAACATTGTAATTATCCTCTGAGTTGTATTTGCAACTTTGCTATGTGACCTTTGAACTTCAAATTCCTATCCATCAATATGGCAAGATGCCTTACCTGCTTATTTTCTTGTAGCATAACCCCGCTAATATGATATGCTGCTGGAAATCTAATCACACCAAAGTGCATAATTTTACACTTACCAACATTAAACTGATAACCAATTTTGTTTGCCCAAATGTCTAGCCTATTGAAATCCTTTTCCAACTGCTGAATATCATTAGGATCCCCTGTTGCTCTTCGCATCATCGGCAAACAATTACACATCTGATATTAGACCCTGACTGATGTCATTAATGCATAGATTGCACAATAATGGTCCACCTACTGAACCCTTAGTTACACCACTGGTCATCTTATATCTGGCAGTTCACACCCACTGTATACCGCTCTTTGATATCTTTCTGTCAACCATCCCCTGATCCAAGTCACGAGTTCATCATCATGCGTATCAAGGATTTAGGCCTAGCACAGTCTGTTCCGGCCTTAGAAGTCATTGTTTAAGAGGACATCCTGGTTTTCTTTTTCCTAATGGCTTGTTTTGGTAATCTTTCTGTTTTTATTCTTTGAACGTGTTCCATCCATTTATGTTTATATTTTTTTAATTTTTTCTATTACTGGTTCTTGGTTTAATTCTTTCATAATGTCTTCATTTCTTTTGTGATCAAATAGGGTATAATTTGCAGTTTTTCTCATAAACTTCATTTCTGCTGTTGTTAATCTTTGTCTTTTTGTTTTATTGTCCAGATTTCGCTTCCATACATTAAGACTGGTAGGGCTAATGTATTGTATACTTTTAGTCTGGTTTGATTTTGAACTAGGTTTGGTTTAAATATAGAGTTAATTACACCTGTTATTTTTAAATATTTTGCAATTTTTACGTTTATATCTTTTTCATTTTCATATGTGATCATGCATCCTAGGTAGTTAAATGAATTCACCTGTTCTAAGATCTTGTTATCTATTACTATTTTAGTTCTTGCTGGATCTTGTCCTTTAAAGGCCAAAGTTTTTGATTTTTCTGTTGATATTAATATACCATAATCTTTGGCTATCTTATTTAGATCTAAAATAGTTTTCTATAAGTTATCTTCAGAATTTGTAATTATTATTTGGTCGTCGGCAAAGATGAAAGTGTTTAAGTTTACTGTAGGAGAAAGTTTAATTCCGTGATGTAAATTTTTATTCCATTTTATTATTATTTCATTTAAATAGATATTAAAAAGAGTTGCTGAGAGGGGACATCCCTGTCGGACCCCTTGGTTTATCTCTCTCGTATATGATAGCTCGTGATTTATTCTTATTTGTATTTGATTATTTTCATATATACTTGTGATAGCTTTTAGGATATTATTTGGTATTTGTCTTTCTTTTAATATGTTAAATAACATGTTTCTTTTAACTTTGTCAAATGCTTTTTCAAAGTCAATAAATGCAATATGTGTTTCTAAATTGTATTCTCTTCTTTTCTCTAGTATTAATTTTAGGCAAAAGGCCGGGTCTATACATGATCGTCCTTTTCTAAATCCATTTTGTACTTCTAAAATAAAGTTTTTGGAATATTTCATTAGTTTGCTATTTAAGATTCTGGTGTATATTTTGTAACAGGAATTTAGCATACTCATACCTCTATAGTTTTTAGTGTCATCTCTATTACCTTTTTTAAAGATAGGAATCGTAATTGCTTTTTTCCATTCTATTGGGGAGATACCAGTTGAATAAATTTTATTTAAAAATAATAAGAGTCTTTCTTTGAATCTTGTTCCTGCGTATTTATATAATTCTGAACCTAGCTTATCTTCTCCAGGTGATTTTCTGTTTCTTGTCTCTTTCAGGCTGATTTCTAATTCTTCTTTAGTTATTTCCTTTTCATTTTCGTTAATTGTTTGCCAGTTATCTTTTTTAAAATATTTGTCTGTCCACATTTCTGTATAGTAATTTAGAAATTCTTCTAATTCCAATTCAGTGTTTAATTTTATGTTTTCTTTGGTATCTGCATTTAAGTATTTCAAAATCTTATATATACATTGAGTATTATTTTATATAAATTATGTTCTAAATTAGAAACAAATTTGTTCCATGATTCTCTGTCTTTTTCTGACTTCTCTTTTAGCTATGGCTCTTATTCTTTTATATTCTGTTTCATCTTCTAATCTTTTACTGCTTAACCATTTGTGATAGGCTTCTTTTTGATTATTTCTTTGATTGTATCATCCCAGATCTTCAGTTTTTTCCTTTTATTGAATTTTTTGATCATTCCTAAGCGTTCATTTGCTGCTGCATTTAGTATCGTTTTTATATTAAGCCATTCTATTTCTATTTCTTTATTTTGTCTTATTTTATCTAGATATTGGTTAATTCTTTGTTCATCTTTCTTAATTAATTCTTCCTATATTTGCATCATCGGCAAACAATTACACATCTGATGTTAGACCCTGACTGATGTCATTAATGCATAGTTTGCACAATAATGGTCCAACTACTGAACCCTTAGGTACACCACTGGTCACCTTAAATTTGGCAGTTCACACCCACTGTATACCGCTCTTTGATATCTTTCTGTCAACCATCCCCTGATCCAAGTCATGAGTTGATATTCCAATTCCGTATTCACCAGTTTATGCAACTGCCTTTCGTGTCATATCCTGTCAAATGCCTTAGAAAATTCCAACATTATCATAGTGTGTCCATTCCCTTTATCCAACTCGGCCATAACATTGGTATAAAATATGAGGCAAATTGCTAAAACATGACTTCCTTTAAAACCCTTACTGCTATTTGGACCTTGTTTGTCTACGTATTTCTTTAAGTGAGTTCTTATGAACTTCTCTAAAATTTTCACTATGACACCAGAGATACTGACAGGTCAGTAGTTAGACACATGAGCTTATGCACCACCCTTGTACAATGGAAATATCATGCATTTCTGTGGTATCATTCCTGAGTTGAGATTCAAGTTATTTTATTATTATTATTGCATAACACCTCCAGGGAGTCCAAAGACTCATCAAGGGAGGGCAACTACTGTACTCAATCCACCAACCACAACTAACCTCAACCAGTGGTGTATTTTGTTATAGGCCGTATAGGCCCAGGCCTAGAGTGGCAAATTTTGAGGGGTGGCAGAAATTCCTGGACTCTCATTTTTGTAATTATATTTATATTACGAATTTACGATATAAATAGGTTATGCATATAAATCAACATGTTCATTAAATATGGGGGGCACTTTCTGTGGGCATAGGGGAGGGAAATACCTAAATACACCACTGACCGAAACTACCAATGCCGTCTACTGCCCACCACCACTAGTATTTCCACAGATATTCACAAACATCTGCTTTCACGGCAGGATTTGAACTCGCAGCCTTTTCGCTGGAGAATGGATATGCTAACCACTCAGCCAATGAGGCTGGCAAAAAAGTTATACAAGCATGTGAAAGACCTATCCAGTTCACCCATACATTCCTTTAGCAAATGGATTGATATTCCATCTGTCCCTATTGAGAAATTCTTATCCGGGTTATGCAACAGCTTTTCAACCTCATTTTCATGAACCTCTAACTCTTCATGCAATGTAGTAGTAGCTCTGTGGACCATGTTAAATACACCTGGTTGATATATCTTAACAAAGTGAGCACTCATTAATTGAACAATCTCATTAGCTTCTAATACTTGAGTACCATCTGCATGCAATAAAGTTATTCTTTCACATTCATTCTTTCTTTTGCAGCATAATGAAAAAATTCTTTTGGAATGGCTTTAGCTTGCATGGCCAATTTCTTTTCTTACTGCAATTTAGCTTTCCATACATCGTTACTTTTCTTGCCTGAGCTTTATATATTTCATAACTCCTCTTACTCTTATTCTCACTATGTGCTTTCCATATAGTGAGTTTCTTGCTTAATAAGCAAGAAACTCACTTGCCTAAATTTCACTACCAACTTATTTATTCTTTGAACACTAGGAATACATTCAGATAGATGCTTTTTCAAAGATTCCTATGCATTGCTGACATTTTTTCCATTCAGTAACGGATACCATGGGACCAAAGGTAGTGCTCTCCTAAGTTGGTCATAATTTCCAACTTTGTAGTTCAACATGTAACTGTTCTAATTGGACCATTAATACAATTAGATACTTCCCAAGAAAGCACAGCATGATCAATGTCACTAACTGGTGGTAAAATAGCCACATTCTAACAGAGCAGGGGCGAATTCTCCATGCTTGCTATGCTTGCTGTGCAAGCTCATTAATTGAGAAAGAAGTAATATTTATTTGTTAGTAATTGCATGCATTCATAAGCATTCCATTTAGGCTTTTATTTTTGTAGACAGAAGATGTCTTAAGCTTTTGCGGCAATAATTGAGCTTTGCATTGTGTATCGAAGGCCAATGCTTGCTTGTCTTGTCAAAGCTACTTTGGCTTGCTCGGTTGTATGAGCTTCCAGGTCCTTGCAGCAGCACTGTGATTTCATGTGCGCATAGCCATTTCATGTCGTCTCATTCTGTTGGTTAAACACAGGCCATACGCAGTCAACATAGCTCTAGCCAGAGAGCTTCAGCCAGTCTTTACAGGTGTGCGTGTTGCTTGGGAAAATTAAGTTACAACCAACTATTTATGACGATGTTATTGACCAGTTCATAAAGAAGAACCGTAGGGTAGAATTTGTATTCAAGTAGCTAAATTGAAAAAGATAGAATATCATTTGTAAAATAAATGTTGTATTTGTATGATTAAATGTACAGTACATAAATTTCTAAATATATAGTTTTAAATCGTCAGTAATTCATTATTCCGCTAATCAGACTTCAATCACACCTCTCACTCCCTGAGTGATAACAAGAGCAAGCGTGAATTTCAAGACCAGCATTCGCCCCTGTAACAGAGACCCGTTTTGATGCTATGATCAAATAACACTCTTTGACCTCAAGTTCCTTCTTTTTCATGCTGCTTGAGAAAATTGTCTCACAACAATTCAATAAATTCCTCTTCTTGCTTGTCATGAGATTTCTCATCTACCTACTCAATGTTTGAAAAATTAAAGTCACCCATAATTATCATTTGTTTCATAAGGCTAAATTGGCGATGCATTTCTTCATCCCCTGCAGCTGAGCTGCCAGGTCTGTAGCAACACCCCATCGTATATTTCATTTTGTTAGCCTCCATTTCATACCAGATAGACTCAAACTAACTGCTACATGGGACACTCTTACCATCATTGTTTTCTTGCATTTTTATCTTAACTGAACTTAAGTCATCTTATATCATTAGTAGTACTCCTTCTGTCCTATCTCTTCTGTCATTTCTAAAAATGGTATATCAATTACCCTCAATCCCATTTACCATGTCTGATTCTTTAATACCAGGTTTCACTAATGCCAACAATCTTAGGCCACATCATTCAGATGATTGATAGAAAACTGAAATTCAGGGAGCATATTGCAAAGGTGGTGAGGGTAACTCAGAGGATTGCTGCAATACTGAGAAGGACGCTGACCTGCAGAGATAAAAGAGTTATTATTCTATTGTATAAGGCCCTGATCAGACCACATTTAGACTATTGTTCTCAGATTTGGTCCCCAGGATTTGAAGGGGATAAATTGACTGTGGAAAGGGTACAGAGGTGGATAACAAAGATGGTTTCAGAACTGTATAATATGAGTTATGAGGATCGACTGAGGGAATGTGGACTGCAGAGTTTGGTGGATAGAAGAAGGAGAGGTGATATGATCAAGACTTTTAAACTGTTGAGAGGCAGTTACAGGGTAGACATTGGAGAGTTCTTTCACTCGGTGGAACGGCGGGAAGGAGTGATGACAAGGGGCCATCCCTGGAAGTTACGAAAGGAGGCTGTGCGCAAGAGGGTGAGGAGTGGTTTCTTTGCGTAGAGGGTGGTTGAACATTGGAATGCATTGCCTGAGAGAGTGGTTGGACCGGGAATGGTCAATGGGTTCAAGGAGTGGTATGATAAACTTTGTGCTTCCTAAAAACGACCTCCCACGATGAGTCTTTTGACTCCATGGAGGCCTGGATAATAATAATAATATTCAGTAAAGCAACCAACTTGAACCCCTTTGTTTCTGATGCTCCTGGCGTTTGTGTATAGACATAATAAATTACCACCTAGCCTTTTTTTTTTATAATTAGATATGCAGTCTATTTGGCCTTGTTGTAGAACTTTCTCTATTTAAAGGGTCTGAACCCAAAGCATTTTTCACTCCTTTGCTACATACATAACCATGTTTTGAAGAACGTGTGGACAGACTTATGTGTTCGTCGAACATGTTGTTTACTTTTTAACGGTATATATTAGAACACAGAAACTAAGTAAATAATTAAAAAAATAATTAAATAATTAAAACTAAGTAAATAAGATGTTGAAAGAAAGGATTAAACTGATTTTATTATAAGTAAATAAGAAATATCAGCAATAAGTTAATAAATTAATTATTTACTTAGTTTCTGTGTTCTAATATATACTGTTAAAAAATAAACAACATGTTTTGAAGATATTCATATCTTTATCATAGTTGCATACTATAGCTGAACTTTCACACATTTTTCCCATTCCTCCCTTTATGATTTAATTTCCCTGAATCTCTGCATTAGGTTTCATACCAAGAAGTAATTTTTCCAGCTCCTGATGCCAAATGCCAAAAGATATGGGAAGAAAAGTAATGTAAAAGAGGAAGAATTAAAAGAGCCAATACCATCACTGGGAAGATTCCCTTCACCACGAACTGATGTCTCACATGGAGGGGTTATAACTGAATGAAAAAACCTAAACCTTGAACAATTATTAGTACTACTTAAAGCAGTAGAGGGGACTTAGGGTAATACAGAATGCTGTAATATTCCATGTTACCCAAAGTTTCTCTACATATTTCTATAGTTCCAACATACAAAATTATTCCCTCCCTTCCCACACTTTCTTCTGATTATTTACTTATCCTATCCTATCTTCATACTTTGGAGTAAGAAAAATATTTGACCGGGTTCATTACCAGTATCCACTGCCTAGTTTCAAAAGAACTGCCTTTCTGGAAAACAGCTTGGACAGGTTAATAAATATGAGCAGGACAAGGAAAGAAAAAAGAATGAAACAAACAACAATATTAGGAATGTTTCTACTTAGAATATCAAATATATTCATCAGAAATACCCAGATCCAGACAAAACTCTAATAAAGAGAAATATCACATTAGCAGTAATAACAGAAATGAAGAAAACAAAAATGTTCAAATGAAACAGATAAAATTACGTCTGTGTATGCAGTGGAGTCAAAAAAAAAGGGAAAGCTTAAAAGCAAGAGTAATATTTTTAAAATCATTACTTGATTAAAAAAAATATCAACATTATAAATACTTGAGTGAGGGAATTCTAGAACTTGCAAATAAGTCATGGCTTCTTGAGTATTATTCTTGGCATCTATGCCTCAGAGGAAGGAAGAGAGGAAGATAACAATGCCTTCATTTCAGATTTAAAAGAGAGAGAAATAAAGTAAACCTGAACAACTATCTATTAATAATGGACAATTTCAATATCTAGTAGGGACCATTCAATTTGATGCAAATATAGGAACAAATGGTTAATACAGCTTAGAGATTTCTCCATATACTGTATAATAACTTAACAATTACTAATACCTTTTTCAAGCATAAAGATTGCTATTTGGGAAAATATAGCAATTATTTTGTTCCTAGGTTATTAAGAGCATCCTTGTTACTTATATTAATTAATTGAAAAATCAGTTTTTTTTTATCAGTAGATAAACTAGTAATGAAAAAAATCAATTCCTTTGATTGTTATTGGTTTTATTCACGTTTATCAATTATCCGAATGTATTTCTGCACTCAGTATCTTATTGGCATCTTATGCTTGCCAACTTTAATTACATACCGTCTGGGCCCTGATCAAGTCTTCTGGTAAGTTATTTACCATCCTTACCTTTAAAAAAATTTTTATACAGGTATGTGAAATTAACATCCTTTAATAAAAAACATTTTTTAAAATAATTTTATCTCTTTAACCTAGTTATTATAAAAAGGAGTGTTCAGTTGTCAAAATATCTTACTTTTTTATTAACATGATATGCATTTTTTTTTTTTTTTTTTGTGATATTATTATTATTCAGGCCTCCAAGGAGTCAAAAGACTCATCGAGGGAGGTCCTTCCTAAGACATAAAGTCTGTCAAGACTCATCGAGGGGAGGTCCCCCCCCTGAGAAACACAGTCTATCATACCACTCTTTAAACTCACTGACCGTTCTCGCTCCCACCACTCCATCAGGCAATGCATTCCACGGCTCAACCACCCTCCACACAAAGAAACCACTCCTTACTCTCTTGCTCACAGTTTCCTTTCGTAACCTCTAGGGATGGCCTCTTGTCATCACTCCTTCCAGCTGATCAACCAAGCGAAAGAACTCCCCAGTGTCAACCCTGTAACCACCTCTCAACAGTTTAAAAGTCTCAATCATATCACCTCTCCTTCTTCTATCCACCAAACTCTGCAGTCCACATTCTCTCAGCCGATCCTCATAACTATCCTTGTACAGTCCTGAAACCATCTTTGTCATCCGTCTTTGTATCCTTTCCACAGTTAATTTATCCCCTTCAAATCCTGGGGACCAAATCTGAGAACAATAGTCCAAGTGTGGTCTGATCAGAGACTTATACAACGGAATGATAACCCTCTTATCTCTGCAGGTCAGTGTCCTTCTCATAATAGCAGCCATCTTCTGTGTTACCTTCACCACCTTTGCAATATGTCCCCTAAACTTCAGGTTTCTATCAATCATCAACCCCAGATCTCTTGTCTCCCCCTACTTCCTCCAGTATAACTCCTCCCATAGAGTATGCAGCATCCCAGCGATGTTTCCCAAACCTCAAGACCTTACATTTTGCTGCATTAAACTGATACCCCCATTCATTTGCCCATCTATCTAGCTTATTTAAATCCTCTTGCAGGGCTACCACATCTGCACTATTACTAATAATCCTTCCCAGCTTCGCATCATCCGCAAACAACTGAATATCCCCCTGCAATCCACTGGCTATGTCATTGATATAAAGGTTAAACAATATAGGTCCTAGTACTGAGCCCTGTGGGACCCCACTTGTAACCCTCCTGGAAACTGCTCCACCATACACAACTCTCTGATACCTATCAGACAGCCAATCCTGAATCCAGTTGACCAATCTGACATCCAGACCCATGTGCTGCAACTTAAATATCAGCTTATCATGTGGCACCCTGTCAAATGCCTTCGCCAAGTCTAAGAAAATTGCAGTATATGCCTTTCCCTCATCTAATGTTCTTGTAACTTTATTATAAAAGGCTAGCATATTGCTAAAACAAGAACGTCCTTTCACAAATCCATGTTGATTCTCACAGATAACATTACCCTCATACCCAACCCACTAAAGGTTGCAAATCTATGATACATTTGTACAGTGGGAGAGCTAAGCTGAAAGTTTTTTAACTTGGTTATACTATAAATTAAGGGTAAGGGATAATTTCCTTATTGGGAATTGATATAATAATATAAAAAACATCAGCGTAAAGATATGCACAATACATCTCTAATACAGAGACTTAGCCTCTCCTTTACCAAGACCATACTGCATGGCAAAGAGTCACATCCTTCCAGAAGTGCCCCCGTTTTTTACGGAACAGTGCAGATCTAGACTGGAAAGTCGAAAAATATTCCAGAGGAAGGCAATGGCAAACCACCTCTGTACCTTGCTAAGAACATTCTATGAATATGCCAAAAATGAGAACGTACAATATGGTGCTGGATGGTAAGACCCCCCCCCAAGCCTGAAGGCATCCAACATGCAACTGGGGAAGAACAGACAGCTTCCACAAGTAGAACTAGTTGTTATGATGTGTCCAGGTCAAACCTGGAAGGAAGCTTGGTCATGGACGTTGCTGTTTGGAAAAGGGAGGTTCCCTGTTTCACAAGAACCCACAGCATTGGAATTTGGAATGTTAGAAGTATGAACCAAAGTAAGCTGGAAATAATAAAGATAGAAATATACTGCAAGAAGCTGGATATATTGGGAACAAGTGGACTTAAATGGACAGGAATGGGCCATTTTCAGTCATGGGACTCAGGTCATGAGACAAGTTGTAAAAATGGAGTATCTTACTCAGAAAAAAGATGGCTAGGTATGTGTTAGGTTATAATCCAGTGAGTGACAGAATCATTTCTCTCAGAGTCAGTGGACATCCAATAAATATGATCATCATACAGGTTTATGCACCCACTACAGAGGCACCAGAAGAAGAAGACATATAGAAGAATTTTATGGCAAATTACAAGAAGTGATAGATGCAACACCAAAATGAGATTTATGGCTACTTATTGGAGATTGGAATGCAAAAGTGGGAGAAACCGAGGAACAAGGAATAATAGGTCATTTTGGTTTAGGTATTCATAACACTGCAGGGAAGAGACTAGTTGCTAAATGAAACAAGCAGTGATGACAGCACAGTGGTAAAAAAACACTGACCAGGCATGCAGTCAGGAATACATATCCATACTTGAAATAGAAAAAGCCATCAAAAGCCTGTAAATAACTGTGGCAAGGTAGCTGGAGTAGATGATATTCAATCAGAAATGCTCAAGTATGGAGGTATAAAAGTCTTACAGTGGCTGCACTGCATAGTTCAGAAGGCCTGGACAGAGGGAAAAATTCTAGATGATTGGAGTAGAGCTCTCATAGTACCCATATATAAAAAGGGAAATAAAACTGATTGTGAGAATTACAGAGCTATTTCTCTACTGAGATTTTTACTAAAAATTAATGCAAGGGAAACACTTGAGAAACGGTTAAGAAGGATAGTGGAAAGAAAGATTGTTGAAGAACAAGCTGGATTCACTCCAAATAGAGGCTGTCACGATCAGATTTTCACTTTACAACAAACAGTTGAGAAATCATGGGAATATAACAAAGATCTGTATTTAAGTTTTGTAGATCTGGGAAAGTCATATGACAAGAGAGAAGCTGTTCAAAATGCGACAGTTATATGATGTCAGTGGGGCATTATATCAAGCAATACTTAGTCTTTATTTGTGTTGTAAGTCAGCAGTTAGAATTGAAGGAAGTACAAGAAGATGGTTTGACATTAAATATGGCGCCAGACAAGGATGTACATTATCCCCTCTATTTATTCATTATCTATATGGATCACATTATGATGGAAAGTGGTATTATACCTGATATGAAAATTGGAGATGTTAACGTCAGCTCTTTGCTCTATGCGGATGATGTTATACTTCTTAATAAATCCGCTACAAGTCTAATAAACAAGTAAAACATTTCAGCTACTTAGGCACGATTTTTAGTGATGAAGGGAAATTAAATATGGCAACAGAATCAACAAAATTGATATGGTAAGAAGTCAGCTGAATAAATTTATATTGAATAAGATAGAAATTAGTTAATCTGTTAACTTATGGATCTGAGAGCTGGGCCAGAAGTAAAACACTTGACCAAAGAGTTGAGAACGCAGATATGGAAGTCTTGAGAAAGATTAGGGGCATGATCAGATGGCACCAATTGCAATATCATATCATATCAAAATCGAGAATATTAGGAAAGAACTTGACATTATCAGCAGCCAGTAATGCATTAGCAGAGCTAATCTCAGGTGGTATGGTCACTTAAACAGAATGGGTGAAGAAAGATTAGCAAAACAAGTGTTCTCTGCCAGGTTGGCAGGAAAAAGACCTAGAGGAAGAACAAGATATAGGTGAATTGATATGGTAAAAGGTGCCTTAGAAGATAGAAATATAAGATCTAATAATGTTGGTGTCTTGACAGGTAACAGACTGATTTGGAGTAAAATTTTAGATAGGAAGTTAGTAATGATGTAAATTTTTCATGTAGTACTATCATATCATCTACACCCTTTGAGGGTACATGTTAGGAATTTGATGATGATGATGATGACTTCCTACCGTACTAGCTTTAGATTCTGTTGTCTATTTCATGTGTAATTTACTATCCTTATTAAAAATCACAGTCCGTGCAGTTAGCCCAGTGGTTGTGCGCTTCACAGCCATATGCCTGGGGAAGGAGTGTCCTAAGTTCAGTTCCTGTCAGTGACGTGAGGAGCTGAAGGATCTTCTTCAGCCATAGCCAAGTTAGCCGGTCTTGGGCATGGACAGTAGGGTTTTTCATCCTGTAAAGCAGACAAACCGGCCTTGTGAATAGTTTGAGGTCGGATGATTAATAAACCCTTGACCCATCAAGGTAAAAGAGGGTATAAAGAAGATCAGATGAGATTAAAAATCATGTCTAAGTAGCTGAAATGTTTTACTTGTTCTATAGGTTTGCCATTCACTGTGCAGTTGATATTCATTGCTGCTACCTATTTTCATTTGTCTGCCTTCTTATTGCTGACCTTCATATCATATCTATTACAACAGTTATTCAATTTAGTCAGGAAATCTTGCAAACTTGTAGCAGATTTATTTATTATTATTATTACACCCTCCATGGAGTCAACAGTCTCATCGTAGGAGGTTCATTCAGCTGATAACATATTTATCATATAGAATCTTAAAATCCTTAACACTCCTTGCATTAACAACACACTCTGGTAATGCGTTCCATTCACTGAGAGTTCTCTATGTTAAAAATCTACTCCTCACACCCCTCTTCACCACGCTTTTACATAACTTTCAGGAATGACCTCTGATTCTTCCCCTCTCACCTACTCTTTTTATAATCCCCTCTGGATTAATTTGATAAAATCCTCTCACTAACTTAAATGTCTCTGTCATATCATCTCTCTTCCCCTATCCACCAAACCCTGTAATCCATATTTCTTCAACCTTTTTCTGTAGCCAGCATTCCAAACTCCTGATATTGTCTTAATCGCTAGTCTCTTCACCTTTTCCAATGTCTCCACATCACATTGAAAAACAGGTGACCAGATCTGAGCAAAATAGGCCAGGTGTGGTCTGACCAGTTCCTTATACAGTGGCACAACCACTTCCTTAACCTGACATGTTAGAGTATCTTATCATAATGTGCAGCCTTTGCAACACTAGCAATATGCCCTCTAAACTTCAGTCTACTGTCAACCATCACTCCCAAATCTCTAATCTCATTCACTTCCTGCAATATGGCACCACCGATGTAGAAGTCAATTTAGAAGTATAACTTCATCCACATAAAGCAAAGAGCTGAGTTTTAACATCTCCAATTTTGATATCAGGTTTAATACCGCATTATTTCATAATGTGATTCATATAGATAATGAATAACATAGGGGATAATGTACATCCTTGTCTAACACCAGAATTAACATCAGACCATCTTCCTGTACTTCCTTCAATTCTAACTGCTGACTAACAACTCAAATAAAGACTAAGTATTGCTTGATATAATGCCCCATTGACACCATCCAACTATAGCATTTTGAATAGTTTCTCTCTGCACCTTGTCATATGCCTTTTCCAGATCTACAAACTTAAATACAGATCTTTATTATATTCCCATGATCTCAACTATTTGTCATAAAGTGAAAATCTGATCCGCACAGCCTCTATTTGGCCTGAATCCAGCTTGTTCTTCACCAAGCTTCCCTTCCACAATTGTTCTCAATCATTTCTCAAGTATACTTGCATATACTTGAGAAATAGTGCAATTGGAAGAACGACGGTACATTGCACCCTTCGATTGGAATAGGCCTAAGTTCGATTCTCGTCGCGACGGGAGGAATCTTTATCTGGACGATTTCAATCGAAGGTGAGTTAGCCGATCTCATATGGAGGTAGCAGGGTTTTTTCTCCTGGAAACTCGGGTTTTTCATCTGCCATACAGACAAATCGGCCCTTCAGAACACACGCAATTTACACATAGAATATAAGTTGTGGTGGAGGTGGGCGGTAGATGGCATTGATGGAGATGATTAGTAGTAGAGGTTCGGTGTAGTGGTTGAGACAGTTGTAGGTGTCCTCCCGCGATGAGTCTTTGGACTCCTTGGAGGTGTCAGGAATAATAATAATAATAATACCTTACCAGGAACACTCAGTAGAATTCTCACATTCAGTTTTATTTCCCTTTTTAATATATCAGTACTATGAAAGTTCTATTCCAATCATCTGGAATTTGTCCCTCTGTCCCAGCTTCTGAACTATGCAGTGCAGCCACTGTAAGACTTTTATTCCTCTATACTTGAGCATGTGTGGTCGAATGTCATCTATGCTTGCTGGTTTTTCTGGAGTAGATTTGAAGCTTTTGATGGCTTTTTCTACTTCAAATATGGATATGTATTCTGATTGCATGACTGGTCAGTGTTTTTTACCACAGTGCTGTCACTGATTGTTTTATTTAGCAATTTTTCAAAGTAAATACTCTATACATCAAGGATATGTTTTTCTACAGTTTTTTATCACCTTTATTACCTCTAATTCCTTTTTCACTCTTTCCTCCATTTCTGAGCTTCTTCAACAACCTCCAGAATATCTTGCCACCTTCTTGATATTTATTTTCTATGTTCTTACCAAAGTCTTCTCATGGCTTTTGTTTAGCTAGTTTTACACAGCGTTTAGCTTGCTTACATTTGTCTCTGTATTCACTAAGAGCACAAGCTGATGCATTCACAATGAACTTTTGATATGCTTTCTTCTTTTCCTTCACTGCCTCCTTAACTCTAGTGTCCTGCACCAGAGAGAAAACATCACTATCAACAATAACATAGTCAGTGAGACTTTTCTTATTCCTTGACTCCTCTCTCCATGTGAATTTGCACACATTTTTATGTTAGAACATTGTGTTAGTAATAACTACTCCATGTCCTGAGCAGAAATCCAACAGGTATTTGCCATTATTATTAGCTTTGCTCTTTTCTCCAAATTTTCCCAAATATATTTCTGTATGTCTGACAATCATTTCCTGCTCTGCCATTTAGATCCTCCAACAAGGAGACCAACTTTTCATTTTTCATTGTGTCAGTTACTTTCTCTAAAGCCTCAAAAAATTCCTCCACTTCTACCTATGTGGGACCTTCTGTGGGATCATAGGCACAAAGAAGTCTCATTGTTCAGTTCCTCATTCTGATATTTGCCCACATCACTCTTACTTGATATTGCTTGCATTCAAGAAGATTAGCCTTGTATTTAGTGTTCAATACTATGGCTACTCCTTTTCCTTGATTTTCATTGCCTGAATATAATATTTTGTATTTATTGTTCAGAAAGATATCACCAGTTTTTGTTTCAGTCACGTTTATTACATCGATCTGATACTTATCCAATTCCTCACCTAGCTTCATTTCTTTGCCAGTCAGGCTTCTTATGTTGAATGTACTGATCTTGAACTCTGGTGGGGTATGTTTTAAGGTTTGTTCCAGTAGCTGTCTTTTCGCTGTTTGCACATTCCCTGGCAAAAACAACGTGGTCCTTGTTTAACCAGGCATTGCCTCAGCTGGCAGGAAATTCTGTTCATGTTGTGCCATCATTTTATATTGTTGTTCAAGCCAATACAATTTGGTCGGCTAAATCCCAAATTTCCAGCTCTTCCTCGTGAGTTCAGTATGCAGCCTGTTAGGTGCAGTAAACTGCACCTAACAGGACACACCATTAATAGATATTAGGTCAGAAGCCCTGTTTGGTTCTCTGACAAATGCTGTGTGGAGGCCTCCTCTCAGTTATACTGCTTTGAACCTTAAGCACCTCTATTACATTGCAGGTAACCCTCATATAACACAGATGTTAGGTTCATCATGTAAATCACATTATGCGAGACTCAGATCACATAGAAAAAATAGGGTTATATTCCGAAATTGTTTTTTTTTTTTTTTTTTTTTATAAACAACAATGACATATCCAACAAAAATATATTTTTATTTAATTCAGGTAATTCATGTAAGAAAGCATATAAATTATGAAACAAATACATAGTATAAAATAAACATTACAAATTGTACATAAACTTCATTGCACATAATACATAAATGTTTTAGGCAAAATAAAATAAAGTGCATATTTTAATCTTTCATTGCATGAGGTTTTGAGGATCAGTTAATAAACATTGGTTTGTCATGTAATCACCTGATGCATTACTACAAAACAGTAGAGTAATTCTATCTTTGGAAACTTTGAATCCATAAGCTGATCTTTCATTTTTCGAAATGGTGTTGGTGCATTTTTGCATTTATTTTCCAGTATGATCTGGATTCATCCACATTGAACACCTGGTCTGCACTATAAATATTTATACATTTTGAGAGCTTTTTGTTTAATAAGATTTCCATCTGAAGGAATTTGCTTTTGAGTGCCATCTTCTATCTATCCAAATCATTAGAGATTTTTCTGATTAGAATATCTCGTACATGAGCAACATATTTTGCCCTTTTTGTTGACCCAGCAATAAACACTTTCTCAGATTTCATGTTTATTTTGTTTGATTGTTCGAATTGTTGATTCAAATGTTGAGTTTCCATTTTGCAACCAGATCCATGATTTTAATTTTTTCTTCGAGAGAAATGAATTTTGCTTTCAATGTTTTTTTCCCCCCTTTCATTGCAGTTTGTGTCCCTTACTATAAAAATAAATTTTTACATAAAAAATGCATTGCATATTAATTATGTATGTAACTCACCAGAAAATAAAGTGCTCAGCTTGAGATTAACACACTCATGATTTTGAATGCACTTTCCTGGCAGAAAATGAAGACAATTTTCAACAATAAACACTTTATATGGTAAACAATTGACGTACATGCATGCTAAAGGGTATTTCCCCTAATATAAATTCGCTGCTTATAACTACATGTGCGATATGGGCAGACACAAATTTAACGAAGATAAAATTTGATTTTCAAGTTGTACGATGAAAAACATGAAAAGATAAAAAGTTACTACAATTTGTAGACCGTGGTTTTATCAAAACTGCGTTGTATAAGTACCGTGTTGAACAAGGGTTACTACAATTTGTAGACCGTGTTATACGAGCATTACCTGTATTTTTAAATATTAATGCATGTAATTTATTTTTACAAAAAAAAGTTGTTTTGAAACTAATTTATTAAGAATATATTTATTTATTTAACTAAGTAAATCATTTTTGCATGACATTAATATGAAAAGTCAAGATGTGACTGTTCGTATTAACTTAATGTGAAAAATACATTCTAAACAAAGTGTTCAGTCTTTAAGAATATATTTTTGTTTTGTGAAAGACTTGTCATTGGATAACTCTTTTGAAGATAAGGTTAATACATGCTGTATTTTATAGCCTGTAAATGTGCCTTGTATGGCAGTGCGTGCAAATTAAATTTAGTTAGGATGTGATATCATATGACAAAAAGATATACTCTTGAACTGTATTTTTCTTCATTTTTATATCATCTCTTCTTGTAATTTTTGTAATATTGTTGCTAATTTTTTATATAAATCTGTTAGTTTAAAAGGTCATTTTATTGGTCCAGTTCTCTGAAAGTTCTTAATTATGATATTTTAAATATCTTTCATTAAAACAGTGGAGTACTCTGTTTTATAACCTTGGTGGTAAAGATGGATTAAGTTCTGATCACTTTCCTTAGTATTTCCCATAAATGTAAAACACATCTCCTAGGAGATGTATGATATGGGTGGGAGTCACTACCCAGACCGGTTTCAACGTTTATTGAGGTCTCATCAGTGAGTAGGCAGACCCTGAAATGCCAAGGTTTAAGTAATACAGATCTTATCAATTTTTCCTATGCAAGTTGCCACAAGGTGCTTTGACCTTATTAAGAATCTCCAGATGAGAGAAAGATGTGAAAAGTTTTTTACCTTGGGTATAATATATGTTAAAGATACCAAGTAATTTTATAACCTTGGTTTTAATCCTTTTTCCCAAATAAGCAAACAGACAAGTAAGTTAAGTTTGCGCCTGAACGTGGTTCAAGGAGTACTCTGTTGAACTTTACATTTTATACATTTGTATGATTTCTTTTGGATTTTACCCTGTTATAGAAAAATTTTATTTTATTTTTTTTCTTTAGTCTGGTTATCTTTAAAATCTGGTTCTCCAAACATATCCATATTTCTGATTTCATTATTTGCCATTGTTACATATTCTGATATTGAAAAGGACTTGTTCAAAAATTTCTTGAAATTTCTGATAATTAAGAAATTACCTTTTACAATTTGATTGTTTTGGTGAAACTTGGAAAAAAAAATTTAGATTATTTTGTTTTGGACATAATCATTTTTGCATTCATTATCTTTACATTTATCTGAGGAGGAGGATAATATTGCAAATGAAACAAAATCAGTGGATTGCAGCAAAGATTTCAAATTTAATAATTTTTTTGGGTTTATATATGGAAATATCAGAACAATTTTCCATATTGACGGAATGACCTATTGAATCTCAGGTGTATATACTGCATCTTACAACGCTATCAGCAATTTTATATGCTGATAGTGTTGACAGAGAATTTTGTGATGTAGATATATTTCTAGAATCCAACAATTGCACCTGGAAAATAATAATTACTTAGAAGTAGAAAAATTAGATAAAGAAAATAAAATTGTAGAATTACTAATTATATGAAGAACCAAAGGCTTCAATTCGGCGACATGAACTTATTTAAGTTAAGGGATAATATATATCCCATACTGTTTCTTAGCCGAATAAGAAACTCAAAGAGTTTCATGCTGAATATAGAAACTATATAAAGTTCGGCAATTCCAAGCGTAAGCAAATACCTGGATAGTGCAGCACCTGACCCTTGAAGGTAGTGCAAGCTGAGGCAACTCATAGAAAGGGTGGAGCAAGCTCCGATCACTATTCTTGATATTTACTCATAATGTGAACTTAATTCCTAGGAGCTGTATTATTGTTCAACATTATGAGAGAAGGTCACTACCCAGACCCGTTTCGACCTTTTTTGAGGTCTCATCAGTGAGTAGGTGGACCTAGTTAATACCAAGTTTGTAGTGAACAGAACTTGCATCCCTTTTATGAGATTTGCCAAGAGGTGTCGTAATAAATTACTAATTATATGAAGAGCCAAAGGCTTCAATTCGGCAACATTAACTTATTTAAGTTAAGGGATAATATATATCCCATGAGTTGCCTCAGCTTGCACTACCTTCAAGGGTCAGGTGCTGCACCATCCAGGTATTTTCTTACGCTTGGAATCACAGAACTTTATATAGTTTTTATATTCGGCATGAAACTCTTTGAGTTTCTTATTCGGCTAAGAAACAATATGGGATATATATTATCCCTTAACTTGTAGAATTACATTCAAAAATAAAATTTCTTGATAACCAAAAGAAAACAAGCCATCAGTTAAATAATAAGAATGTTATAAATCTAGAAGATGAGATACAAAGATGAGAAGAGTATATAACAGAAATGTATAATGATCCACAGGCCTGCCAAACCAATGTTTAGTGTTCATTCAAATAATCCAGGTATATTTACAAAAGAAATAGTAAGCACAATAAAAGATCTACCTAATGACAAAATGACTGGATGTGATGGAATATCAACTGAGTTAATAAAGAAATAGATTTTTTAATAGAAATTGTACAGAATATATGCAATACAGACATTGCTACTAGAAGACTTAATAAAATCTATTTGCAATCTGAAACCCAAAAAAGAATAATGCTGCAGAATGTCAAGATTATAGAACAATTAATATCATATCCCATACTTTTAAAATACTGTTAACAAAAATAATAAAAAATAGAACAGTATCTAGAATTTAATGCAATATAAGTAATCAACAAAAAGGATTCATGCCAAGTACAATTAATGCAACTTATGACTAACATCTCTACTTTATAGACTTTCAAAAAGCATTTGACGTAATAAACCATGAAATTTATTATTATTATGAGGTTATTATTATCTGAGACCTCCAGGGAGTCAAGGACTCATTGACAGAGGCTATAAATCTCCCAAAGAAGCTGTCATAACTCCTCTTATATTCATTCACACTAGATGCACTCACTACTCTGTGAGAGAGAAACCTAGCTCTTAGTCCTTTCTTAACTGCTTATGAACTTAACTTCCATGGATTCGCCCCCCCCCCTTGTTCTCTCTCAACATTCCAAACAACAAAAAATTTCATCAGACGATATCCTATAACACCCATTCAAAAGTTAATATACTTCTATCATATCACATCTCTTTCTCCTGTTAACTGGAGTCTGTAATTCATATTCACAGTCCTCATAATCTAATTACCATACTACGGATATAATCTTTGTAACTCTTCTTTGCACCCTTTCCACAGCTTATTTATCCCTTTGGAATCTGTGAGAACAAATCTGCACACTGTAATCCATGTGTGGTCTTATCAAAGCCTTATAAAGAGGCAAAATGACTTCCTTATCCGTACATGTCAAGGTTTGCTTCAACATTGCAATTATCCTCTGAGCTGTATTTGCAATTTGCTATATGACCTTTGAACTTCAAATTCCTATCCACCAATATGCCAAGATCCCTTGCCTGCTAATTTCCTTGTAGCATAATCGGGCTAATATGATTTGCTGTTGGAAATCTAATCACTCCAAAGTGCATAACTGTTACACTTACCAACACTAAACTGATAGCTATTTTCGTTTGCCCAAATTTCCAGCCTATTCAAATCATTTTGTAAGTTATGGATATCAGTAGTATTCACAATTGCCCTACCTATCTTCGCATCATTGGCAAACAATTGCACATCTCCTGTCAGACCCTTCCTAATGTCATTAATATATGGATTGAGGATTTGTGGGTTGCAAAAATTGGTTGATAGGCGGAGGAGGGGAGATATGATTGAGACATTCAAATTACTGAAGGGTTTCTATAAAATTAATTCAGAAGATATTTTTGAGTACAGGGCTGGTTGTGGGAGGACTAGGGGACATCCATGGAAACTGGGCAAAAGTGTGGTTAGTAAAGGTGTTAGAGCTGGGTTCTTTACTTTTAGAGTAGTGAATGAGTGGAATGCGCTCCCTGAGTCTGTGGTGGATGCTGTGACAGTGAATGAGTTTAAGGCGAGGTATGATAGATACTGTATGAATGTCAAATAGTTGTGATGAATATGATTTGGGGCCTCCCTCGATGAGTCCAATGACTCCCTGGAGTTGCCCGTAATAATAGTAATAATAATAATAATATATAGATTGAACAAAAATAACCCAGGAACTGAACCCTGAGGTACACCACTGGTCATCTTAAATCTGGCAGATTCACACCCACTGTATACCACTTTTTGATATCTGCCTGTCAACCATCCCCTGATCCAAGTCACAAGTTTATATTCCAATCCCATATTCTCCAATTTATGCAACAGCCTTTCGCGTGGTATCCTATCATATGCCTTAGAAAAATCGAACGTTATCATAGTATATCCATTCCCTTTATCCAACTCGGCCATAACATTGTTATAAAATATGAGCAAATTGCTAAAACATGACCTTTCTTTAGAAAACCTATGCTGCCCATTGCAGAATATAGGTTGTGTCTACCCATTTCTGTATGCGAGTTCTTACCAACTTCCCTAAAATTTTCACTACCGCACCAGAGATACTGATATGTCAGTAGTTAGATACATGAGTTTTTGCACCACCCTTGTACACTGGAACTATCCCTGGATATACACTGGACTCAAGTTATACAAATATGTGAAAGGCCTAGCTAATTCAGCTGAACATTCCTTTAGCATTTATGCTGATATTCCATCTGTCCCTATTGCCAAATTTTTATCCAGATTATGCAACAACTCTTCGATCTCATTCTCATACACACTCTAACTTTTCATCCAATGTAGTAGTAGCCCTGTGGATCATCTGAAATACACCTGGTTGATATATGTTTGCAAAGCAAGCACTCATTAATTGAATAATCTCATTAACTCCTAACACTATAGTACCATCTGCATTCAATAAGGTTATTCTTCCACATTCATTCTTTCTTTTGTTTGTGGCATGACGATAAATTTCTTTTGAGTTGCCTTTATCATCGCTGCTATCATCGATAATCACCTAAGAGTTCTATACTACATTGTCCTTGCTCACTAACTATATAACATTTCTTCACTCTAAGTGGGAAAGGAATAACAAAATTCTGTATATTACCAGCTCTTGGGAAGATTAACAGATCCATCACTTAATTCACATTTTCATTTTACACCGCCTGATCCTTCTTTCTTGAATTGGGGTCAGAACATCTCCACTTGGCCTTTATCCACGTGATTACTCATAGAGGTCATCCTACTTGGCTTTACTGAACGTCTGGCGATGTGCCCACATCTGTCTGTTTCTGATGCTGCTAGTCCTCTTCAGAACTGCTGGTTCAGGAATTCCATCCCGAGGAGATAGCTAGTCAGGGTGCTGGAACTGCGGGTGCCAACATCTAACATCTCAGGGCGATCCGGAATCCATCAGGAGGCGAGGCAGGGGCCTAATGTCCAACCACGTAAAACATCCATAAAGGGTCAGGAGAACAAGAAACAAAAAGCCTTGAGAGAGGGGAACAAATCCCTTTTATTCTGCACCCTTGGCGCCCTCTTTACTGCCGCGTTCTTACGCACGGCACTCGTCTCCATTCCCCACGAGATGATCCAGTATACCGCGTCATCACGGGAAAACAAACTAGTGTCGCTTTCCGTGTAAACGGTTATGCTTCAAACCAAACGTTCACCTGAATGGTCTTCCCACGAACTTTGAACTTTTGTTTACATCTTGATAAACATTTTATTTCAAGAATACCCTTTTATAGTTACAATTTACAAATTGGAAATCTTTTCTTAGTTTTGAATAAACAAGTTTTCTTTCATAATTCTACATTTAAAGGTATTTATAGCCCTATTAGCAATATCCTTTTGATAGCTTAAGTACAAGTTTCTCCTTGTTGATATGTTAGACTTGCTAAATCTTGGATGAAATAATTTTTTTATAAATTCTCTCATTCAAGATCTAATAACGGAAATTGTGGTGAATGACGTGGAGGTGAATAGTCTATTACAAAAGCTCAATGTCAATAAATCTGTGGGATTGGATGGTATACCAGTTTGTGTCGTACGTGAACCGGCTAAAGAATTGTTATTGCCCTTGACCATTTTGTTTAATTTGAGTCTTGGGTCTGGGTTAGTCCCAAGGGGGTGGAAAGAGGGGAAAATAGTTCCACTGCATGAAGGAGGTTCCAAGACTGCTGCTGCAAATTACCGACCGATCAGCATATCAGGAGTCGTTGTCAAGGTTTTTGAGAAAGTAGTCAAGAGAAAAATAGAGGAATGTATAGATGAAAATGGGATACTGTATGGGGGATAGCATGGTTTTGTGAAGGGTAGATCATGCCTCAGTAACTGGCTCACGTATTATAACACAGTGACCGCTGAACTGGGCAAGGGTAAGGGTTTACACTGATTCTACTGGACCTTGCTAAGACCTTTGACAGGATACCACATAGAATTCTAATCAAATTCTATGGACTCCAAGGAGTCCAAGAATTTGTCCAAGAACAGAACCCTGCGACACACCACTAGTCACAGGTGTGTCGCAGGGTTCTGTTCTTGGACCACTACTGTTCAATTTGTTCATTAACGATATAGGAAAGGATCTGAGAGGAATTGTTCATTTGTTTGCTGATGATGCAAAGTTGGGTAGAACAATAGTGAGTGCACAGGATGTCAAAATTTTGCAGCATGATTTGGATAGTTTGGAGGATTGGGCTAAGGAGAATGGATGTCAATTTAATGTGGCAAAATGTAAGGTTATGCATTTTGGGGTGAAAAGATTAGCAGCAGTATTTCACAGTGGTGTACTCCAGGAGATTGACGAGGCCAGGGATTTGGAAGTGTTGGTGGATAGGGAGTTGAAGTTTAGGGGGCACATCACAAAAGTGGCTAAATTAGCTCATCAAATCACTTGATTGCTGAAAAATAGTTTAACAAGCAGAGACAAACAGGTTATTGTTCCTCTGTATCGGTCTTGATAAGACCCCATCTAGACTACTGTGCCCAAATATGGATGCCAGGGTTTCTTATGGATGGGGAGGATCCAGAGATGAGTGACCAAGATGATAGTAGGTCTATGGAATGAACCTTATGAGAACAGGTTGAAGATTTGTGGATTGCAGAAATTGATTGATAGGTGGAAAAGGGGTGATATGATTGAGACATTCCAGTTACTGAAGGGGTTTCTATAAGATTAATTCAGAAGATATTTTTGAGAATAGGACTGGTGGTGGTGGGAGGACTAGGGGCCATACATGGAAGCTGGGTAAGAGTGTGGTTAGCAAGGGTGTTAGAGCTAGGTTTCTTTCTTGGAGAGTGGTGAATGAGTGGAATAAGCTACCAGAGTGTTGTGGGTGCCATGACTGTCAATGAGTTCAAGGCGAAGTATGATAGATACTGTGTGAATGTCGAATAGTTGTTCTTGACATGATGTTAGGGCCTCCCTCGATGAGTCTATGGACTCCTTGGAGTTGCCCGTAATAATAATCATATAAAGGTTGAAGCACAGAGGTGAGTCCTCTTGAGTTTACAGCTATTTTTGTGTTCATTTTGCTTAACAGCTTCAGTTTTATGGCATCTAAACTGATACCATACTAATAATCAGGTTGCTGACTTAAACTGCCAGGATGTCCAGACCACACCTTCTTTATCTATAACTTCATGTCTTCCTCATCCATCCATCCTTTTGGATGAATATGAATGTAAACTCCTTTGGGAAGTTTTTCTTTTAAAAATTAAAAAAGGTGGCAATTTTGTTCCAACTACACAGCATGACAAAACTACAGTATAGTGGGTTTTTTCATGATCTGAAGTTTTAACAATAATATTTTTTTTTTGCCTTTGGAGTCAAAAGTCTTGTTCGAGGGCACATCAAAAGTCAGAGGAACTTCAACCATATTAGCTGTCTGTGAAAGTTCAAAATTGTCTTTTTCTTGCATTTATGATGAATCTGTGAAACCTGATGATTTTATTTTTGAATTCGTCTGACATTTTTTGTGAAATTTTCCTTTATGCACACATGCACAAATCATTTCTCTTCATAAATCTAAATCACTATGATAGCGACCCTGTAAAATCTTTCTTTACAGATATTTCTTTCTGTTGCCAATAATTTTGCTCGTTGAATAATCGTTTTTTGTAGATAAGCAGCAACCGATCTTTGATCCATTATCCAAGTTAATTTGGCCATTTTGCTGGTTTTCTGCAGAGATTATTTTTTAGAATTTCCTTTTATTAATTGCTGCTCTTGTTTCCTTCAGTTTTGTACCATTTTTTCTGTAGGTGGAGGCCCAAAGTGCTGCTCTGCCATATTCGCATTATTTTTGCATACTCAATCACACTACGCTTGAACACTATCATGTAGCTATGTCTGTGCTTCTTTAGAATCCATGGGTTATAAAAAAATAAATATAATAATGTATTGATTGTTAACCACCATGCAACTATTCAAATTGGTCATATATTACTGACAATGATGCACACACACATATAAACATATTGGTATATATGACACATTGTAAGATGCATTGGTTTATAAGATACATTTAGCTTATAGGACGCATCCTAATTTTCAGATAACAAAAAAGCGAGTCTTATAAGGCAGAAAGTATGGTAATTGGAAGGAAATCTTACAGTGAAGGGACCAAATAAATACAAAATTCTAACAAAAATGAATGAGGAGGAGAAAATTAAGCTTGTAATAAACAAAGACAAAGCTTGGTTAGATGTTTTCTAACCAGGTAATAAAACTAAAATTGATATAATACTAATTGTACAGTGGAGGAAATAACATTAAAAGAAGTCCAACAGCAGCACATCATAGTAAATCAGGAAAATTTGATGGAGAAGATGGAATAAATATAGAGCTTATTACATAACCAGGCATCCTGTGTATCAAATGTATTTTGATACACAGGATGTTTTGCAGTTATATCGAAAGTTGGAATAAGGCCATTATAATTCCAATATATAAAAAAGGTGATAAGTGCAACTATGAAAACCAAAGTGGAATGAGGTTTCCAAATACTGGGAAACTTATTCCCAAACACTTCAGAACTCAAATCATGCGTAGAATATAAACTTTATGAAAAACAAAATGCCTTCTGGAAAAGACGATCATGTATTGACCTAGGTTTTACATGAAAAATCCTAATGGAAAAGCATTGTATTTGTATTTGTATCTTACTAGCCTTTGACAATCTTAAGCAACAAGTTTAGAGGACGTATTGCTAAGGTTGCTCAAATAACTCATAAGATTACTTGGCTATTGAAGAATACACTAGCGGTAGAAAAAAGGAAGTTTTAATACATCCACATCTGGATTACTCTGCTCAATACTGGTCTCCTGGGTTTCTTGGGAATGAGGAAGTGGTTGAGGAGATTCAGAGGTGAGTGACCAAGACAGTGAGTGGTCTGTGGAATGTATCCTAGAGGATAGATTGAGGGTTGTGGATTGCAGAAGTTGGTTGATATGAGTAAAAGAGGGAATGTGATAGAAACCTTTAAGTAACTTACAGGATTGATGCAGGGGAATTGTTTCAGCACTGGGCTAGAGGGGCCAGAACAAGAAGTCATCACTGGAAGTTGAATAAAGGTGTGGTTAATTAGGGATTTGAGGACTCGATTTTTTGCTTGGTTGTGAATGGGTGGAATGGGTTGCCAGACTCAGTTGTGAGCGCTTTGTCTGTTAATGGGTTCAAAAATAAACTAAAAGCCTTTTGAAATGTGGATCCTCAGAAGAATCCTTAGAGTCCGATTGACTGCCAAAAAAACAAATTTAGAGATGATTGGAGAAGATAGGACTTTGTTGAGAAACCTATTAAGAAAAGGAAAACCACTTACTTTGGTCACATACTAAGGCATGAATCACTACAAAAAACACTTTTAGAAGGAATGATACAAGAAAAAAGCAGAGGAAGACAAAGAACAGATTGGATGGGAAATATTAAGGAAGAGAGAGAAGCACAAAACCGTACATAGTGGAAGTTGACTACCATGAGCTTCTACCTTGCACAGTTTTGTCCTTCTCTCTTATGGTTTCATGACTCTTGTCTTGGAAGGAGATGACAAGACAAGAGTCATGAAACCCACAGGTGATGACTTTCACCAAAAGTTTCTTGGGAGGGGATTAGCCTTTTACATTAGCCTATTAATCCTGTTAGTGTTTAAAAAGGTGCTTTTCAGGTTTCAGAATATATTATTCTTCCCAGATGATTGACCAGAAACAATATGCCAATCCCAAAGTCTTATAGTATAGTGACATCATCTTTCTATGTGAATAAAACACAAGGTGAATTTATGTTTGAAATACCGAGAGGGAAAAAAAATTAACAATTTAGATTTATAAATGTATATACCCTAGTCTCTTCCCCCCCCCTCGTTATCTGCTAGTTCGCTATCTGCAGTCAACCCCAGTCTGAAAATATTAAATGGAAAATTTTAGAAATAAATAATTTATAATTACATAGGCAAAGTGGATATTAGATTCAACATTATTTCAAAGCCAAATGTTTGTAGAAACTATGAAAGTTTTGCAAGTTGACCTGAGAGTTTACGAGAATGCAATCCTTGACATCCCTGGGTTGCATTAGCTATCTTAAGTCAAGTAGTGCAAGCTAAGCCAACTCGGGGATGCAGAGGATTGCATTCTCGTTAACTCTCAGGTCAACTTACAAAACTTTCATAGTTTCTACAAATATTTGGCTTTGAAATAATGTTGGAATACAAACCTTCGGCTTTCAAATAATCTTGGATCTCATATCCACTTTCCCTATGTAATTTTACATCGCCGAAATGAAGCCATATGGCTCTTTCTTTTAGTAATAGACAATTCATAAGTTTTAAATTGTGCGCCATTTTGAGTAGATCTCGGATATCAGATCGACTATTGCGGTATCGCAGCGATTGTGTTCAAGTAACCCTTATTTTACTTAATAATCCCCCCCAAAGTGCAAGAGTATGTAGTAGTGCAAGGGTGGTGATGCTGTCAGTTCAGATATATATGCCAAAGAGAAGCCATAAAGTACTTCCTTTTAAGTAAAAAGGTGAGAGTTCTCCACCTCATAAAATAATTTTTAAAAAAATATGCTGAGATTGCTAAGCTTCTGTTTACCTTCATATAACTTTTATTACAGTATGTTGTTGTAATTGTTGTATTTTATTATTATTTATTGTTGTTAATCTCTTACTATGCCTGATTTATAAATTAAACTTTATTATAGATATGTATTATTATTATCAACACCCGACCTCCATGGAGTCAGAGACTCATCGTGGGAGGTACTCACTATTGCATACAATGCTCATCCAACCACATCTTAAATTCAATGTGTCCACATCCACAACACACTCAAGCAATGCATTCCACTCACCAACCACCCTCCATGCAAAGAGCCTGCTTCTCACTCCTTTGCTCACGCCCTCCTTATACAGTTTCCAGCAATGGCCTCTTGTTCAACTTCCCTCTCCAATACTATGAAAAATCTCTTCCATGTCTACCTGATAACAACCCCTGACCAGTTTATATATCTCAATCATATCCCCCCCTCTTCCTCCTATTCACGAAGCTCTGCAACTTACATTCCCTCAATCTATCCTCGTACTCCACATTCCAAAGACCACTGACTACCTTTGTGAATCTTCTCTGTACCCTTTCCAACATATCCTCGTCACCATGAAAACCCGGCGTATGTGTATTAAAAAAAGATAGGATTCAGTACTATCTGTGGTTTCAGATATCCACAGGGTGTCTTGGAACGTATGCCCTGTGGATAAGGGAGGAACTACTGTAACTGAAACAAAAAGAAATGGTAATTTAAAAAAATAAAAAATGTGATGTGAAAATTCTCAGTAATTTCAAATGTAACAGAGTTCAAAATCATACAAGAAAAAGTTTATAAAGTTTTGGCAAGACCCACTCTATTTATAATTTCACCATTACAATTTCAACAAGTATTTGCTTGTTGAAATTATAATGTAAGAACACACACCAGCTTACTAACCCATCATCTATAATTACAAAAGTTTAAAAAATCTACCAATCCAGATTACATCTCTGCAATGAGTCCATGATAAATCTAGACTTGGAGGTATGATGATAATAATCTAAAGATATTTTGAGGTTAACTTATTTCCTTAAAAGAAAAATTCAGTTTATCTGTCCTTCACAGAAGATATAGCAGTCAGATAGCAGTGGCACTGTATTAAGCCATTTTGAAATTTAATGGAGAAAACACATCGAGATATAAGAATTACTAATGAAATTTATTTAGCTGACAAATTACTGTGCCAGTATTTTGCCTTAGTCGCCCAGACATCTTCAGTGGCACAAAGAAATAGAACTAAGTATGTGCACACTAGCAGGAAGGCAAACACGGACAGTATGAAAGGCAAGATCCAATAGACCTAACTAGGACCCTCTATGGGTATAGTGATAGTGGAAACTCAGTGAAGATCTCAAAATAATGGTCTCCCAATTTTTCATAAAGTATAGCACTGAATTTGATTAGATTTGATGAATGACATAATGCTGTGGTAGATTCTAGAAACAGTCTGATTTATATCTGCTCCTCTATGAAAGAGAGGTTTTGTTCAATTGGATCTGGTGATTTATATCCATGGCTTAGTCTACTACTCTAGTCAGGTAATAGACATAGATTCTTTATTCTTCCAGACAGATGTTGGCAGTTCTTATTGTTTGTCCAAAATAGGAAAATTTGCTGGAGTAAGGGATACTGTAGACCCTAGGATGGTCTATATGATGCAGAGTATCTTTTGGTAAGCCAAGAAGAGCAGCAAATTTTAGGTAAGACTTGAAGGCAGTCTACTTTTTTTTTAGTTTTAAAAAAAGTATCGTACTTTTGTTTAAGCTCTTGAATTTTTTTTTGTACCCCAGATATAGTAAATGGCATTTGTTCTGGATTTTTTGTAGAGCAGAGCAGTGATTTCTGTGGATAGACTAGTGTGGTTCAAATAAGTGGTTCTACTATTAGTTAAGGGTTTTGATAACACCATATTGCTGGGGGAGGGTAGTGATGTGACAGATGATGTATGTTCCTTCCAGTGTAAGTTTTCTGTAGATGGAAAAGTATCAGGATCCACTGGGATTGTCAAGTAATCAGAGTATCAAGGAAGAGCAGACAACTGTTTTCCTTTTTAGCGATGAAACAAATCTGGGGCTGTTGAGGTGTGCTAAAAATGTTTGCAACATATGCTAGTCATGTGGCCAAGTGGAGAACACATTGTCCACGTGGCATAAACCATATTGTGGGTGTCAAGGAGCAAAGTTTAGGCTGTGTTTCCAAAATATTCCATGAAAAGATTGTTGTGGTCGGGGAATGTAGCTGTGCCTTCATTTTGTTTGATTTTTCCTTGCTACATACAATAGCATTAGTTCATAGTTAACCTGAATAAGGCTGCTATATGAAAAAGAGTCTGACTTTATTCTGAGGTTTCTTTCACAGGTACATTAGCAAATACGGAAATCTCCGTCAAATCAAGGGATATTAGTACATTCAAGGATGGACACATTAATGAATAGTGAGGCCAGGTTACATCCAGGTTTGGTCCCATCAGTCTGTGGAAACCACTTTGACATTCCACTGTACGATTTTTTTTTAATAAGTGAAGACTAATACCTGAATAGGAAGAGTTGGCTTCTCTAATTCTAAGGCATTTTGGATATTACAGTATTTTGGATATTACTAACAATGATGATCACTTTCTTCATAATTTTCTTTATCACTATCTAGAGGCTTCCTGATCAGCTGGTGAATAGTGCTACTGTTGCTGCTTAGTCTACATGTCATGCCTGTAGTCTGAGTATGGTACTGTCAAGACCACACTTGGATTGGGAGTTTGGTCACTCCTTTTGTAAAAATGATGTGCACAAGACCCTAACCTTAGTTGTGTTTCCTGCTTTTTAGTTTCTTCACCAACTCTGCATTGAAATATACCTGAACAAATTCTGATGTTACTGCAGATGCAAAAAAATAAAAAATAAAAACAATAATAAAATAACCAAAAAAAAATCACAAAAATATGACAAAAAACAACAAAATGATATTACTTAAGGATATTACTATATATTAATTAAAATAACTTTTAATTAATACTTCCAATATTTCAGCAGAGTCATCCTGCCATCAGCAGAGAACAATGAACAAATAGATATGAATATGATAAAATAAATTGAAAGAAAATGAATATCAGGGAAGTAAGGAGAAACACAAAGGCAAGGACCTCGGTGAGAAAGGGGTATATGTGGAACTACGGGGGGGGGGAATGATTATGAAGAGCTCAAGAGACAGCTTGTGGGTGTATCATGGAATGAGGAGTTAGCTGGAAAAGAGATCAGTGCATCTTGGGGGATTTTCAAAAACTATCTAGTAGATGCAATGTCTAAATATATTCCAAGGGTGAAAAGGTTAAATAAAGTAGGTGTGAGATGGATGAATAAAGAGATTAAGCATGTGATACAGAGAAAGAGGGCATTGTGGAGGCAGCATAAGCGAAGTGGAAATAACCAATTCCATGAGTTGGTGAGGGTAGCTAAAGAGAGATATAAACAGCAGTTAGCTAATGAAGCCAAAAAGAATCCTAAGGAGTTCTTTCGATATGTAGCCAGCAAAAGAAAGAATGATTATGGAAGGATGACATTGATTAGAGAAAATGGTATAAAGACAGCTGTTGCAGAATGTGTGGTGGAGATACTTAACGAGCAGTTTATACAGGTCTTTCAATCTTGTGAATGTAACTTCATGGAGAGATTGAGAGCAGTAGATGATGGGGAGGAGAGACTGACTGTGAGTAAGAGGTGTATGGGGAGTTGAGTAAACTACATGTTAATAAGGCTGTGGGACTTGATAATATATTGCCACGTATTCTGAAGGAATGTGGCAGGGAGTTGACACCTGTCTTGACATCTTTTTTTAATAAGAGTCTTGCACTCGGTCAAGTCCCTAAGGAGTGGAAGGAGGGCAAGATTGTGCCACTTCATAAAGGAGGTGATCGAACTCAAGCATTAAACTGTAGGCTATCTGTGTGTCAGGTGTTGTGGTTTAGTTGTTGGAGAAGCTTGTGAGAACTAGGATCCAGAGTTGGGTTGACAACAATGGTATCATCTTTGATGGACAGCATGGATTTGCTCAAGGGAGGTCATGTTTTAGTAATCTACTTGCTTATTACAATAAAGTGACGGCTTTCTTGGACAGAGGAGAAGGATACACAATGATATACTTGGATTTCCAAAGGTTTTTTGATAAAGTACCTCATGATAAATTGATAGCCAAACTGGAGTGGATGGGGTTGGATATTAGATTGGTGCACTGGATTGGAGATTGGCTGTCTGATAGGTTTCAACAAGTTGTGTATGGGGGAGCGATGTTGAGGAAAAGGAAAGTCACTAGCGGAGTGCCTCAGGGATCTGTTTTAGGGCATTACCATTTAACTTGTATATTAATGATGTAAGTGAAAATTTGGATGGAGATATTCAGTTGTTTGCAGATGATGCAAAGTTGAGATGAACCATGAAGAGTAGTGAAGATGTTGTGACCTTGCAGGAAGACTTGAATAAATTGAGTGATTGGGCATGGAAATGGGGATGTGAATTCAATGTTGTAAAATGTAAGGTTTTAAAATTTGGAAAACAAAGATGGGATGCAGAATTTATGCTTGGTGAAGATACATTGTTGGAGGTGGAAGAAATAAGATCTGGGGGTGATAGTGGATAAGGATCTGAAATTTAGGGGACACATAGCCAAAATTGTGATGACAACACAAAGGCTTCTGGGAGTGATGCGGAGGACACTGATGTGTAGAAGTAGGGCGATTCTTGATCTGTTGTATAAGGCTTTGATTAGGCCACACATGGACTATTGTGCCCAGATTTGGTCACCTGGTTTTCAGAAGGATGAGGAGATATTGGAAAGGGTCCAAAGGCTACTGACTAAGGTAGTTTCTGACCTCTGGAATGTCGAGTGTGAGGAAAGATTGAGGAGATGCAATTTGCAGAGTCTGGTGGACAAGAGGAAGAGGGAGATATGATAGAGACCTACAAGTTGGTAAGGGGTTGTTATAGGATCAATGCTGGAGAAGATCGGGGGAGAACCAGAGGTCATCTCTGGAAACTATAAAGAAGGTGGGAGTAGGGGAGTGAGAGGCAGGTTTTTTTTCGTGCAGAGTTGTAAATGATTGGAATGCCTTGCCTGAGAGTGTGGTGTCTGCAGGGAGTTTGAATGTTTTCAAAGCACAGTATGATGAGCTGTGTGTGTGTGTGATAAAAGGACCTCCCGGTTGAGTCTTTGACTCCATGTTGGTCTTGGGTAATAATAATAATAAGGCCTAAACAGTGCCCATTAGTGGGTTGTGATTGACTGTTGGGACTGAAGTTCTAAGGATGTGTGCTTCTCAGATTTGAGGTGGTTTCATCATCCAAATTTGTTTATGTTTGGGTAACTCCTTAAGCTGAGGCAGATTCTAGGAAAAGTCTTTCATATTTAAACTTCTCCCTGTGGAGTAAGGTGGCCTTTTTCCATCATATGTTATGGTGGGTATCCAAGGCATGACCTCAAGCCTGAGTGGTCTACAACCACTTGGGAACCGGATGTAGTCTTTGTGTTTGGCACTTCTCATGTTGTCGCTCCTACCTGTTTTGTCATAATAGGACTGCTTACAGCTATATGGTACTTGGCAGCTCTAGGTGCTGTCATTGTTTTTTGGAGAGTGAATAAGGGATGCCAATTTTTATATGGTCTGTAAGTAGTTACAAAAGTTGTATCTTTTGAAGATTTTTGTTAGTTTTTTTTTTTTGAATTGCCACAGATATATTTCATGGTAATAGATTTGGTATAGTGTTTCTTCTAGTAGAGGGGGGGATGGTTTTGGTGGTTTAATAGTTTTTGGTGGTTTAATAGTTTTTGGATTAGGTGGAGATTGTAGTTATTGGCTAAGAAGGTGTTGTGAATGTGTTCAAGTTCAGTAGTGAGGGTATGATTATTAGAGGTGATCAGTTTTGCCCTGTTGTACAGAGTTTTAATAATCCCATACACTGATGATACAATTTAATAGAATAACTGCAACACAAAGAGAAATAATTAAACAGCAGGTTTAATTATTTCTCTCTATATCCTTTCAATAATTTGTTTGTCACATAGACACATCTCCAAGAATATGTTAAAATTGTAATAACACACATGAAACATTAAGTGGAAGAAATGAAATTGGACTACTTGAAGACTGAAGTTTTATGAGAAACACCCTTTATGGGTGCTGTTGGCTAGCTTTAAATGCTATGTGGAAGGCCTAAGAATTAAGTAAAGATAGCGCTAACAATCTTCTGGAATTCAGTTGTATAACCATGCCTTCTGAATTATGTCGAGTAGCTTAACTATCCTGAAACATTTATACTTACATATTTAAAACATTTACACCTACCTTTTTTTTTATCCTCAAATACTGATAAGTACTTGTGATTACATTCTCTTGAATATTTTCTACTACTGTCCTGTCACTGTTTATCTCCTTTAACAGTCTTTAAAATACTTACTCAAAACACCCAGAATTTACCTCCAGTTTTTAAAGCACCTTAGTTATCTCTGATTCCTTTGGCAGTATTCATTCTAATATTTCTAAGTCTTTTTAGTAGGTTCCAGAATGTTTTGCCACCCTTACATTTTTCTATGTTGTCATAAAACTCATCCCCATATCTTTTGTAAGTTTCCCATGACAATTTTCTTTGTATTCTCTGGGGCATCTGCTTGCTTACATGATAGGAAGTTTTGATAATGGGATTTCTTAATTTCCAGAACCTCTTTAACTGTCCACTGTGAAGTTCTGTGTCTTCATCTTGTAAACATCTTTACCACAGATTCATGTTCTCAAACTCTATTTTTTTTGTGTGTGTGTGTGTTTGTGATTTTTTTCTATGATATTTGTATTATTATTGCATTTGGATCATGTTTGTCTTGTAATTGAACTGAGTCACTAGAGTTGACCTCTGAAAGCTGTTCAATATTGATCCTTTTTGAAACTTTTCTATGATGTCTATCCTGCTCAAAACTAAATGATCACTTCCTGTTAAAAATATAAGACTTATTGATAAACTGACCATAGATATTTAATTTGTACGTATGTTTGTACAATATTGCCTACTGGTTTCGCTAGTAACTGAGTAGCTTTTTCAGGACTTGCACAGTACAAAACAATGGTAAATGCAAAAAAGGTTTAACAATACAAAAAAAGTTAGTACCTGTTAGGTAGCTACCCAACAGGTACTAATGTTTTTTGTATTCTTAAACCATTTTGCATTTCCCATTTTTTTGTACTGTGCAAACCTTGAAAAAGCTAGTCAGTTACTAGCGAAACCAGTAGGCAATATTGTACGAACAATATTGTATCATACGAATTAAATATCTATAGTCAGTTTATCAATAAGTCTTATATTTTTTAACATTTTACAACCAAAAATATGTATAAGATCACTTCCTGTCTCAAAAACCCTTTACTCTCTTGTATTCATCATTGTGAAGATATCCAATTCATAGTCATGAATTATTTGTTCTCTCTCTCTCTCTCTCATGCACACACACACATGAATTTGCACACATCTTCATATTGCAACATGGTGCTATTAATGGCTAGTTTGCCCTGAACAGAAATTCATTAGGTTATTATTATTAGCTTTGCTCTTTTCTCTAAATTTTCCCCAAAATTTTCTTTGTCTGATATTCATTTTACCGACCTTCTGCTTAGATCTCCAACTCTAGCTTTTCCTTTTTCTTTATGTCAACTGCCTTTTCTAATTACTTGGTCCCACAGAAATTTCTTGTGAAAAAGATTAAAATATCTTTACAAGAAACATGTGAAACCATTGACACAAATTGTCACCTGGTTGGTAGAGTGGCACATTGATGTACATCATGTGGTTTTCTGTGGTTGGTGGATTGAGTGGTGTAAACGTAGAGTGGATGCCCTCCATCGATGAGTCTTTGGACTCCTTGGAGGTGTCACGTAATAATAATAATAATATATTGTACGTATGTATGTTTACTGATGATGATCTCAATACTGAGGTTGAAACATCGATTGTTACTTGCTTAGTGTTAAGTGAAGTAATTATTCTGACACTTGTGTTGTGTCTCCGTAAATTCTTCACTTTGAATGCTGACCACCATGTAACATTAAAAGAAAAAATGGATGTTTGTAAGAGTCTTTAGGTAGAGAGATGAATTTCTTTGCCTAATGCTAGACCACCACTCGCTTGTTGGAGGCCTAAAAAAGTTCCATGTTTAGTCTGTAGAGTAGCAGGCTTTCAGGACCATATAAAAAATAAAATAAAATAAATAAATAATAATAATAAAAAGTAGACAAAAATCCTTAATCTATCCACAGTACTAATAGGTTTACAACCTTTCATGGTCAAAAGTCATAAGACATTTTCCTTTTTTTTTTTGAGAAATTTATCTTTTGTAGTGTTATAATTGTGTTATTATAACACTGTTGAATACATTAACTGTTCTCCATTTCCTGATCACTCATATCAAATGCTACATCATATATGTATTAATTAGCAGAGCTTCACATGTTTTAGGCTTCTTCTCAATCTTATCAGAGCAGTTCTACAATCTTCTGACAGTTCTGCTTCATTTCCATTAATACTTCTCAGCATAAGATATCCTGATGATGCCTGTTTTCAGTTTTGCTGAAGTTGAGTTTGAACTATAAGCAACTGTTGTGGTGTAAAAAAATTTTCTTTGACTTTTTTATGTTGTTAATATTTGTCAAGAAAGAAATTTTCATCTAGTCTAATTTATTGTTACTGATGTGATTAAATTGTGATTTGAACATCCTTATTATAAATAGTTGTATGTTCTTTGTTGAAAACCAGTTCTCTTAATTTCAAAAGAAGTTTGTTTAGGTGCAACTGGAACAGACTATGATTCATAATTAGCACTGCAGTCATATTTTATTATTATTATTACATAACACCTCCAGGGAGTCCAAAGACTCATCGAGGGAGGGCACCTACTGTACAACTCTCAGTCTCTACCAAATGCAACTGCCTTCATCATCTATACCAATGCCATCTACCACCGACCACCAGCCCTAGTATTTTCACAGACAACCATGAACATTCATGACCATGGCAGGATTTGAACCCACAGCCTTTTGGCTGGAGAGTGGCCACTAACCACTCAGCCAACCAGGCTGGCTTTATCTAAATATTTACAGATAAAGAAAGCTGTTTTAGATTGAAAGGAAATCATTTTGGATACTCAACCTTTCTGAAATAAAAAAATCTTTAGATTTGTGAAAATTTTTCATGTTGCTCCTCAATCAATACAATATAGCAAATTTGCCTATATTGTTAGAAGGCATCCCTGGGTTGTAGAAGAAGAAAAAAAAACTGTCTAGAGGATTGTCACAGTTAGGATTGGGAAACCTTGCAAATGGTTTATTATCATTTTGTGTTTATAGAAAGACAGCGCACACACACACACACACACACACACACTGGAAGATATTTACAAAGCAGCCACACTCTTCATCATCCAGTCCAATAATATGCCATTGAAAAACATTAACACACAGACCCAGGGCTATCCACTAATGATGCAGCTCTTGGCACTAAATTTGCCTATCGTCACGTTTTTAGCCATCGCCTAAAAATGGATATATTAAATGCCTTCCAATCTGTTCCCCTCTTCTAATACATAAGGAATGCAGTAACTATTACTATCCTGTATGTATATTCCTGACACATCTGAGAAGATAACCAAAGTGCTAAATAAATATCATTATAGACATCTTGATGGAGTTTGTAGACTCATTGCAGGTCTACTAACATTCCAAAAACCAAATATGAATCATCATTTGTACAGTATCTTTCATACTTTGCTTTGAAAACATTCACTGATGCAGCACTTACAACTGACACTATCAACCTATTCCACTTTACATTAAAGATGCCAAGAAATTATATACTTGGTTTTAATCCTTTACCCGTGAAAGCAAAACAATGTTTTACACATGAAATATATTCATGTCTGAGCTACTTGTATATAGAGGCTAATGACTTCACATCACTTGCCTTTTGTATGTATCCCATAATGCAAAAGCACTCCCCCTTTCAGATGTGTAAAATGCTATGCATAATGGAAAGGGCAACTACCCATACTGGTTTTGACCTTTGTTTAGGTCTCATCAGTGGGAGCCAGACCCAGGAGCATTTTACACATCTGAAAGGGTGTGTGTGCGCTTTACATTATGGGATACATACTAAAGCAAGTGACGTGAAGTCATTAGCCTCTATATACAAGTATCTCAGGCATGAATATATTTCACTTGAAAAACATTGTTTCACTTCTTTGAATAAAGGATTTAAACCAAGTATGTTCTTTCTTAGCATCTTTAATGTATAGAAGAACCAAGGTAAAGAAAACTTTCAATATCTTTCTCTCATCCAGAAATTTTTATTAATAAGGTCTAGCACCTTTTGGCTACTTGTATATGAGATATCCATGATTTCTGCATTGCTTCAACCTATGTATCTCTCCTATGTATCTGTCTGGCTTCCACTGATGAGACTTGAATAAAGATCGAAACTAGTCTGGGTAGTGGCCCTTCCCATAGCATTTTACACATAGTTCAACTGTGGAATGCATTGCCTGGTAGAATGCTGAGAGCAAGAACGGTCAGTGAGTTCAAGGAGTGGTATGATAGACTGTGTTTCCTAGGAAGGACCTCCCACAATGAGTCTTTTGACTCCATGGAGGCCTGAATAACTAATAATAATGTGAATACAGCAATAACCTTCACTTCTCTCATAATTGACAACATATTTTGTAAACACATTTGTAAACAAATGCTTTGTATTTGTTTAAATAAAATGGCACAAACATTAGAGCTTTGAAATTTAATACAAAATTAGTTACACTCTAATATCTATCTTAAATTGATTTATTTTACATCTAAGCAAGACTTCAATACTGAAAGACAGAAATAGCATATCAAAATATTTTACACACAACATAAAAAAATAAAGTTATTTAAGCATAATGCTTTATTACTAAATTCTTAGCTCAAGTTAATACATTTTTGTATTTTTAATTTGTGGGATAACTGAGTTTATCATCCTACAAATCTTCATAAATGCTTTTTAGCTGAGGGTGAGTTGTCCTCTCTCATATTGAGGTGGTAAACAAAACCAAAGATGGCATGAGGAAACCTTGGGTTTTTAATTCTACAGAACAGGTAGACCAGAAGAACGCATGTCACTAACATACATGATACACTAGCCTCATAGCTTTAGTTGCTTTGACTATAATTCCAAATAGCAACATCTTACTCCAGATAATAAAGAAGAAACAAAAGGAGGGTCTCCACATTAGAGATCAAGTGTTGGATAAAAATGTTGAGATTCTTCTGGATAGAAAGGAAAAGATTAAAAGAACAATAGATTAATTGATATTGTAAAATCACAGTTGCTAAAACATTATGGTCATATCATAGATCCCAAAAAGAAGGTGATAACCTAGAGAAATTCAAGACAAAATACAGGGTCCAGAAGGAGAGTAGGCCTAAATCAAGATGGATTGATTACCTAGATTTGTGCAAGGTCTGGTGAGTCAAGTGGCTAACGTACCCACTCTCCAACCAGCAAGTTGCAGGTTCAAATCCTGCTGTGGACATGGATGTTTGCCTTTGTCTTTAGGTTAGAGATGAATTTCATTACCCAGTGTGAGATACTGCCCTGCTTATTGGAGGCTTGAATTG